>NW_023500997.1:1200000-1857875 GCF_013461495.1 Botrytis fragariae
AGAAGATGACAAACCAAACTTACCGCTTTGGTATTCTCATTAGTGAATTCATAGGTTTGAATAGAAGTGGAAGGTAGAATTGACCAAGCAGTAAGCACTGACAGAACCTTATAGGGCAGAAACTGATCAGCGATGCGGATGTAAAGAAAAGCTCCGTTCTTTGACAATGCTATTAGTACGCCAAATACGAGGCTAAGAATGTGAGGCTAAATTAACAAGCGACAAAGCTCGAGTTCTCGAATGCATTGATGCACAGATAATGAATAGTGGTCGCATTCCAAATAGTAAAGAAAGATAAAATACAGAGTAGGTCGACCTTGACAAACTAACAAGGAAGTAAATCCAGTTACGTGGGCCAGACGTCTTTGGAACCCTATTGTGAACCGCCTCTGGAAAGCACACGTTTCATGTAATGAGGTAATGGGAAGCATTCGCACTGACACCCGTGATAATTCCATGGCACTGATCGAGAAATGTAACAAGAATCTGAAGCACATAGATCTTGGAGACGTTCTTGTAGATTTAGATTACCTTTGAAAGTTGAGCGACCACAGTTTGATGGATTGACATCGTTCTGCACAGAACACGACATGGATGATAGAGTTTGAATGCGTTACGACCAAAGTTTGTCCAGCTGGAGCGGTTCATACTATACAAGAAACGCCAATTTAGCAAAACTATCTTTTTTGAATTATCAACTATGATATTGATGTTTGCGGACACCACAGCAATCAGAGTCCATGCTTAGCACGCGACGATCTCACGGACATCGACATGAACATGCAAGCCACCAAAAACTGATCGTTGTCAAAAGGGGTTGGGGTGTATTAGAAAATGCTTGAAGAAGGTTACCTTTGGACAAAAGATCGATGTGAATTTATTATGTTACTGGTTGCATGTGTTTCAAGGTGAGGTTTGCGAAGGATTTTTCTTGTAGGACTGTTACACTGCTCGTAAAGCAACTTCCGAAAATGGTGATAATGTTGTCAGATGTTTCTTGATCGGGACGAAGATGTACTCGGAGGGTAACATCGCAGCATGTATTCTGCACGATAGTGGGTTGAAAGACAGAATGATGATATCTTTGTCATTAGGTAGATTCGTTGACCAATCACAACTCTTTTGCGCTTCGACAGCATTTGATTTTTCTGTGAATATTCTTTTTGTATGTATGCGAGCGCCACTTTGAAAGCTGCAATGACTATCCGCGGCGCAGCTATGTGAAGCTGACATCAGATACTGATAGAAGTTTTGGGAGTAGTTCGGGTAACATCAAGCCACGCTGTCTAACATCTGATAGAATTTAAACGAATCAGATGAAATGAAAGCCGGCTGTTGCTCGCAATTGTACATTTCGAGCTTGATACATGCGGCGATAGTTTAAACATGTGATCGTTTAGTTTCGATGCTGTAAGCATATTGCATGATTATAGCTCTTGGTATGTGTTAAGAAATGACGAGACAATAGTTACAGCTGATGCGCATGTAGCGACTGAGGAATTCATACAACACAGGCGATAGATAGTCATTTTAGCTGCCGAAGTTGCTTTTAATAAGCACACATTTGCGGGTGCACCTAATTGCATACAGAACGGAGGTGCCGTACAAGTAACTCAATCCTCTGAAATCCTCCTTGGGAGTCAGTAGCTTAATAAGATTAGATCGATCGTGTAATCTTCCATATTTAGAGAGGCTCGAGAGAGGTACACTAAGATCTATTCTTGAACCTATCCTAGAAGGACGCTCAGGATGGAAAATACAATTCTGATATGCATCTGGATATTAAAGCTCTGACCACACGATTCGAAGGTTTCTAGAAGACATCTGAGCAGTCTCGGAGTAATTATTTGAGTCTAGTGGTTGTGGCTTGAATCTTCTTCAGGTCGTCTAGGCCTCGGCCGCACAACCTACACGACATGTAGTCATTGCAGGCTAACAAAATGGCATTTACGTTTCTTGTCCCTTGACTCTTGTCATATTCCAATAATGTCTATCGAAAGGTAATGACAGCGGATATCACTATTTCTGTTCCTGATTTCAGTGGCGGCATTCCCGTAGTTTCGACGATCGAAAGTGGATATGGGGATGAGACATTGATATAAACCGCGTGGGAACCACGATGTCTGCAGCAGAAAAATAGGAGTTGGAACTTGGAAGGACCCAAAAATCCGGCTTTATTTTCTCCCTAATCACTTTTGATTACGCATGTAGCAGAGGTCGATCCGTTTCTTATAGGGCAGATCATTATTTGTACTTATTTCATGCTTCGTGTTGTGGGGTTGAGAGCTTTAGAATATTTCCACATTGGGGCTTTTAATAAGAATCTTACCCACCGGACCACCGGTTCTAACCTCAGGATCGAGTGAAGTGTTAAGAATGGGGTCTGAATCAATATGACAGATGCCAGAATCAAATAGTTCAAGATAGTGCGCAATAATAAGTCTAGTTCCAGTTCTCTAGAACATCGTCGGATTCGTCTCAGATAGTCGATAGTCGATAGTCAAAGACGTTAAAGACTTCCTTCGTATTCGAATCATTTCTTTCTACTGTTTACGGAACGAAGAAACGAATCATCGATTTTTCTTCCCCCATCGGATTGCTAACAAACAATTGGAAGAGAAGACTGGGAAGAATGGGGGACTGCATTCTTTTTGGGGAATCTTCCTCTCCTGAAAACCTAATACCCCGAGGAAAGGTTGCGAGTATCATATAAATATGTTTCTTTCAGCCGTTAATGACCAGAAGAAGAAATGATCGGATAGACAAAAACTTATCCTGCAGAACTTAAAGATAGTAATACTCCGTGATTTTGGCTGTGACTGGCTACTTCCACACGCAAGATCTTCCTTGTTTTATGTACCCTGTAATTATTTTTGCATGCATGATGGAGATAGACCCTGGTGAGCATTTTCACAGACCAGGGATATCCGAGAGAATAGGCGGGTAACGGGCGCGGACCAGGGATGGCAGCACTATGATACCATCGTTTGATTGGCACGATGGGTTGAATGCTAAAATGTGCAGTCGAGAACTGCAGAAGGCTGGGATAGCAATATCGTTCCTTTATCATGTTATGTTGCTGGAGACTGGGGGCTGGTGGGAGTTAAAGATTGAAGATAAACCTACGAGGAACCGAGTTTAGAAGGTGGTGAGATCCAGAATATTGCGTCGAGTGCAGTGTAAATAAAACACAAGTGTAATGTAATTCACACACCCAGAAGTTCAATCAACTGCATGCTGCAAGTAGAAAGTTACCGACGTGGAGATCGTTTCTCTTCTGGTAAAATTTCCGAAGTTCATCTTATACTAGGACCCTACGGGCTATATGAGATGTGCAGCTACTGGTACAGCCTAAAGCCACAGTTCCTGTTGATCTACCTTGTTTCGGCTCGTGTCAAAGGAGAAACAAAACTTGTCCCGTCAATTTCTCAAGCTGTCATTATTATGTCAACGTGTCTACAGTGATTGCTAATAAACTGGACCTTTCGAATTATCTCAGAGGGTCGGAAAGGGCCTGCTGCAATCCGTTTATTTAACCGTACAGTCCCTTCATATTGATATCGGATTTGTCGTATGATAATCGCTTCGCTACCTTGCAAAAGATGCTCAAATTACTGTGTACTAGTACCTGACGAGTATTGATTTCCAAGCGTGGAAGGGAAATTCATTATTCTAACTTTCGCGTTATAACTTTCTTATGCACACTCTAGCATGTGCTTCGATACGTAGATCCATGTTTTCCGGAGCTGTGCTAAACTGGAAGAAGCTTACTAAATACCCGAGGTCTGTCTGCTTCAAGTCAGTCTGAGCATTTTGCGATATCATTCTCAAGATTATTACCTGAAGTCGTTACTGCCATTAATTATTCCTGCACCACCACAACCACCAAATCTTGACCAACCCCTCCATTGAACCAATCCCGTCATGCTCGTCCTTGTGAAGCCAGACTCCGAAATCCTGAAAATCATTCAGTCCTGTAGGTATCCTGGACAGCGCCCATCGTTTACGTGCCTGAATCCATGCATTTGAGCTGTTGGGTATCATGGAGGTCCGGCATAACATTATTCAATTTTTCTTCCAGACAACTGCTTGCTATCTTTACTGCCTAGATATGGTTATGGTGGTGCCATCACTTGCTGCCTACTGTAAGTGGACGGCGTTCACATTTGTCTTTCCACATCTTGCTGCTCGTCAACTTCTTCTCTTCGCTCACTTCATGCTCTCTCTCAAACTTTCATCATATTTCACTAGGCTCCCCACGAATGAACTCAATTGCCCTGTAGTCGCGATTCGCACAATTTCATGATTCGCAAATTCGCAAGTCTCGCCCCTCCCTTCTAGTAGTAATTCGCAAAGCTCTCGGACGCCCACTCGATTGAACTGCATTTGCATTACTGGCCTAACACTTCAGCTCGTCTTTTCACAACTGCAGCCCGGTACCCAAACACGGGATCTCGAATTATATCGAATGGTGGTCATTCCTACCTCAAATCCTACTCAATTACTCTGACCTAAGCCGTGAATCAGCACAGTGAAGAGTGGAAAGCCTTTTGCAAAAATTCCCCACAGCGTCACACCCTCTGGATTACAATTAGCTCCTGTACCCATTCCCGGTAGTCCTGTCCTCATTCCCATACCCAAATTTAGAGTCCCGAGAGATAGAGATCGAAATCTCACAGCGCGCAATTCTTAGCATCGCCACCCCAAATCTTCCTGGATTCGGACTTTCAGGATTTGGCCGGGTCTCAACTCTCACAAGCGAACATTTTATGTGCTGAGAATTATTACGTTACTGTTCATAAATCTTGGATCGATTGGGTTTTTAGCAGCGGATTATATTCAGAAAAAAGTGGGCAAACAAACTTAATATTGACGGACAGAGCTTTTAAAAACAAGACCCTCTGGAACAGCAGTTCATGTCGAAAAGGCTCTTGGGACATAACACCACCCCTTCCACTTCCGATACTGGTAGGAATCTCACTAGCTTTAGCCGCAGAGCAGAGGAACAAAAAGACCAGGTTTCAAGGTTGTATGAGCTTGGACTACTCAGCGACTCGGATAAAAGATCCAGGAGACGAGAGAGAGACAAGGTCAAGGATTTGTCTAGTGGAGCCCGCGTTGCAGGATCCCATCCCAAAAAGGGTACGCAGTAGCCAAACTCCAAATTGCCATTACTCCACCCCTCCGCTCATACTAATGCGTGAAAATTACCTTCACATTGACTAACCTGTATACTTCTTCTTCATCAGATAATCAAAAAGTTCTTGAACATACTCGTGGGATTTCAGATACGTCGTTCTCTTCGGTTTCCCCTCTAGCCAGTAAGGCGAATCGTGATTTCAAACAACGAGCTGGTGGTGGAATGTCAGGAATGTTGGACACGGATAGAACTCGTAACAGGAGGGAGAGGACGTTTGTTGGCAGCGAATGTTCTGTGTGTGAAGAGCCATTGGAACATACCCTTCGAGGCGAACGAATACTACAATTTTCCTGCGGCCATGTCTCCCATGAGGCATGTTTCTACGAATACATCAAGGAAAGCGACGCTCAATATTGCCCAACTTGCAATGCGCCCTTAGGTCTGGATACGAGTCGAGGAGGCAATGTTCTTGACATTGGTAAGACTTTCAAAAGTAGTGGTTCGTCTTCCCTGAAAACTAAAGCTGATTCCTGCTGCCCCTCCAGAGAAGCTAAGTAGTATTGTGCGTTCAGTTTCGGCCAGCGACCAGTCCGCGAGATCAACACCCACACCCTCGAATTGGGAATCCCAAACCGTACGACCACCCAGTCGCGAATCCAATGCTCGAACTACGAGAACAAGAGCGAACAGCCAGGATACCCACATTAGAGACAATAGCAGAGATAATGGTAGCAACAGAGATAGTAGGGATAGTCGAGAGCGCATGGATAGATACGCACAACCATCGAGAATCTCGCACCAAAGGAACGATAGCGAAAATGCTCCATCGTCTGTTGGATATCCAGAGACTGCAACAAGCGGCCCACCTCGCCGCCATGACTACGATGTGCAAGCGTTGGAATCGAATCTTATAAGCCCTCGAGCAAGTGTTACAAGAAACCCCATACCAGCACCGGTTGTTAGCATTCGTTCAGAGTTTCCAACCTTGAACAGGTCCAGACAGCAACAAACTTTGACTTGTCTTATCACAATCGAGGTTCCGGACACTAAATGGCGACCCGACCCAGATGATATTCGAGGTGCCCCTCCACTACCCAACATTCGACCTGAAGATACCTATGCTCGACCCCCATCTCCAGCCCAGAGCGCACCACGTTTCTACCCCTATGAATCTCCAGAGGTTTTGGACGAAATCACTGAAGGTTTACGAGTCCGGGTTGAAAATTGGCATGGCCTTGATTTTAATAGGTATGTGTCATCATTCGTTGTAGGAAACAAATAAAATACTAATGATAAGCAGGTTTGGAAAATTACGATTGTATGGAACTATTCGAGTTGGAAAAGACAGGCAATCTTGGCAGGAACTGGAATGTTTCTTGTTCGCAGAAATGCTTATCTGCGTAAAGGAAAAGAAGATTTCATCATCACAACCTTGGGATGAATCCAACGGCGTTCGCAAAAGTACCCGATGCACACTCAAAGGTTCAATATTAATCAAAAAGCACTTAAACGAGGTGACTGAATCAGGATCTGGTAATTCTCTTGGACAAACCGAAAAAATCACCGCAGCTAACTTACGCCCTACTGAAGATAACAACATATTGACCTTGAGTCTGTCAGTGGCCGAACTCCCATCATTTCATCTCAAGTTCGATAATCGCAATCAGCTCAAATTGTGGCAACAGGCTTTATTGGACCTAAACGCTATCGAGGGATCTCCCGCACGAAGTCCAGATTACGATCTCTCAGAACCAGAAGAAGAAGAATGGAATCGCGATTCCACAGGTCTCCAGCGAGTTTCAGTTGCTTCCTCGGGGTACGGACCTAGATCCGCGGCCACTGCACAGGCAGAGTACGCAAGTAGCCCTAGAGGTCTACGGCTACCAGCTGCAATACACGTTCCTGTTGATATTGTGGTTGTGATTCCAATATCTTCTTCGATGCAAGGTGTCAAGATTACTCTTGTAAGAGATGCATTGAAATTTATGGTTTCCAACCTGGGAGATCGTGATCGTATGGGTTTGGTCACATTTGGTTCTAGTGGCGGTGCAGCACCACTTGTAGGGATGACTAGTAGAACATGGAATGGATGGCAGCAAACTTTGGCGTCGATCAGACCAGTTGGACAAAAGAGTCATCGAGCAGATGTTGTGGAGGGTGCAAACGTGGCGATGGATCTTCTCATGCAACGGAGGTCGAATAATCCAATTGCTACGATTCTTTTGATTAGTGACTCGTCGACATCTGATGCGGAGAGCGTGGATTTTGTGGTATCAAGAGCTGAGGCGGCTAAGTAAGTGGTTGATATTAGTATTCTGCAGAGAAAATCACAGCTAACAAAATTTACTTAGGATTGCCGTTCACTCTTTCGGACTCGGTATGACACATAAGCCAGACACCATGATTGAATTATCAACGCGAACCAAAGCTTCTTACACATACGTCAAAGATTGGATGATGTTGCGAGAATGTCTTGCAGGTTGTCTTGGATCTCTTCAAACAATGTCACATCAAAATGTGAAATTAAAGCTTAGACTTCCCGAGGGATCGCCAGCTAAATTTGTTAAGATTAGCGGGGCTTTACAGATCACTAAGCGTGCAACAGGTAAAGACGCCGAGGCATCTTTGGGGGATTTGAGATTTGGCGATAAGAGGGATATTTTAGTGCAGCTAGTTATTGCTCCCGATAATGCTTCTCAGGAACAACTCGCTCAGGATCCATGGGACTCTATAGTTTCTGGTCTTGAGGCTCTTGGTGGGTCACTTGATCAAGAAGATCAACGAGTCGTATCAATAGAGGAAGTTCCTCTGATCCAAGCTGATCTCACCTGGGGAGACATCCTCAGAGATGGAACACTTGCTCATCTACCCCGCCCTTCACTCTTAGCAATCACGATGCTTCCTGCCCCAACAAACCAGAAGAAGCACACGACTTGGAATAGCGCACCGCCCATTCCACCCCACCCAAGCGTCGTTCAACGACGTATGGAACTTCTCACCTCGGACATGCTTACACGCGCTCTCACATTGGTTTCTCGCGGTCAGCACGATCGCGCACAACATCTTTTGAGCGAGACGCGATCGATCCTGAAAGGATTAGGAAAAGGTGGTCTACCACCTATCCCGCCACCACCTTCTAAATCCCCAAGTCACAATCTCTCATCCCGCACGGGTTCCTCATCGCCTACGAATCGTACTCCCGATAGACGACGTACCCCTTCCCCAACATCTGCTACGACAATGACCTCAAATCATACTCTGGGTCCGATTCCTCGACATCGATCAAATGATGCGCTTTCGGCTGTTGTTACGGCACCAGGTATCGATCCCAATACTGTTGCGGCCCTTGATGCGGAGTTGGAGGCTAGTCTCGAATGGATCAATCACCCTGCTGTATTTGGCCGGGATAGCAGAAAAGCCGTACTGCAAGCTATTGGAGTGATTAGTAGTCAGCGCGGATATACATTCCGCACTACGGTGGAAAGTCTCTGGGCAGGTCGCGTGAGCGGGATCAAGAGAATGACGGACCGCAGTCGGGAATGGAGAGAAGAAGGAGGAGGCGAGGTGGGGATCATGGAAGAGAGTTAATTCTTTGCCTTGCTTTGCATTGGGATTTACTTGCGCTCTTCTACTCTCTCTCTCTTTTCGTTTAGATGATACCTCATGGTCGCTTTTTTAACGACTGTTTTTTCACATTTTATGATCATTTCTTCGGGAGATGGATATTTCATCATTTTATTGTACCATATTTCATCGCGAGGTTAGCGCATTTTGAGCACGGCGGAATTGTTTCTGGTTCTGGTTACTACAACACACATACCCCCTATTGTTATCTATGGATATTTGTTATTTGTTTTTTTTTTCTCTTTATTTCATTTCTTCACGGCCCGAATGCTTGTACGTTTGTACTTCTCGGTCGTTGGTCTCGTTCCCTCTTGTTGTGGAAGGAACTTGGTGGTGTTAGGATATGGAATGGGAAAAATTTTGGATTTTTGGAGGAGGGCAGAGAGGGATCTGGGATTAAGATTATCCGCTTTTTTTGATATGATATGATGATGATGGATGGCCGAGAGGGTTTTGTTTAGGCTTGGGGTGGGAGGATAAGATGAGAGATCTGGGGTGAATGTGAAGGATTGTTTGAGAGTGGGTGAAGAGGGAATTTTGGGGGAGGGTATGGGTGGTGTGTGTATGCGACGAGATGAGATGGGTGAATGGGTGGAATGGGATGGGAGATAGATAATGAAGAAATGAAGAGAGATGTTTTTTGACCACTTGATTTGATTTGATTTCTGATTTTGGTTAGTGATTGTGATTGTGATTGTAATTGTGATTTTGAGTTAGAGCTTGTGGTGACATCTATCTTGTGAGAGGTTGTGACTTTGAGTGAGTGAGAAATGTTTCTAGATCGTGTGGAGTGTTTCTGTTTCTGTTTCTGTTTCTAGAATCTAGACCAGAGAATGGCTCGGCGTAGCTCGACTCGGCTCGGCTCCTGAAACTGGGTGTCTTGGAATGGTGGGAGGGGTTTTTTGGGTGAGTGGGTGAGTGGGTGAGTGGGTGAGTAGGTTGGGGGGTATATATATATTATACATGTATGTGTGTATGTATGTATATGTATGCTGTGAAATTGAAGGGTCTCGAGAATCTCACGGGGTGATTGTTCGGAAGGGATAGTTCGGTAGGTAGGTAGGGGGAAAGCGACTATGCTTTGTGGATGAGGGAAGGGAGGCAACGGAGACTCGCGAGGGTTAAGCCGTTGTGGTCAAGTGCGGAGTGAGGATATGATGTCTTGGGAAGGGTAGGGGAGCAGAGAAGTTGGGATGCGGAAAGCTTGGAGGGGAAGGAGTGGGGTGGTGAGGTTGGGAGCGGGTTGATGGATTGTGGAGGGGAGGGTATAGGGAGGTGGGTGGGTGCTTGTTGATCAGCTTCTCTTTTCTGGTGGATGGAAATGGAAATGGAAAGTCGAGAGGTGAGAGATCGAGGGAATCATGATCGATTTCTTGATCTTGACATTTTCTCTCGCTGTGGTTTAGTCCTGTCAATTTTATCCTCTTGGAAATTGCTATCCAAGATCGCGTCGGGTTTTCTAGAATCTCGCACTTTGTACTCGAGTAGGGGAAAAATGAGTGCACCGGGAATTTTAACATCGCGCCTTCTGGAAATGTATTTGCACTCTACTTTGAATAAGAATTGTTTGGTTTACCGTTCAGAGGTTGCGCTACTCTGTGTCGAGATTTGCGAAAATGAGACTAAAAATGCTGCTTTACCCCTTTCTTTAATTAGTTTGCTTCCTACCATTTCCTTCGCTGTTTGAGATGCTTGATGTGCTTGAATGGCGTCTTCAAAGTGACCTGCCTGTTGATCTCCTTTGAATGATTTGTTTGGATGGTATGACTAGATATGAAGTCTACTGATGGAAGAAATACAGCTTGCTTTCTGCAGTTTTTGACTGTAGTTCACGATTTAGGTTAAAATCAGCTTAATCGAGTGTTCGACTTCTTCGACTTTTCCCCTTGGCTTCATTTTGTGCTGTGTCATTTTAAAGCAATTCTCCGATGAGAATTCACTATTATTTTCCTTTGGTGATCTTTTTGCTTCTCGCAAGTTGCTTTGCATGCTCTTCTCTGCAGATCAATGTAAGACATCATCTTTCCTGTTTAATTGTTTTCTTTCTATGACCTTATGGGAATCGCAGGTATTGGTTGAAGAAGATGCTTGGTTGATACCCAAAACTCGCCGGAGATGCTGCATTTTTCCATTGGTTCCGATGAGCTTCAACCAACTGTAAGGGAGCCTACGGGAAATTTGTTTGAGGACTCTTGGTGAGGTGATGCACATTTCTTTTGAAATATTCATTATTCACAAGTCTTTTTGCGGGTGTTCATAAAGTTGCATTGTCTTGATTGCCACGTGTTCAAAATTCATGGCTTTGATGCGTCCATTAATTGAACATAGGGATAGAAATTGAGAAAGGGTGTAACTTTCATAGATTCCCGTTCATGTCCTGTATTTTGGCTGATATGTTTCCAAGAAGCTTCCTGTGTATAAACAAAAGCCCTTCATTCTACGAGACGAGAATTCTAGATCATTGGCTTCAGCGTGTATTTTAGACCTCCCCACTGTCTTTGTCTTACTTGCATTGTCTTACCTGCATTATATATCAATCAAGGGATCTCAGCTTGTTCGAGCTTCCTGAACCTGACGATGACCAATCAGCATGTAGTGAGTGAACTTGGAACGACCCGTAATCTGACGTTCTCTTTGTGTGGTCGAGGAAGTACTTGAGATGATGTACCAAACCAACTCCGCTGCCATCAAGAGATCGACCGACTGGACACGCAGCTTCAAATTGTTCACACGTTGAAGCCGATGACATCATCATGCCAAGAATGTGCTTTTGACAAACATCGCAATGTTGAGAATTCGGTGTCGTGTTTGTTTCTATCATGACGGACCCAGACAGAGAGAAGGTGGATAGAAGGTGATGATTGGATTAGATTAGATGGATAGACATATGGAGCGATTGCTTATAAATGATTCTAGACCCCGACTCCAGTAATATCACGACTATCTTAGGACTCAAGAAATATACCTACTGGGGTAGAATTACAGCTTCTTCCGTCATACTTACCTATTTATATGCCTACCTGAGTATATAAAGATAGAGTGGCTCTTTGATAACTGCTGTCGTCTCTCGCGTTCTCGTGTCCGGATCAACATTAACCCTATTTACAGACCGGTAAGCAAAGCAAAGCAAATCAAGCTTGAATGAACGAAATACCGGTATACGAATGCGAATGCGGTTTTGGTGTAATTGAAGCGGCTTATCTTTCACCTAGACGTCGAACCCGATGCAGGATACGTATAATAATCCTACATGAGCTACGAGGTATACTGTGGGTATTAGTGGAGGTCGAGTAAACTTTCCCCAATCACATTCGAGTATTTAGAGCCTTCACAGACGATGAGATTGGAAATCTGCAGACTTTCCCTCAAACAGCCTATTCATCTCAAGTCAGATGTGCAACAAAATCACGTGACAGTTGTAAATCTTCCCAGCATTCAAGGCGACAATCGGAATTCGTAGTCCAACAAGGATTGCATGGATCGAACAAGGATCCTCGAGATCAGAGAAACCTTAATTCGGTCATTGACGTGAAAAGGCTTACTTATCACTTATCAAATCTGGCTAGCCAGACGAGTCGCTTTAAGGTTCACGGCAAAGGAGTTTGATTTTCAATGCTGTTGTTGTTATGTTTAATGAATCTGTTCTTCTCAATTTGATACCAATCTGCATGTAATCTCTCTCTCTGTCTTTCTTTCTTTCTCTCTATATCAATCGTCGAAGCTTTGCCATGTCGACTTCCCCGGAGCAGGAGGCATCAGTCTCATCTACAAAAGATGCGACCGCACCGCAAAATGATCCTACCAACACCACGTCTGGAGAAGTCAAGGAGAAGGGTGCCGAGAAAACAATATCATGCGTATCGTGCAGGCGTAGGAAATTGAAATGCGATCGAGTCAAGCCCAAATGCGGGACCTGTGGCAGATTAAGACACGAGTGCGAATATCCCGAGAGAAGGAGAAACACAGGTACAAAGAGGAGAAATATGAAGGAATTGGAAGCTAGATTGGCACAAGTTGAAACCCAGCTCGTGGCAGAGACGCAACAACTCGCTGCGAATAACGCGAATAACGCGAATAATGCGAATAATGCGAACAATGCGAACAATGCGATTGAGATGAACGTGAATTTAGATACGAATGGGAATATGAATACAAATGCAGATACCCAACCGGAGTGGAATACTATGAATATGGATATGGAAATGAATTTCACAGATGAGGGAATACAAAATATAGGATATGATATCTTAAGTGGAAATATCGGGACTGGATCTTCAGTACCAATTGGAGACTACTTCTCCCAAGAAGTCATAAGTTTAGGACTACAAGAACCTCTGCCTCCCGATAATCTGATGGATGAATTGTATGTTTGGATCCTTGGTGCAGGGAATATACAGATACTGATGGAGCAGATTCCAAATATATTTCGAGAGATTTCATCCAACTTTACCTATGATACACAAGGGCCGATTCTATGCCGCTCTTAATATGCCCACAAACCATAGACCGCCAGTTGCGTTGCGATATGCTATGATGACGATAGCAGCATGTATGAATCTGCCTACCTTTTGTACCACGAAAGCTAACAGGACCAGCACTTTCGGACAACTACCAGAGTTATGCTGAAATCTTCTACGAGAGGGCTAGAAGATACGCTGAGATAACAGAGATGAAGGTTTGTCTTCTAAGGATTGATTCTACTCTCTTGATGTTGATGTGATTTAGGGACAAGGAGAGGGTTTGATGCGCATACCCTCTGTTCAAGCTTGGTCACTCATTAGTAACTACGAGGCCACAAACGCCTATTTTGGTCGAGCATGGATGAGTACAGGAAGATGGTAAGTTTTACAATGCATCTCAAAATCACATACTTACAATCTAGTGCACAATTATGTCATATGCTTTCACTGCAAAGGCTTGATGCAGAGGGACCTTTTGGAGGGAAAAGGTTACTACCTCCATCAAAGGATTGGATCGAACAGGAGGAGCGACGAAGGACATTCTGGGCAGCCTACTATGGTGACAGATGGTCTAGCTGTGCTACCGGATGGCCAATGATGTTTGATGAGGAAAAGGTACGAATGGATTTCGTTGACAGAGCATATGGCTAATACTTGCAGATTGATACCAACCTGCCATGTAACAATGACGCATTTGATTTGGGGTAAAGGAAAACACATGCTCGTTGGCTGCGGCATTAACTCCCGAGGGTGCTTCCACGATATCATCTTTTGCTGGAGTTATCCTGTCAGCATGTCTGTTCGGTCGCAATGCCCAGCACACGCTTAAAAATGGTCCAGAGGAAGGGACCAACGATCTCGCCAATGGTTCATTTTGGAAGAACCATAGGAAAATGGACAACATATTGTCTAATACATTCATGTTTCTACCTGACCACCTCAGATTACCTGCTGGACTGAGGGATCCAAACATTGTCTTTTTCCATATGAACATACATTGTGCAACAATGTAAGTACAATGCTAGATGACGATGTTACTTTCTAACAAGGGATTAGCTGTTTGCATCAAGGAGCAGTCATGACTGCTGAGCGGGAAAATATCAGTCAATCATTTATAAGCCAAAGCGAAGCGAGAAGTTTGATGGCGGCCGAAGAAATAACGAATCTGATGCGCCTCATTAGTCATCTAGATGCATCCAAGGTATGCTCTCTCGTGGATAAAACTTCCGTGTGAGAGATTTTAACGTCAAATAGATGAGTTCATGGATAGGCTTTTGTCTTTATGTTGCTTCTGGTGTTATCCTCCAGGATACAAGGAAGGACAGACCAACCCCACAAAGTTCCAGCAATCTAGAGTTTATGAGATCAGCTATGAAGGCTGTTGGAAAAAAGCACATCATTGCGAGACACTTTCATGCTCAACTTGAACTCGAGATGAAGACACAGAGAGTCGATCGCAACGCTATGGCACACAGTCTTTATGATTTGCATAACTCTACGGAAGTAGACGACCCGGATGTTTGCGTTTTCCCTCATACCTACCGAAGAAAAGGCCCAAAGAATGAATCTTCTCGTAGCTCAATTGATACCGGTCAAACAAGAAGCATGTCCGCCAATAAATCCCCTCAAGCCACACAACAAACACCATACGAGGCCATCTCAAAAGTAGCACCTGCTTGGCCCTCTACAGCAAATTTCCCTCCACAACCAAATCAGCAAGGGGATTCAGGAAGCGAAACAATTGATACTGACTTCAATTGGCCTCCAACTGGAAATACACCTTCTTCAGAATCTTCGACTTCCAATACAACATATCCGTATCGTAATTCAAAATCTACTGACTCGAATTCGAATTGGATTTTTGACCCAGAGGCAACGCGATATATGGTAGATCCGATGGCGTTGAATGGCTCGAATAGAGATCTGGGGAATGAAGTGCAGGATAATGTGTTATTGAATGATTTACTGAATGGTACACCTGTGAGTTTTTTTTTTCGTGCTTTTAATAATCTAGGGTATAAGGACTCTTGTGATAGACATCTACTAACAAATACACGATTTAGTGGGATAATAATTATCAACATGTTGGTCTGGATTCACGGCACGCTAGTGGATAGGTTTTTTTGTGAGATGTGGAGGAAACTTGTATAATACGTATATATATATATATCCTTAGGAATCTCGGAATACCAGACAAGATTTCCACTCCTTCAACTTTGAACCCCAGATTTGTTGGCCTAACTAGTCGTCACTTTCACCTTCGACGCATGCATGGCCTTAACGATTCCTTCAGCTCGACATACACCACTCCAGTTATGGCATCATCATCATCATTCGTCGATTTGTGTATGAGATCGTCTTTGTCGATTCTGAAACTCTGATTTTTATCATTCATTAGGTGAGTATAGATCCTTTTTTTTTTTTGCTTGCTCATATTTTTCCGTGGCTCGCTCGTCTGGTTTGGATTTTTCAATGGGGTGGGTATGTTCATTGATTGTTTGTTTGTGTACGAATTGTTGTTATTGCTGGCGGGGTATGACTTGGTGGCTTGAGGGATTGAGTTTGAGCTTGAGCTTGAGCTTGAGCTTGATTGGTTTGAGGATGGATGGTGTGGAAGGGGATGGTGTGGAAGGGGATGATGTGGAGAGTGGAGAGTGTATAGGAGAGTGTAAGAGAAGTAGTGATGGATGGGGAGGTTTTGGTTTTGGTTGGTTTATTCGGGATGTGAAATAGATTTTATGGGATGGAATAGGGCTTTGGAGGGGGTTGATGTAAAAATGCTCGGGGAATGTGATGGATGATGGGTTTATATGCGATGTGGAATTCTTGGGGGGGGGGGCAAATACTGTTATGAATATGAAATATCTGGTGTGGTAGTTGATGGAAGCGATGCGATGCGATGCGATGCGATGCGATGCAAGGTAGAGAGAGGGTCTTAGATGGGGAGGTGGGGATTCTAAGTTTGTTCTTCAGCGGCCGCCCCTCGCTATAAGATTCCCTTGAACGGATGATCACTATCGGACAACCCACCCAACATCGGCATTCGCCCATTTTGCCTTGCGAATTCCAAGTTAGAGTGAAATACCGAGAGTCTGATACTCAGCATTTCTATAGCAGTGACAGACATTATCCAGTCTCCAACTTTGTTGAGATTTGTACTAGTAGCCCTCGAATATTTAAACGACTCGAAGTTTGTGGAAATATTCTTTCATTGGGTCAATTTACCATTTGCATTAACGTGGACACACACTGCATATGGATTTGTATCTACAGAATGGTGGCAAGAACAAACGTCCAATGGAGCTCCAAACTCCAATACAAGATTAAAAGGGTTCGCAAAGAGGACTTATTTCTCTATTCGGGGATCTTATCAGAATCTGACGGGAGCGAGTAACTTCTCTATTTATTCGGCTGTGAAAATATACTGATATTTAACATGGGATTAGTACATGATTAATCAAACGTATGTCGAAAAGCTTGTTCCACAATACAGAGCCAGCTATACCCCCTGGTTTTCATTCATGGAGGAGGTCAAACTGGAACTGTATGTAAATTTCAGTTTGAAATCATGTCTAGCCTACAAGTCCATGGAGCTTTTTGAGCACTTCTGACGATCGAGAAGACTGGAAATTATATTTCTTATCCAAAGGATATACTGTGTACCTTACGGATCAACCACAAAGAGTTCACCATGGCTCGTTGGAGATGGTTCTATGGCTAACCTGGCCACCGCCTTTGTTCAACATTATTCCACGTCCGGCCAACTGGCCACACTTTGGCCACGAGCATATCTCACACTCATGCACAAAGCTTCACGTTTTCCTCGAAATGTAACTCAATCTAAGACTGAACAGTGGCCTGGAACCGGCAAACCAGGCGACTCTACCTTCGATACATTTTACGCCTCGCAAATCCACGTCCAAGCGAACACCACAGAAGTATTCTTCAACACCATGAAAGCCGGCGTTGCACTTCTGGATAAAAGCGGCTGCGCGATTCTCATCTAAACACCGATTCTCAAGGCGAACCGGACTCCCCGGCTGGAGGATCAGCAATCAACGACCCCATCTAACCCAAGCCACCGTATCGTGGTACTCGAGCCCAAGGGTCCTCCTTTCCAAAAGCAAATCATCGGAAGCGGTGTCGCGCGCCCGTAGGAACTGACGACAACCTCCATCACGTATTTTCCTGCCCTGACGAATCCGACTATCGGCCTTATTCAAGTGATCGTTCCTATTAGGAAATGAATCTCAGTTCTTGTATTTAGTAAGCGGAACCAGTTAGGAAAGTTACAAATCTGGTGGAAATGCACGTGCTGGTTATGTTATGACAAGCGATGTTTCATATCATGCGTACTGTGATCATTGTGCTGCCTACTCATATGAAGCAAATTGGGATGAAGGTAGATTGGCTTTATTTGCCTGCTGTAGGTATTTTCGGTAGCGCACATTTCAGTTTTAGGGAAAAGAATAATATGGATATTGTGTCATTGATAGAAGTATGGATTTGAAAGTCCAGTGCATAATGAGGTGTTGCAAGTGCTGATATGATATTTAGACCAGTCGTTGGAGTACCATGTTCAAGAATGAAAGTCCAATGTGGGTTTGGTGTTTCATCTGTTACACATAGGTATGAGAAACATGGCAGTACGATTGTCTGTCTGTCTGTCTCTGCCACGGTGGTTCCTACATCCTTTCCGACTAGCTATTTAAAACAATAAAAGTTCTACATCACGATATCTCAGATTTCAATACCTTACTGCTTCAACAGTAAAATCAAAATACATAATTCTCATCTGCAATACTCGGCTGGTTACTCTAATATACCCATGGATTGCCAGAGTATCATAACATAATGAATGCGACATCGAAGTGAGTCCCGAGTATCGTACTGCACAGTGAAATATATCGAAAGCACTTATCCGATGATTCCAGATCGTGATGTTAAGAGCTCACATCATTGCTCAATTCCTTTAGGGCAATGAGCAGTTTCTCACTTCAGGAGGCATATTATCTATTCACAAATACTGGGTTTCACCAAATATAAATGATTCAATACCTACCTTCATTCAAGAATCCCGCTCAATACACCTCTTCTCCCTCACTCATTGACTATCTCTATGCGTTCTCTCCCGTATTATCTCTTGATCATACTCTCCCCATCGTCAACCTCGCTCGTATCCTTCCCACCTTCCATCCCCATTGCTCCACCGCTCTTCCCATTCCTTAGCACAAACCATCTACTCTCCCGATCATTCACAAAACACATTTTTGCATCATACCTAGACACAGAATAGTTCTTCACAAGCCCCCCTCTCACGAAGTCCACACCATCTCACGTTCGCCAATGACATAATCATCCTGATAATCTCCACAGCAGTAACCCAACCAATCTGCACTTCTTCAACTCAATCATCTTTTTTCTCGAAATCGTACCTCGGGTATCGTAATCCCAACTATCGATCAATGATCCGATCCGCCACGAAGATGGAAGAGAGAGATCAGGAAGTCACATATAGTCGGAACCAGGTCGATAGATTTGGAGACTTGGAGATGGAGGTCCCGAGTAGATCACCGACATGCGTCTACATGGCGCATTCTCTTCTTGAGTGCGGGTCTCTAGCGTTTTGTGTGGACTGCGGTTTCAAGAGCCAGGGTTTGCAGATGTGTGTGATGG
The DNA here is from genome assembly GCF_013461495.1 of Botrytis fragariae. NCBI lineage: Eukaryota > Fungi > Ascomycota > Leotiomycetes > Helotiales > Sclerotiniaceae > Botrytis > Botrytis fragariae. The sequence continues at coordinate 1,218,901 of NW_023500997.1, forward strand.
GTTTGGTGAGATCTGATGCTATGAGTTTTAAGAATTGGTATTTTTTCGAAAGGATTCATCGTTCCGCTGTCTCACTGCAAATCACCCCATCGCACGCGTAGTAGAGGGTGAGAACTAAAAGCCCTGCAAGACGCGATCGCAGGCTGCGTTTTACCATCTGACAATTATACCCTCGTTTCTAGCAGGGAATTCTAGAGAGTTATCGTGTTCTCCATCACTGCATTTGCTATGTCTGTTCATATCTATACAGTGATCTTCATACTCCCGAACTTTCCACTGACGCATGAGAGCCTCTCAGCTCCACCATCCGCCCTCTAATAGCACCAATCTCCTCATCCGTCAAATTAATCCCAAAAAACTCTCTGATAACCTCCACCCTCTCACTCTCACTCTCACAAACCTTAACCAGCCGCGTCTTCCCCCCCATATTCTCCTTCACCATCCCATTGATCAACACTCTCTTCCCGACAATCTTTTCCTTCCCATGCTCATCCTCCCCCGTCACAAAAGCCACAATCAAAACATTCTTCGTCTGAAAATTCCTCTCGCTCAGATTCGTACTCACATAATAATTCATGATTTCGAAATCCTCCGGCAGAAATTCATGTTCATTGAATGCGTACCAAGAATTCCATTCTTTTTCAGGTCCGTTGCGATATTGATATATCCAGAGAGGTTTCGATTGATCGATTTGTTGCGGGATGGGTTCGTACACGAGACGGATTTCTTGGGTTCCGAGATTGAGGATTGAGTGACCGGAAATGAGGGGGAGGGGTTTGGTGGCTCCGTCGCCGCCGAAAGCTACGTCTATCATGTATTTGTAGGTGTTGGGAAGCGTGACGATATTCACGATGTGGAACCTGGAGTGTTGTTAGTTTTGAAGGGGGTTCAGGTTGGGTTTGGTATGTGAGCGAGGGGTATTGAAGGTAATTGAGGGGTTGTTATCTTACCAGCCGATATAATTTCCCCGTGGAACACCATCGTGTGTAGATCTACGTCTTATTCTGACTCCGGCGGTATATACTTGGAATCCTAATGCCCTTAACACGTGATTGAAGAATGTGCTACCTTCTAGACAATATCCACCTCTTCCTCGAGCATTGGTTATGATTTTTGTGAAGAGTGCTTGAGGATCCAGTGATACAGAGTGATCGGGTGAATAGTGTAGCAGTAGATTTTCGTAAGGGATAGTGGAGATGTGATGGATGTGTAGAGATGTTAGATAGTCGAGAGTAAGTGCAGGGTTGTTTCTTCGTCGGTATTTTGAGGGGAGAGAAATGTATTCTTCGTACAGGTCGATTTGTTCAGAGGAGTATGCAGAAGCCATCTTGAAATGTGTGAAGTTTTCTATATCTTGACCAGAGACTGAGCCCATTACCTGTACTTACCGGTTATATAGGTAGGTATATGCACACTAAAACTCACCGAATGAGTCAGGACTCATAGTCTCTTGAATACATTGGATCGGATTATCTACGAATACCTGTGACTTAACCACCTTGATGATTGGAGTATACCTACCGTACCTACATGTTAGGTGCACACCAATAACATGACCACCAGTGAGGTTGATTGTTCAAAGTGGGACCGAAAAGACGTGCTCACCAGCCACGTGTGGCTTGAGTTCAAACAGAGATGAGAGGCATATCGTCGCGAGATTCCATTTACCTCGTATTTGTAAGATTACGAAAATCATATATCGATTGAGGTGTGTGATGATAGCGACAGAAATCTTTGCTGCCCAACGGACCCAGTACGAGAGATAACTATCTTCTCTTTCCTCGGTAAGGGGGTACTCGTCCAACCATCGATTGGGTCAGCAAACGCGTCCATCTCTTGCAAGTCACTCGCGACTCTAACCCTTAAAACCCCTTTTCCGATCTGCAAACCGAGAAAATATTCTCACCACCCATGCAAGCATCGCCGTTGAGTTCCCCAAATGGCCTGCAGGATGTAGCTATCATCACACTCATCATTGTGAAGATTGCAGATCGATAGCAATTGATACTTTGATGGTTTGTTTCAGAGTACTTGAGTATCCAATGAGAAATCACTGTGTTCAGAGCTTTTCGATTGCAGCGACCATATATGAGCTAAGTTTAACTCTCATAAGTCTCGTCTGATGTAACCTTGTTCCAATTCAAGGGTCGATAGAATGGTTCCGATTAAGTGTCACAGTGATTATCTTACGCGTTTGCGGAGCATATGTTCAGTTGATGGTACTAATCGGGAATGAGACTTCTATAGTTTGGGAATTGAACGGTCGGACGACACCTCGGAAATCTAAATTCTTGTCCCGAGCATGAGTTACAAGGATAGACTTTGGTTCTTGGCTCCAATCGGGAATCTCAATGTGAAGTGTATCCATGGAATCCATTCTACTGGTTTTATATGGCTTTCTTCAACTTACATGGATTGGCAATGGCAATATTCTTCATGGCAAAAGAAGGATGGTCTTCCGAGGAGATTTTCCCTCCATGTCTTACATCATATCTCTCCATTCGATCGAAATGAACATCCTTCATTCAAATGAACGAATCAATTCTCATTATGCTTATGTTTCTTCTTCAATGGATCAAAATATTATGATCATAACTGTGGTACCGTCGAAAGTAACCTTTCTCAAAGTAGTAATGCTCACGAAGTTGTGGGGATGCGCCCAAACTAGTCCTAGTCAGATCGTTAGTGTTCGGGATCTATTTCATACCAATGGAATGGCATGAAGCTAAGAAATAAAGTCGGGATTTCCATGTCCTTGGTTTCCTAAAGTTTTATATCTCTTGTTTGTGTTGCTATTTTCATATCCCATATACATTCATCTTCAGTACCTTCAAGATGCATTCTCCTGAATATCTACTCGGTCTTGCCAACATCAATCCGGAATTAGAAGAGGTACATAGCAACATATACTCTATTTGTTACTTGTGCTTTGATACTAAAAGAAATAGATCTTGAAGATTTCACCAGTGAAGCGGAGAATTAACGCTGATACCGATGTTCCAGAACTAAGAAAACGCCTCCTGGCGACGAAGAAAGAAATTGTCGCTACCAACACAGCATCATTAAATCAAGCTTCATTCACCGAAGAAGATCGTCAAATACCAGCTCGAGATGGGTTCTCTATTGGAATCAGAATTCACAAACCGAAGAATCCTCCCAGTGGAGGCAGCCCTGTCTTTGTAGTCTACCACGGTGGTGGATTTTGTTTAGGCGGGTTAGATAATGAAACTGTTCTATGTAGACAGTGGACGGAGTTGGGAGGAGTGGCGATAAATGTTGATTATAGACTTGCACCCGAATATCCGTTTCCTACAGGTGTGAATGATGCTTATGATGTCTTAAAATGGGTAAGTGTTGTGTCGCATATGACGCTTCTGGATATATACTAATCAATGCGACAGACTGCTTCGAATGTGCAAGAGCTTGGAGTCAACCCAACAAAGGGCTTTTTGGTTGGAGGAATCTCAGCCGGTGCTAACTTTGCATCTATAGTCTCACATTTATATCGAGATGAGAAATTATCTCCACCATTAACTGGCGTTTATCTCTCGATTCCCCCCGTCGTTTCCCACAAAGTAGTACCAGAAAAGTACAAGAACACATACTTGAGTCTCGAACAGAACAAAGATGCTCCATTATTGAACAGGGAAATCGCAGTAATATTCGACAGTAAGTCACACCCACATCTCACTTCGATCTGCCATTCCTAACAAATTAGAACTCTATGCGGCAGGCGAACCATCACAACTTTCCACCCCAATATTATTCGAATCTCATAAAGACTTACCCCCGACATATTTTCAAATTTGTGGTCTGGATCCTCTTCGCGATGAAGGATTTATATACGAAGATATATTAAAAGAGAGCGGAGTTGAAACCAAGACAGATATATATCCAGGCTTACCGCATGGTTTCTGGTCCTGGTTTCCCGAAGCGGAATTCACAAAGAAGTTTATAGAGGACTGTAAGAATGGGATGTCCTGGTTATTGGAGAAATCGTCGAAATAGTTGGAATGAGATGATTGAACATTATGTATGATAGATTGCAGAAATACTGTATACTAGATAGCTCACATTCTTGACTTGAATTGCATACCTTGCGCGTACTGGCATGATGATATCTCGAGCTCGTAACACAGTATCCTGTTGTGAATCGCAAATCAAACCTCGTCCTGTTCTATGAGTGAGTGATGATTTAGATACCACCTCGCAATCTCCAAATCCCATTCTCGTTCTGCAAGATCCGTTACAGTAGATCTCAAATCCTACCCAAAATGCTTCACCCGAATCTCAATATTAAGAATATTAATCCAGACAATTCCATTCTCCTCAGATTGATAACATCATTCCATCAAAAGGAATTAAATAAATCCGCACAAAAAGCCATTTTTTCAGGTACATAACATACCTGCAAGTAATTCCTGGAGCGAGATATCATTGGTGGGGTCAGCTGACAGGGAACCAATAGGCGGGGAGAATGTAAGATGCGCTCTTTCATATTCACGAATATGGATATGGATGACTACTCAGTACTGAGGCTGTCGTCGCTTGTTTTCCATGATACCTAGTAATTAATTTTTTGGCCACAGTGGATTTTGTCATATGCAAATTTTGACATTTTTATTCTTTGGTTCAAATTCTGTGTAAAGATGTTGGGGTGCTGCGACTACGGAATATTTACATCTATATATCTCGACCCCCGATGTCTACATGATGGGAATATATATCGAATATACAATCCGGATAAGAAAACACGACATCTTTGATGCGAACCCAAACCAAGACAGATCTATGATCTCTGATCTATCGTTACCCAAAATCATCCATAACACCAATGCAACTCCAACCCGAGCAAACCACAAAGAACTACAATCCAGACCAAACATCTACTCTCTCCACAACCACTTCTCAAATTCCTCATCACTCACCCCCTTCGGAATATCCTCCACCTTACTCTTCCACCTCTGCGATCCCCCATAACTATCATCCTTCTTCGGATCCTTCATGAACACCAACGCTTCCACCGCCCCCTCACTATCCTCTCCTTCCCCAAGTACCTTACTATCTCTATACTTTTTTGCAAACGCGCTCGCCCGCGCTAAATCCCCATGACGATTACAAATCTGAAACGCATCCCAATACACTCTCCCGATTCTCTGATCTCTGATTCCTTCTTCCCGATAAATCGTCTCGAGAGATCTACACGTCTTGAGTACTTTTTCCGGGTTCCTCATCACCGTTTCCGCATGGCCAATCGCTTGGTCTAGAGCCGCTGCACGAATGAGTCGAGCGTCTGATTTTTTGAGCTCAGCGGGTGGAAGAGTGCAGAGAGTACATGTACAGTCGAATTTGAAGAATTCTTTTAATTCGGCCTTGCGTTCTGAAGAGGGTCCGCCCACGTGATAGGAAGTAGTGATTTCTTCTCCGGGCTGGATTTCCCGCACCGCGTGCACGAGGAATTCCTGACGTTTGGGGTTCCAGGAGTGTTGGGTGGTGGGGAGACAGGAATGGTTGATGCGGGAGATGTCTCTGAAGATGCCGCCGATGGGGGAGTTGGGGCCGAGGGGATACGCGTTGGAGCGGATGATGTTTGTGAGGGGGGAGCCTTGGCCGGGATAATTGTTGTGGAGAGAGAGATAGGCGCGTTGAGATTCTTTTGGGAGGGCCCGCAGGAGTCGCGCGAGTTGTTTTTCGGTGGTGGAGGGGGAGGTGAGGGTTTCGGTTGTGAGGAGGGGTTTTTCGGCGAAGAGGAGGGTTCCTGGGGGAATGACCCGCGTTGCGAGTACGCCTTGGCCTTTTCCGGGGATGGGCTTGATTTCCCAGAGTGGAGTGGAGGTGTTGTTGGGGGTGTGCTCCGATGGAGGAGTATATTGGCTTGGAGACATGATGGGATATGGTATGATATGATATGGTACGAATGATAATACAGGGATTCCACGGTACGTTTATATTTCTATACAAAAGTTTATCGGTCAGGAGTCTGATGAGCAGAGTTTGTGTGCGCAAACGTGGGTAAGAGGAGGAGAGCAGGTGAGAGAGAATGCGATGCGATTTAAAGAGTGTGGAGAGTACAAGCGGAAGCCAATTCTACCGAAGTACGTGTCAAGACAAGCATGATATAAAATCTTTTTTTTCTTCCCCTCTTAGTTTTACCTATGCGCTACTAAAGTTTGAGGTTTTTCCCCTTTGGGTAAAATTGTCGAGGGGGTGGAAACCTCGCTCGTGGCTATGATGTAAGATTTCATGGCATTTGTGATTGGTGGGTACTGTAACCTCATGAGTGATCGACGATCTCTCTTCTTCTCTTTCTCTTTTCTGTTCTGTCGACATATACCTTCATCACTTCAGAACCACGGATGATATCATGGGATGAACTTCTCAAAATGTATCAGAAATTTGAGGGGTTAAAGGTTCGCCGAAGCTATCGTATTCTACGTGTAGTTGAAATATCACTAGTACACACACTACTGACATCTACAGCGCAGCTACAGTGTGCCGAATCCGAGCTTGGGAACAGACACACAAATTCGGATGTCCATATCCTAGGATTATCTATAGGGCTGAATGCACACTTTCGTATCAAAACAATTCAAAAACCACATGATAGTATTTTCCAGAATCAAATCTGTATTTATTTATACTTGGATACATTTTCTATGTGTTACCCTTCTTTGGTATGTAATTTCTCTGCTTCAGTATATGATAACATAATTTTCTCCAAGTAGAATAGAAATACCCAGGGTGCCGAGGATTGGCCGTTGCAAAACTTGTTGTGAAAAAAACTCTGCTAACAGAGGTTTATTGTTGCTAGCATATGTACTTGGATAGGTGTCACTTCAAAGTATGTACATTAGGGAATTCTTATATGTACGAGCTAGATAGCTATAAGATTGATGGATCAAAGACGCGATTATACTTTTTTATTTATAGTAAATCCGATTACCTCTTTGGGCGCCCACTGATTCGACGCCTATTGTGATTACCGTGCTATGATTCTTCCTGCCTTCCTTAAATCTATCTATCAATGAGATTTGCGCAGTCTCTGTTGATCTTTGAGATTTTTGTACTGACTTTGGTTCAAGATCCGTATTTGACCTCGCGAGCTGTGGTGATTTGAAAGCTTTCAAGGTGATGACTTATCTTGCCGGTCCTGCCGTGGTAATTATTTATCTGAAACACTTTGACTGCCGTTTTAACTAACCCATTAACTTGTGGTTGAGTTTTTGCTATCAGGGAAAATTTTCGTTCTGCCCGATGTGATTCCACATCTACATCAGGTAGAGAGCCATGATTGTACCGCACCCTTTCCCATCCAAAGCAATTTTTTTCAAACATTGTTCATTAATTCTGACGGGGCCAAAAAAAAACCTGTGAAACAGGAACCTCAATGTGCCTTTCCCATTCGTTCGCCTATCTCACTCACAAGCATGCGTAACCCCTTTCGCCTCGCCGCTGAAGTACTACTTAAGAATAAAGCGGCAACAGGCCATGCGTGAATACCACCTATTTGTTCTTGTCCTCGGATTTCCACCTTTCCTGATTTTTTGAGAAGCATGATGAGATCACGAGTCTCTGGAGCAAATACCTCTTCCGAACCATAAGTGATGAAGAAACCTCTGGTTGGACTGGCCATTCTCCACCAGTCCAAATCTTTACATGCTCCTGGTGAGATTGAGGGATCTAAGACAGAAGCTCGAGATCCAGCGTATTGATGAGCATAGAGATGTAAGCTATCTGCATCTAAATAGTCGCTTGAAGTATTCTTATGTTGTGGTGATTCGAGGGTCGTCCAAGGAGATATCAAAACAGCCATTGCAGGAGTTTCGGTATGTACCCTTTCAATACTTGGATCCGAGTTTGCAATATCTGGCCTGGCGATGTGAAGAAGCAAGCTGAGAATCAATGTTGCTCCAGCTGAATCGCCACTGACACAAATTTTTGAGGGGTCGTCGGTCATTGACAAGACATACTTGTAGCCGGCAAAGGTTTCGTGGAGTTGAGTTGGATATGATTCATCGGGTACCAAGCTATACTCTAATGCGAAGATGGCCGGATTTCGGAACTTTCTAGAGTCTTTGAGAAGATTCAACCATGCAAGAAGAAATTCGAGGTAGAAATAGCTTGATCCCATTGCAAATCCGCCACCTAAAAACTCTTTAGCGTTTTCGAGATTGAATCATAAAACATGTACACCTACCATGAGCATAATAGATTACAATATCTGGTTCCTTAGTTTTGTCCGCAATGATCCAAATCCCTTTCACGTTTTCCTATAAACTTCGATTACTTGAGATTATTGACGATAGAGAGCATGTAAAAATTACCTGGTGGACCTCATTCCAATGAATTGGAGATTCAGTATACCCATGACGAAACATGCGAAACTTAAAGAATGGCAACGCGACACCTTTTGAGAAGAAGACTCGACCAATATTCGCTGGGATGTAGGCAAAGGCATAACGGACACAACGGATGACTATATCTTCAAACCATGAGGCCTGTTGAACAAAAGGTGATCGTTGTTCATGAGGTGTAGAAAAACGTTCCTTAACAAATGATAGAGGAAGATTGATTACTGCGTGGCTGTTAGTAAAGTGTCTACATTGTGTCTTTTGGATTTGGGTATGTTATACACAAAAATGGCAATGCTTGTAGACCACAACTAGCAGTCTGAACGAAGCCGACATGGATGATCAATTGAGGTGTGAGGAAGAATAGAAAGACGACAATATCTAGCCACGAAACTTGACCTAGAAACATGATGAAAAGTAAGTTGATCAATGTGACATTATTGAGAAGGTGTAAATATCAAAAAGAAAGTAACAATGAGAGAGAAGGGTAGAAGGAAAAGTTTCTAACAAGTCTAAGGTACTATACGACAGCTGGGGCAGCTAGAGGCAAAGTTCATTCATTTCTCAAGCCACTTCATGTTAGTCAGCATTATTAGCCACAATAACTAAGTCAGCATTGAATAGAGAATCAGAATCAGCAGTTTGCTCAAAGGCCACAGTACTGCTGTTAAAAATAGTGAGAGAAGATCTAACATCTCCCTGGGCAATTAATAAAGCAGTCAATGTTTGTGCAATCCATACAATATATACAATACATACAATACAACATCATTCTATTACTTTGCAGTACAGATGTGACGGCGTCACGTGAGTGGCATATCAGTGTTCGGAACAAAAAAGTTTAATTGCCGACCACCTCGCGATCAATTTATGTATGAGCAGCAAGCTAAAAACTTAACATCTGCCTCGTCGCAAATGCAAACGCGACCATTGTCAAACTCAACATCTTCATTAATACCATGAGCCTCTTTGTATGACTTTTTTGCATTCATGCAGATAGAGAGCCGTCCATTCTTTTACCCTTTCTTTCCTACCTCAGTATCAGGTTTATAACAAACCAGCATTAATCAGTACATACATATCTTTCGATCTTTGAATTGCGGGTTAGGAAGGTCAATATGTCTGCGCCTACTGCAGCTCAAGCTGAACTCATCAGGTATGTTTCCCAAAAGCTACAGTAAAATTTGACAATGGCTCACACTGCTCCAGCTCTCTATCTCAGGATGAGATTCCAATCAAGTTGCGATGCGCCATATGTAGCAAATTAGCAGTCAATGCTTTTCGTATGCCTTGTTGTGACCAGGCTATCTGCGAGACTTGTAAGCTCACCATTTGCGCATTGAACGGTGTCAGTTGTTAACATGTCAAAGGTCATTCTACTCTTCCTTCTTCCTGTCCGGTCTGTGAACACACACCAGTGGCTTCGGAGGATTGCAAACCCCACAAATCATTACGAACCACGATCAAAGTCTTTTTGAGAACAGAGGAGAAAAAGCGCGTCGATGCCGCAGCTAAGCAAAGTAAAGAAACGCCACCGGCTACACCTGCAGATGCTCTACCAACTCCAACAGAGTCGAACAGTTTAGCCGGACCTGTTGATAGCACTCCAAGCGTACAGGAAGACACTACATCTGCAAACGAAGCACAGACAGTTACCGAGTCTGCTCAACCTTCGGAGAATAATATCGCATCGGCAGAAGCCGGCGCATCGGAGGAAGTACAATCAGAAGCGCATGATGTTCCACAGCCCTCGATTGAGGTATGATTACAGGTTCACAGCTATAGATGAAACTTATAGAAACTAACACTGATTAGGAGATTGCGCCTGGACAAGAGTCTGATGAGGATGCCAAGCAGGTAGATGCACCAGTTGACGGTGACAAGGGCGAGGAGAATGACACTGCAGAGAAAGAGGGCCAAGATGGCGCAGCTCAAAATGCGGCTTTTGGAAGTGGTTTCGGATTTGATCAATCTTCTTCTGGTGGCTTTCCCGGCATGGGCTTTTCCGGCGATTTCAATCCAATGCAGATGATGATGGCAATGCAGAATGGGATGGCTCCAGGAAGTTTCGGGAATTTTCCCATGATGGGTATGTTTAACGACAAACTACAGAGCGAATGGAACACTAACTACTATTGCAGGAATGCCAGGAATGAATATGGATCCAATGACGATGCAAAATATGATGATGAATGGTGGCTTTGGTGGGGCAGGCATGGGCATGAATGGCATGAACATGGGTATGGGTATGGGAAGCTTCGATGGTGGTGTAAATTCTGGTTACAATAATGGGTGGAATTCCCAACAATCATGGAATGTCGGACCAGATAATTTCAATCATCCAAATGCTGCTAGCATGGGCCCTGGTGATTTTGGAGCAAATAATTCTGGTTTTCCACAAAATGCTGCAGGATTTAACCAAGGTAATTATGGACGCGCAAATCAGTACAATGACCATCAAAACAGTTATTCACAATTCCAAGGCCGTGGACGAGGTAGAGGCAGAGGTGGCTGGCAACAGAATCGGGGTGGTTATGGACATGGTTTTAATGATCACTCCCATAACTCACAGCAGCTCTTTGGCCAAGGTCAGCAATCTTCTGAGTCATATAATGAAAATGATCCAATTTCTGCAAATCCGAAGGAAGATAATGAATCTGGAAGCGCGCCTAAAGTCGATGAGTTTGGCAGAGAATTACGCCAAGATACCCCTAAGAACGAAGCAGAAGGCGGTGCTGGCAGCATTAACACTCAGAATGCCGAATTTTCTGCGATACAGGACGACAAAGAACACCAAGTAGATCCAGAAGATGCCGCACAAGATGTCCCTTCGGGATTTGGGAATGATAACTTTACCCCACAACCCATACAATCACTGGAGGCAAATGAATCTGCCGCTTTTGCACCGATGCCCATGATTGGAGATGGTTTCAATGCTATGTCCCCTGTAGATCCAAATATGCGCTATTTTGGCCACCCGAGAGGTGGATTTTCACAATCACGTGGTGGTCGTGGTGGGAGTTTCTCTGCCATGCAACCTCCATTCGTGAAGCCTGTTGACGTACCTATCAACGCACCCACTGGACCGAAAGCTATGCGCGAGGGACCAAAAGCAACCCTTCCCCATATTAGAACTCACAGTTTTTCCATCGCGGGTAAAGCAGGCGCTAGTGCGCGTGGTAGTGTTAGTGGTGTTAGTGTAGCACCAGAATCTGCCACACAAGATAGAGGACGAACTAGGTCTCCCTCACAACAGAAGGATAAAGCAAGATCAAGATCAAGGTCCAAATCTAAAGATCATAAGAGAGACAGAAGTAGAGAACGACGTCATAGACGCAGACATAGATCCGCTTCTCGATCCCGCTCTGAAGACGAGGAAGAAAGTGAGCGACGACGAGAAAAGAGACGAGAGGAGCGTAGACGTCGTCAACTCGAGAATGAAGCAGATCCCTCACGGAATGCAAAAGATGCTAAGCCTGAGAAAAAGAATGAAGATGATAAAAGAAGAGATGAAGAAGATAGATCGAGGTCAGCCTCACCACAGGAGTCAAAGAGATCCAGTCATCGGAGCAGCCGTCGTGATCGCGACAAATATCGTGATAGAGAAAGAGATGATGACAAACATAGGTCTTCGTCTCATAAGCATCGTTCTAGCCATCGTTCCCACCGTGATGAACGTTCCAGAAGTCGAGAACGCGAACGTAGCGAACGTGACCGTGAAAGGGAACATCGTCATAGACAAAGCCGACATGCATCTCGTGACGTTGAGGAGAGGGTAAAAGGCGACACTCCCCTTCAAACTCCTACTGAACCGAGTCATGCGCCTAGAAAATTGTCACTCATTTCTAATGGACTTAATGGCATTGAAATTAAAGGCGCAAGCTCTCGCAACAGATCCTCTAAAGACATCGATATGCCCCTAAACATCCCTACCGGACCGAAAGGTGGTCAACGGGACCGTGATCGTAAACGCGAGAAGGATCGTTCAAGTCATCACACTGAATCTCGCAGCTCTCGTAGAGATTCGGAGCGAAATACTGCATCCTCCCGCGATCAAGAAAAAGAACACCCCGAGAAGAAAAGAGAAGATGTTGACCCACATACCTTGGAGCGAGAAGCACGTAATAGAGAAAGATTACTGAAAGAAGCGCAGCGTATTGCAGGTTTAACAAGCGCTTTTGGCACCGGTAGAAAGAGGAGTCGTGATGACATTGATGATAGTAGTGGGAAGAAGGGAAGGAAGAGGGGCAAGCGAGGCGGTGTAGCAAATAGGGACGGTGGAGATGACACTGACGAGGCCAGAATTGCTAGATTAGAGGCAGAAAGGGAGAGTTCGAGATGGGCCTAATTAAAGCTCTTCGTGGCTTAATACCTCATTCTGTCGTGCCGCATCTGAACAGAAGTCTGAGAATCTACACGTACTCAGCATGAACATAATTGGCGCATGATGATTTTTCGCATGGAAATGACATCGACATCGTAACTCCATCAATGAATGATACAAACGGCAATTTGAATCGGGCTACATAGTCGGTCTGCAGTGTGCAGTCGCGAGTATGGACGTATTATGAAATGGTTAGCTTGAGTTATACCCCGTATTCCACTTTAGGGTTGGTGAAATGGATGACAAAATATGGGGAGAAAGTGGATTGATTGAGCGCATCAAGCTAGTCGGTGATGAGACAGTGAAAATATAATGATATTAATGAATCTTTGATAATTTGTATTGGATGTGTGGTGTGTGTATGAGCTTATGAGTGTGAAATGACTGACTGTCTTTTCAAGTTGTATGGAGATTTGTGTATGGATGGGTTTGAGAGTGTATGTATGTATTGGGAGATTTTTATGGGAGTGGGTGTTTTAATGTTGTGGTTTAGATGAGTTGAAGGGACGAAGGGGAGGATTGCTTGGTTGGTATAGATGAATTTACTATGAGGAGATTGAAGAGACTAGTTTCATATCTTCCAAAAGTCATTTAATTGCTCTTATACTATAAGGAATACACCTATGCCACTCTCATATCTCTTGAATTCTATAATAGAATCTATGTCAAAAGCACAGAATCGAGCCTATAGTAACCACAATACAATTTCTTTTCTCTAAACGACTCAGAGAATCTAAAAGAAAAGTCGTAGTGTAGCTATTGAATCTAATCTATATAAATATTTTCGAAAAGATTAAGACACAACACCATATAGACCAATATACGAAATACAAGTAATACTAGTAAGAACACTGCTAATCTCTCACTATAAAACCTATCCTCCTGTTATAGAATCTAACCTCTCATCATAGGATCTATCCTCCCGTCCATCATAGAATATAGCCTAAAATGGCCAGAATCTCTCAATTTGAGGTAGCCTCTATGATAGATTCTGTGAACCATTCTATCATAGAGTCTAAGAGCACGAGAGTGAATTGTCTTCCGATTTTGGGGCATGAGAGTAATTCGCCGTTTTTTTACTCTCTAGATTCTAACTACTATAGGCTAGATTCTATCATCGATTCTATATAGATTCGAATTTATATGGAATCCAAAGAGCATGAAAGTAGAGCAAGTATGATCTTTAGGGTATAAGTATAATTTACCGTAAATTCTATAGTAGGTCTCATACTCATATAGCTAGATTCTAGTCATTGTAAACTAAATTCTTTTCTCTACTATTATAGAATCTGTCTATTCACTACAGTGTCTATTCTTTCATCCTAAATTCCAACGTACAATCATAGAATCTTCTTATCATATAATTTAGAATCCTAGCCTCCTATCAAGGAATCTAGACCAAAGTGATTAGAATCTATTTTACAATCCAAGAGCATAGGAGCAATTTGTTATGATAGAAACAATTGAAAAAGAACAAAGAATAATATTATATGAATTCATCATTGTCGATTGAATCAGGCAATTGCCTCCCTATGTAATTGAGGATTATGACTAGCTCAAGTTGCTATATGAATAATCTCGTTAGCAGCAACAAGTATGTGCAGGCTTCGACTCGAAAGTCACAACTCTAGATTACGTTTCAAGTATTAATTTCTACAGGGTACAGCGGGAAACAAAGGCTAGAGCATGAAGGCATTCAGAAGTTAATTGTACTAGCTTACCACAAGGGTAAGAGCTCTACTAATACTAATTAATGCTTGCTCCCTCTGCACTAGCACCACAAGAACCATATCTCTTAACAAATTAGGCAATTGACTTCCTGTATGATTTAAAGTCTATGATCAGCTCAAGTTGTTATATCGTCAATATCATTGGTAACAACTAGTATATGCAAGCCTCTGCTCGAAATACATAACCCTAGATTGGCAATGTCCGTGATACCAATCTGGTGCGAGGGATCAATTCGGTGCGAGGTGGTCGGGTGAAATGGTAAGATGCCAGGGTGCGCGATGGGATGGAAAGTCATGCGGACGAGTCTCTTGGAATTAGAGTTCAATACCCTGTTCATGCTTGCTGGGAATATTACTGCTATACTGGATCGCCGATCTGTTATATGAGACTCCTTTGCGGCCCCATATATTTATGGGGTAGAGTCCCATTGTGTTGATGGTAGCGTCGGATACTTACCGAAGTGGATTGTTTACTATACGATGCTTTATCTGCCGAATCTTTTAAAAAGTTATACTTAGTTCGGAGAATATCCTGAAGTGATATCGTAGTATTGCATCTTGGTGTTGGTCAACAACTGCCGACTTATGTTCTCGTCACTGGGTGGAGTAGTCTAGATGGCTGATTGTATAGAGAACTGGGATGTTGATTGATGAATTTTGTTGCTTTGCTAGGCCTAGATCTTCTTTGAAGACGCAGAGGGGGCTGTTTAGTATCCTGATTGTTAGATTATGGGTCGTTCGACTGAAGTTATTGATATCCTACCAATGTGAAGATGAAATATTTGTAAGTTTATAAGGACTTGTGATTGTGATTTACTGATCTAGCATTCAAAATTGCTTGGTATGACTTCTATGAATAAGCTCTAATATTCTGTTTATAGTTTAACTTCTTCCCTGAAGGTCCCTCCTTGTGGGAATTGGCATATACGAGGTATCGCACGCACCTTTCCTGGGTCCCATGCTATATATGTATGTCGTAAGAATCAGATACTGATATCCTGCAATTACTGTAATTGTGAAAGTTTGAGATGAATTAAGTTCTCCAAATAGTGCTACAGGCTCCTGGTCAAATGCGATGTCTTCGATGAGCCAATCTGAGGAGTCGCTAGCCTCAGTTTAGCCTCATGAGTCAAGTTCCAGCACCTGATGGAATACTCCTTCAATCCTTGGATTGAGCGATGGTAACCTATGACAGCATATTATCTTGGTACGGAAGTTCCCCAATCTTATGATTTGTTGTGGGGGTAAGTTCGTGGGGGTCTTTGATTTATGGGCTCACCTTTCCCTACCGGCAAGCTAACCACGTGTTCATATCGTGCGCGTCCCACAGTGTCAAATTTCCGCTTATATCGTTCAAGGGAGTCATAGCTAGTGAGTACTGAGGTCTAGAATCAAAACATCGGACGACATTGTGCCGATTTTGGTGGTGTTGGTGCACTATGTCACCAACTTGCTAGGTATTTTGACACAATGTCTCGGTACTGGCACCTAAGATGGATCCGGATTCAGACCATCCCTATGTCTCAGTTTAATCCCATGAAATTAGTGGTCGGACTCCCGGGCACCAAAGGTATCTGGGGATCTGCATGCATGCTATTAAAGCTGACCAACTACTGCTGTTGAATTATTCCGGCATTCCACCCTGCATTAAAAGTCCACAGTGCATTATACCGAGGAAACCGTCTAGTTTCTAAGAGTTCTCCTTGCCTTTATTGGGTCCCATTCAATGGTACACACGAGGCGTTTTCCCACCTTGGCACAGGTTACGGCTCACTTGTGGGGCTACTAAGCGAGCTGCTGAAAGGGGGAGGGGCCGGAACGTCTCGAAGCTTGTGCGACTCGGAAGATAGAGCAAATTGCTCCGATGTTTGGCTGTGACACTAACTTTCCAATGAAAGCAACTGACCAGGATCTGTCTATTCGATTCTACAGATTTGACAGTATGACAATCTGACAGCATGGAAGTTTGAGGTGATTAGAGCCTTTGGGCGTTCCAGTTTGGTGTTGGTACGATATAACCCACAGTATTAGATGAGAAAGGCATGAGCTTAAACTAGGCTTTGATAATCGTGGTATTCATGCTTGTATTTTGGATGCCGAATGATCATGGGGCTCGTTCCGAATTCGATTGGAATTGGAATTGGCCGAGAGCCTGGAGCGGACCGAAGATGGAATTCTCTGATATCGGTTGCTGTTGGAATCTGACAAGGATTATGCGTAGGCTAGGATTGTTGGATAACGGTCGGATAAATCCTTACTGTCAGATCATGTCCGTCAAGCGCTATTTTGCTTGTCCGCCTATCATGTCAGCATTGATACATGATATAGTACTGAGTACATTTGAAACATTTTGAATTAGTGATCGATCCCGCTTGAATTCTGAAGACTGGATTGTGTATATCCTTGATTATATAGTATTCACATGATGTATAATATATGGTTCTATTCCGGCCATAGGTGTTCATTTGACGGTCATAACTTAACCATCACATGATATTTACAACCCTAGTATAGACTCTAAGGAGTAATAGCGGTGAGTTCAATATTCCAGTTATTTCATGTTATCGATTATATATTCGCTAGGATATTTGAATCAGTGCGCATCATTCGTTGGGTAAGCTTCATTACCCCTGCATAACAGTCGGTGAAGAGAAGGCCTGGCTTTAAACGCTAATTAGGATTGACTGAAGATATTTCCCGTGCTTTTTACCGTTCTATACAAACCTGATTTTTCTTTAGCTCTTGTCACATCGCATGGCATGGCGCTATGATGTGTGCATGCTTTATCGATTGGGACCACAACTAACGAAATCATATCTCTCACGTCTTCATGTTGGTAACTTTTTTTTAAAGAGATTGATCAAGTCATTGTGGGCAGTGTAGTGTTTCCCGACGTTGTGATCTGTGCTGATGTATAATTTATGTGCTATGCATGATGCAAAGCTGATTCTACTAAATGTGCAGTGGTCAAAGCAGCAGCTGCGGGGTATTGAGACTAGAGGCTAACGACAAAGAATAATGCAGTCTCTCACGCAGTTCAGATGAAGAGGACTTGTAGTATAATCTCAAGTGCTATAGCTTCTCTCGCACAATGAGAAAATACCACAGCTCTTTCTATTTAATTTCGAAATCCAATGGATGTAAGCTTTACAACTTGCATACCGAGAAGAATGAGGCGATAGTATTGATGTCATTAAAAGTGACACTAATGAAAGTAGCTGCCAGAGAACATCCGTCTTCTATAGTGACTGTCTCCAAACATAGCCAGGCATTCACTCAAGCCTCCTTTCCCATAGATACCTGAAGCGTTTGTGATAGAAGTAAACATTTGAATATCACCATCTGTGATAAGGGTCGTTTCCCGGCTGTCCATATCGGCTCAAATCATATCCACTTTCAAAAGTCGCATAATCGTTCTCCACACATGTGCGCGTCATGTCGTGGAGGCCCGAGTCCAGATCACACATTGCTGATGGATCAACTTGACTCCAAATACTTCCAATCGCCGTAGTTGTCGTTGGTAGTTGCTCGAATTCGGAACGTGGTGGGTGGACGTCCTGAAATTCACACGTATCGGGAGGTCGTAGAGAAATGATAGTCGGGCTAATCGTATTGTCATGAGACTGCGGTACGCCAGCTGAAGCTAATGGGACCATCGAAGAGGTTGAGGGAACTTCGTGGGCGTTGACAGGAATGTACCTTGAGCTCGATCTGGTACTTGGCGGCGGAGGTATTGGAGAGAAATTTCCAGAAACTTGACACAATTGATTAGGATGGCCATTAAAGATTCAATTCTAGTGGGAGGCAACCCACTTTGGGAAGAATTTACGACCTCTGGGCTTCGAGAGCGATCTGCAACTAGAGAATGACTGCCTTGCAGGTTGCTGAAGTCTTCTGGAACAAACAAGTGATCTTTGCAAGAGTTATAAGCTAAGTTGTCCATTATTTCCACCATCACTTTGTGACTACATACCATCGTATCCAGGATGCTTGTTTTGCATGTGCTTCTTGAAATCGTGTCGCCGTTTTCCACCACGATAATTGCAGTCTGGTTCACTGCAACAGTACTTTTTATCCCCATGAACGGTCGTTTCGTGGCGGCGAGCACCTGTGCGACGCGTAAAGGTCTTGTTGCAACCAAGATATCCGCAGTGAAACTGTGAACGGTTTTGTGCCATATTTTATTGTAGAAAATCCAAGACTTTTGGTGAAGAAAGTATGGGGGAATGGAGCATTGCCGGAAATATGTAAGTTAAGGCGGACTGCTCATGAAGTAAGTAGTCAGATATCGGCTAGCTACCGATGCCTCTGGCCGGATATAGCAATTTACTAATCCAAGTAGTTTTGCCTTATAACTCCAGGCGTCCATAGTTAGATAGACTGCAATGCAAGGTTCAAACCAGTAAAGAAATAAACCGACTGAGAAGTAATAAAACTTCAGGCTGCCACGTCACGAAACTAACAAACCCATAACTTGTGTTACCAGACTGACCGGATGAAGCATTGTCAAAGCCTTTGACCTGCTGCAACGTCCCGAATAACAATGTCTTGGTAATGCAGTTGGTAAGAATCTTCGAAGTAATTGTTCTCGGAGATAAACCAGGCAAGCCAATAGTTCCCATAACATCCATAGTCTTCGGCAGAATTAGATCGATTTACGCGTTGTGACATTCAGATGCGGTAAAGAGCCTCGAATCCTAGACGTAAGCCCTGCTAAACATCTGTGAATACTGCGGAATTAAACCCTGTCTACAGTCTTGTACTGATCTGACAATATTTATTGTTATCTATAGCTAAGTAAAAAGACAACTCTGGTCCAGAGAAGCAGGTTTCGTCGCAGGTCAATGTTGGAATGAGGCAAACCAGGCAAATCTGTATGCATCAATTGATACTCACCGCTTCCAGGCATAGTACTATTCAAAATCTGGCGCTTTGAATACGGTCGTTGTTAAGTATTATGGAAGTTTTGATGTTAAGGCTGGGCGGAATGCAATTAAAGATGTTGATGGACACTCATTACTGTCAGTGCAACCCCAGAATACGGGCCGGTTCGCGTCTCGAATACATGCATCGTGAAATGGAAAAGAGTAAGTTTCACTTTTTTGGTTTGCCCGGTATAGAAATCTGTATGACTCATCTAGCTCACTTATGAAGTGCAAGTCCTGGTCCCTTGGAATTAATTGCTTCACTCCCAAGTAATGAGGTTCTACCAGTATATCTTTAGGAGAAAAAAATGTCTGTCGAAAGTAATACGCGACTTTTGCTTCCTACCACGCGCAGAAAATCCCACACAAACTTTGACTGTGAAAGAAGTCTTTCAGATATGGCTCTGTTCATCAAACGATAGTGTGAAGACCGCATCTTTTATCGTAAACCGATAGCAAAAGCTTCGCCAGAGCACTATGGGAGAAAGAAATGCTTGAAATTGTATTTCAACAGACGTCAGTCGCCACATCGAGTGATCTATTTAGTATAGATACTTGATAAGGGTATCAATCAAAGGGCCTCTGCAAGGTTTAACATTCAGATGTTAAAGATCACCGATATGATAGCGTTGCATTGAGAGGAAACCCAGTCGAGTCCACAATTAGGATTCAGATTTGTGGTGGAGCATCTCACGAATCAGTTTATTCAGAGAGCGCCCTGTTGGACTATGCAACTAATGACGGCCACTAGAATCTTCAAGCCTGAGTGATGGGCGCGTAAGCACGAGCGGCTTTTAGTCAAGTGTTGTAGTACTTCTCGGGTTCCGATCGTGCGAACTAATCGTGATTCTAGTCAAAGATCGGAATGCGTAGAGACCACACCGAAATCGATGGAAGATTTTAGAGGTTAGATTGTCTCGAGAAGTTCAAACGACTTGGTGGAAGGCGCATTCCAGGGTCTCGGAAGTCTACCTATCCTTTCATCTGAAAATAAAACGGATGACAACACCAACTTTGAAGTTACAAAAGGCTAGAAGTAACAGAACTCGGTGTGAGCCCTAACCATGGTTATTTCGACATGAGAGCTGCAGCGATAGTGATGTGTGGTACTGCATTGATGCCCACAAGCGGAAATTCATTCGGTAGATCTGTAAAAAAATGCTTGAAGGTTATCTGCTCAGAATTCCAAGAACGTGCCGGAATCTCCAAGATAGGTTGAATTTTGCCGATCAAGGTTAGAGTTGCCCCGAGTGTTCCCAAACTTATCGCGATTTGAAATCCTTGGTTCTTTATGCCAATGAATTTTCGGGATCGTTAATTATAATATGTCTCGCTAGAAAAACATGTCTCAAAATTAAGGGCCCACCAGGCCTTGTGAGATTATGTTCTAGGTGCATAGGTTGCACCCCATAAAGCAAAACCCCGCATCAAGGATCGGCTATAAGGCTCATCTTGAAGATATTTAATTTCCAAACATTTTTTATTTAAATTATCCTTATTTTGCACAACTCAGGACGGATTTTCAGGTCAGGATTTAGCTCGGATGTGGTCGGACATTCAATGAGATGTAAATCTTTTTGGTATTATGTCGAGATTATCCAATTGAAGAGGTCGAGGGGGAAAAATAGATAATTTATCCCTATAGCGAGGATTTGCTATAGTTTTCCAGCCAGCCCCGAAATTGTATTCACTTGCATTCTGTCCAACCCCGGAAGTGTATTCGGGCTTTCCGGGCCCGAAATAGTGGTTCACCAATCAAGCCCCTTCATTAGCTTAATAACCGAGATTCAAAATGTCAGCCCGTATATCTCAATTTTGGAACACGGATTTTCTGTTCCTGCATCAACAAAGTTATCGCACCTTCTCGTCATTTTGGTTCAATGTTGGTGATAAATTCTTAGGTTATAGACATTGCTGTGCCGTTGAAGTTACCTGTTTGAATTTCTTATGCATCGCTAGAGCCTAGACAGTCACACCACAATGAAAAAATCCAAAGTCACTGTCACGAAATGAATGGAATCAGACCCTTGATTCATGTCATGCCGCAGGGCAAATTTAATTTGCTTCTACGAAATATTGTTTTTCCCCAAGTAATTTTATAGATGCAACATCAGATGACCATTTCTTCTCCCAATATTCGAACCTCAGAATGCAAACCCTCTCGAAAATAAAACGAAAATAAAACGATCTACCACAGCTTTTCATCCCTCCACGGACGGACACCACCAATCCACCGCTGACCATGCATCAGCAGGGATGGATTTTACGGCGAATCAAACTTCTGACCAGCTCTGCCGATTTCTGAATGTCTGTCAATCTAAACAAAAGACCAGGTTCCCTTAATGCGTCCAGCAGACTCTGGAGCAAGAGCCTTGAAAGCGGCAGGGCTCAAATCTAAGTCGTATGTAGCGCAGCCCATGCACTTATCAACAACCTTAACAGTGACAGACTTCCCGCCATAGTTGATCTTGATCTTTTTTCCGCAGTTGGGGTTACCGTTGGACTGGGTTCCCATAAGTCCTGCTGACATGGCAACGACCAATTCGGAGTCAGAATTGGTCACGCCACAGGCACCAAGACCAACATCATAGTAGGTCAAGTCACCTGAGTTTGAGCGGCGAACGAGCTCGGGCTCGTTTGCCGATACTGGAGCAGGAGCAGCGGAGATGAGGGGAGCGAATGCCATGATGGCAGCGATAGCAGTGATTGTGAACTTCATTTTGACTGAGGAAGGTGTGTTGTTTAAAAAAAATGAGTTTAATGAAAGTGTGAAGACAACGAGGAGCCGTGTGCTGTGAGTGTGTTTTGAGAAGTATGTACTTGAAAGTTGATGGTGATGCGATGATGAGAATGGTAGGTTTCCGAGGATATACATTGGGTTTATATATATATATTTTTTTTTTTGTCATTACTTCTATTCTGGTGTTCAAATCCGTCTCTTGACATTGCTTTGGGATTGAGGCTTCCTCAGCGAAGGATTGACTTTCTTCCTTTACTCAACGTAGCACCGAAAGGAGTGCAAGACTATGAAACAAAATCATCTAGGATTTATGTTTAATGGTCAGTATTCCTTCGTACTGGGCGCAACTTAAGTTTTGAAGACAATGTTCATTGTTTTGGATACAATAAAATTATGAAACCCTAAGAAGATTTCCGGATTTCTAAGGTAGTTTTTTTCAAAAGTTTAATTATACCTTTTCATGACAAGTTTTATGATGATGATTTATCATAATTTATCACTATATCGATTATCTTGAACCCCGAAGTGTCAAATCTTTCTATGCTGGCATAAGAATGCTAGATATTCATTGCACTAGAGCGATGCTTTGGATAGTTAAAATCTAGGTCCTAACAAACAGGCCGATCTGAACTTTTTGAGCGTGTTTTATGTCCATATCTAGGAATCTAGCTCCTTTAGATGAGTCTCTCAATCGTTTCTGGCTGTTCAAATCCTCAATATCGATAACCCAAGACTATTTCATTTGTAGTCGCTAAAAAACAGTATGATTTTCTCCACTTTTCAGACATTAATGAGTAAGTCTCATCCTCTATCTAGTCCGTTCCTACGTATTTACATCTCCTATGTCTTCTTTTACAAGAATCACACCCAGCTTTAAGTAGCATAACATGTAGCGATATCAGTGTGAAATAATGTTCGGGGAACGTACGTAGGGTGAGTTCATGAACTGACAGTCTTGAATTTTCAAAGGCTAAACTCAGAATCCATAACCTAAGCACAAGATCTAGCGAGATAATTAACAAATTCAAGTATTTATTTCCTATTTCGATCGTTTGGGTCTAATCCATCGCACCTTAGAACCAAATTCCCCGATTTTAAATTTACTGTACGGCACCGATCGGAGTATATTGCGTCTTCTTGACATTCGCACGATAGATTTAGTGTGTCCGGGGATGGAACTAACTTCACTAAATCTCATGACATGCATAGAACCTGTGGGGCTATCAATCCTCCGAAAGTTTACGCTATCTAAATTTAGCTGCTCCGCCCGAATAACGTGACATCAAATCCAAATCCTCGTGATGACGTGGTCAGATTTTCGAGCAGAAGGAAATTTAATTATATTTACGTGAGCCTTGGGTGGTATTTGATCAAAATAACCAAGACAAACAGGACATCAAACAAATTTCGAATAAGTACTGAATATGGAAGGTGCATAATAATAAAAGTGATCATGAAACGACCGATATAAATCCTTCCCCAGACGATTGAAATTAATAATGCTATGAATAGTCCAAATCCTGTCAACTACCGCGAATTCGCTGGCAACGACAGAATCCTGAAGCTTTGACATAAATATCAAATTTGAATAACATCTGAGTGAGATGCAATTGCAAGGAATAGACACCAAACTTCAGTTCTAGATCTTGAAAGCACTTGAAAATCCATGAAATAGGAGGCTAGCATCATCAGGTACAAGCATACTCACAAAATTGTTTTCCTTAATTCCAGAGATATGGAATATTGGAGTTCGGGCGTTTGATGCCACTCGATGATATACGAAGCTATTGTAGTGAAGGCACGAATTTGTAAATGTTTTTATGACCGTGGCGCAGGCTGGATAGGCATGAGTTATCGATAATCGGAGATTAAATGAAGCCACAACCTATTTTCCTGCTCAAAGTTCGTTGACAGCAGTGAGACTTTCGTGGTTATATCAAAACTTGCAACCTGATCACTGGACTACGGGTGATCAATCATTTTCCTCAGCTCTTGCTCGCCCGAGTTATATGATTTCACGCTCTTTGACACTCATCGTTGGTTGCAAAACCTCCAAATAAGTTAACCTTATTGGGTCCCAGAATATCGTTCTTGGAAACTATTGAGGTGAATGAAGTTAAGATTGCCCAGAGCTGTGCCGCAATGCTTTCTGTATCTATGCAGTCATTGGACTGAAGAAAATACCAATTTCAATCAAACCACTCCATAATTTACAACTTCAAAAAACGCCACCAACACGCCAATTCAATATGTTTTGTAGCCGGGACGTGTCCTAGAAAGCTCGTAACGGACAGATAACTGCGATAGGTACGACTATCTCGTCCCAAAATGTTAGAAAGTGATTACTATTGTCATCAAAGGGTTTGTCCAACCGTCAGCTAACTTTCGCGAGTGCTAAGGTCCAGAGTCAACGTAAACTTCATGTCGTTTATTTCCGAGATTGCTCCTTCTCCTTGTCTTCGGCCTGTAGGACGTTGTTCTGCTGTAGATTGCAGTGCCAAACCGGCCCAGCTTCTCTTCGGTATGACATGGTTCAAGAAGACGGACTCTATTCTGGACTTTACTCGGTGTAAGAGAAGCAAATCTCGGGTGTTCAGCCGGTGGCTTACACAAGTGCGGCGAGGCGATTCAAATACAGAAGGTGCCATTGCTACTTCATTGTGCATATTTGAATCTTGAATAGTCTTTATTAGCGAGTTGCGAGCGACTATCAAGCGCCGGAGATTCTCAGAAGTTCATTCTGCTGATATGAAGTACCCTGCAGCCCAATCAGAGGTAGACGGGAACTTTCACTACAATCACAGCAAGGGGGCAAGTACAAGTGAAGATGTGTTGAACGGTTGACTGATTGGCCCTTTAATTCTGACGAGGTAGGGAAGACTTGTGATTTACTAGATATTTCCATAACTGCAAGCAATAGTACTAACAGTACGATATCGGGCTCATTTACAAGAGCTGCAGGTCGCGGCTGGATATGTAGGCTTTCTCCAAAGAAGGAACATCTCCGCGTGCTTCATGCAGTTATCGTATGCGCTGCGTCACATACATACACTTCTGCTCCAATGGATCTTACAGTTAGTTGCGCATTAACTTGCCTGTAGTTTTGTACTGACAGTCATGTTATTAATTGTGCAGTACAGCGTGGCATATTCAGACTTCTAGAGAGCTTGCGTATCTGTTCAATCTATAATCCACTGGCCAGTCTTGTGAGTATGTCATGCATATCGCCTTAAAAAAAGTAATTAAGCCTCTCATATTTTGCTCGTTTTTTGGGTGTATTCTATAACTTTACCGCGTAGTATTTCCAGGGTGGGTATTTTTACCCGCTTTCATACTCTCTCCACGAATCACATGCTCTGCGGTGACCCGACAGAATTTGGACCCCTCATTCGACTTCCTGTAATGGATTGGGCCCCGATTACCAATAACTTTCTTTCCTTTGGTAACGAACAAGTTGCAACAACCAGGATAATGACATCTTTGTCGCTTTAATTTCTACTATCGAAACACTCCAGATCAGATACGAGGTCCTCCTCCGCATTACAGCACTTATCATTGGCCATACTATTTAATATCGACAAATGCAGTGAGCGTTATAATTGAAACTCTATCAAGGCTCCTGAATAGTAGAAGCTAATTTTTATACTCATTAGTTCAGGAATAACAACTAGGGTTATTGATAAGGTATACACCTGGATAGTCGACAATTCCCCCCTTCACTTCAAAATTTAGCTACAAAATTGTTTTGCAATTCATCTCAAAGTATTGGTTACCAGTTGAGTAGTGGGAGATATGGTTGCATATTCCGCTTTGGGAAAAAAACAAGGCCTAAACTGGTTTGTTCATAACCTGATGGGATGCTTGCAACAATAGCATATTTTTGGCTATCACCGTATTAATCGGGCTTGAAACCCTTGTTGCACTTTACCCGAAGTAGCTGGGCCTGGCTCACCACATAATTTTTAAAGGCTGCAAAATCTAGGCGAGGTGTGAGTTTCTATCTTACATGGTTCTGTTTCTGTTTCCTATTGAAAGAGTCGGTCTTTTCCGGCCTTAGTCAATAATTTGTGACACATATGATGCTATGAAGAGCACTTGACCTTCTCGCGATGATAATCATGATCGCAAGTTGAAGTGAGGGTATGTTTTCTATTCATAATGTAATGGTAATTCAAAAATTATATACTCGTCTTTCCATACCTACACAGCGTAGGCTACGTTCTACACAACCCCCAGACCAAATCGATCCATCATCTCAATTCCCAGCAACTTCAACAAAAGACCCAAATACCAAAATCAAATGCACCACCCAGCCTAGAAAGCGAGTCACCTATACAAGACTCTCAAGAACCTCTCCTCTCTCCCTCAACAAGTCCAACACCGGCTGGAAAAGCATGCCTTCCACTCCCGCCCACCTCCTAGTCTCTTCCAGCCCTACCCACTCCCACTCACCATTCTTCTCTCCCTCCAGATTTCTCGGTCCTTCTCCCTTTCCATCCCAAGTTCCTACCATCCAAACAGCCACATAGTGTCTCCCCTCCAGCCCTTCCTTCCCATCTCTCCTGGGCCCCGCTTCCATGAGACTATTCGTCGCGGTAAGAAATTTCATCCTTTCTTTCTGGAGTACGAGTCCTGTTTCTTCAAGGACTTCGCGGACAGCACATTCCTCAAGCGTTTCGCCGAACTCGAGATGTCCCCCTGGATTAGCCCATTGGTCGTGGCCGTGGGGAACCAGTCGTTTGCCCATTAGGAATAAAGGGTTTGAGGGGGTAGAAGAGGGGTGCAGGATAAAAACACCAACGCCAACGCGGACCTTGTTCTTGGAGTCGGACATGATGGATAAGTGGTTTAATAAAATCTAGATTTTTTTCTGTCTAATACGCGAGCTTTGATTGTTGGTTCAAAATGTTGTGCGCGGTGTGGTAGGTGCAGATACCTAGTTTGAGTGATGGCAAGAGAGATGAAAGACCAAGAAAGTAATATGAGTTCTTCAAGAAAGTACAACAACTCCGATGACTTAGACAATTGGAAAACTATAGCTAAGACTATCAACATTCCAACTGTTATATACTTTCAAAAAAGATTATCTGACGTCATCCGACTCCAGATCTTAGTAGAGTCTCGTATAGTAGTAACCTATGACCGTGTTTGGTTCACTACTAGTCATCGATCAAAATACAAACTGAACATTTCATATTAAACTAATTGAGGCTATCTACAGATTATTCACCAATCCAATTCCCAAAGTCAGTGTGAGACCGTCCTGGTTTTCTGTTGTGGGGGCGATTACAAGCATGAAGGATTGATTACATAACATGCGAGATGATTACTAAAGAGATATCTTCATCAATACGATGGGTAATGATGTCAACATGGCGATCTGAAATTTATATAAAGTCAATACACGATCCAAATTAAGCCAGCAGGACTTGGCTATGTGTTTGTGGACAAAACCTTTCAGCTGAGCTTGTCTAAAGGTTTCAGAACAACACGGTCTCAACTTGAGCTATGAACATAACCAATTGCTTCTGTTCTTCTCGAATAGAAGCGGCAGTACAACTATCAAAGCCTCCTGACATATACATTCACGAATTTCGTCATGTATAAATACCATTATCCGGTACTGCTACATTTCGACTCGGAACCATCATGAACTTCTCTCAGGCGCTATATTGCATTCATCACACAATGCCTATCTCAACTGACGACTATATGTGCTAGTGTGGCACTATAAATGCTTTACTCCCGTTTGTAGATAAACTGGTTATCGGATCAAGCTAGACTTTGCTACGACACAGCCTTCGCTTGATCTTCGCTCGATGACTTCCGCATGTTCTATCACATTAATGCCGCGGTGACGGCTAGCTGCATGGCAGCCGCGTCTTGCCACGCCAATCAAACTTCATCCTTGTGGCATTTTGATTTAGGCATTTGGTTGACGAAAGATGGCTTAGCCCTCTGTCAATCGCCAATTTCTTTCCGTTTGCCTGATCTCGTTCCCTTTGTGTAATTCTCACCTCGATCACCGAAGACTCGCATTCACAAATACACAAATTCAGAACATCAACGAGACGATAGTTCTTGGGAGAGGTAGCGCAAGAATTTGTGACTATTGCCAGTTGGTACACAATAGGGTTTCTGAATGTCAAGAGTCTAACAAGGACACCATAACTGAAGAAGCTCATGTTGCCTTGACTGCGAGGTAAATCACAAGACAATCCCCTCCCACTTACAAAATCTATCCCCTAAGTCTACAATTGAGACCGATGTTTCTTAGACAATCAGTCTGCGCGCTAGTAATCGATGGCAGAATCGTTAGAACTGCACAATTATGCTCTGCATTGAATTGACTTACATTTAAAAGACATTTTTCTTCAGGCCAAGCACGGCATTGATGTTGCCTTCCTCTTTGATCTCTATCCGGGGTTGTTTTTCTTATTGGAGACGGGTGCGCTCCCAAGATCGAGAAAACCGAGCTTAGACGTTCTGTAGCAAGCTGCTTGTTTCTCGATGCCCTTCCTGTACGATCCACCTTTGAACCCAGATGGTCGGTCGATTCTAGAGCTGGAATAGAATTGAAAGATGCTATATTTACGACATCATCAGGCGTTGAGAGCGAACTACAATTTGAAGGCGTATTCATCTCATTCCATTTGAGTTCTTGTGTATGAACCGACGGCTTAATGGATGCAGAGAAAGCGTTATTCGATGGTGCCTGTTGCATGATAGGGATTCCGCCACGATCCAATGGAGCGAAGAATTGAGTCCTGTCCGGTTTTGGAATTCCCAGCCCGGGGTGATACGAAGTATTTCCTTGCGGCACATGTATTCCAGGATCGTTTGGCATGTTCGGTTCCGACCTCTCTATAGAGTCATCTAAAATGCTAGGTCCTCGACGATCGATACAAGCGACTTCAGTATCAAGCGATTTGTCTGGTATTCCTTGATCGTTCAGAGTTGTTAATAGCTCAAACCTTAAACGCAAGTTATCGACTTCTTCTTTGGGGTTGCGGTAAGACGTTGTTCCTGCAATAACGCGCCCTTTACTAGCACAACCGTGAATATACCATTCGCCGGCAAGCTTCAGTTGACCCAATGCAAAGTAGACATCCCCCAACTCGCACATAGATTGCAATGTGGAGGAGTGCTTGGGCCCGAGAAGGGCTTTTCGCTTCTGAATTATGGTATGATAGTATTGTTCCGCTTCTTGGTGTCGATGCTGAAGCTTGTAGACTAAAGCTATATTTGCCTTCAGATATAGCGCTAAGCCATCCTCTCCTCCACTGCCCGGTATTTCCAGTTTTTTGAGTCCCTCTTTGAACAATTTTTCCGCTTCCAAGAAGTTCCCTCTTTTCATAGCAACCTCACCCAAATTATTTAGTGACTCTATCACAGTCTTATGGACGGGACCGTTAAGGTTTTGATACCCTATCAAGGTTCTTTCGTAAATTTCTGTCGCAGCATCAAAGTGCAATTGTAAAACAAGGAGGTTTGCAAGGTTGTTGGCTGTGTTGAGCGTCCGTGGATGATGCGGACCAAGCATAGTATGCTTGATTTCTAATGCTTGATGAAGTAGAGGCCGAGCTTCTTCCAACCTTCTCAAATCGAGATACATAGCCGCGAGGTTATTCATAGTACTAAGAGTCGCAACGTTGTTTGTTCCCAACAGTGAAATTTGCATGTCAAGCGAATGCATGAACAGACGTTCTGCATCATTGTTTCTATCATGCTGCCCATAAAATGTAGCAAAAGTGGTTTGAAATCCTTCGATGACGCCTCCGTATTCTATAATGCTCTGCTCATCAGTCAAAAAAGATAATTTGTTCTCGATACAGGCATCGATATGTGATAGCAGCTCTTGTCGTTTATGCAGGGAAAGCAGTTCTATGTCCGTTTCCTGAATAACAGATGCTGTTAATGCGATCGCAAGGCTCACACACGCCCGGCGTCTCTCTACAGATTCTCTAAGCTGCAACCAATCCTGAGATTTATCAGCTCTTTCTTAAACGTGTTGTCGAAAACAAAAATACCTTTACTAATGGGTGGAAAGAGAATCGAACCTCATCGCTCGTGATCTCCATATTTTGAATAATTGAAAGATTTACAAGGCCGACAATAACGTCTTGGAACTTGAAAGAGTCCCAAGACCCCTGGGTAGAGAAAAGAGGCTTCCATCCTGGAGACTTGTCATTGTAGATATCGGTATTTTTGAACAGTGATTCACTGATACTCATTGGGCTGAAGTATGCAGCTTGGGCCAAGAATTCGCCAATTCGATTTCTCTCCTCATCATTGCCGGAGATCTGGTCAAAAGACAGCTCCCAAGTGGTAAGAACTGATAAATGCTCGGAAGTTTGTTGTGAATCACCCAAGCTACGTTTTTGGTATTCCCACAAAGACTGCGGAGTATCTTTGAGTATGAATTCCTTTCGCCGCTGAAAGTGGTCTGAAAACATGTGAAGCGGAAGATGGCGAATTGAGATGTAACCTGCTGCTTGATCAATAGCAAGCGGGAGGTATCCTAATTTCTTTACTATATCTCTTCCCTGATTTAAATCATCCTCAGACTTTGAGACTGAAGTGCATCTGGATGTCAATAACTGTACACTTTCCTCCTCGGTCAGTCCATCTAGCTTCAGGTGACTGCCAAGTCTGCCGCTTGATATGTGACGGCTTGTCACAATGATGGCGTTTTCTCTACAAGCGGCGTTTGGAAAATAGAATGGCAAATCACCGAAAGATTTTGGATCGTCATAATTATCAAAGACCAATAGCCATGGTTCCTTCCAATCACCCAAGATATTTTTCACAACTGATATGATTTCCTCGCCACCAACGAGAACTGCAGAACTGTCGATTGTCTTCAAAATTCTCTCGAATCCACGAGACGCGGATTTCCGCGATGACGCATCAATCCAAAATACACCTTTGTAGAATTTCATGTGCTGGTGACTATATTGTAGAGCAATCTGAGTTTTCCCTTGGCCTCCCACACCAGTAAGAACGACGATTGAAGGATCGTTGTGGCTAGCTTCTAATGCTGTTTGAATTCGATTCAAAACATCTTTTCGGCCAACAAAATTAGAAACTCTCGACTGAGGAACATCAAAGTAAGATTTTTTGTTAGGCAATGATGCTTCGGGTTTTGTAGTAATCTGGGTATGCACGGTAGAAAGGTGCAATGCGATAGTCGACTTATATTCTGCCAGAATACCGACTATCTCCCGCACTTTAGTATCTTTGCCAAAACTTCTGATTCCTTTCCAAGTCTTCTGGAATTTAGATGCTGTGTCACTAGGTGTCAAGTCTTTGATCAAGCCCTCCAGAGTTTGCAATTGACGAAGGCATCCTTCCAGGACACGAACCAATGCCTTTTCGGTCGGAGAATCTAGAAGACCACGATATTGAGAAGATCTCAAAGATTCGATGGCCGAGATAAGTAAAGGCAACTGGAGAGATAAGTCGCGAAAAGCAGTGTTTTGGCGATATGATTGAATACGATTTTGTATCTTGGTGCAAGCATCCACAACTGCTATGACATTGGAAGCAATTCCAAGAACAGCGATAAATTCAACTCCAGACATAGTGATTATTTCAGAACGAACACACTTGGAATCGAAGTTACATGAATCTGTGAAATATCTGAAGGACTCAAATGGGCTGGGGCTGAGATATGCAAGTTGAAACACAGCCACAGCCATAGGAACAAAAGCTACCAATGGGACAAAGTAATCATGGCCTTATCACTCATATAATAAATCCCGAAACCCGTGATGATTGCTGCGATGCTTCTCACTCGAATCCTGATATATGCTTTGGACATGCGCGATTACCTCTCTGATGTATGCCACTTGTAAGATCTTACCTCTTGAAGAGGGAGTATTTGAGCGAGGCCCATACCGGTACAGGATTGTTGAAACCGTCGCTTCGAGGTTGAAATCCCATAATGACGGAATGAGCTCGTCGGCTTCGAATGCAAAGTGAATATCGATTACATATAGTACCGGGTCAAATTTTCCCAGTAGTAATAAACCGTACTGTTGATATCAAAATCCGGTATGTTGGCTCTGATGGATATGCTAGCTGTTCCGAATGAGGTTTAACGCCCCCGCACGGATCTCACGATTTGTTGATGAAAGCTTGCCCAAATGTTGCTTCCTCTTATAGAAAATAAACGTCATTTCAGAGATGTAAATTTTTAACTTCATGAATTACTACTAGATACATTAATACATCAATCAATTCTATGCACATATAACTTTCTACTTTCAAACCCTTCTTTTCAACTTCTTGTCGATAGAGATAGAATTAATACACACGACTGACGCTCCTATGGCTTTCACCGGCGCCAGCCCCTCAGAGCATACACCTCTTCTCGACCAACAAGCTCTCAGTCCTACAAATACCTCCAAGAAAGCCCCAAGGAATGTTACCTTCAACGATAATCCAACTGTCAGGACAATTGGCTTGAACGAACCTTCACAATCACTTAGGACAAATGATTCCAATGAATATACACAATCGCCTAGAGCAACAGCCCCGTCACCACCTTCTCTCAATAGCAAACTTCGACGCCGAAACAGTCATGGATCCCTCAAGTGCCAATGCACCCAGCATCAAAGATAGGCCCTCAAAGAGCTAGTAAGATTACACAGAAGCTTAAGTATCTTCCAGATTTGGAGATTGGCGCAGATGGACCCGACGAAGAGAGCGGACGAGACGTTTATTCTCAATTTACACGAATCAAAGATCCGACAGCGCGTAGAGATGCTGCAAGGCTGGGGAAGGCCGATCGCGCTCGATTGCCTCGAGTGACTGCATACTGTACTGCTAACAAATACCAATTGGAAAATGTGATGCGCTTCCTAAATGGTCGGGGCAAGAAGACGAAGGGAGCAAACCCAAAATTGTTTGATGAGTGTATTTACACACCATTTAGATACGGTAAAGACCATGGAAAGACGCCTTCGGATCGGGACATGGAGGTACATAGTGCGCCGGTAAAGTTGACGGAGCGAAGACACTCGGATAGTGTTATTGAGGTGGAAGACAACAATAAACAACGTCGGGACGACCTCATAGACCTGCATACCAATGGCGGTGATGTTGCTATCAGCAATGGCGACCACTCTCCCGCTAACCATATTCTCCCAGAAATCGTGGAGCGACAAATGGAGAACGAGACCGAAGCTCTTATATCAGAAAGTAATCCCGACTTTGATACTCGAATTCATACACCCGAAGTGTTCCTATTTGGCTATGGTGTTGTGGTAATATGGGGTATGTCCAAAGAGGATGAGCAGCGGTTCCTCAAGGACATAGCGAGGTTCGAGAGCGGCAAATTCGCAGCCAACGATGTGGAAATGGAGTCTTTCAACTTCTATTACACCGTAGAGTATCAAGCTAGGATTTACAACGATTTTATCACCTTGAAGGACAAGAGAAATTATATGACCAAGCTAGCGATTTCCCACGGCTTGGCGCAAAGTGTTAAGGTATTTCGTCTTTGAATCCGATCTTCGTTAAGGTACTAACTATTTGATTCAGACCTCACTTTTTGAATCTTTAGTAGACAGCACCATCGACGAAAACAAAGACATTCCTACCCAAATCGCGCTGACAGGAGCTATTGACCTCCCACGAAAAAGAATCAACATGCAAATCGGCGAGCTCTTCATCCTGCGCATAAATATTCATCTTAATGGTTCAATTCTGGATACCCCTGAGTTGTTTTGGTCAGAACCGCAATTGGAACCAATATACCAAGCTGTGAGAAGTTACCTAGAAATGGATCAGAGAGTGAAGCTGCTGAATGAGAGATTGGACGTCATCGCGGACTTGTTGGCAGTTCTTAAGGATCAACTCAGTCACAGACATGGAGAGAAGCTAGAATGGGTTGTCATCGTTTTGATTGCTGTGGAAATTCTAGTTGCAGTTCTTAATATCGTCGTCGATCTGTCAGTCGGCGAATGATTTACAGAACTACGTACTCGCCTTCTCGACTACTTGGCTATGAAGATATTTGATTTGATGTTTGAATTATCCAAGTGTTCAAAATTACTTCTATGTTCCAGAGCATTTGAATTCCCAGAATCCTTCATTGTTGGATTGCAATGAAACTATCATTCAACCAACAGGTCAAGCTAGAAAGGGAGCAGAGAAAATTGTCATGGCGTACCCAATCACCACACAAAACATTCTACTGGAATATTAACATAATCGCCGCCTATCATTCCAATTTCTTTTACCATTGGAATGACATCCGAAATATTTGTACACAAAATTTGATCGTACGGAAACGCGGGCGTTATTTTTCTTTCTTTTCTATTCATTTCTTTGGGGTAGAACTTACAGGCTTGTACATAATAATTGCATCACATAGTACTTGAAGGACTGTGTGCGTGCATGCATGGCGTGGAGGGAAACAGGCGTTTTGATATTTGGATAGATGGGGACTTTGTATTTTGCGAGAAAGGATAGCCTTGAAGGGAGACTTGTATATGTAGATAGGGCGAGGTGTAAGAATGGAAAGGATTGAGTGAATACATTTAGGTTGTCTGTTGTGGCGTGATGTGATGTGTACTGTGAAGTGTAATGTAAAATGAGAGATTTTGGTTGGCAGTCTACTGCATTCTTCAAGAAGGATACCTAGCTGAAAGGAGTACCGTCTTGATACCTTCTTGAAAGCTTATACATGTTTGACGAGCCGAACACTTTCTGGTCTATTCTCGGGTATATCAAAGGGGGCATTTTCGCATGATCAAGAAAAAGTAAGATCGTATGAAGTTAATATTACACCAATAGAAGTGGACTACCAAATACACACGCAGATAGATATCTGTACGAAGGATTCCATCTCAGGAAAATCAAAAAGTAATTCTAATATTGCAAGCAAGCAGCTTGATTCATCTTCACGCACCCTAACGCCAAGTTTCGGATATTTTCGACCTTCCATTATCCCATTTGCATATCGTATTGACCCAGATCCTTTCCATTCCTCGACTGCCAAGTAAACTCCGTAGATTGTATCTAGCCTCTGTTCACAGATGTGAAGCCGCCAGCTCCGTTGGCTGCGTTGCCATTGGGTGTTTCTTCGCGACCGCTATCTCCCATTTCTACATCGTCATCTAAGGGGGTGCTGTTTTCGAGTTTCTTTGCACTTTGCATTGCTTTGAATAGATTCTCGTATCGTTCTGTGGTTGCAGCATCTGCTTCTCTCCATCCACTTGCCAAAAGACGATCGATGTCAAGGCTTCCTTCTTTGATACCACGTCTATGCTGTACCATCATGGGCCCACGCAATTCCTGGCAATATAATTCGAA
Organism: Botrytis fragariae; assembly: GCF_013461495.1. Lineage (NCBI taxonomy): Eukaryota > Fungi > Ascomycota > Leotiomycetes > Helotiales > Sclerotiniaceae > Botrytis > Botrytis fragariae. Next base: position 1,254,354 of record NW_023500997.1, read on the forward strand.
GCCTGATGCAGGAGTTTTGGGTGGTCCAGAGGGGGGGATAGATGGAGAATGGGAGGCTGAGTGCGGCGTTCGGCCGCCCATGGGAGTAGAATTGGAGAGTGCGCGGCGAGGAGATATTGGTTGTGGATGGGCAAGGGAGGTATTGAAGCTATTAAATGTTCCTTGGCTAGGGTTACTAGGCATGTCGAGATGTGTATGAGAGAAGGAGGAGGAGGAAGGTGAGATGGCGAGATTGGCGTTTAAGCTGTTGGGCAGAGGAACGGTTGGATCACCGAGGGTATTTAGGAAAGAGGGTTTGCGATGACCACGCTTTGTGCGCAGTGGCTTTTCTTGAGGCTACAAATTTCTGTGTTAGATGTCTGTTTGCAATCAAAAAGAAAGGGACGCGGAAGAAGAGATACAGATAAACCTACTGTTGGAGGTGGACTTGGAGAACCCTCCGAGTCTTCCACATTTGTACTCGTTCGTTTCGACATTTGTTCTAACAAGAAGGCTCGCTCCAGACGCATCTTGTTAATTGCTCGACGCATTCGTGACAATCTGAGGCGCGCGGCATCATTGGCTTCTTCGACTTCATTCATTCGAGTCTTAAGTTGAATACATTTGCGTTTGTATGATTCTTCGACCGATGGAGGAAGGGTTGGTGGATTTTTTGATATTCCGTTGGACGCCATTTTGATTTTATGGTGGTGGTCCAACAGACAACGTCGAAGTTGTGCTTCGAAGGGGATCAACCACTATCCTGAGCTTCACAGTAATGCGACACCTGAAGTCCCGGAATTGATTTGGTAACGGCGATTGATCTGATTAAAACGTGGTTGAAGGAGATATGTCGGTGGTGAAGCGCAATCTTGAACGTTGATATTAGCACTAGATTCGTTCCACTACCTGGATTTGGGGTCCTTTTAATAGCTATGAAGCCTTATGAATGGATTAATACAATGTACGTACTACTGAAGCTGATAAATTGATTGTGTTGAATTTTAACCTTGGATTTTGCGCAAATTCGATGATTGTTCTGATGAGTTTTGTATGATGAGAATGTCTGTATGGTTTTGTAGTATTCGCGTTGGTTGTCTCAAATTTAAGCTTCACATCGCATCTCATTCTTTGGTATGAAGCTATTCAAGTCGGGTAAACTATGGCATGACAGCTCCTGGGCATGCATCGAAAATTATTGATGCCTCACAAAATAAGGCCAATATCCACGCTTCCTCCACCAAAAAAGGCAGATAGACGCGACTTTTTTCCCTGAGCAGGAAGGGAAGGATAATATCAACGCAAGAGATCTTTCTACTGAACACATTTCAAGATGTCTCTCAATATCCCAAATGCCCCAAACTCTAACCTTTTCAAACAAGGTTACCAAAAGTAGGAGTTTCTCCCTAAATTCTATACAAAATACAAAAGCTAACCCCCTCCAAAGCTATGATTCTGAAGATGGAGCAGTTATTCGTAACATCGATGCATGCCGGACTATTGCTTCAACAGTTCAAACTTCTTTAGGACCTTATGGACGAAACAAGATTGTCATTAACCATCTGCAAAAGATGATCCTCACATCAGATGCCGCAACTATCCTTCGAGAACTCGATGTTGTCCACCCGCAGCAAAGCTTATCGTCATGGCCAGTCAGCAACAAGAAGCCGAGATGGGAGATGCTACAAACTTAGTCATTGTGCTTGCAGGAGAACTCTTAAAGAAAGCTGAAGACCTGTTAAGAATGGGATTAAAAACCAGTGATATAGTTATAGGTTACGAGCGAGCACAAAAGTTTGCTTTGGAAGAGTTAGAGAACTTAGTGGTAGACAAAGTAGAGGATATGCGATCGCAGGTCGAACTCAGCAAAGCTATTCGAACTGTTATTGCAAGCAAACAAAACGGCAACGAGGAATTCTTAGCAAACATGGTCGCCGAAGCTGTTTTGGCCGTTCTCCCAAAGAATCCAATCAACTTCAACGTCGATAACATCCGAGTCGTTAAGATTATGGGAGGAAGCTTAGAACAAAGTAGGGTTGTCAAGGGTATGGTTTTCGGTCGTGAACCAGATGGATCAGTCAAGAAGGCCACCAGGGCAAAGGTCGGTGTATTCTCATGCCCAATCGACATCAGTCAAACAGAAACCAAGGGTACCGTTTTATTACATAACGCCAAGGAGATGTTAGATTTCACAAAGGGAGAAGAGAACCAGTTGGAAACTGCCATCAAAGAGCTTTACGATTCCGGTCTACGAGTCGTTGTTGCTGGTTCTACTGTAGGTGAACTTGCCATGCATTACCTTAACCGCTTTGGTATTTTGGTCATCCGCATTCTCAGCAAATTCGAACTCCGAAGATTATGTAGAGTCGTCGGTGCTACTCCACTAGCTCGACTTGGAGCACCAATGCCTGATGAGATGGGAAGTGTTGATATTGTGGAGACCCTCGAGATTGGTGGAGATAGAGTTACAGTTTTCAGACAAGAGAACGAAACCACCAAAACTGCCACTTTAGTTCTTCGAGGAGCAACAATGAATCATCTTGATGATGTCGAGCGTGCTGTTGATGATGGTGTCAACGTCGTTAAGGCCATCACGAGAGACCCAAGACTTGTACCGGGTGCCGGAGCTACAGAAATTCAATTGGTTGAGAGGATACAAGCATTTGGTGACAAGACTCCTGGTTTGGCTCAATACTCCATTCGCAAGTTTGGTGAGGCTTTCGAAGTTATTCCAAGAACCATTGCAGAAAGTGCTGGTCTTGACGCCACAGAGACATTAAGCAGACTTTATACTGCTCACCACAAGCACGATAACTGGAATACGGGTGTTGATATCGAGGTAAGTCCTATTTGTACCATTTTTTTAGACTTATACTAATTTTGCAATAGAACGAGGATGATACCGGAACTCTTGATGCAAAGCAAGAGGGTATTTTAGATCTTATGATTTCAAAGAGTTGGGCTATCAAGCTTGCTACTGAGGCCGCAAGAACTGTGCTCTCTGTTGATCAAATTATTGTTGCTAGACAAGCTGGTGGACCAAAGCCTCCAGGACCAAATCCTGTAAGTTCACAATCTTTCCATTGACGATGATCCTCACTGATTGTGATAGAACTGGGATGAAGATTAGATATAATGCATTAAAAGCGCGTGGGAATGTAAAATACCAAGTCGTCATGAATTATGAAAGACAATTTACGATGTCCAACGAATCTTCTGATTTGTCCATGATTTACTCTGCCAAGCTTTTGAATTCTGTGCTGTCTAAACCTGTTATGCAGTACTATTTCATTTCAATGCTAACCAAAGCTTCAAGCGCTATAACATGAAGTAGAATTGCCTCCCAATTTGATCTCCGGCTTCGAGAGATGTTAAAAGAATTGGCGAACGAATGAACCGCCCTTGCGATTAGACACCCCAGTCGTCTGATTTGACGTGCAGGAGCTAATGCCAGGGCCGCCAAGCTCGTTTCGACGGTCATCTGAAATTGAGGGCGTGTGTCAAAATCTTTTTCAGGAACTAACCAGAACAAATCCTCCTTCTTTCCAAAATCATAAACCATCTGAAAATTAAACTCAAAACAAAGATCAGATGAGCCCTCATCATTTGACGAATGATGAGATCAATCAGTGCAGATCAAACGGATTCTCCCGAGACCTGACCCGAGACTTGACCTCCTAACCGCCAAATAAAACGGCTACACGGGAACAAGATTTGCGACGCGTGTGGTTTCATTACTTGCATGTTTGCTTAGGTGAAGTTGATATTCAGCTTATTCTGTGTTAAGGATAGCCCTAAGAAGACTTCTTGGTAAAGTCCTAATTACCAAGTATCTTTGCTTTTAAAATTCATATGCTGTGACCTTTGACAAGAAGTGTTTCGAGGACGGCTGGTATAATGTTACTCAAGTATGTAAAGTTGATATATACCATCGTAAGTTTTCTGCTTCATTGCACATCACAAAGTTCAATTGCGATTATTTCTAATTTCTTACTTTCATTACTATCTCTTCTCCTTTCATTCTCTATTTCAAAAACTCCCTTCCTTAAACTGTTGAGCAGTCTTCCATTCTTTTCAACAAGTGTACGAGATAATTTATACTTCTTGCCATCAATCATTTTTATCTATTATATATCAACCCGTAATCATGTATCTCTCCATTTCATTGTTACTTTTAGTAACACGGGGTTTTGCTTCCCCGCCTTTCTTAAGAGAGTTGTCGCTTCTCTTGACCAGACTGCCTTTGAGGAAGCACAACAACGGGACGATACTGCAACAAGAGCTTTCACATCGGTTCCAATCACAGTATGGTCTTCTTCTGCTTGGGCTTAGTTTCTTAGGTGCTAATCAAGATGTAGACTTCCGAAGGGCAGTGTCTCTTCGTGGATGAACTTTCCGGTGACTTCAGAGCGAACTTGACACCAATTCAAATAGCTGCCTGTGATGGCAGTACAGGGCAGCTTTGGGATGTTCTTACGAGTGGAACTCACAACAATGTGGCAGGTAGTATGCTAGTTGTCAATACTTTGGTGGGCAAAATCAGGCTTTTTTTTCGTTTCTTTCAAGGACTAATGAATCTAGACCCAAGCTTGTTTAAACTTTGATCCTCGCCGTGCGGCGGGCAATACCGTCATCATGTTCTCTTGCGGTGGTCGTGCTGACGGAGGTACGTATTATTCATTGCCTTTGCTCGTCAGGTTCTTACTAACCTGAATTAGATGGGCTTGTCACAAACTCCCAGCTCTTTCCATTCAATGGAACTTCCGGCCCACTTACTTTTTCTCCCGAGAATGCCCCAGGCACCTGTTTATCTGTTACTGCTGCAAACGTTCTCGATCAGGCTCCCTGTGATGAATCTGATTCTAGCCAAACATTTACTTTTGGTGCCCCAAGCGCCTCCGCCGATCCAGCAATCACTAGCTCTGTTGCGCCAGTGGCCTCAAATGCAGCAGGTGTTTCATCGTCGACTGTCCTGATATCTTCAGTAGCCACGTCTTCATTGCCTTCTCCTGCTTCTCCATCATCAGTGGCTGTCACTGCAGCTGCTTCTGCTGTACCGACAAGCGATCCAACGATCCCTCATCCCGTATCCCGTGCTGGAGGTGTACTCGATCCTTCTGCCGCAGCTGAAGCCAATGAAATGGATAATACCGCCGTAAAGGCTTTTTCGTCCGTCGCTTTGAAAGATGCATCTGGTCAATGTCTATTCGTTGATCCAACTGCGGGCGACTTTAGACAGAATTTGATTCCAATCACTCTACAAACATGTGATGGAAGTCAAAATCAAGCTTGGGATATTGTTACAAGTGGAAAGCATAATAACGTGGCTGGTTCGGTGCTTGTAGTTAGCAGCTTGGTGAATAGTCTTCTTCACTATGAACAGTCGTCGCAAGATGCTAATAATTCTGGACAGACTCAAGGATGTCTTAACTTTGACCCGAGAAGAGCTGCTGGCGATACAGTTATCATGTTCTCTTGCGGGGGAAGAGCCGATGGTGGTATGTATTTCCGAAATTGTTTTATATCACTAGAAGAAACGCTCGCTGATATTTTTGAAAGATGGTTTGGTCACAGACTCGCAACTATTCCCTTTCATAGAAGGCGAAACAGACATTTTACTTGCCCCTGAAAATGGAAATAATGCAACTTGTCTTGTGGGAAATGCTGATGGAAAGCTAGACTCTGCTGCTTGTGCTGGTGACGCTACAAACCAATCATTCACTATTTTGACAGTTTAGAAGCAATATATTTTTGGTATGGTTACATTGAGGTCGTTTTCCGCATCTGGAGTATTGCGAGACGGTTCTCAGGGAAAAGTTTCAGGAGTTTGTTAAATGTTCATTTGATTGGAAGCAAAAAAATGTATCGTATAGGCAGAGTGTCAGATCCTTGAAAAAGTCGGCGGTTATTCGCGTACTGCTCGCAAATATGTGATTATTTTTGTTGATTGGCCGGTCTATCAATTACGCGGCTCTGCTACCCCCATAAGCAACTATTAACAATTATAATTGCTGCTCTTGTTGGTCTGCAGCAATAACTTCGTTAATTTTTCAATGCCTTTAAGCAGTTCATTTTCTCTTTTATTTTGGCGAGTAAGATTGTCTGCTTTTGATGTAATCTCAGCAATTAGTGCATTCAGATCAAATTCCGCTGAGCATAATGAATTTCTCAGATTGCTTCGTGAGATCAATGAAGAGCTTGCCGATAGCCATTCAGTCTTCAGCACATTCACACCCAACAAACGTCATGCTCCTCGACCCGAAAATCTACGGTGGTACGAAAACACCTACTCTGGGCCCAAGAAAACGCTTTCTACCGAACTACCATCTTCAAGACCTGCCTCGCCGAACGAGGGCAAAGAACCGCAGGACAGAACAACTGAATCTCATGAAAATGATGTTCGATCTTATAAGTATCTACAGAAATTATCTGAGGGTTTGACATCTTGGGGTTATCCACACTCAGCTACACCATCCATCGATTCTGATGAGTTAGGTTTCTGCACGAGAATACTTACAGAATCTATTGGAGGAGCTTTACACATCCCATCCGATGGTCATATAATACTCCCTCTCACCATACGAGGAATGCATGAGTCTATCAGAATGTGTGGTGTCAATTTCAGGGAGCCAGAACTGATCAGGAAACGGCTCCTTGAACCACTCTAGACAGCTATAGGATCATTTCCGCATGATCTAAACACTTTGAACGTCCAATTCTTAGTTCCATCGAAAGCTAAATCTCAATGGAGGACTGGACTAATTTTTGGTGACAGCCCTGAATCCGCTCGCCATCTGAGGTTATCTACCCTTAGCGTATGCACCTCATATTTTTCCATCTCAGGTCATTATTTATTACTAATCTAAATTCTCAGGTCTCAACTTTTACCTCTAACCAGTCTGGTGATTTTGTCACCCGATTTCCTTCTGGCCCTTTTTCTTCATTTTACACAATTCTTGTACTAGCTCCAGATAAGTCCTATATCGACAGGGAGTCAAAATTCATCTTGACATCCGATACAGCGGTTCAAGTGGAGCTGGAATGCATTGAACTAGCGCTTTCTGATGTTATTAAGAGATGGAGGGGGCTAGATGATCCTTTCCGCGAACTTTTGGAAGGAAATTTCTTAGACATTGAGCAATATTCCAGTCTACTTTTTGACGACGAAAAATTCACGCGTTCCCGAAAGTATTTCTGGGCTATTGGCTTACTGACAGAAATTGATAATATCTTATCTGATAACATCAAGCAATGGGGCTTATACTATCAAGGGCGCCTACAACCATTACTGGATGACAGAGATATAATACACCGATTTGATTCCGGATGTCTGTATCCACCAGCAGTCTGGGAAACAAACAGAGGTGACAATATGCTCAAGCAGCTCAAGAAAACAATCCAACAAGTGCAAACACATATAAACACACTCAAAGAACTACGCAATGATTTCAGTAGAAAGTTGGAAACCACAAAGGCTTTGAGAGATGGGGTAAGTTGATATTTGTTCCAGCAAATTCATGAGTTATAGATCCAGAATAGTCTCTAAAACTATAATCTCTGAAATAGCTATTTAATGCCATTGCATTGATTGAGAGCAGGGCGTCTACGAGGCTGGGAGAAAACGTCAAACTTTTGACGTATGTCAGCATATTTTATTTGCCTCTCGCTTTCTGTGCGGTAAGTGCATTATTTACATTGATCTCCTCCGTTATTCTCACATATCTTAGGTGCTCTGGGCTATTCCAAACATTCAGGAAATCTCTACGAAAGTGCCATTCATCATCACAGCGTTCATCGTGGGCGCAATAACTTATGCAATTGTCCTTAACATAGAATTCATATCGCAAAAGATTGACGCCAATTATAACCCCCATCGACAGAGATTGGTCGACCATATGCAGAAAGATAGTAGTGTATGGTCGCAAGAAACCGGAAAGAGATTCGAAGTGTTCAAACCAACAAGCGAAAGTAAGGTTCCCACGGAATGGTGGATACCTATCTATTTGATAAGGAAAGTCTTTCAACGTGGCTTTTCTACAAAAAGAGCAAGTATAGAAGCCGAGGATGATTCTCTTGTATGGTCCAGTTCCAGTTCCCAGGACAATCCACCTAAGGACGGCCACAATAGCTTCAGACTCAAGAATATGTTTGCGAGGTTTCGCAGGGGCAGAGAATTGGAGACACCCCTGTTTGATCTTGTTTATGTGCCTTAACTCACATACATTTACTTTACTGGCGATGGAACTTTAGACGTGGATTTTGGTGGATACTCATTGGCTGGCAATTGCCGTGCTGCGCCACATGCATCTATTCACATCTTTCTCGCGACAAATGTTTGCCTCCGACATGCCAGGCAGAATCTTCGACCATTCGTTTCTATTCGATCTAAAATCATGGGTTTTCAAATACTAACCGCGTCTTCGACTGCTTTTCTGATACTTATATCTATTTTCCTCATGCGTCGCCTTCTATTCTCAACGCGGACAGACAATCCAATCTTCCCAGAAATCACGAGGATCAGCAAGACTCTAGCAGCCGCTCTGCCTGAAAGCGTTATTCTACCACAAAGTATCACTACTTTTAACAAGGCAGTGAATGGCTACTGGGCAAAGCAAGAATGTGAAGTAAATCCATCATGTATTGTTCGTCCCCGCAATGATGAGGAACTTTGTACAGCCGTCACTATAATTAAACGCGAGTATGATGAACGGATGAAGAAAAAGGTTAGTGGAGAGCATAAATCCGAGGGATTGTTCGCTGTCCGTAGTGGCGGCCATTCTTGTGTTGCTGGGGCTGCGAGTATTGAAGGAGGTGTTCTTATTGATCTTAGTTGTTTTAACGAGGTCATACCTTCTGAGGGAAATGATGAAGCGAGCGTGATTATTGGAGCAGGATGTAGGTGGATGGATGTTTCAAAAGTTTTGGATGAGATGGGGGTTGCTGTTGTTGGTGGAAGGAATTCTGCCGTGGGAGTTGGCGGGCTGACTTTGGGTGGTGAGTTTATGATCATTTGATATATGGAGCGGTTCTTTAATATTTCAAAAACAGGCGGCCTCTCATTCTTCTGTCCTCAATTTGGTTTAGTATGTTCCAACATAATCAGCTACGATATCGTCCTCGCATCAGGAACCCTTACCACAGCCTCGGCAACCCAGAATCCCGATCTCTGGTGTGCCCTCAAAGGAGGTTCTAACAATTTCGGCATCGTTACTCGCTTTAAGGCCCGTAGTTTTCCCAGTACCAAAATATGGAGCGGCTTTCTTTACATGCCTAGTTCTCAAACGAGCAAAGTCATCTCTGCCTTTCATGAGGTTGTGAATCGAGTTGATTGGGATCATCATGCTGCTGGTCCTTTGGCATGTTTTACATATATACAGCCATTAGGCATTCAAGCTATATCCGTGAATCTAGTATACACGAAGCCTTCCGAGAATAGATGGCCAGAATATTGGAAAATATCACCTTTTTCATCGATGAGGCGTTTTTGGAGCACGTGCAAACTGCGCACATTGACAAGTACGACCGATGAAATGAATGCTTTGAATCCACCTGGGAAACGCCAGGTACTCGCTACGACAACTATCAAGAATGAATTCGCTACACTCACTGCTACACACGCTGTGTATCAGGACGCCATTTCTTCACTGCGGGGTGTGAAAGGCTTAGTCTGGACGCTGGTTATGCAACCATTATTACCGGATTGGGTGCGCAAGGGTTGTGCGAACCCACTGGGACTACATAATACCAATGAACCACTCGTGATCGTAAGTTTTACTGTAAACTGGCCCAACAATCGACATGACGAAGTGGTGAAGAAAACTACACGGCGTGCAATCGAAGAGATTGAACATATTGCAAAGAAGAATGGAACCGGTCATAAGTGGAAATATCTAAATTACTGTGCGGAGTGGCAGAGACCATTTGATGGATATGGAGAGGAGAATGTAAATTTTTTGAGGGATGTTAGTCGAGCATATGATAGTGAGGGGTTGTTTCAGAGGGGTTGTGTGGGAGGATTTAAGCTTAGACTTCCTGTTGATGGTGAGATTAAGAGATGATCAGTCCTGAAGATTACTTCATTTGATCGAGGGCTTTAGATAGATCACATGAGCGTATAGATATATCAAAACACATGCCAATCTTCTTAGACAAAGTTCATTCTCACCCGTGTTGGGATTTGCAATAGCTCAGACCTCAGTCCTATAAATAAGGAACTTCAATCCTTGAGTCCAATCAAATCATTCAAATCGCTTAAACTGTTGTATACACTATAGATATTGAATTCTTCTTAGGTGTTGGAAGCTTAAATTCAGTCTGCTGGTCTGGACCACTAGTTACCTACTTTGCTTTACAGTCTTGGTGAGGTTGTACTCACCGGTCATGTCAAGCAAGTTAGATATCATATCGATCGCCGCAGGACTAGACCAAAGTATAACTCATCACCCTGCAAAGTCAGTGGCTTCTCGTGCCACAATTCACTTTCTTGAGATACCGCAGGAGGTATAGTCACTGCTAAGTTGTAGTGCTAACAAAAACCTTTGAAGATCCCAATATTAATCACAACAGTCAAATACACTCAAAACAACACTCGAAGCAAAAGTGACATTCATCATATATATTGCAGTCACCTGATCGTCTGAAATGCGACCATACTAAAGTATAGGTAGAATAATAATACAAATCCAAACAGCCAACCACTCATCATCTTTCCTCGCGCAAAAAAATCCAAAAAACAAATTCCGTACAAAACTCAACAAAAAGTTCCAAATGCTAAACAAACAATGCAAGTACCACATCCCGCGCGTCAAAATGCCAACCATGTCCAGATATTTCCATTGCTTTTTACCGTACCATCATTGCCAGGTCATTCCATCAAAGATATAAGGAAAAGTGGTATATGTATCCATATGCATGTGCCAATACATTTCTGAACGTCATACTCTTCGAGTGAATTCTACTCCAGATGGGAAAGGAGAATTTACTCGCAAGCAGACCACCAGTCGTCAGTCTTAACACACTTGGAGCCAGTTGCACACACAGTGGATCCGGTGTATCCTTCACCTCCGCACTGGCTCCATTGTGGAACAGCTCCGGAAGCGGCAGTGGCGCTTGCACCGGCAGATGAAACGGTAGTTTGTTCATCAGCAGCCTTGGCGGTGGTAGTAGCAGCGGCCTTAGCGGTAGTGGTAGCAACGGCCTTGGAGGAGACAACGGTAGACTTGACTTTAGTGGTAAGGGTGGTTGGGGCAGGGGTGCCGGAAGCCTTGGCAGTAGTTGCTGCAGCAGAGGTATTGGCAGAGCTAGTAGATCCTGAAGCAGGGGCGCCTCCAAGTGCTTCGTTGATGTTGGCAAGGTAACCACTGTTTCCAATGATGGTCACCATATCCCAAGACATAATACCACCGAAGCTCTTGAAAGTCTTGGAGTAAGTGATAACATCAGTAAGAGTGGCTTGGTCAATGTAACCTGTGGTGGCGGCGCTGGTGCTACCTGGGATACCGACGAAAACCTTAACATTCTTGTTCTTGGAAGTGGTTGAAGCCCATGTATCCCATGTGGCCATGTTAAATTCGCTTTGAGTAGTGCTTCCCTTGACGAACTTGTCAAGACCACAGTTATTGTTATAGAATTGGACAAAGACAGCATCGAAAGAGACTGCACCTTGAAGGAAGGACTTGTCGGCTTGATCTGGGTAAGGACATTGTGGGGCAGCAGTCAAGTAGTATTTCTTGCTAGTCTCAGCATCCGAAAGAGTGCGGAGTTCTTGAGCGAAGACGTCCAAGTTGGTAAGACCTTGAGTTTCGATATCAAAATCGAAACCATCAACGACAGCGTCACCGAATGGTCGAGTTGTGGAGGATGAGGTTTTGGGACCAAATGCAGCCCAGACATTCTTGGCGGCAGTAGTTGCGGCATCAGCACTTGCGAGTTCGTTCTCGGTGTAAGTTGCTCCTCCAATGGAGAGGAGAATTGTCTTACCCATACCCTGGCAAGTGACGATATCCTTTGCGACTTGAGCGGGATCTGCGTTTCCGACATTGACAGTCAACTTGTTGAGAGAGATCAAGAAAGCAATGGGGATGATCCCAAAGCCAGCATCTGTAATGGCTTGTCAGCGTTTTGCCTTATGTTTTTTTAAGAAGAAGAATGATTGTAAAGTCTTACTTGAGCAGTATGATGCAAGTGTCCCTTGGTTAGGACCTTGACCCCAGTAGATGGCAACACCGTTAGAAGAGGTGGAACTAAAGCCAGCAAAGGCAGATGGAAGGGCTGCGAGCATGCTCGCAAACCCGATGAGACTTTTTGTTGAGTACATGATGAAATGAAGTAGAGAATAAAATAACTAAATTCAAATTGTAAATTGTAGATTGTAGATTTCAAATGAAGGTATGAAGGAAAGTGATGGGATAAAAACCCGAAAAGGAAATAAATGAATGTGAGTAGGAAATGAATGTGAGTAGTTGTTGTTGATGATGCTTTACTTTCCAAACCGGAAGAGCATACTTATATAACCTCATCTTGAGACCGTTGAATAGATTCCTCATTTGGTGAACCTCAAAGGCCTCCCGTTGCGAAGCATTCGTTTACCATGAATAGAATGATAATGAATTGCGCCTTCTTGGAGCAGCTTCGGGTTGCAGTAGGATCATTTCTGAGATGAAGTGCGAATCCTATGCCAAGCCACCCCAATCAGTACACACAAGCCTTGAACTCCTTCATGAAAAATAATATGGTCTGTCCATAATTTGTCGAACGAGATCCATGAGCCTTCCTGAAGCATTAACATCATCAAACCTCGGAATTTAATGACCGTTAGCAACACGCGGGGCCAAAGGATATATTGAGCTGATTCGTCTCTCACGAACGTGTTCGTACGGTTCATTGGCATCCTCCGCCCAAACCTGCTGGTCAACATCTAATCGACCCGTGTCAGTTGGTAAACGTGCCGGTTAGCATACGTGCCAACAAGCAAAAATTCGTGATCTTTAAAGACTCTACTATTTGGAAATTTCTTAAAAGTCATAAAACCTTTAGACCACTTATAGTATATAGTATTTGAGTTAGCATTGTGACATGGCCGTGGCCAAAGTCCCAGATGCCGATAGCCTACTAGCTAGTCTAGAGCAATACATCAACCGTGTTTGCGTAATCTTTGAATAGGATAAATAGAAGATGGAATCAAGCAAAGTCCTCATTTGGAGTCGATATCGACAAAACCAGAAACTTATTGCAACGTTACCAGGTTCCTGTCATCGAGTTTGAAATTAAGGACTTGGACACTACGGCAGGGGTCGTAACTGATAACCCATATAACATCTTACAAATGCATCCAAGAAAAGAAATGCTATCTGCAGAATCTTGAGTAACACTGCATCTCATCTCATAAAAATTGCTCTTTGGTGCGTATATCTGATAGAGATCGATGAGATGCTGGAACAAGTTGCAACACGTTTGACCCCACACTGTCATTATTCAGCTTGCTGTTGGGGGCTTTCTGCTTACCTAATGAGACGAGATTCCCCTGAAGCTAAACTCCTTTCGACTTTCGTGTAAACGACTCAGCCGCGAAGGATTGAAATTTTGCTAATAATCTACTTTTTCCCATATGGATGCTAATTAGAAGATAATCTTATCGGAAACACGTGAAATTCTTATCCCTAGAAGAAATAATTGATTTCACTGGCTGGTTGGTGTGTTGTGTGTGTTGTGTGTGTCCCGCTGATTCAGGAATTCCGAGCACCAATTGCTGACGATGAGACGAAGAATCCTTCTTTCTTAATCAGGTTCATAACCTATTAAATTCACACTCCTTCTCATCTATTCTTGAATTTAAGCTTCTGACCACCTTCTCAGTATCGTGTACTTATGTTTCCCTCCTTCATCTCGATAAGGATCAGATGATCAGGGAATACAAGATCACAACGTCACTTCGGTGCTTTGTCCAACGCCTACATTCAGCTCATTGTATAAGGCTGGCGTACAGGTTGAAGGAATGCACGGGAGTAACAATACATTCTTTCTATATTTGTCCCAATTCTTCGTGGGGCTGACCACACCCCCGTTGTTATCTACCGGCATCGAATCAACCATGTTCACGCTACATATTGTACTAGATGTTTGATGTTTGATACCGGCAATTTGGTAAAGGATTACTTCTCTAGTCAAAATTAGACTCTTGCTCGATGCTGCAGGAAGATTGTAGCAAACTGGGATTTCCAATTTCCCCGCCAAGGCCCAAATTTGTTCGGAAGAGAGGCTCCCTGAACTGACGCAAGCAAACTTCGTATTGAGGCTGATGATATTTTTTAACATCCATTCTCTGTCTCTCGTAAGCATCATTTACTTCTTCGTCAGCATTCATTTCTTTCCAGATTGAGTCGGTAACATTTGATGAATTTGTTACTTAATGGACGCTCCTGGAGCATACAAATTCGGATTGGAACGTATGCTAAATTTATGAAAATAGCTATGATCCATCTTCCTCTTTGAGAGCTAAGTATAGCACGAGCTATCACGCAAATCTACTGTTTTCAAGAGCCCGAACTGCAGTTCAACAATGATCGAAATTTTTCCCCATCGAACGAGGTTCAATGTTTAAAATGTATTCGATCTTTCGGATGATTATACGATTGCAATTCGGACCGTTTGATAATATTTGCTGATGATTTCACTCTAGAATTCAAGACTCCCAGTGTTACTTCTTGGCGCTGCTTCAAAAATGAAATCTCTTTTGCTAGCCTGTGTTACATCAGTTCATTGTTCACTGTCGCTCAATATCGAGTTAGTCTTCTTCATGTTAATTCTCACCAAGATCTCATCAAGTCCTTTTTCCAATCTCCAGTGCAGCAATGCTGGGACCGTATTATCGTTGTGCGAGCATGAATGCAGCGACCTAGGAAGTTCCTGGGAGCATTTTGTGCTAGCCTGATAATTTTCAAGATGATATTCGAGGAAGCTACAATTATTTTAATTGCTAAGACAGTGTGGATGCCATTTACGAGTCCCAAAAATCATGGAGCCATGGATGAGGAGGCATATTGGGAAAGTAAACTCTCTTCTCAAATTCAGACAAAAACTACGTTTCTGAAAATTCCTGAGAGCATTTTCACTACTGACACAAAGCCAAGTTTCACTGATAGTGATGAGGGTAACTGAGCAACAACCAGCCGATCTTCAACTGTTAGCCACAGTGATTCCAGACAAAGTTCAGGTTCATGAGTGATTCGTGCCTATTGGGGTAAACTGATTAGGAACAAAAAGTGAGGTTTGGATTGGTGGTTTTCGAAATCTTCACTCGACCTACTGGGGAGGGTACCGGAGTTGCATTAATCGCTCTCGCTGAAGAATAACCTCAATTCCTTTTACCATCCGAAAAGAAATTGCTCGTCAATCTTTCGATTCTGCAGCCTTTATTTTTTGCACGAGATCCAACAATTCCCAAGAATACTCTGATTCAGCTGGAACGACGGCGGGTAGAAATCTAATTTCAAACTCCTCCATGTCGTGCAGAATACCATACGGCGCCCGAGGATAGGGCCATAAAATTTAGGAGATTACAGCTGCCAACATCATCCATAGCCAACCCAATCTCCGCAGTTGAGATGATTCACGAAATCTCAGTTTCCCCTGTTTTCGTCCATCAATTCATTACTGGATTCACTTTCGTCATTCTATTCAGAACCACCCATTTCGATGCTAATCACAAAAGGAAGACGGCCAGGTCTCGTAATAAAAATGTTCTCAGCCACCAAAGATTGGATTCTCTTACCAATGACACCGTCAAAGATATCGGTGTAGTGTATTTCCATACATCCAGCCGATTGCGTGAAAACCGGAGAAACGATTGTCGAAGAATTCGTGCTATACAAAATTATTGGTAAAGCCGCTGAAACTGTGGCAACAAATACAGACGCTCCATATGTAGGCACTGCGGCAATCACGACCGACCTCGCAGCGCGCCTAGCAATGGCCATGGCCGATTACGACATTCAGGTCCACAAATATGACGACAGAAAATAAGCATTGAGGACCAGAGGATATCGAGTAGGAGTCCATGTGGAGACAAGGGTTGACACATTTTCGGACATTGATACTAAGGAAGTTGAGCTCGGGGCTATAGGTATAAGTATAATGGGAGAAAGTATGGAGATCTTCTTTTAAATACTGAACAGTAGACAACGTATGGTAAACTGACATGAATGGCGGTAGCGATCCCATGCTCCATGCTCTATAAAGAAGGTTCAGGTTGTTTGCTGGCTTGGAGCAAGAAGTAAAGGGCGCATTTGGACCATCTATTCAAGAAAAAGGGGAACACTCTGAAAGTTTACCCAGTATCAAGTACAAAAGAATTGCAATACGGACTATAACAATCCATTCTATTGATATCTCTAAGTCCATGCATTGACTAGTGACACGATGAGGTCTCTAAGCTCGAGTGATCTTCCGTGTTTCTCAACTGCAAAAGCAATCACTAAAGTCTAGCATGAAGCTGTCCATCGTGTCAAACTTAATCTCGAAATTGAGGAAACCAATCAACCCACTTGATTGTCCAAACCGACTTCAGACATTGAAATAAAGCAGTGTAGCTTCCCAGCTCAAAAAAAATCAACCACTATTGAAACTTGAGGAAGCTATCTCCTGGTAGTCTCAGAGGAACGAAATTGCGACTTGTCAATCCAGACACCGTGAACAGACCTGGAGAACTTTCGCCGCATCTCTACGTACCCATATTCCTCATTAATCGATAGTGTTTCTGTCTATTTCTAAAGTAATCCATTCGTGTTTATACTTGACAAGTGTTCCCAGATTTCATAGCAAAGCAATGTCAAATGGCATTAGCATTACCATCGCTCGTTCGCGTATTCATCGATGAAGGGGTTAGACGGAAGTGCGAGGAGATTGATTATTTTCCTATTCGCACATGTTCAGCAAGCTCTCAAAATATGCTCATGTTACATTTTCATCGAAGGCTCATACACAGAGGTATAGAAATCATACAATGGATTAAAATTCCGCAAGGAAACCATTTAATCAGGCTCAAATAATTGATGGTGTTCATAGCGCGGGGTTGCAAGAATGAGATTAGTCATCACAACATTCTTGTGGTCTCGATCTAGATTCCTATCCCACTATCTCGTACACATCTGACCAGCAACAGACTGGAGAACCTTTGAAGATATGAGAATAGTAAAAACCCTGATCGAAGAAATTGTAAAATAAGGCACTTCGTGCTCTAAAAATCATTCATTTCACCATCGTAATACCATTACTTACTTGCACGTTATGAACACCAATACCACGCAATAAGCAAAGGAGGAGAAAAGCGTCCAAATAATCAGAGAAACACTCCGTATCAAACGAAAATTAAGCCCCCTAAATGAGTAACGAGATCAAAAACAAAAGAATCTCCCAACAACCAAACGAATCAGTACCTAGAAGTAGAAAAAAGAAGCAAAAGAAGATGTGCAACTGCCGTGAATCGAACACGAACCTCCACCTTGGAAGGGTGGAATCCTAACCATTGGACCACAGAAGCTTGATATCAAGGTCAGAAACTAAGATGTTTGCTTTGTTTGATGCAGATTCTACTTTGTTTGTTAATATATTATTATATTTTGTATCAGATAAAAATTCTGCTTGGTGGAACGAAAAGGGAATGCTGATTGGCTGGTATGGCGCATGGGTGGATACATATCTCAAAGAAAACGGTCCACATGGTATGGGATGTGGAGTAAGACGGGAACGTCGAGCATATAAATTAACCTTTCATCTAAGCCGAATAGTTCTAAGTCCTATATAACATTCAGTCTACAAAAACTTAAACGTCTAGCAATATCTCGCCAGTAGACTAGATATTACATTTCTATCTTCTAAATCTGATTTACTAATGAACCCTTTTCGTCCAAAATTCTTTGTCTTTGGTTAGCCAAACTTCTAAAATCCAGGACTCCAACACCACATACCATCTGGTGTTTCCAGCGATCTTCCCGCTAACTAACTAAAGCATTTTATATTGCTAAGCATAAATAACCACATGTTGTCAGATCCGAATCTACGATAAAATAAGGATATAATGAATATCATATAGTCTCGTCCGATTCTAGGAGCTGTTTATCTACATTTCGATTTCCAAAATAATAACATTATGTATCATGTTCTCGCGATTCATTAGATTGTAATCTCATGCTTGACGGGAATCCATAGACAGCCGGGAAAGCCATCTGATGGTAGGCATTTACAGCCTTTCAAAGATCAAGATTGCTTGACCATCCCACATGATGTGATTAGAAGCTTTTGATTTCCCCTCTAATCCCCTTGGTGAGTCTTCAACCAAGGGATGGGTATAATTTCATCTCTAGCACTGATTCCTAGCAACATCCTCTGGAGATAGTTCCTATTCTCAATATCTTCTCTAGAGCTCCCTAGAAGCTAATGATCACACATCACAATTCAATCACATATTCACCATCCCAAGCAAGGCCTACACACTTCTCTTCAAAACCACCCTGTCCCCTCAATGAGCCATCCCCCCATTAACCTCCACCACACTCCCATTAACATACCTCGCCTCCTCACTCATCAAAAAAGCTACCACATCCGCCACCTCCTCCGGCAACCCAAACCTCCCACTCGCCACCGCCCCCTCCATCTTCCTCACCTCCTCTTCTCCCCTAGTACCGACACATTCGTCGGGGTATCTATATACCCCGGCGCCACGACATTCGTTCTAATCCCCCTCGCCCCCAACTCCAACGCCATACATTTCGAAAATCCCACCACCGCGTACTTCGTTGCGCAGTAGACCGAAAACTGCGATACGGGAACCATACCGCAAACCGACGATACATTCACGAATGAAGATCCCGAGGTGAGATGCGGCGCAGCAGCACGGGTAATGTTAAATGTACCTTTCAGATTAACATTCATAAGACGATCCCAATACTCATCCGTGATATCCTCGATGGGTATCGCGGTCGGATTAATCCCCGCGCAATTAAACACGTGATCGATAGTATTGTGTTCGCAGACGAGATCGAGGATATATGTATTGCATGCTTGGGAATCACTGACATCTAGAGTGTGGATGTGGAAATCCTGTTTGGAGGTTGATTCTACATGCGGACATAGTTCTCGGGTTTTGGAGACGGAGTCGAGGTTTATGTCGGATAGATAGAGAGAGGCTCCTAGAGAAGCTAATTTAATGGCTGTGGCTCGACCGATGCCGCTTCCGGCGCCGGTGATGAGGATAGTTTTGTTTTGGAAAGAGGGGGGCATTGCTTTTATACTTGAGAGTGAGAAAGATGTGAAGTATCTGTTTTTGTATGTCTTTTAATGTCGTTGTGGCTTGTCTTGTGTAGATAGATGTCGATCCCGAGGTGGGGTAAAATTGATATGAGATCTTGTCTGTATCTACAACATCGGCTTCTTGGACAAGAAGTAAATAGTCCTTTGAAGACTTGATATTATCTAGGTACGAGTAGCACTGTAGGAGTATCAAGAATGAAGCTTTTCGCTGTCACTTTTCCGTACATCAAATACAACATGTATATTTCAACTCCAGCGTTACCACAAGTTACGAGCTCTTAGTATAGTATGCAATCTTCCATTTTATATCATTTTCCAATATACCTCTTCCCTCTTGTCCTCATCTTCTTTGAATTAAGTCTTTCCTTTTTTCCCTTCTTCTTCTGATCTGCCTGATTCTTGCAAGAAAGGAGGTTGTGTAGACTGCGAATCACTAGTCACTAAACAGAGTTTCTCAAAGGACTTATGAGTTACCATAAGACAGCAAGTTATTGACTAATATCATTCATTCATTCATTAAATCCAATAGCATCCTCACCACCGCAAATACATTAATTCAAGAATAATCACCCCATCTCTCCACCTTCATTCCATCTATTCAACTCACCAAGTCCACCACCATCTCTTCACCACCTCCAAACTTCCTTCCTCCCCACTTTCCCCCTCCATCTTCAACCCTCCTTGTACCACCACCGGTTTCTTCCCTAACCTCCTATTCGCAAAAATATACCACACCATCAAACCCACCACAATGACAAACGTCGCCGCGGCAAGTATATACATAGCCGTAAACGCATGCGTGTACAACGGGGCATCTGCTGTGCGGAAGACTTGCGATCCTGCAATCGCCGCTAAATTAGCGGCCATGATGATCATTGCCATGGCTATGCTACGTTCTTGAGGAGATTTGCAGTTGATGGAGAGCCAGGAGACGTTGAGGATGCTAGAAGAGGATCAGTTATGCTGAGTCAAAGCTGAGCCAATGGATAATGAATGCAGGAATAACTAACTGGACATTGGAGTTCGTAGCCATGGAAAACACAACTGCAGCATAGCGATGCCATTTACTTTCTCCAATGGAAATGCGTAGACATGCGTAGGCGATCACGCACCAAGTCGCGCCGAAAACGACTGCAGGGCCACGACGTCCTGTTTTATCTCTGGAATTGAGACGGTGAGTTTGAGATTTTGTGTAACTGGAAAGGGAATACTAACGCAACGAATCCAAGAATCACTACCACAAAAGCTGCAATAAAATTACCAACCGAAGCCATAGCATTTGCTCGCACAGTTTTGAAGCCGAGACTCTTGATAATCGAAGGACCATAACCTTGTACTGCACTAACAGATATTGTAGATGTTAACGTAATGAGGTTATGAACCAATATTCTCGGTTTCCTGATCGTTTTCAGGACTTCTTTTCCGGAGATCTGGAGCTGTCCTGTGGTTTTGGCAGGATCATCGAGGAGAATTCGCCGCACGAGAATGTATTGTTCGCGGGGAGTAAAGTAACTCCATTTACCGGCGCTGATAAGCGGAGAGCCATTTGAGACGCTAGGAGGGAGGAAGAGAATGAAAATGCAACCGATTCCGATGGTTATCAATCCTTCGACTATGATGCAACAGCAAGTCAATCTACCGCATCGCAAGCTGGAAATAAGACGCAAAAGACAAAAACTTACTGATAAATAACCACCTCCACCCCGCAATACCATATCTCCCCGACATTGACAAAATGCCCGCCCCAATGAGAGAAGTCGTCGCCGAAGCCAACAGATTCCCTAAAAAGAATATCGATATCCTTAAACTCGATTCGGATTTCTTGTACCAAAGAGACATAGTATAGAGAGCCCCCGGAATAAATCCCGCTTCACACAGTCCCAGCAAGAGACGAGTGACGATATATCCCGAGTAATTCGTGATGAAGTTTTGGAAAGTGGCTACTAATCCCCAAGCCAAGATTTGACCTGCGAGCCATTTCTGTGGTCCAATCTAATGATATCTTAGTTATATGTTTTCAAAGAATTGGAGTGAGTAGATCCCTCCCAGAAAAATCAATATACCTTTTGCAGTAAAATATTACTAGGAAGCTCCAACACCACGATTCCCGCGGATAAAATACTCGATCCCGCATTAATCTGATTCGTCGTCACTCCCAAATCTGTCGTGATGGTACTTGTCAACGCATTTGCAATATTCCCTCTATCTAACTGCAGAGCAAAAAATGCAAGTCCAAGAATCGGTAGAAGAATGAAATCGATTCTGAAACCATTGTTAGTCCTCAGGAAGTACAGACAGAACACAACGCTCGATATTCATGGAGGAAGGATATCACTCACTTTCTCTTAGCCAATCGTTCTTCCTCCTCTGTCCAATCGGGCTGTATATTCTCTTCAACACTTATAGCTGCAACTTCTTCATCACCCGTTGCTTTGAATGGCCCATCGTATGTCTCTTGAGCACCCATATTGTTCAATTCTTCTTGCTTGCTTGCTTGCTTGCTTGCTTGCTTGCTTCCAATTACTCTCCAAAATACACAAAACACAAAACACAATTTCACATAGATCACACCACGTCTCAAACCACTGAGAAAAAGAACAACCAAATCAGAAAACCATCCAATATCCGTACACTACTCAACTATATATACAACCATCAAAAAAAAAAGAACCCCCCGACCATCTCCCCATTTTTCCTCTCCTCTAAAATGCAACAAGCATGCATGCACTTGCATGATATACACATGAAAATGTCTATACAGATCCACGATCAACCCATACCGCTCGTTCCACCTCTCTCAAGTCTTTTCCCTCGCACCAAAAACCCCCCCATCCCATCCCATCCATCTCAAGAAAGATTCGTACGCACACCCCAAATCCACACCACTGATTCGTGCATCTCTCACTTATCTCTCACCCCGGCCAAACATTCAAAACCCAGATCCATTTTCTATCCATTTCCCCTCCAACTTCCCGGGTGTGGGGTTCTTTCGCGTAGATTGTTTGGCTTGCGAATGTTGACGTGACGATGCGATGGCTTGACGTGCTTTGAGGGCACGTGATATCCATGTCGGCCCCTGTTCACGTTGATGTTGATATTTGAACGAACTTCATACCTCATGATGATAGTGGGACCTTAAAAGTGATCAAAAACACAATGGGAGGTGGTAAAATAATATCTTCCATTCAAGGTAAGTTCATTTGAATAATTACCAAATACTCCGTAGAACTGCGGTGTGTAATCTGACATGATCCAATACATTCAACCTTCAAAACGCATCCCTCTCTCGACTTGTATTTGAATCTCACGGGCTTAATTTATCTACCCACCTACCTACCTACCTAGCCATCCAATGTTCGATTACCTCATTTCTTCTGGCTGCCACAAGGAAACCCGATATTTCCATTCCGCTCTACGATCCCAAGTCTCTCCTTCGCATTATCGTATTCTCCCCCTCTGAAAATATCAGTACTCATCACTCACATCTTACAACGGGTAGAATAGAAAAAAGAAAGAAAGAAATGATCACGCTTCGGGCGGAGATGTATACGTGAGCGCACGCTAGCGCACAAGCGTATTGCAACTAGCTCTCGTGGCTTTGAACCTGAAGAGACGCACAATACGAATCAATCAATTAGATCTATAATGAAGATATTGTAGTCACCACCGAGGTGATACCAACAGCAATAATGAAACAGAAAGATAAATAATCGATCACATAGTCCACAATAATTATATCTACCTACCTCTCCTCTCACCTCTCACCTCTTCCCATCCCCCTCCTATTTTCAAACCTTCACTTTCCCTTCCCAAATTCAACTCCCAAATCAATTCCCAACTCCCAACTACCTATCACCTACCCATCTCTCAACTTTCTACAGCCCAATCCTCATATCTCATTCTCTACCCTCCATCCTCCATGCCAAAGCCATAAAACCACATACAATACATCTCATCTACCCACCCACCTACTCACTCACCCATCCACCCACGAACTCACCCCCCAAATCCTTCCCTCGCTTATCCATCTACTTCCCATCTACTCACTCACCTATCAACCCATCAACCTAATATTTCAACTCCAAGCATTTACCCCTCTCCCTCTTTTTCTCTTGAAACATACCAAATATGACACTCCACTATCACATAATTTATTATCCTCTACCCTCTACCCTCTACCCTTTATCCTCTATTCTCTATCCTCTCCAAATATCAAACATCATATTAATATAATAACCATCCACCTACATAACCATAACCATATCTATTCCCAGAATCCCATCTCATCCCATCCCATGCCATACCACCTCCTTCATTTGCCCCTCTTCTTTCCTTTCCCACTCTCCTTCCCTCTCCCTCCCTCACTAATCCAACCCAATCCAATCCAATCCAACTCTCTCTCCACACCCACATCCTCAATCTTTCTTTCCCAAAACCACCACATCAAGTCTCACTTAACATCAATCTCAATCTCTTTTCAACCTCTCCCCTCTCCATTCACATGCACATTCACATGCACATTCACATGCACATTCACATTCACATCACATTACCTCACATTACCTCACACCCCTAAATAACACAACACAACACAACACAGAATATTAAAAGAGTATAATTTCCCTATCCATCTCATCCTATCTTATCCCTAAAAAATCAAGATAGAATATCTTATCCACAAGAAACCCCTATCCCATATATATATATCCATGGATAGGTAGGTAGGTAACAGATATATCCATATCCATATCCATCCATTTATCCACCAAAAAAGACAAAAAAGAAAAACGCTTCAACGCCCTACTCCCATCATTCCCCGACCAGCTATTTGTCAGAGGTGTTTAAAGCCAATCGATCTATTTTATATCCCAATCCATATCACGTGCGGTTTATTCGCCAAAAAACAACAAAATGGTTTATCTTCAACTCATCAATCAATCAATCGGAATTCCTCCTCCTCCTCCTTCTTTCTTCCATCCACCCAAAGGAACAGATGGTAATGACTTATACCCTCGTCGCATTAGCTTCCCTAGGCGGCACCTCTCCTCGGAGATTTACCCACCCCTTTTCTCCAATTCCAATAACTCCCTCTTTCAAAATCGTCAATTGTCTTACTCCGCAGTATCCTCCTTTTCGGGCTACCCTCTCATAATCCACATAATGCCCCTCTCTCTCCCAGTAACCTTTTGGCTTTGCTAACGCACCATCACTTGGTGTTATCTGTCGTTTCGCATGCATGATTCTCGATGGTGGAGAAGTCTCTGCACGAGATTTAAGACCTCCAACTATTGCGGAAAAATATGATGATGAAGATGATGCTTGAATAGAATTAAACCCTTGCCAGGTCGAATCCTCAGCGCCTACATCTCTCTTTTCTTGTTTCTTCTTGTCCGTAGAACTGGAAGCATTTCCATATTTTCCACCAAAATTCTTTTGCAAATCAATCATGGCTTGCTCCTGCTCTGGTGTAAACGAATTGGGAATCCATAATCTATCCTCCACAATGTCTCCTTCATTTTCCATTCTCCTATCATTGAATCGCGGAAGATGCGCAAAATGGTTGATGATCGCTTGCCATGGTGTAAACAATCTTTCAAATCTCTTCGCATACTTAATATAGTTGAATGATTTCGCATCATATGTCACTCTCACGAAAGGATTCATAAAAATTCCTTCACCCCAATCTTCATTGGTATTTGTAGTATAATCTGGGAAATCGGGTGTTGCGAGGATATCGGCGTGAATCAGGCAACATTCGGAAGAATCCCAGAAAGATTCTGGTTCGGATCGAAATTTGAGGGGAAGTTCTGCGACCGAGGTGGAACGTTCGTAGATATGATCCGAGTCGTTGGGTTCTCTTTCTTTCGACTTCGAAGTGGTCGACTTTGCAACTTCCTTTTGAAAAAATCTCCCATCGAAAGCTACAATACCACCCCAACAGCTCTTAACTCTGACCGCATCCTTTCCAGCCAAAACATCATTTCGACTGGTGCTTTCTCCTCTTCCTCCAAACCACGGAAAGATCGGCACACCGATGCTGTATCCCTCGGTATCCCTCGTAGCATATGTATCGTAGTACTTCCAGCTCGTAATAAAATCCGCACCACAAACTGCCTTGTACTCCGCCTTTCCCTCTTCATTGACATTGGTCCCCCACAATAACCTCATCGCACCCTCCACCTCAAAGATTACATCGTTCAAGAAAAGCACTCTCTCATACTTCTCCTTCACCTCTCCAGATGTCATGGGATCCAAAGCCTTATTCCTCACATCAGCCAAGTATTCAATTCTCTTCACTCTCGTCACTCCACTAGGCAAAGTAATGCGATGTAAAGTGGAAAGATCAATAACATCATCTGACTCTGCCACAATTTTTCTCTGCACACCATGCAATCTCGCGCTCAATCTCTCCAAGGAATCTTTCGGTCCTCCATATACACTCACGTAAACCCTCTCCTGTCCAATCGCATTCACCAGCGCCACCAAATTATCACCCCAAGGCCCATCTATAAGTTTCGCATCCACAATATTCGCTGCGATGAATACCCTTTCATCGCTAGGTATCGAGAATGTGGGAGGGTTGGTGTAACTGGCGTTGAAGGTAACCTGCCAGCATAGAAACAGGATGAAGAAGAGAAAAATATACGTGGGTTTGCAGATTCTTCTCAAGGCTCGTAGGAGTTTCGATGCTATACGCCGCGAGGAGACAGATGTATCTTTATATTCATCGGTAAAGTCGTTGGCATCGAGGGAATTGCGAGGGAGAGGAGCGTATTGAGGGGATGATGATCGCGACATCTTGTAGAGTTGATTTTTGATTCCCATGATGAGATTATTTTGCTGAGTTCTGATATAAGTTGTCCTTCATCTGACAAGCTTTCGGTATTATTGAAATCCGCAATCTTATTCGTGGTATGGCTTTGTTCTTGGTGTGATTGACTTTCTTTTCTTTTTCTTCTCCTTTGTCGTCGCACTCCGACTCCAAGGCCAACTCCAAACAAGTATATTTATGGCGATGTGATAAAGAGCGGAATGACTGCCATGTGATGACGAAAAGTCTTGGTAGAAGTGGAAGAGGAAAGGTTGAAAGGATTGAATGGAATGGAAAAAGAAAGTAGTAAATAATAATGCAAAAGTGAATCAACGGGAAGAGTATGTATTCACAATTAAAAATTCATAAACAGAATATAATAGGCAGTAGTGAAGCGGTATAACCAGTGGTGAAATTATTATTTTTGTTTGTTTGAGGATGAGGATGAGGATGGATGAGAGAGAGAGTGTGTGTGTGTGGGTGTGTGTGTATGTGTGTGTGTGAGATTGAGATTGAGACTGTAATTGAAATTAAAATTCGAATCAACTCATCAACTCATCAAACTTATTATTGTTATTATTATAATTATTATTAAACTTCACTTCACTTTCACTCTTCACCTTCACTTCAATCAGGGTCCTCTCTTCTAGTCTTTCTCCTTTCCTCCCCCCAAAACCCTTGTAACATTGACTTTACTGCATCTGCATAGCCCCCAGAATCTACGCTCTCTAGTGTCTTGACTAGCGTCTTTAGCCTCTCACAATTGACGCGGCCCATACGTGATACAAGGCCCGACGCCCCGACAAAAGGGGGAATTACCGTAATTACCATAAGTTGTTGTGAATGATCATGAATTACCATGAATTATCATAAATTATCATAAATTATCACAAATTCCAGCCAAACAAAACCGTCCATCTTTCCCTCACCCAACGCATACCTCGGTAATTGATATCCAATCATTCCATCACATTTCTTCTTCTTTCCCTTCTGGACCAATGAGGGTTTGTGAGAAGATCAACGCAGTGGTTACTGTATTGAGTAATTTTGGATTTTGATGTCAATTCAATGCACAGTTACGACAGTGGAAGTGGAAGGAGGCACAGCACACATGATTCAATGCCATTGGTACCGAATACATTAGGTAGGGAATTGTAGGGACGAAGTGTACGATGTATACATACGGTGGGTGTACATACAGGCCCCCAACTCTTTCTTCTCTCCTCTCCTCTCCTCTATTCAATGGAACAAACGAGCGAATGATCTTACGAGGACACGAAGAAACGACGAAAAACGAAGAAACAAATCACAATCAAGAGAGTAACCTATCTAGGTACCTATCTCAATCCCCTCCCCCTCCTCTTACTCGCACTCGCATCTCGCACTCGCACTTCTACTTCATTCCGTATATCAATCATACTTTCGCACTTTTGTACTTTCGCGTTTCCTCCGCCGTGATATCTATCCGTAATACTTATATATAGATACTCTCATCTCTTATCTCTCATCTCGTCTCTTATCTTCTCGTTCTCGTTTCTCACTTCCAATCCCCAATCATCTAGCTACCAACCCTTCAACATCCCATCCCAAATTAACCCCAGCCACCAGTTCTCAGCACATGACAACACAACTCAACTCAAACCCACGTGACTACAATGCATGCATACTTCCCATCCAATCCATCCCTCACTACATCTCCTCTTCAATCCCTCCCCAATTCCCTCCACTATCCTCCTCTATCTCCCCCTTTTCCCTCCCCTCTCCCTCTCACACCCATTCACCGTACCACCTCCCCACACACACACACACATACACACCTCCATCCATCCATCCACCCACCCACCACCCACCAGCCATCCCTCCAAAAAATTCGCATATCCAATACATTATCCCCAACACCATACCCAATCCATCCCTCCAACACGCTATACGCTATACGCTGTACGCTATCCGCTATACCCAATCCATCCCCCCACCGCCAAAAACTACATACAATACCAAGGGCCGTGCCTCAGTGGAACATAGTATTGCATTCTTTCTTTCCTTCATCCATCCATCCATCCATCCATCCATCCATCCTTAAGTATTCTCCAGTCCTCGCACGAGTTCCCTACTACCTACTCATACTCATACTCATACTCATCCACCCACAGCCCACAATCGACAATCGACAATCCACAATCTACAGCCTACAATCGACAATAAACAGTAACCAACCAACCAACCAACCAACGATACAAATTCGCAAATGAATCGTCCCATGCATGATACCCACCCTCCTACCACCTTCGACCCACCCAAACCTCCAAACGTCCACTTGGATATCCATAATTCTCTTCCCTAACGTTCCCTCCGGTGTGTGTTCCACTTTTCTAAGATTAATTTAGCTACGTATCAAAGTAGGATGCCCTGAGATGCCGCAACAAACAAACTTCAATCATTATTAATACACAGGCATGTACCTATATACCTATCTGTACACACACCCCCTCCCCCCCCTAGGAGTAAATCACTTTTCACTTCTTGGCATCAAAATCAAATCACAATCACAAACTTAAAGTAGAAAATATCTCATAATTCATAATTCATTTTCATTTTCATTGGGGGTTCTAGACTACTCAAATACCTCACGTACGAAAGCATCAAGAACCGTAGGATACTATACAATGCAATGCAATGTAATCTTGTTAATAACCTCCTTGAAAAAGACAACTCCCTTCACCAACCATCAATAAATGAATGAACCAATGAATCAATGATTGACTGCGTCGTCGAATCCCTTGTCATTCATCATTCATCATCCATCCCACCCTTGTATTACCTCCTCCCCTCCTCCCCCCTTCGATCAAAATAGAGCAATTCGCGAAATAAACATAATCCGTTCCGTTGCAAGCAAGCAAGCAATTGTGTTCAGGAGCTAAGACCAAAACCAAAATTGGCCAGGCCAGATAAGTACAGGATGGGTGCAGTAACGACGATGAGGAGTGCAGGAACGGCTATAAGCCTAATTTTCATGTTAAGGGTACCGATCAGCTTGATGCGAGTCCAAAGTTATAATAAAAGACTCGAGGGTATCATGTGAGAAAATAAGGAAAGATCAAGTCCAAAGGAAGAAATCCTTACGTGTGACGTCCGCCACCACATAACTTCCTAATCAGTCCTCCAATCCAATCTACAAAGACGACCTGGAAAAATGCTCGGAGAAAGTTGCGGGATTTGGCGTCATTTCCAGCAGAACGCATCGAAGACGGGGTAATCGATCTGTCGGGTGCACTAGATGATGGTTGTTTACGAGCTCTTAATTGCGAGTCATTAGCCCCATCAGCGAATGATGTGGTCTTAGCAGCATCCTCCTCAGTGGCAGATTGATCGATATTCGCATTCACACTCGCAGCTGGAGTTGCTGGCTGGACGGTGATGCTTGGGCTATCCTGAACTGGGGCGGGAGAGCTGGTTGCAGAGCCTTCAGCAAGGTTGAGAGATTTATTTTCCACGAAAGGAGTTGGAGGCAAATCTGGAAGAACCGGTCGGAGTTTACTTGGACCCTCGGTGAAATTTATGGCTGGTAATTGAGGCGATGAGCTTTTGGAAGTTTCGATAGCTGCAGGTTCAGACAATTCTGCTACATCCGTCTTTGAAGTCTCGGTGTCATTTGTTTCAATCTCTTGTTCGCCGGCGTCTTCATTCGCTTCATCCGTACCATTCCCATCAGCTTGAGACTTCTCCATACTAGGTGGTAGAGCAGTCAATTTGGAATCCGATTCACCTTCAGCATTCTCTTCTACAATTGGAAGTAATGACGGGGAGCTCTCATGTGCAAGCGATTGGGGTGATGGTGTTGTTAAACCGGCAGTTGCATGATGATTGCCATTCGTGGTAACAGGGGAGAGCGGGGTTCTTTCAACATCTGCTGGGTCTTCGCTCAAATGGTTTTCAAGTCTTCTGACATGCTCCAATATCTGATTAAAATTGTTGGGAAATGGCTCGAGACCAGGATCATTCGGATCAAATTCTCGAAACATTGGCTCTGAAGCTGTCATTCGAGCCTGCGCACTCTCGTATTCTAAACGCTCTTCAGCGGTAGGGGGACCATTGCACTCATGAGCGAAAAGTGGTGCCCGTTCCTCAGATGGCGTTTCCGTGTCCAAATCCCGTTCTAGATTGTCAACGCCATGTGAGACGAAGTCCCGCTGAGGGGTTGGTAATTCAATTGAAGTTGGCTGCGAAAGAGGTCAATAATCTGCATACGTGAATAAGAGCATGGTGGGAAGCCTACCTTAGAATCGTCATCAATATGAGCTGCCGTATCGGCAACCTCGGCAGCAGTTGTTGCAACCTCAGGAATTGGTGTATATGACAGTCTTCTATACCCAGTCTTTCCAGCCTCCGTATCTGACATAGGAGGTGTTGGTGGTGTTTCATCAAGCAATTCAGCAGAGTCTGCAACCTCAGCAGCAACATTAGCTAAGTCCAGAGTGGTAGCTTGCTCTCTGATGGTGATATGATCAGGTAAAGCATCCTGGGCATGTAAAGTATGTGCATCCTTTTGCGCATATGTTGCGTTACTTCCGAAATCATCGCCATGACGTGGCTCGGAATCAACCTTCTCAACACTTACAATTGGTGCCGATGCAGCTTCGATGGGGATGCTTGAATGGCCATCGTCTTCTGTAACACTTTCCGTACTAGCAGCAGGTTCGTCGACTTTACCTTGTTGAACTAATTCCTGGGCAGGGCTTTCTTTGCTGTTAGAGTCAATCTCATCAACTGGCGTTTGTGCTTCAATCGTCTCATCGACTGGTGTTTCAACAGCAGGGGTTTCTTCCACCTCAGTTGCTTTGGATTTGACGTCGTCCTGGACCGCATTTTCATCGCTAGAGGTGGTCGTTTCGATTTCAATCGGTTTCTCATCTACAATTGGTTCAGACACTGGCTGTTCTTCTTTAGGTGCAGTGTCAGTTTCCTGTGCAGCAGCTTGTTCCGTAGAGCCAGAATCTTCTGAAACACTCTCCACACTTTCCTCGGGAGGTACAGCATTGGAAGCATTAATCTCAGAGCTCTCTAGTTTTTCCTCTTTAGGCTCCTCAGCTACCTCCTCAGTGGTTTCATCTGCAATGACGGGACTCGAAATGAGGATCTCAGAATGTGGTTTACTTGTGTCGGTCCCTTCCGTCAGTTTCTCCTCAAGATCAGCGTCACCAACCACCGAATCAGTTTCTTCTTTTGGTTCACTCTTGCTAGCATGTTGTTCTGGCTCCAATGTCGATTCTTCGATGTGGGCAACTTCTGGTTCTTCCTTGGTATCATCCACGTCCTCGCTAGTAATAGGTTCTTGGATGGATGCTGGCTCTTTGACATGAGTGAGCGTAGCCTCTTCTTGTGTCTCACTCTCGCTGGACTTTGGTTCTTCGATTGTGGAATGGGCAGCCTCTTCTTGTTGTTCTGTGACTTCGTCCTGCTTTGTACCAGTCTCGGCATGTAGTACCTCATCATCTTGACTTGTGATTTCGTTAGACTCTACCACTTTTGTTTCACTAGCGGAAGAATCCTTGAGAGTCTCATTAGCCTCTTGGGCGGTTGAGGCTGGATGCAAGTCAGGAGTTTCTGTAGTTGTTGTCTCCAACTCCTTGGCAGTCTCTGGTTGAGCATGTGACTCCGAATTCAATGGTTCTTCAATTTCAGTGTCTATAACTTCAAGCTCATCTACTGGTACACTTGACGTATCAGGGAGGTCTGCGGTTGCTGTCTTTATCTCCTCGGTTACTGGTTGAGGGTGTGATTCCAGATTTTTTGGTTCATCGAATCCGGTAGTTGAAACTTCGAGCTCTTCGGCCGGCACGCTGGACGAATCGAGTTCTGGAGTTTCCTTTTCAGACTCAACTGCATGGCCAGCTTCGGCAACAGGTAGTGATGATTCGTGCGTCTCTTTGGGCTTCTCTGATTCGGTTTCGACACCATGATCCAATGGAGAATCCTTGACTGACGTGACTGCCTCGAGATTTGGGTTATCAGAAACTTTGTCTTCAGACTCAGTGTGTTGAGTTGGCTCAATTATGGTATCCATCGTTGACGCTTTGATGTCAGTTTCGGGCATTGTGCGAGGGGTTGAATTGTCTTCGTCGGAAGATGCTTTGATCGGAACTGAAAGAAGATTGTTTCGATTTCCAATGTCATCGACAACTGTAGAAATGAGTGTTATTTAAATATCCGAAAATTTAAAATTATTTATCATGCATTGAAAAGTGGATTAATGAATTGAAATTTCGCTTCATATGTGGCAACCAAATTTTGTAATGAACAAAGTCGTAGAAGTTTTGGAGTAATGAGGTAGAGAAAAAGATGAGGGTAATCCACATACCAATTGGAGCATCTTCATCCGACATCCACCAATCCCCATCACCAATTCTGAATTTGTATTGATATTCTTTCCCCTCTTCTACTTCGACAGCTTTCGAGAATACGTAATGATCAGTTGAAACATTTTTGTATTCCATCTCCCGAGGCTGCCATCCTGATTCAGGAAAGGAGCCGGCGAGATATATTGGTGGGGCAGTTCCTGGTTTGGAATATGTAATGACAACTGATGTCTTCGCGTCTGCCATATTGACCTAGTATTCTGCGAGCTGTCATTACCGGTGTTTGACGTATATTTGAGATCAAGAAAGGAAAGATATCACTGCTTCATGGAATATAGGAAGTGTCGGTCATAGACAGCGGAGAGACTGTCTGGAAGAATGAGAAGCGTAGGTAAATGGGATGACAACGACGGAGGAGGGTTTTTGTGGAGGTTCTCGAAACAAGCAGAGATTTGTACGGCAGCGTGAATGCTACCAAAATGCAAAAGAATTCGCCGAGAGAAGGAGGAACCGTGACGACATGTGAAGTGATATGTAGAAAAAGGAAAGGAAAGGAAAGGAAACAAAAGAGGGGAAGGGCGAAGGAAAGAAGATTAATCCGTACCTGTTTAGAGATAATTAATTGGCTCTGATAGTATACAACTTTTCCTCTACAAGATTATTCACCAAAGAATGCCTTGCAACGGAAAAAGCTTTGGACGTGAGTTTATACTTCACAACGATGCATGAATTGAGTGATGTATATCAAAAATCAACGTCGAAAAAGAGAGTATTCGGAGGGTTACTGTCGTTCAGATAAGGCTGATAACGACAAGGCTTATCGGGTCCAAAAACTGATAGGATGAACCAGATATCAAATGGGGTCGTAGTGATGTTTCTCTTTTACGAAGAGGATTGAAGAGATCGAGATGAGAGATGAAGTGCAAAGAACATTCGAGCAGAGCAGATCAGTTGTTCGTTTGGAAGGGGTTCATGATATCAAGATTTATTGGATTGGCAAAGCAACACCACTTTTTCGATGCAATGCAAGCTTACTCCGTACTCGTCCTAGCCCTTCCAGATAAATGCCAAACTCTTCTTTCTTTGGGTACACCAGCATTTGGGGAGGGGAAAGACCTGCGTCACATAAGAAATCATCCTTGATATATGCACTTCTGGACGAATGAGATGCTTGATATCCACCTTCTATCTGTGCGACATTGTTGGCAGCCACATCATAGCTCACGCCACGGATGATTGTTGGGCTTCTCCGCCGAGAGAATTTTTCATTGAGGATGGGGACATGGGAGGTGAATCTGATGGGTTGAGAAGTACATTATATGATTTCAACCGTTCCTTAGCTTTCCGAGGAGTCAAGATATACATGTGCACGGGGGTGACGGGAAAGATGCGTGAGTGGGTGGTGACACGTGAGTGGGTGGGTGGTGACACGTGAGTGGGTGGTGACTCGTGAGTAGGTGGTGACTCGTGAATGAAGTGAAGTGAAGTGAAGTGAAGTGTGGAAGGATAAAGGATTGGTGTGGACATTTCCTTCCGCAAGAGAAGATCTGGAGTACTTCGTATGATAGGCCTAGCCTCCATTAGCGTGACATCGAGAGTGGGGAAGCTTTTATCAGCAAGGATGGAGCTGTGCAAAAGCTGACGGTGTGATTGATCATTGGTTCGTTTACTACAACCAACGGGAGTGAGGTAGACATGTGATATCTCAGCCTTATCATGCGAGGCCAACAATGATTTTTCTTCGAGGCTGAACCACCTCCAGCAAGAAGGAAAAAGAAGGGAACACCCAAAAAACACTCTCTTTTCAATATTCAATGTCAAATCAATCGTACATTATTCGGAATTGAATCTTGAATCTTTACATTAGCAGCCTATCAATATATTATGAAAGGTGCTTCAATGCAAATTAATATCATGGTAAAATATCGAAATAAATACATGTTTCGATATATGATTTTATTTGAATGCTTTGGTGTGCCGCTTTTCCCCCATCACACGGAGGCTGTACCTCGACAATCTTAATTCACTACTGAGGACTTCGAGGATTTCGACCCTACTACCGTATGAACCTCAACCATTCCACAATTTACAAACAAATCAAATCTCAACCGTATTATACACGGAAATTCGATACCAGTATCTCGGTATCTACAGTGAGATATAATCGCTGTGCAGTCTTGTTTGATCTTCCGCAGAACCTTTCTCGACCATCCCTTGATTCCAGGTCGTGGTCTCCCCAATTTGATTCAATCATGTCTCTGCCACCATCAATTATTCATATCAAGAGGAAAGCCACAGATTTACCTCAAGATTTTCTTCGTACGCTACACAGAAACTTTCTGCGCCGCTAATAATTACTAACTCAAATCCTTATAGGTGTTGATGATGCCGTCACAAAACGACAACGTCGGACCACCGATTTTGTTTACTCTAGACAGCAAACTCCACAAGTCGATACTACCCCCTCTACTCCTCAATCAGCTCCACCAGGACGACGCATTAAACCTTTACATCGTTCTACAAGCTCCCGGTCTTTGACTGTCAAAAAACAAGGGAAAAGTGAAGGAACTGTTCAATCAATAAATGAAGTCAATAAAGAGGACCAAGAAGTCAAGACCCAACCTCCGACTGCCAATATTCCTACAAAACAAGATGACGAAGTGAATCATGCTTCAGACAGCATACAACCTTCAAGTAGTGGGTCCCCTCTGAGTCGTGGAAGTACGAAGAAAGCAGTGCAGCAGAGACGATTCCATCTTTCGAGAAGTGCAACACCTTCCATTTCTCCAGGTCCAAGTACTGGGGTACGAAAGCGCAATGCTACAGTGTTTATTGAGCGTCGCGTGCGACAAAAGACCCAAGAGGAGAAGTGGACATCTGTGGCCAACGCTGCGATAAAATCGGAGAATGTTGCTACCCAGAAACAAGACCAAGAGGAAAAACCACAGAAAAAGCCAGGCCGAGGATCGAGAGTGCAAGTAGCACCTCCAAAAGATACGAAGGGTGAGAAGGATGCAAAGGAAATCCCTGCACCTCAACCAAAACCACCCTCTGCTTTGGTCAACCCTTGGGGTCTTGATACAGATGATTTGGCAGCACAGATGCAAGCTTATACACTACAAGAAATTGGTCGTAGTATTGCAGAATCCAAGGCAGCAGAACCTAAACCATCTGTACCAGTACAATCCTCTTATCGCAAATCAACATCTACTAGATTCAAGCCCAAAGTACCAGCTTTGCGCTACAAGGAACGTCATCCAGAGGAAAATACCATGGAAGTTGACGAGGATCAAATGTCTGGAGTTGAGACTGATGGGGATGTGGATACCGATTCAGAGTATATCATTGAGACATATATTCGTGTTCCTGCTGAAGATATCGACAATGAAGATAATAAGATCAATTTTGGTATTCTTGTGCTTGATGCTCAATCAGATATTGACGAGTTTTATCAAGATTGGGATACAGATGAAGAAGTAGAAGATGAGGCGGAAGAAGATGAGAATGGTTCGTTCTCCTTATGATTCCTTGATGTTTCCAAAACAATCATGCTAACACGCCCTCAAAGATGAGAATCACTACACAGCCGATTATCCTGATGCGGAAGTCGACTCAGACGACGAGTACAATAGAAATGCCTATGCATATCGTACCGGTAACGCTTCAGATCTCGAGGAATTTGACGAGGATGATAGTGATGCAGATGAAATGGGATTTAGTGATGATGAAACCGACAAGTTGAAATATCCATGGCAGAGAGTTGCGGCTCATGGACGGAGAAATCAAATCAACCAATTTGCGAGTGGTGAGGAGGATGAGGATGCGGATATGGAATAGGAATAGGGGAAATGGGAAACGGTTGGTTGAGGAAGGGAGAGATGAATGCTGAAGGGTTACTTGTGGTAATGGGAGAAGTCTGATGGGAATATGAAGTGGAGATGATATTTAGGATGTCTGTTGAATCATTGAGGTTTACATCTATTGTGCAGGAAAACGAATTATTGAAAGGCATGAAGCAAAGCTTGATAGAAGGATACCGTATGGCAGAGCGAGCGAGACATAGAGAGCGAGACATAATCCTATGAGGAAGCACACCTAGGAGAGAAAAAATCAGAACGATGAATGTGTCCAATAATACCGACCTACAGTCCAACATCCAAGATTCGAGAGAGTTCTGCCCCTTTTAGATATGAAAATCCTTTTTTGATTTTTGAATTGCTTTGAAATGATGAATTTGTGAATTTGATGATGCTTAGATTGATGGGAATATAGTTTGGAGTTATTGAGATACTGGGTTGGACTTGAGACTTGGGAGGGGAAGCT
Organism: Botrytis fragariae; assembly: GCF_013461495.1. Taxonomy (NCBI): domain Eukaryota; kingdom Fungi; phylum Ascomycota; class Leotiomycetes; order Helotiales; family Sclerotiniaceae; genus Botrytis; species Botrytis fragariae. Next base: position 1,291,128 of record NW_023500997.1, read on the forward strand.
TTGTGCGATGGGATGGGATGGGATGGGATGAGATGGAGTGGTTTGCTGGGTAGAGTAGAGTAGAAGAGTAGTCGGGTGTATAGAGAGGGGGTGGGTGATGTGAATGTGAATGTGAGTGTACTCGAGTATATGGTGGGTTTTGATTTGAATTTGAATTTGAATTGGATGTGATTTTTGGGAATGAAGAAGGAGAGGGAGAAGGAGAATTGTGACAAGTATTTGGGTAACGGGGCTAGTTGGGTCACAAGCTTTATCATAGGTATATATGATATATTCAAGATGTTAGATTTGTTTTGAAGGGGGATGTCTTAAAGTGATATCTCGGGGGAATATCTTACGGTGTGGATTTGTGTGTGTGTGTGTATGTTGAGGATGAGGATGAGGATGAGGGTTTGAGGGTTGGGGGATAAAGGGGAGGGGATGGGGGATGGGTTGTAGGCGAGAGGGAAGAGAAGAAAGAGGAAAGAGGAAAGAGGAAAGAATTAGGAGATATGAAGAGCTGATTTGAGAGGTCTAGTTTAGTTATAACGTTAGTTTCTTTGTGCGGAATAACATTTGGAGGATAGCAATAGCAATAGCAATGGCAATGGCATTGAGATCTTTAGGATGGTTGTGGTTGGTAGGTGATTAATCATTACTGAACTCTTTCGATTTCTGAATGGAGGGGAATAGAATGAAATAGTGTGATATAGAGGGATATATAATAAGACTATCTAATCTAGTTGAAAACAAGATTCAAAAAACCGGCATCTAAAGATAGAGAGAGAGTATCTACCTAGTACCATCTAGAGTTTCTTTTCATGTATGAAGATAGATAGCTAGCTTCCTACTTTCGGCAAATGATCGAGAGATTCTGAGTTTTTGACCAAATCTCGGGTATACTGATATGATGATGTGATGAGATCAGTATGCCCAGTCACAATATTCTAAGAGTTTCATGGTCTTGTGTATTGTTGTGTGTATTAATGTAATTAGGTGCTCACTAGGTAAATATGATAGATATACTTGCAAGTATCTAGTGTACATGTTTAGTGAAAAGGGAAAAGAAATTCTCCTCGCTAATTTACACCCAGCGGCCATGAGCTCTGGCTAGGTGACTTCTCGGGAAATAGTACAACACAATACGATATGATACAACTGACGTACAGCTCCAGAGCTTTAATCAAGGACCTCGATGAAAAATTCAAGAGTTGGAGAGTTCTTGAATCTTGGGGGTTTGTTTTGGGGACTGACTGATTGATTGATGGGCTCGAGTTTGCTTCAAGAATAGGATTGAAAGCGGTTCAAACGATCAATTGGAGATTTTTTGAATTGCAATATTTTACCGCCTGTAGGAAACTTTTCATGGAGAGGGGTTTGTGTGGTGTGATATGGTGTGGTGCAGTGGTGCAGTGGAGGGATTTATGGTATTGGATTTCATGCTTATGTGGTTATCTATCAATATACTAACTAACACACTCCCGACATACATCCTATTCTCCCAGTATCATTCTATAAAATTCCATCATTCTCAAACTCTTCGATACATACTTGAATCGTGAAGCATTAAAGACCCCAAGAAGAAAAGATGGTGGGAGTCCACTCGTATCTACACTCCCACTCCCACTCCTAGGTTCAGAACTCGAACGATGTATACACTTACCTATTTTCAATAACTGACCGATATGGTTTTTCATGTGTAGGCACCGGGTGGGATGGAGAATCGGAAATATGTGAATCTTGGAATGTATAATGATTTCTAACAGCATATTTGAAGGGTTTCGAGAGATACTGTACTATTCGTGAGATTCTTAGTCGCTGGTTCGCGGGTTTATGCTTTTGATTCTTGAATGTTCGATGTTTTGGTGTGAGGGGATGTGAGAAGATGTATGGTGTAGTGTACCTAGTACTTATATAATACTCGGACCTTCACTTCCATGTCCTAGGTAGCCACCATATATCTATGTATATATGCGTCTACTCGCTGCAGAGAAATATCTTCTACTGATATTGATTTCTTCTCTATTTTCGTTTCCCTTCTTCTACACTGTAACAACTCCCCTCTCCCTCTCCCTCTCCCTTCCTCTCCTCATCCCCATTCTCTCCTTTTCTATCCAAATACCCAATACCTCAATACCTCAATAACCAAATCACCACAACCAAAACAACTATCCACCCATCCACCAAGTTCTCAATATCCAAAACTACTCTACTCTATACTCTATACTCTATTCATGAGGTTTGTTCTTGTGAGATGAATTAGGGAGCAGAGATTTGTTCCTTCATTCATCAGATCACATCAACACCAATCAGTTTTTTACTCTCCTCATTTACAAAGCTTACCCTTTACTAGTAGGTGTCTTTGAGATATAAGATATCACATCTCAAATCTTACACCCTACTCATTGATAGTCTTCATCGTGATGTAGTATTGATGTGTACCTGGGTAGTATTTTTGATACATGATGACACGTGAATACCCCATTTCAATTACAACTAACAGCTCCCAGGAAGAAGGCTTTGTTCATAGCCTGGGAGATAATAGATCTTTCGTGGAGATGCGAGGTAGAATGATGGGTCAGCTGGGCAGTTGGTTTTACTTTCTGAAACTTCATTGAGAGTTCATTATGGATTTTGATATATTGAGAGCCAGAAGTTGGAGTACAAGGGGCCCAAAGGGAACGGGGAGATAAGCATTTAGGTATTTGAGGGGAAGGGAAAAAACGAAAGAGGAGGCAAAAGAAGGAATATTGAATAGAGACAAGGTTGCGTTAATTTGAGAGGGGAGGGGGGTGGATGAATAGTAGGAATAGTTTAAAGAATGAAGGTGAAATGGCTGATGCAAGTAAACAAGAAGCAAACGAATATTTTCCATGCAGTATTGAGGATGATAATCATTCTGGTTCATCAGGAGTATCCTTTATCATAACCTATACCATTGAAATTGGGTTTATTGCCAACCCCTCCAACAAATGGAGCACGCGAGACCGTGGCAACATATGATTGAAGACTTCATTGTTGAATAGAAGTGAATATTTGGTCGTAAGTGAGAGGATTAGTTGTAAACATCCACTAGGTATCAAACCGCCCTCCCAATACACCGAGCCATAGCTTTCATATGATATTGTTCCATAGATGTGTGTCTCGAACACCATCTCACACACCTGTTATCTTTTCTTATTCCATGCATCCACAAATGCAATCTTATCCTTCACAGTCAATCCAACGCGCTTGACTCGTCCCAATCGTGCCAATGCTTCCCCAACTTTATCCAAGACACGTTGTTCTTCTGATGTTGTTTCTGCCGATTGATCTTTCTTAGATGTGAGAGTATCAGAGCTGCTTGTATACGCCGCATCCCCGTTAACGCTATCGAATTGATTCTTCAAGTATTTAGTGGCCTTTTCTGATTCGGACGTGGATGTGTTGTATACAACTTCAGCGATTCGGACTTTAATGCAATGTGTAGGTTTCGAAAGAAGATTCCAGAAGAATGACCAGTATTTCCCTGGGACGGGTGTCGTAATATCTGAGGGCGAATAGCGGAGACTGATTGGGAAGATTTTGGTTCCTGAAGGAGCAGTCAAAAGACTTTGGCTCACTGGTAGTATTCCTTTTCCATTTGTAGTTGTACATTCTGGGAAAACTACAATAGCACGTCCAGGATATTGAGAGAGTAGGGCGGACAAATCAGTCATTTTTGAGCCCGTGGGTGGATATTCCTTGGGACTTTGAAGTGCTCGAAAGATTGCGCCGAGAAGAGAGATTTGATGAACTTGGCGGGTATGTGGGTAGGATACTGTGAATATAGGATCGAAGATGGCAGCCAAATATAAAGAATCGATAGGTGATGTAAAGGAAGACGCGATAATATCCGAAGGTTCTGGTACTCGTCCTTCATGTTTCTTTGCCAGTGAACCTTTCTTTACTCCATCAATCTGCAAATCTATCCACCACACTCCCGGTATTCCAAGTATCATCCATAATATTGCTTTCTTGAGCAGTGATCCCAAGGGAAACCATTGTAGGAAGAGAAAATAAGTCGTGGATACTGTGAGGAAGAGTGGTAATTTGAAGAGGAAGAGAAAAAGATGAGCGGGGGCATAGATGCCGGCACTTGGAGTTTGAACGGGGAAGAACGGAGCGATACCAGATCCTGGATGATGGTTGAATTAGTTGGGATCTTCCTATTCCAGTAGATTTCATGTGGGTGTAGTGTAGTACGTACCTCTGTCGCGAAATTGGGAATATTTCTCCATGGTAGATAAATTATGTATGTGCTGGACAGTTGGATGAAGGAAAACTATTCAGAAAACTATAATATCATGACTTTGTTGATATTCCCACTACAACAGACCGTATACTGATCAGTTCAGTATATTAAGAATGTTGTCAGCAGTTTGAACAAGACAGTATCAAATACTTTCTTTGGTGGGCAAAAATAACATCTTTTTTCGCATCACACATGTGGAGGGAGTGCCAGGTACATTCACACACCCAACTAACAATAATAAGCTTATTTGACACGTGAAGATGAATGGATGACAGCTGGAGGTGTGTGATGATCTAATCTAGATTTGCATAGATTTACATAAAGTTGTGACAAGTGGGATAAAGCACATAAAAGCGCATAAAATCGTCACCTTACCAAAACCTTGAGTGCTTAGTCATCAGAGTTCTCCCCAGCAACCAAAATTAAATGGATACGCTCGAGACTGGGATACTGAGGTAAACAGAATCAAACTCGAAAATACACCAAAAAACGTTCAAGTATTCAATCTTACCACCCGACAAGAACAACCACTTGCTCCTTAACCTGGACGCGTTGCTAACCATTCAATTCTTTTTATCTTTGCATGTTCTATCTAGTTTAATATTGTGTAGCATTTGCTACTTCTTATAATGGAATATCAAGAAGAAAATCAGGTACTGTACAAGATCCATTCCGAGTAAACAAATAAAAGTGCCATCAAACACTAACAAGGAACCTTTCGGATTCAACAGTACTCGCACACATCACAATCCAAACCTACAATGAGTGCCATTCCTTCTCTCGGAAAGCCTCTTGCAGAAATTACAGACTCTCATGGCAACGTTCGATCACGACTCCCTTCAAAGATGCCACAACCTACAACCTTGAAGCGTCAAAATGATAAGTCAAGCAATGAACCGGCACCCAAACGCAAGACTCTTGCTGAAAGAGCAGGAGAGCCTGTTACGACAATGACTCGAACACCTTCTGTACGCAAGCCATCTGTGAGAGGAACTTCTATTGTAGATGTGAGTCGCATTTTCTGCGCCGATCGGATTTGTTCATTGACAGATAATAGATAAAGAATAATTTCTCTCAACCACGAACAACTTCAGCTTCATCAATGTCATCCCGGACACCATCAGTATCTTCGCGTCACACATCAAGCAGCAGCTTCTCTCAAAGTGTTGGACCTGGACGACCAAAGTCTGCTTATGGCTCACGCCCACCATCCTACAGTCAATCTACAACTTCAAGGCCCAATACATCCCAATCTAAAGGTCGAACTAATGCCTCGAGCACCTCTTCGGATGATGACGGTATGCCACCCCCTGGAGGAAGACGAAAGCCCATGATCCCAGTACCTGCTTTTACATCTTCCCAACAATTGAATGGAGATACCGAGTTGGAAGTTATGAAAGTCCGCGGTCATCGTTCATCCAACTCATTGAGATCTCACTCCCAGGACAGCCTACGAGATCTTTCCGTTAGTACGGCATTGAGTAGGCTCCAGATCAATGATGAGCAGACTGATCCAACCACGGGATACAACTTGAATCCAACTCCAAGGAAGGATCCCCGTCTTCGACACAAGTCTTCCCAAAGTGTAGGACACCGGAATTTGAGAGTAGACAATGAAGAAGCCGCACTTGTTCTATATCAGGCACCGGTTCATAGCTCAGTAGCTCCGAAGACGCCCTCTCACATTCCTGTCCTTGCTAAGTCGGAATATTTCAGTTCTACACCCATGACTCCTTGCAAATCTTCCAAATTTTCCCCTATCAAAAAACCATATTTAACAAAAGATTCTAATGTTTCCGGAGTAGCCTTTGATGTACGTAGTCGCCTCGAATCCATGGAAGCAATGTATGCCAGGCTCGCATCAACAGTCGACGGCACAGGCAAGGACCACGACGCACTTAGAAATGCAGTCAGTGAATACAAAACTAAACGTAAGTAGCATACTGGAGCTCTCTGGACCGCACAATGACTAATCCGTTCCAATGTAGTCGATGAACTTGAAGGCCTCAAAACACATCTTTCGTCTTCCAACCAGACCTTACAAGCTAACTTAGATGATACGACCCAGAGACTAAGTATGATTCAGCAGAAACTGATTGAAGCCACAAATGCCTTGGATGACAACATTCGAGCGCACCGTCTTGAGATGGATGACGTAAATCGAAACCATCGCAACGAGACAGATAAAATGAGACGAGACAACATAGATGAGCTTGACCGAGTTCTTCGTACTCACAGAAACGATATGCTCGAGCTCGAACGAAGATCAGCTGTCGAACTTGAAGACCGAATCCGAAGTCTCGAACGACAAAGCGATGCGAAATTGGAGGAAGAGAGAAGCCGAAGATTACGTGAGGTCCAGGAGCTTGAAAGCCAAGTCACTACGGGTCACCAAGGTTTGAACCTAGCGTTGCAGATGAAGGAGCAAGAACTTCAAATTTTGAAAACAGAGCTTGAAGAGTTGAAGATCAATATTGATCGAGAGAGAGAGTTGAAGGAGAATGCTCTAAACACCATCAAGGAAGTTCAGCAAACTATGCAAAAGACAGGTGTTGAAACATCAGCAACGATTGGAACGCTCGAAAGCACGGTCGCCAGCCTTCGCGCAAGAATTCATTTCTTGGAGTCTGGAAGCAAAGCTCAATCCGATAGTTTTGTTGAGATGGAAGGCCGACTCCAGGAAGCTCTTAATTCCGCAGAGGAATCCAAGCAGAAGTTGATCAAGGAGGAGACTCTTCGTCGCATTCTTTTCAACCAAGTTCAAGAGCTGAAAGGAAATATTCGAGTCATGTGCAGAGTCCGACCAACTTTCAAAGAAGGTGCAGAGGGTGAATGCGCAAAGATCTTATTTCCTGACACCGACAAGGAGTCAAAAGAGCTGTCAATCATTGGAAAGGAGAAGAGGAGCAACTTTGGAAAAGTCTCGATCGAAACTCACGCATTCTCCTTTGACAGGGTTTTTGGACCATCAAGTCAAAATCAAGAGGTTTTCGAGGAAATTTCGCAACTAGTCCAAAGTGCTTTGGATGGATACAACGTTTGTATCTTTGCTTATGGACAAACAGGTGCTGGAAAGACACATACCATGTCATCTGCTGATGGTATGATTCCTCGTGCCACTCATCAAATCTACGAGTCCGCCGAAACTCTCAAGGAGAAAGGATGGACTTATACGATGGAAGGTAGCTTTGTTGAAGTCTACAACGAAGAAATCCATGATCTACTGGGAAGCTCTAGAGACCTTGACAAGAAGAAGCACGAAGTCCGACATGACGATAAGAAGAAGCAAACCACTGTTACTGGATTGGAGACTGTGCTTTTGGATTCACCCAACGCGGTAGAAGCAATTCTTAAGAAGGCGGACAAGAATCGTAGCGTGGCTGCCACCAAATCTAACGAACGATCATCAAGATCGCACTCTGTCTTTATCTTGAAGCTTGTTGGACGCAACAGTTCTACAAATGAGACTTGCGAAGGTACCCTCAACTTGGTTGATCTGGCTGGTTCCGAAAGACTGAAGGTGTCTGGTGCCGAAGGAGATCGAATGAAGGAAACTCAAAATATTAACAAGAGTTTAAGTTGTCTGGGTGACGTTATTGGGGCATTGGGATCAGGAAAAGAGGGTACCCATATTCCCTACCGCAATTCCAAATTGACCTATCTCCTACAATACTCCCTTGGAGGAAATTCGAAGACACTCATGTTTGTTATGGCTAGTCCATTGGAAGCTCATTTGGGTGAAACATTGACGAGTTTGAAGTTTGCAACAAAGGTAAGCTTCTACAAATTCTAACAGCATCACCCAATACTAACAATAATGATAGGTCCACAACACACATATTGGCACAGCCAAGAAGTCGACAAAAGTTCGAGATTAGTAGATGTTTAGCGTGAAGACATTATGATTGCAAAAGATACCATTAATGTTTGCGTTTGTGTTTTTATGGCGTTTCATTATCAAATCCTTAATATAGGATAACTACTAGGAAAGATGGGACAAGTGCTCAATTTCATTTGATTTTGAGCGGAATTAGGGGATGGCGTTAGTCTGGATGATGGAGTAGGGTGTTTTGTAAAGTCTTACGATGGATAGAAAGAATTTGGATCTTCTTCCTTCTGAGTTGTATAGTTCTTTGGTGTTTGGACGGACGGATTGGATGAATGAAGGGATGAATGGGTTGATAAGTCAGAGGTGGTGGTGGAGGTAGTTTGTCTTTCAAATCTGCACATATTCAGGAAAGAAGATTGTGATATGGATAGACTAGAATGAATGAAGATATAGCATGATTATAACTGATTGTGTTCTCATTTGCATCGCCGATACTGAGAGGTTTACAACGTGAGTGAATGACTTCTTGAATTGAAGTTGATTGAAATTTTGCTATGGTAACTAGGAATGGAGTGTAATTTTAAGCTGGTGGATGCGGATTTGATCTAAAGAAGATACAATACTTCTTAGTTGATTGATCCCACCGCTACAATTCCAAGAGCGGAGTAGTTCCCAGAGTGAGGGTAGAGCGCGAGGGGCATAGGATAGAGGTAAGAAGGGGTGCTTGGGTTTTGGGTTTGCAGCTTCTTGGGAGACATGGATGCGATTAGGGAGGGTGATTGGAGAATGAGGGGGTACAAAGTGGAAAGAGATTAGTGGGAGCGAGGGGAAAATGTGAATGGGGGAGAGATCGCTGGTTTTTGGTTTTGGTTTGGCTTGATGGTGGATGGTGGGTGGTGGGATATGTAGGATGAGGGAAATGAGGTGAATGGAGTAGATAAAAGGGATGAAGGAGATGAGAGGTATGTATATGACGGGAATGGGGAGTGGGGAATGAAGGAGATTTGGTGAAGATAGAAGTAGAGAAGGGAAGGTAGTGGTACTGAGGGTGGGAGAGAGTGAATGGAAGGTAGGCTGTAATAGGAAGGGGATTATGTGAGAAGAGAAGGAGATTGTGAGTATTGTTGAGGAGTGGATGGGGTGGATAGGAAGGGTGGGGTGAGGGCTTCTTTGATGTGGTGGGAAAAAGGAAGGAGGTGGGAAGGGGGGGGGGGAGAGGAGGAAGATGAGTGGGAGAGGGAGAGGGAAGAGGAGAGAAATTCTGGATTTGTTGGATGGGTTTGTTGAGGAGGTTGAGGAGAGTAGTTTATGTGATGTGGTGAGAGGTTTTAAATGCGGTAATATTAGATTTATGATTGAACGAGTGAAAGGAGAGCAAGTTGTTGAGGAAGCCTCGTTTGAGAATTGACAACTTGAGCTAGCTACGAGATATTGCATCCTCTGGATGAGTATTATTTTTGTTGGGGAGTGGTGAGTAGTATAACCCTTCAGTGGTACATTCAAATACTGTTTGAATATCCTCTTCTCTGTTCTCGTTTTCGTGCTTCTGTTGATGCTGGTGGTTCTTTGTATATGCTGGGGGTCATGGATTGTAGGAGTGTGTTACGAGTAAGGGGCTCAAGAAGTCGATGGTGGATCGAGAGAGTATAAGCATTTTGGTTTTGTGATATGAGGTTGAGTTAGATGTGCAATAAGAGAGTTTGTTTGGGGATGAGTGTGGTGAGGATGAGGATGATAAGAATAATGAGAATAGTAAGGATGGTGAGGATGGTGAGGACGATAGATGGAGATGGCCGAGTGTATAATGAAGTAGGTGAGTGTTGATGGTGTGAAAATGAGGTTCATCGTTTAGGTATTATTTTTGAGAGCGATATCTCTGCCCTTTCTTTGAATTTTAGACTCGAGTAAAGAAAAGGACTAGGACTTATCAACCCATCAAAAGGGAAAAGAATTATATTTGATGAGTTGTTATAATGTGATTGCAGGTTGAGAATTTGGGGGGTCTGAGTTGAATTTTGAACGGATACATTTTGAGATCTCCCCAAGCTTTTTTACGACATATCTTTTACATCTCACACGTATAACCTTTGTTGGAAGAATTGCAAGTGATTTTCGAAAAGTACAGTATTTTGGTCGCTTGTATTCAATGACAATCCGTTCCTTCCCTTTATGGTTTACACGCGCTTTCCTATTATGTTACCCCTACTCCCAACATCGGTCCACTCATAAAATGTATTTCTACTGTCCTTTTCGCTCTCAACTGACATAAAACTCGACCAGCAAACTCTCCTTCCTACAAAGCCGACCATAACCATGACAGTATAAGCTTGTTCGATTCATGTCGAATCAATTGCCACTTCTCCAACCTTGCGAACGGCATGAACACTCCGGTTGATGTATGTTTTGTTTGAAAGAGATCAATGTTCCCTACTGCTACTTGGTAGGATGAACCTTTATCCCTTGTCTCCGACCTTATGGATTCAATGGTAGTTTCGAAGAAATTGTACGCTTCGTGAGTATGACTAACTTTTGCCCAGTTCCTTCCAAGCATCCCATTTCTCGACCTCTCGCAAACACATGTTTCAAAAAAAAAGTATAGCATCGTTCACTTATACCAGCTCTTGAACCTGGTATCTCTATTTTTGTATTCCATGAAGACCTAGTTTCACTCAAATTGATGATTCTGATATACCTGGTCGAGACTCCTGGGTTGCTGCGAATCACCACAATGTGCACTGCCACACGTCTTGACTTGGGACTCCCAAGTTCATTCGATGTCCACTTGGGCCGTCGCGCTGGGTGGAATTCCTCACTTGAGGCGGACATATTTTGGCACTATCATCCCGAAAAGCGTAATATATATCTTCATGCACTTCATCAGTGCGTTCGGACGGGAATGTCACGCAATCATATCATCATTCATTGTTGCTTTTTCGTTCACACGTGGACAGCGGGTCTGATGAGGAAATACTTCTCTACTCGTCCAATTCCCCACTGTCCATTGCCCCCTCCCCCTCAAAAAACAAAACACTCACAGAAACCAAAAACAATTGCTTTTACTTATTCCAGGTCATCTCTCATGTGTTTTCATTACTTGCATACAAACAAGGCTATCCCTTTTCCCCAGCATAATGCTGACGCTGTCCGTGATTTGCCCTTCAGCCAATCGGCGATAAGCGCAAGTTCACTCCATAATTTGAAACATCATCCCCTTCAATGTTCACATCCACTGATGTGAACACCTTTAACAACGATTTCTTAGCTACAGTAGATCATCTATGGAAGATCCTGAAATTCTGTTTTCATTGGAGCTCAGCTGCCCCCAGCAGGTGGAGAAATACACCCGGACCTCCGAGTCGGTAAGAGGGCATTCATCATCATGCAAATGAACACCACCACCACCTTCATCAGTGCCCGACTTACAAACACGATCAACAAAGTATTAGAAGGCGATCCGGATTGCGGCACAGGACTTCATTTCGTGGATTCGACCAATTTGTCCTGTATGATGGCAGCCAATTCCCAAAAAGATCATCTCAAAATTGCCAGTCCTTGTTGAGGACTTGTGAGGCGGACATAGATCCAAATTAGGGGGTTTTCTCCCGCCAAAAACACACGAGCTGCATGTTATAAGGGACAAAGGCGGCGTGTGCACTTGCGTGTCTGTGTGATGGCCACTGAACAAGTGATATTCGAGACGAGATAGGGCCTTGTTTGACGGGTGACCCTTGATTATCCTAGTGGGTCTTCGGGCGATCTTCCACTTTGATTGATTGGTCGGGAATCGGAATTGATACGATTTTGACAAGATTGATGTGCGCAGGGGACATACAATTTGAGAAAAAGCTTATTTCGTTCGCTCCAAAAACAATTCTCTTCCTTTCTTCTTCTCTTTTTGTTCTGCACACTGATGGAAAAACAACAACTCACCAATATGTACCTATTCACTCGAAACCTCAATCGGGGTCTTAATACTTAGGCTTCCAATTCCCGTCTTAGATTCTGGTCTTGTGCCAGTAGCGCGCATACTCGTCTACTGCACCCCCATTTGCTAATACTCTTGCGGATAAGGCAAATCTCATGAATTCACCGTGCTACTACGATGGCAAAACAGATGCCATTAGCTAATACTTAGTAAGGGGTAGGCACTAGGATTTTCTATCAGCGTTGTAATACCATTGTTTATTGACCGTGGATGATTCAATTGAGTACCATTGACATCAATGGCGGCGGTCTGTATCCTTGGCATATTCGGGCTTCGCTTTTTACTAAGAGGAAGGAACCTTTTTTCGACTAAAGTTAGTAGCAAGTTCACCATCCAGTGTCATGGTCATGCTGGTTTTGAAACAAGGAATAGTACACACTAGCGGATATCGAATATCCTAATCAGTACTTAGTCGAGTGATCTACATCAAGTCCCGACAGTATTAAGCTCCGGGTTCTCAACTAAGGCTTGGTTGGTGAAAATAGACAAAAAAGAAAATGTACGTGGAGTAAGAATGTCAAGTGACTGTCCGTGGCATGCATCGTACTAACTGTCACCGGAGATGTTGCCGGAGATATCAGAAAAAGCTTGGGATCTGCCAAATGTTTTTCTTAACATGTCAAAGCAGTTCAAGGCAGCATGGAATGAGACAGTGCGAGATATTTCCATCTTGAATCTCGATATATGTTTCATTAGGGGTATCGTATCGAACGTTTCTTGGCCGCATAATCTGGGAAATTTGGGGGCAAATTTAAGTTGATCGTAAACGTTCGGCGAGGAGACCCTCTCTCCCATGGGATTATTCCGCTCCGCCATTGTTGACACAACACCAGTGAAAATAGTTGAAAATAGTATTCGCCTATATCACGAACTAAAATAGTCCCAGTATCCTCTCAACCGAATCACAGCCTCTCCATTAACAACCATGTTCTCTGCAGTTGCAGTACCTCACGTTCATTTTAGTTTACTCGTTGTCTTATGATCTTTTTGCTTTTCAATTCTATTCATCTGCTCATGATCATGTCATGTGACTCATTCTTGACCCCAGAACTTCTACTTACACTATAACTCGCCATGTATCCGACTTACCGAACACTTTGACAATTCTATCGCTATCTACTACGACCAATGGGGTCTAATTCTTTGCCATCGGAAATTGATTGACACACTCGACACACCGGTAGTTAAATAAAGTCACCAAATGACAGGTTGCCAATCATTTTGACCCTCAGTACCGAAGCTTGTCCTTCTCTTAACTCTACATGGAAATAAATCACGGTGCCTAGCTCATGAAATGCACATGAGCTTTGTCCCTCTCTGCATCTAGTCACTCCACGACATCCATCTCAAACTCAAAATAGAGACTATCGATTGATAGAAGGTTAAGAGAAGATTGCCGAATAGCATTTCCATGGATTTTTGCAGGATGAGTGCACGCTATCATGTACTAAAAAATTCTGACAGTGGCTTTTCGGGTACTGTGATTTTGTAACTGAGTAGCTACTCAATGACAAATAGTGATGTCTGTCAGTCAGCCAAGTGCTTTTAGTGGCACCTTTTCTTTTCCTGGTGGTTAATACGATGATGAAAATGGCGTTTGTTAACTTTTCTTTTTCTTTTTTGTCATGTCAAGTCAGTTTTTGGTTAATTCATTGGGACAATCATCTTCTTCAAAGTCTAACCTCAGTCTCTGCACATTTCGACAAAGCACTGCCATGTGAAAATCCTCATGCAGCGAGGGCTTTTGCAGTGATATGAATGGTGTCTGAAAAATAAGCTCAGCCAGCCCTTGCAGTCGGAGAATTTCCTGCCTTTTACATATTGATTCTCGCTGCTAGTAATGTATAATTGTGCTTATATGCCGTGAGCGAACAGTTAGCAAAGTATCCACATTTGAGGCCTAAACATCACATGCTAGTAAAGGGCTCGTATAGAAAACTCAAATAACAATGATCCAAATGTATTGATGTCTGACTGAGAAATTTCAATGACGTATTGCATTTTTGATGATTCTCTCCCTTCTATATGACTTCTATGCAGGTGGGTGTTGCAGATTTGAATCTGAGACAACAAAACACATACTATACCACAACCACGCAACAGTACATGGTACATTCTACTACCCCCTAGCCCTCAGAAATTAACAGCGGGGAGGACGAATACCACGAATACCGGTGAGTAGAGCAATTTTCGAAGGTTGCCTAAGTGCGGCGAAGTGATCGACTTTGAGAGCGGAAGCGTGGAAAGTGCGCATAAAGTTGTGCAACGCTGAAAGCGGAATACGGATATAAATATATGTAAACGTGAATGTGTACCCGAATAGATTACTAAGAAAAACGTAACAGGGGAAAGATTGAGCGAACAAGTGAGCGATCAATGTGGGTATGCATGCGTGATTGAAAGTGGACGCACGGCACGAGAGATTTTCACCCCAAGGCAAATTTTCTGGGGTTCAATCTGCAATGTTTGTGTGCGTGCGTACTTTTACAATTTGCAGTGCAATGTACAATACAGATACTCGATTTCATAACTGCTATGTAGATAGATATTCATTATAAGAAGCGAAAATATAGTAAGAATTAAAAAACATTAACAAAGACGCTTGCGTGTAATTCTACACCAGACCGTGATCTGATAGTCTGTGATTTGACTCCGCTGTGCTCATGCGAATTTGGTTTCATCGAATAACCCAAATATGAAAATATGGTATCTGTTGCTGTCCATCCCAAATCCAATATACCCATGTTGTCATACATATCCTTATAATGCCTCAGTGTGATTGCCTTCCCTTTCACTTGTGAGAAGCATGTAACCCCCCAAAATCCAAATCTAATTTAACAAGAGAAGTCGTAGAATTAATGTGATACAAAAAAGTCGTAGAATTAATGCAATACAAGTGCAAATATAAAAAAGAAACGAAAATAAGAATAAAAATCGCATACCACTTCTCTGTTTCTAAGCCCTTGGCCTAAAAAGGCATGTTCGTAACAAAAAAGAAAAAAGTGCGCCTTCAATGCTGCAAAATATAATCAAGTAAAAAGAAGAGAAAGAATTAATAATGTTCTTGGCTGTGACGCTCTTCCTGGCGCGAAGGCCATCCTTCGTTAAATGCAGATGCGGCTCTGGGACTTAGTCCTGGCTCGCTGTTGCAAAGACTCATGGGACTCTGTCCCCCGTCTGCAGAGTGCATTCGGTTGTGATGCGATCGGGCAGCGTTTTCTGCACGAGCGCTGTTTTGAAGAGCGGGCAATTTACGACGACGGGCGTTGATAAACCAGTTGGAGATTTGGTCTGGGAAGCTTGTTAGTATGATGTGTAGGAAATGGATTGGGGGGTTAGATGGCTACTTACTTAATTGTAGACCTGTCTGTCTCATTAACAATTGCTTTTCTTCTTCGTTTGGATAGGGATGTTCGAGGTGGTTGATGAACCAGGTTGTTAAGATATCGGTGGTGGGTTTTGGGAGATTTCCACGACGCTTGCGGGGTTTTGAGTCGCCCATTTCTTGGGCTGGGTAGGGAGCTGGGCTGTAGCTTCCTGCGTGGTGTCTGTTGGTGAATGGGGTTTGGCCTGGATGGTGAGGGAAAGTTGCAGGTTGGGGATAACCTTGGTCTCTGGGTTGGTGGTAACCGTAGTCGGATCGTGAAGGGGCGTATTTTTGTTGGTGGTATGAGCGGGAGGCCTCCAATGCATACTCGTTTCTTGGGTACTCATTTATGGGAGGGTATTCGCCATGTGATCGTTCTGCGGGGTTTTGAGAGTAAGTTCGTTCGTAAGATCGGTCGGGTGTAGTAATACTTGGGAGGCTTGGGCGGTATGTCGTACTCGATGGCTCAGAGATTGGAGAATGGAATGGTGGTCTCGAAGTATGGTGATCTTGATTCTGGGCTCTGCGTTCTGGGATTGAGAGAATGGGTTGCTCTCGTCCAGACCTTGAAACATAAGGGCTTCCATGGCTAGAATGAACTCTGGACTCCTGACGGGCGTTCGAGGAAACAGGCGAAGAGTTTGCACTGTGATAACCGTAGGTCGCTGTCATTGGGCTCCGACCACTGCTAACTGACTGATATCTCTCTCGTTGCTGCTGGCTTTCCTCATCATAGTAATCATCGGATAATCTCATTCTCTTGTTTGACCCAGGAGATGTATTTCTTTCTGTTGTGATGGGAGAAAATGATGTAGCGTGTCTGTACTCGGATTCAATAGGTCTTTCCTGGCTCTCAAATCCAGCAAACATCTAGTTGGAGGTCAGTACTGTCCTGAAAGGCAGCCGAGAAGATTCACTTACTGTTCGAATAGATGGAAGTGATTCCCCAACATTGGCCATGCGTGGTTTTGACCTCATCTCTACAGGTTCAAGGCCACGCCAATCCGAGCCAGAAAATACAGGTCTCTGTAATAAAGCCATGGTGGAATGTGTGTCCCGTGGGTTGGTGTCTTGCGTGTGAGATTGTTCTGGTGTGTGAAAGTTCATTTCAAAGTGTTTGCCCGATATGGCTCTGTGTAAAGAAGAAATATATATAAAGAGCGGTTTTGATTATTCTTATATGATATTAGTGAGAGTATAACTTGATGACATTAATGATTGAAGTATGAAATGAAAGTGTGAAAGGATGATTCGATTACAATAAATGCCGACTTCGAGATTTATACCAAGATGTCCAAACTCTCAAAGTTCAAACTAGAGAATTCGGAAGCTGCAATTGCCTAACTCGATGACTTACCAAGACAAGGACCAAGACTAGATCGACCACTACCAGTGGCAGGATCAAACCCAAAAATCAGTTCCGTAAACAATAGTGCTTCCAGAACAATAAGTTTTATGGGTATTCTGCTTAGGTGCAAATCTACTATGTTCCAATGGTAACTCGAATGTTTCCCGAAAGCTGGCCTCGAATTAGACTATAACGACTGGTGACGTTACTCTTGAGATTCAACTAGGAATATTTGATGGCGATATTGGTAAAAAAGGGAAAGGATCGAAATAGAGTTCTTGCAATGAACCGTATGTAGATTTGGTGTGTGCGTTGTGATAAATAATAATCCTACTTTAGCTCGAGTTGATATAAAACATATTTTGACTTTCAAAAAAATGGAATGAGGACTGAAGACTCTTAAGTATAATAGATTAGTTGAAGAAGGTAGATCAACGGGCCGCTGCACAGCTGCCGAAATGGGATTTCCATAGAAGGCTAAGAGGATGGGAGGGCAGGATCAAAGTGTCAGGGGTGTTTCCCACAAGAGAATACCGCAGTGTCAGAGGTGGAGCTAATGTCCGTCCGAGGTTTGTGCTTTGGTAAAGAAGGGGGTAGGTGAGGTTAGGATAGCCTCGTTGATGATGCTACATGGAATCTGCTTGCGTCAATCCAAAAGAAAGAATAAGAACGGTTATAACTCAGTAGGCGTCTAGTGTGGCGTTTCCCCTGGGAAGTTCCAAGAAGGTTCCAGGTGTATGAGTTGCGAGTAATGGAATTAGGACTAAGGAACCCTTGATATCATGTATGACTGAAGTTTTGTGTGGTAGACTCTATCTAGTATGTGCTTCTGAAGAAGAAGAATACTGAGATGCAAAGATAGCGTTCGCCGCAATGGAGGAGCTGCATCCCACGAGCTAGGTTCTAAGTCAAGTGCCAGCGTCACGATGCCGGGGTCTTTTTTTACACTTACGCTCTTCAACCGTGCAGTTCTGCAGCCGCTATATTTCCCGGTGGAAACATTCCATGTTATTCAATACCGAGCAGGGGAATGTTCCAAACCTGCAACTTTACTGCACCTTACCGAGCGACTGATGAAGGCCAAGGTGACAATTGACAATTGAAGGAAGACTTGCGATTTGATCGAGTGTTTATTAGTTAGTATGAAGAAACATCATACACAAACAAACTCCATGAGATGTTTTGTTTTAGTTTTTGGGTGTCCCAGCATCCGTTGATACAGTGTCCTAGTTGAGTAAGAAGGTTTATGGGTCAGATGTATTTCTTACTCCTTGTTGCTTAGCTGCAAAGATCAAGGTACATTAGGTGATAGCTGATGGATGGAGACTTGTATCGAGATGATGTTCAATTTGGCAGGTTTGATGGTCGATGGTCATAGGTGGAGTTCCTCCCTGGTCAGTCTGCTGGTAGGTGCTCACCGTGCTCCTCTTTCTCTCTGTAGATTGTTGGTATGTGCATTGATTCTTGGACAATCTATTCATGCTTTCTGGGATCAGCCTTGCCTTGTGTGTTTCCCCTCCTGTCTTCCCACATATCAGAATACGACTTTACAAATGTAATATCTGTAAGGATCCTTCTGTGGCTGACACCTTTTTTTTCTCATTAATGTATCTGTGATTAAACCTTTGGAAAGCTTCTTTGAGAATCCGTCTACTTCGACCTATCCCAATCGAAACTTCGAATCTGCATGGATTAAAGAAAGAGGAGAGATCATTACCAAAAAGACATTAGAATTTTCACACATACCTAGGTATTACTACTTGAATCACGATGAACGGTGAATGATTTGCTGAAAAATTTGATTGCTAAAATTAAAAGCACACGGTTCTAGACCATAATGAGTTATAGTAACGGGAATACCTACAAGGCCCTCTAATGGGAGGTTAATTTATGATTTGGGGTTAGGTAGCTATTCCGCACTGTAACTAGCAGGGCAGGTAACACGTCTCTAAAGTCATTAATTTATGAAATCCACAATTAGAAAGTTTACGAGAAAAGATACTATAATTCGATATCTCACATAAATGAATTTTGATAAAACTTTAAGTTTGTTGTTATATATAGGGAATAGTAAACCAGAGATATCCCTACGCATCATACAGCATCATTGTCGTTGAAACAGAACATCCAGTACAGCGTCTAGAAGATATTGGGGCTCAGTTACTCCTGAATTTCTACTTCCCTAGGTTACGATAATAAACTATCTAATCATCTCTTGTAGACCGGGAAATGTTCAGATATCAAAATAGAAACTGATGAAGTTTGGCTGGAAATCATTTCGAGTACAATAAAGTTCGAAATACAAAACTTGCCCATGATTCCCTATGATTCCTCGTTGAGAACGCATGTCTTGCTTCTGATCGTGCTACTACGATATATTGACCGATTGGACCGAGGCTACAATTTGCGGTGACACAGCATTAGCTTCAGCAGAGTGAATTCATAATGTGGATGACCTAAAAGCTGAATTCATGGAGATCAAATCCCCCTTCCGAGCGAGTCTGTGAAAATGGCAATACATAGGGCAAGACATCCAAGGGTAATCTGCCGGGTTCTAGGGAGTAACTTTGAGATGTTTGATTAGCTCACCATTCGTTTCAACTACTACCGATCCCCCCTCGCAAGCCACGACGTTCAGGCAAAACTGACTGGCTTACTTCTACCAGTGACATGATCGACACCGGGAGTTGATGATTTTCCAAGAGATCTTAGGGCATGAATGGCGAAGAAAAGGATGACAGCTGTACAGAACAGGGACATTGTTATGAGCCGAGAAAGCTTTGGCAATTGACAAATAAACTGTCTAGATCATTGTCAATGATTTATTTGGGGAAATCCAAATCGCCGAATACCCACCAGTTAATATACCTTTGAACTTGGGATAAGGTAATGCGACCTATCACTATTGCTACTGCTTACGCTTGCAGGATGCAGAACGATGGGATCTTGCAGGTTTTTTTTCTCTGACCCGAGTGACCCGTCTGCTTGGGACCAACCATAACGATTTTTCTAATTGAAATGAACATGAAATACTAGAACGGCTGGAAGTCGATAAGTATGCTCGAGGCACCCAATTTAAATTTTTCAAGGTCAAACGGATCTGGGTGTAGGAGTTCGTTTATGATTCATCCGTTCTTTTCCATGTAAGAGAAATGTGAATCTTGAAACTATCTGACAAGTGACACGATCTTCGCAAGCAAATCTCAATATGGCATTTTTCAATCCTGAATGGGATTCTTGAGGATAGGGTATAGTAAAATTTAGCCACCAAATTTCAAACTTAACCCCCGAGCTCTCCGAGATCGCGGGGCTCGGTTATGGCTTGGGGCATGGACATGACAGATTGTAAGGCGCAGACACTTTAGTTCTTTTACATACCGGTTGGCAGGTTTGATGCTACAGCAAATATGCAGCGCAGACGACTGGCTGGAGTTATACGAAGACCTTTTTACAGCATCGTCATCGACGTTATGAATCGAGATAGATGTCGTTATGGTTGGGTAACATGCATAGTCAGACGTTTAGACTAGTCACTTGATTTTGTGAGATTTATTAATTCGATATTACCGAGCTTTCTACGGTCGTGTTGGGCTATACCACACAAAGTCCCTTCAATCGTGATGATCTGTGGGGTTTTGTTACAATGCAGTTATCAATTTATATACCCATGCTTGATGTACCTGCACCTGGCCGTATAACTTGCATTTTTGGGAGAATATGTACAAAATACTAAGGCGAATCATTTTCTGGAAATCTTCTTCTGTTTGCTATCAGTACAGTGAACAACAATAAGTAAGACATGTGATCATAACATACTGCAGCCATCCTTCTCATGATTCTAGTATGCTGGAGATACTTAGCTACGGCTGGAGGTGTCATGACAAGTTCAGATGAAATATACCATGATTGCAATATTTGTACAATCTTGCGAATGTCGTCTTTCCGAGACACCATGTTTATGGAAATTCGTACTGATCCCCCTGAGCATTTTCGGAAAGTAGGAGTCAACGCAGTGAAAGTACAAATTGCCATGGAAAAATAACCGACTTCTCGTGCTTTAGGTTAGGTTGTCATGCTTTCTGTCCTCCGGATTTCCTTACTTGCAGCATCTTGTGCTTTATTTGGTTCGAAGCATCTAAGCCACAATTTAACGTGGAGGGCCATGAGCCGCCCCTCGAGCCCATGAAACGACCAGAGATCTCAAACAACCTAGATCCAAGCAACCCTCAGTGTCACGGCAAGAAAAAATATCCAAGGATATTCGAGGATGCTACCCAAATGGCAGCGGGATTCATGGGTCCCATAGTGCAAAGTGTCATCACTTCAAACTTTGCAACGGGTGTCAAGGAAATCGCTGATGTTTCCAGAATAGGAATTTTCAACGAAACTTCGAACGGTTGCATGTTTAGCAAAAGAAACAAATACATGCAAACTAAAGCATGTCAAATGGTTCATCGGGGAATTATCTTGCACGGACGGGTTCTAAGACTTGACGGCCTTCAGAATTGAAAAAAAAAATCTGTCTATTCGTGCTAATTGTGATATGCTCACACGTTTAAGAGCAGAGAACCCTCAACTGATCCATCATATACCAACCAATCGAAAGCTTAAAAGCTTTGCGATTGGATGTCATATCTGCAACTGTATGCACAACTGCTATGTGCCACCCCTCCATCTGTCAATCATTAAAGTTAATTCACATCAACAGCGGCACCTTTCCACTGACAGGGAGTTAGGACCCTGGTATGTACTAACAACAACATTGGTTGCTCTAGTGTCATGGTTGTATAAGCTCGCCACCAAACTTTTGTATGCAGAAATTCGCAAGAATATCTGGAAAAGGAAATGCTGACGCTTATTATGTAATCTGTTATGCCCTTGCCCGGAAAGCTGCCTGTACTGTACTTCTACAAATGTATAATTTGTATGATACAAGCACGCCAACAGCCAAGTTCAGCCAACATACGGAAGTGACCCATACAGCATTCAATTCGGAGGGCGCAGCTTGAATTCATCAAGTGTAGTGTGTGCGGCATGGTGTGCGGGTATGGCCGTGTGGAAATTCCGGGGTTCCTGGAACTTGCAGCCGGAAAAGAAAGCCTGAAAGTCACAACAGTACAGAGTACGCAATCCTAATTTACTGTAGGACGCAATCTTCGTTTGTACTGCTGTGATTACGTTGTGTAATCGCCCACAACCTCACCAACGGTCAATTCCAAGATCTTAAACTTTACAATCCCGCTTCTGTTCAGTGCCATGCACAAAACACCATCGAGCATTATCACACTGTCGGTACAGAGTAACCCTAAGAATGTTCCACCAAATCACAGGACTTTACCCACGAGCTGATATCCTCGAGACTATCGCACCTTCGCCAATCTAAAGCGAGCGGAAGTCAGCAGTATTGGGAACATCCGGCTATTTACATATCTAGTGTGCAACAGAATTGGCCCATCGAGTCCACATTGTTACCAGCTCGGGGACCTAAAAACCGAGTAGACGGCGCAGCACATCTCGCTACCTGTGGCTAGCCTTTAGGGTAAGTGGTACAGATACTGCCAGTCTTGCACGCAGCTCGCCGTTCCAAAACCAGTTCATCGGGATCTCATGTTCTTTTGGTTCCGACTTTTAGAATAATAGCTCGGAACGGGTATATAGCGGATTGCTAGAAATTCTCTCCGATATCTAATGTCTCACTTCGATAATCAGCCATTCAAAACTTACTGCATACTTCGATTTTCACTTCCTGAAGAATAGCTACGAAGGTGTAGTGGTTTTCTTCGCCTCGTGGATGCCATATCCGGGAACGTTGCAAAATCAAGGGGTGCCATCTTTTTCAATACTGCATGAGTTTTAGTAAGAGTTACTGCAGTCATCAATCATGATTTCCATGGTCCCCACGCGATCATAATCCTTCGACATGGTTCTCATCTGATTTTCCTGACCAATATCAGAAGTTTATTTTGGAAAGTTAATTATATCTTATTCGAAAGAAAGCTGTGCCCCTTCTAGAGGACAAGACCCTGATGGTTACGATCTGATCGCAGCGCCAATGAGCCTCAGTATACTAATATCTACATGGCAAATTTACGCGATACTATCATAACCAAATATTATTTCACATCCGAGTCGAGATCGGTCCCAGAATTGGAATCTCACGATGGTCCGAATGAGAGGGCCGGTTTCAATCGGCCCATGAAGGTGTGAGCTGCGAGGATTATTTCAATACATTCCAATGAAAGACCTAAATATCCTGGAAAACAAAAGGCCCAGGCCTATTAAACCTCTTCAAGCACCACCATTGTTACTGTTTGGTGTTGCATCATTCAGGGTCTTTTTGCAGGGTATAGCATTCCAAAATTCGATTTCCAATGCATTTCCATGGATGAGCAGCGAGCTCTCTCGCTATGCGAAGATAATATTGACACCATCATATGATCATCATCATCATCATTGGCTCCCTATCTCAACTTTAGCCATGTTTATATCTCATATTCCCTCTCTAGGCTTCATTGCTTTCTTATCTTTGCTACGAGGGGTCAACTTCGCCATTACCTTACTGCATATATCAGACTGACATGGAACCTGCAACCCCCTCGATAGCAGCATGCAGAAGATCTCTAGTATACAGCAAATATCAATGCTGCTGTGGTATTCTGTCTGGTCCTTGTTCTTTGGTGACGACGAAACAAATGCCAGGCAGGGTTTATACCCCACGCTGGAGTCGCATTCTAGGTTTTAGCACACTTTACATGAGAATGTTCTAGGATCTTTAATCCTCATCTCCGACAACTTGCATGATGTTCTGGACCCCCTATATTGTCTAGTTTCAATACCTTTTTTAAGTAGCGATAGTTCCCGGCTACAACATCATTATCGACGAGGCCAAAAGCCTAAAGAAAGATTATTATTCTTTGGGAATTCCCCGGCTCGAACGGTCCTTTGCAACACCTTTCCGGAGCGATATGCTTTCGTAACATCAAAGATCCAGTCTTGATCTACACAACGATTGAAAGTTTCTCCTGCTTCTTGCATAAATTTTTCACCTGATTCTGAGCCTCGGGGTATCCACGAGCAAAACAAGTATGTGTAAGCTCTCGCCCCCCCCCCTTCGTTAGTTCCTGTCGACGCTCCTTCTGGACTCTTTGACAGATCTGTGCAAACGGAAAACCTCCATCGATCAACAAAAAACTATGGGGGTTACAGTATCTAGGTATTCAAGTTTTTCGTCTAGCGCCGTATAGAGTCGTATAGCATCACTTGTCATTATTGCTTCGTTTTAATCGCTGAATATTTCCTTGCCATTCGAACCGAATTTCCATTTTCACATTATAAAACTTGGCCGGAAAAGCCAAGATTTATGTCAAAGTGCCAAATTCCTTATTAAATCTCAGTGCCGTCCGCTTGTTTACTATTACTTCATGGCTCTTAGTTAGTGACCCCCTTAGTTTTGTTAGCTTTTGAATTTATGCATAGCTCGGAGAACACATCCGAGATCAGACACTACCAATATTTGACAACGGATTACTTTCTTCATTAAGTAACTTTCACCGTAACATGATAGACTTTCAAAGTGTCCGTTGATCTTAGGGCTGGATGTGCTCAAGTTTGTCTAGTCTTGAGAGCTAGGCACAGTGGGCCCGAGACTGTCAGTTCGTAGACCAACTCGTAACATTACACGGCACGATTTCATTTCGTCATGAACTTACGAGTCATTAAAAAAATACAATTAGCGCGGCAATTTAGACAGGGCGTTCAGAAATAACGATCTACCCGTGTTGTTTTTCCCCTGTACAGTATTTTCCCACGTTTTTGTGAATGTCAGTGTTTCCCGTCCCCCACTTTTGAATTCTGATATAATTGTGGCTATTATGAGCGGCACGGAGTATATGTATCTTTCAGTTAAGTGTCAAAAGAAACGGCTGAGAATAAACAAAAATAAGTAATCCACACAAGTACCGAATTTGTTCGGGTATCTCCGAGCCGTGCGGGATTAACGGCGGAACGACTTTTATGGTCCCTTCAGTCCCTTATTTGGATACCTTAGGCCACACCATAGCTATTATCTTTATAAAGTAGCTAGACATTTTCTCATTCTTCGTCGATTCTAAAGTGAAATGATGATCATCTAGAGGTCCAATTAGATGCTTTGCTGGCTTAGCCAAATCACTACTGTGAGCTAAACAAGCGCGAGGCGCCATATGAATATTTGATGTCAGTATCTCCGTTGATTTCAAATACAAACATGACAAAGGCTTCACGACAAACAGAAACATTAACAATCAAGAGCGGCGACTTAATAAAGTTTAAATTGTTGATCTAAGTGGCAGTAAAATGATTGTCTCTGTTGTCGATCTCTTGAATGTGGAGAAGTGGCGGTCAGCTTTGCCAGTCCTGGAGAGATCGACATGTCACACATTCACATGTATCTCTGCACCAGTAATTATGGTTTATTGAGGAATACCGAAAGTTCTAAACTTTAAAGTAAGATTCTAGTCAAAAGACTAAAGGCTGGGGAATGGGGTCGCCCTTTGCCTCGGTTCATGCTATTGACGGTGGGAAATGACATTATGATCGGACTACAAGTAGACAGATTGAGATCTGGAAAGCATAGTCAGCGCTATACTGTGATGAGTTGATGGAATAGCAGATCATAGCTACTTATGCCTTGTGCGATATCCTTTAAAGTTAAAGGAAGTATATCTGCCAAACCCTGTGATCCCGAATTTTCGGGTCACCGTCTTTCAGGAACCTCCTTTTAGTGACCTCAAAATCTACATGATGCTTGCCCTGCTGAACACTCTCGTGAATTGCCAACGATTGATCCACTGATTACCAGGCTGAAGGATCAAGTGATTCGCCATGGACCGGGAAATATGGATACCGGCTTTTCAGATTGTGTCGGTGGAGCATACGGAGCAAACATTATCACGATAACCGCTCCAGAATGTCTCAAAGTTAGCCAGTACGGACTTTCTCATGGTCATTGCGTCGTCTGAATCAGCAGTGATATTCCCAGTGGTATATTCTGCTGATTAATCTTCATCGTTTCATTCAGAACACTATTGGCGTGTCAAATTTTCAGTAGTTTCCAGCCCCATGAAAGCCATAAGATTACCATCTTCTTCGTCGCATCATAGATTTTTGCGAATGTCAGAATTCAACACTGAGTTTAGAGGAAAGTGTTGGGCTTGTCAACAACCTGATACACTCCTTTGCCTATTTGGCATTCCTGTTCCTGGAAATGTTCTATCATGGAATATATTTTGTCTTCTAGCCTCACGGAAATAAGAACTAAGATTAATGGTTTACTTGTATGGCTAAGATATGCATTTTTGTGCAGATCATTCTCGATCAATTGGAGAAGTAGAGCTGCATAGTCCAAAATTGTGATTACATGATATAGAGGTCGAATGCTTGAAGTAAAGTAATCTGGATCGGCAAACTACAATAAGTTAGCCCAAAGGCAATTGATAAATGCTTGCCATTGTTTTCAAGTAATCTAAACTTTTTGCATAGATACTCATTTATCTGAGAGTGTTTACAAGCACAGAGTACACCGGAACGGGGACTCGAATAGGCATCAAAGATCATAGACGAGGGGTCCCGCACGTATTTACATGTCTGAGTTGGTATACTGTAAGCTTTGAGGAAGGATCTCTTTCTATGTCGAAGAATAGTGAATGCTTTGAGTTTTTGCCGTAGCAACCTTTACATATTCCAGCAACTGTTGTTCTAACGCGGACCAGCTATCTTTCGAGTCATTCGATTCATGTGTGCTGAACAAGCAACTAAGCCTTCTACAACTGCTTAAAGATCTGATCTGTAGTTTCTTTACGGAATACTCAGATAACCGAGGTACTGACTCCGATTATCCCAATGAAATATCTATAAGCAAGCATCCAATTAAGTTTTAAGCATGGTACCTTACTTTCATGTCATGGGTCAATCACAATGTAAGTTCCTTTTTAACAACAGTCAAAGCGACATTAGTAACGACGAATGGGAACAATATGGACCAGATTTGACTTCGAGATTCAGGTACTCTTTCTTTCACCGCAAAGTTTAGGTGTATGTAACTTTCAATATTATGCATGTGTCATCTGGTGTAAACTATGAAGTCTATCACTCTATGTACGTGAAGAATCACAGGCTGCTGTAAGAAGAAGTAACCTTCTCTGATTGTCCCCTATATCCATATTCCGATATGTTCAGACTATGTACGGATATTTATTCGGCCCGGTTTCGCAGATACTAAGATGTTATTGACGCCCTGGAGCCGGTCTCGGGAGTCATCCCGCCATTCTTTACGGTGTATCCATAGTATTGTTTCAGGTTGAAATTCCATCATTTTATTCAGAAACATCACTGGTTCATTCGGTTTTCACATGTTACCCGCGGATTCCACGATGCAAAATTGTATGGAATTTTCCGGCAATGCAACAGCCCGTGCTTCTCTGAAGTTCGCACATAGCTTTTCCCTCATTCTGCATTTCCCCTTACCTAAATATACAAAGCGCCGCTTGACTGTCTTACATTGTAAGAAGTGTAGGTAAAGCTAATCTACTCTTCCCATTCTCATTGTTACTGACATATGAACGTGGGAGATTGTTCTGTCGATGAATCGACTATCGTCAAATTCATCAGATTCACTCTCATTGATCTATTCCTGAATATCATTTCCTTCATGCCATGTATCTCTTTAGAGTTTCATAACATGTACGATTTCTTGTTCGTCTACTTTTTCTCCTTAGGATTTCATCCGCGGAAGAAGAACGGGTGCACCATGTTTCCATGTCAGCTGTAATTGAAGAAAACTTTTTTCAGCCGTCCCTGAAGTTCAGAGATAGATAATGAAATTGCCGCGAGATTTTTCATTAAAAATGAGCATCGAGTTTATATCATGCTTTTAAAGATCGATGAAAATGAGTAACAATCTCGGTCCGTAGTGAATCTTGTATACTTGACTTGAAAATGCAGATTTCTTAAAGACACAAGCTTGATGTGGCATTCAGGCCGGATGAAAAGACGTGAAAAGATATAAAAAGGCATAAGAAGGAGGTGGTAGTAGTAAATCCATAATCGATTCAGTTTATCTATAGCTAATGCTACGCTGACTGTGCGATGTGCCTATACATGTCTAATCAAATGGAGTAGCTGGGGAAAATAAACAAAACCTTACCCCTCCCCCCCGGATGCCCTCCGAGCCTGCTGTGATAAGGTCCTTTTCCTATCTTACACCTATAGCCTGTGATACTTGCACTTTCGAAGATGATCTAGAAAGATATATATGGCCAGCAAATCTATGAAGCTTTAGCAGCACGATCATTTCTATTATCTAATGTCAGAACATGATCTTAAATAACAGTTCTATATGCAAAAGATGTATCGAAAGACATCATCAATATTTAGATTTGAATTCTTGGAAAACCCATCAACATCGAGATCTCG
Organism: Botrytis fragariae; assembly: GCF_013461495.1. NCBI lineage: Eukaryota > Fungi > Ascomycota > Leotiomycetes > Helotiales > Sclerotiniaceae > Botrytis > Botrytis fragariae. The sequence continues at coordinate 1,319,360 of NW_023500997.1, forward strand.
TACTGACGTTGTATGAAGTGGCGTAGCAACTTGAAAAGGTATTTTATTACCCTGGTGTTATTTCCATTTCTTCTGACTCTCGGTGAGCATGATTGTATATGAACTAAGCAATGAAACTTCATATTTACACGAATCTGCTTGTTTCCAGGTATATCATGATCATCGAATCACGGTCCTTGAAGAACTCACTCCGTCGCATCTCGAGAATGGCGAGGACAGACGTGTCGCTAAAGCATGGATAGTTTCCAGTCAATACAAGATTTTTAACCACCTTGGCTACACTCCGATGTGAAGACAATGCGGATTTTATCTGATGTTCTAAATTTCTCTAGCATGTTGGCACCTTCAACGGAGTCTCGGGTTGAGAATTCAGTCTTTTTTCATCTAGCTTTGGATTGTTTAGGTTTCTAGAACCAACTCAAGTCTGACGTGCTTATCGATGCGTCTCACAGAGAAAGCCACCAATAACCCGAACAGTTCGCAATACTTCTCAGATAGTGCTCAGCAGGTCAAGATCTTTTCAAACCCAGAAGTTTCTTCGGGATCGGAACGTCGTCTTTCAAGACAAACGTACCCTTGGATTTCAATCCAAGGTCACCAATATAACCAGGAGCTATCTCTTTGGCATGCGTGAAGAATGCAAGCCGCAGATACATAGAATGATACCAATACAATACGTGAATTTGACATAAGGGCAGAGAAGAATAGGAAATCAAGGAATTGTTGAATTTACACTTATAACGCAACCAAAAGAGAAACAGAGAATGAACAACTTCTGTTAATACACCCCCTCCCTGTACATTATAGACGCTCAAATAAATGTGTAGAAAATAAAGCTCGAGATACTAATCATCAACAAAATCAGGAATGTAAGCAACGTTCACTTGAAGATGCTGGAATCCATAGTTTTCGACGTGAAATAGCTTTATGTTGTTTGAACCCAGGTCCAAGCATTGCTGGCTTGCAGTAAGATATGAAAACAATGGGGTGAACAAACTAATCGCGGGATATCTGATTCCAAAGCGACCAAGATAGATGGAAAATTCGTTTACACACAGAGCATATTTTCCAAGTAACTTCTCCATGTCCATAGCTCCTCCCCATCTAACGTCTAGTTTCAAATTACGTCCTATCGGGTATCGAAAGAGGTGCAAAAAGGAAAGAAAAATCATTCCTGCATGTCCGTCGTCTTCATCCTTCATCTCCTCGAGGCCCCAACAAAAACAAAAGAACTTTTCCGAATCCGGGAATCGAACCCGGGGCTACTCGGATCATGGTCCTACTTGTTCATGTAAACAAGAAGAGGTATGAAAGCGAGTTATGTTAACCCCTACACTAATTCGGAGTGCTTGTTGTGATGGGATATTGTAAAATTAATTATATCAATGAATCATAGATGAGCGATGAGAAAAGAGAGAGGTACGGGAGATGAATGTGGATGTGGAGGTGGAGGTGGAAGAGTTTTTCTCGAGTGGAGAGGGGGTCCGAGAGGGGGCAAAATATGAAGCGAGGAGGGGCTGATGATTGATGATGATTCGGTGGCTAACTATTATGCTGCGAAATCATTTTCAATCTTCTACTTCAAGTGCTTGCTTCATACTGGACATTGAATTCCAAGTGATAATTTCATAGGTCAGAATATGCATCCTGATTCAAAGCGTTCTTTTTTAATTTACAAATCGAGCATGTATATAGTCCTTAAGCAGAGCAGCGTGTCATACAACTCCTGATATCAGTATTCTCTCGAATATGAAGTGCCGAGTAAGATCACAATCCGAAGGGACTAAGAGACCAAAAGACCAAAAAAAGTGCCCAAACCATACATGTATCATCTTTTATACATTAATCCCTCCCTACCGCACCCGCATCCTCGAGAGCAAAAACCCCCAAAGCTTCCCTACTTACTCGTCTCTCTCTCTCATCCCCCCACATCTCACAACTTCCAAACCCCCCAAAATTCAAGCCCTCACTCACCATATCCATCCCCTTTATTTTTCCCGTCCATTTCAACTCTCAAGAAGCAAAAGCAAAAGCAAAAATAATGCGTTCGCCGGGAATCGAACCCGGGGCCCATCGAAATTGATACGTCGAATCTTGTTTGAAGAAGAATGAAGAATATGGCAACGATGGATTTTACCACTAAACCACAAACGCTGATTGTTTTTTATATGGATAATGAACAGCCATAATAGTATATCAAGCCCACAATACAAACTAGAGAATTGTCAGGGTACGATCGGGATGCTGTACAGATGGACTTGGGTTCGACTGCAATGGATAGGCGGAAAGAAAAGATTCGGGGAGGGAAGAAATTTTCAGAAAAGTGGAGAGAGTAGTGGGGACTACCGAACATGTTTTTTTTTGCTTATCGATATCGAATCTTATCGGAGGATGGGGATGCTACAGATGTATGTAAAATGAATAAATGAATATTAAGAAGAATGGAAGGCATATTACAGACCGTATATTATGAGAATAGTAAAAATTAAGAAGATCATATACTACAAGATCTCTGATCCATTTCATTTGATATTAATAACTTCCCATGATGGATAATCTACTCAGATTTCTCCCCACAACTTAACACATACAATCATTAATCATACTCCCAAACTCCCAAACCCCCAATCACCACCACAACCCCATCATCAAACCCCATCAATGATTTCTCTTCCCCTACCTACTTTCTTCGTCATATGTCTTTTCGGCCCTGCAAATCTCTATCAAAATTACCAATCTCGGGGCTGTAACTCAGTGGTAGAGTGCCTCGTTTGCATGTTCAGATAACTTTCCCAAGACATCTGATTCGTCTCGATGAAGTCCAGGGTTCGACTCCCTGCCGCTCCAATTTCTTTTTGCACTTTATTTCATCTTTTTATTATGTGGTTTGAGATTCTTGACGATTTTGCATATCTGTATTTTTGTATTTTGGGGGGAGGGGGAAATTGAACACGAGGGGAAGCGAGAGGGGCTAAGTTAAGGAAGGAGTGTGGAAATTCTTACGGATGGATGGATGGGAAGGAATTAGACGTGAGTGAGCTGCTGACGATATGATCTATTTCAATTTTGCTTTCTTGAACTTTGAAATTTTATGTTGAGATAGATGTGCACACAGATAGTGGTTATATATTAATAACAGACGAATTTCAAAATTTCCCAAGTCACTATACATACATACATACACACATACAACATAACAATTCTCCCTGATTTCTCTATAATTATTGCGAAACATTTTCATAATATTCAGCGCTGAATCATTCCCATTTGCTACTTTCTCAAACGTCTCACTCCCCGAGTCGCTCCTCGATTAGACAAGAAGGAAAATCATATCTACGGTGTGGGAATTCATGATTTTGAGCTTATACATAACATAGTATATGATTCAATTCTGCGCGGTGTTAAAAGTTTGATTGTTTAGATTTAGATAGTAAGTAACATAACTCTTGGTGGTTTGTTTTGAAATTGCTGTGGTCTAACATCTGATTCAACAGAAGCACGCTCAACCTCTCCTGATCTTTCCCCTTCTCCATCTGCTCTCCAAAACTCTCAGAAAACCATCACCATATTGTCCTTGTAGGATAACATCTTCATAACATACATACCCAACTTTCAAATTGAACCATCTATCTTTTGCTCAAGTCCACCAATTGATATGGCGAGACCTAAAAAACGGAACAGGAGTGAGTGTTCATCCAAAAGACCCAACATCCCTACCAACTTCGTCTCAAAAAAGATACAGTGTGTTCACAATGAAGCAGCAGGCCAGTGGAATGCATGTATTATTGACTATGTAGATCAATCGTACTAAGGTAAAATCTAACTACGAAGTGGAAGTGATATATGCACAGTAGCTTAGAGCACGTGCCACAACTTCCAACACTCCCCCAGAGAGCTTACTCTCTCAGCTTCAGTAGTTAGTTTCTTTAAAATTCCTTTTATACGCCCAATAACTGATTGCTTCGAAATTCGTTATTCCTTGATCGTAGGGTTACTGTTTTAATATGGGAAACCATCAAAATCCGATCGTATGCGAACAGACCTTAAGCTTATCTGTTATTCCACGTGATTTTCTTGAAATCATTAATTTTTTGATAAATTCGATGTAAGATGAATTCAATGAATCTGATGAAATAGGTGAAATAGGTGGATTCAGTAATTTTGGTCGATTTGGTCGATTTGGTCAATTTGGTCAATTAATTTGGTCAATTTGGTCAATTTGGTCAATTTGGTCAATTTGGTCGATTTGGTCGATTTGGTCGATTTGGTCGATTTGGTCGATTTTGGAGCACATACCACAACTTCCAATACTCTCCCAAAGAGCTTACTCTCTTTGAAGCCCCAGCATGTTCTTGAATCTCTCAAATATCACCCTTGCGCATGGTTTTGTTAATCCATCTGCAGCCATATCGCTCGTATTGACATAGCTGGTATTGACTAGATGTTTTTCTGTGAGATCTCGAATGAAGTGATGACAGATGTCAATATGCTTTGATCGCTCGTGTAGATGTGGGTTCTTGGTTAACGCTAGCGCTCCTTGGTTGTCTCCGAGCATTTGAACTCCACCGTTGCTCCCGATGTACTGTGGTCGCTCTAAGTCCCTCAAGAGTTGGGCTACCCATTGCCCTTGTTTGGTGAACATCGCCATGGAAATGTACTCAGCTTCTGTACTAGATGTAGCTACAGATGTTTGCTTCTTGCTTGCCCATGAGATTGGTCCACCATAGAACATTACTACCCCACCAGAGATGCTTTTTCGATCGGTTCTATCGCTTGCCCAGTCTGCGTCGGTGTATACTTTGATGGTGCGTTGTGGGAGGTCATATTCTTTGCAAATATCTGATTGAACTCCCCCAGGCCCAAAACGTAGTTTCTGTTTAATAGTTGACCTCAAATATCTCATAAGGTTTTTGAGTGCAACGCTGTGGTGTTTGGCAGGGTTAGACATAGCTTGTGCTAATCTCCCGAGACCGAATGCGATGTCCGGTCTAGTGTAAACCATAGGGTGGATCGTGCTGCCGATTGCTTGCTGGTATTCGTTTACATCAGTGAGCTCGTCGTCTGGGAGCGTTGGTCGTAGTTGGTTGTAATCCGAGATTGGTATCTTTCTAGGAGTGTGTTGACCATGGGAGATCCCGAATCGGGTAAGCATTGCATCCAGATACTCTTCTTGATCCATAGTTAACACTCTCTCTGATCTGTTACGAATGATGCGCACTCCTAAGATCTTACTAATCTCCCCCAGGTCTTTGGTGTTGAATCGAGCAGAAAGGTTGTGATAAAACCATTGAATATCTCGTTTTTGTGCAGCAGCAGTGACAATATCATCTACATACACTAGGAGAATTAGCTGGCGCGGGTGATTGGTGTATAAACACGGATCCGCAAGGCTTTGTATGAAACCCATCTTAATTAACTCTCCTTTCAGAAGAAGGCTCCAATCTCTACCGGCTTGCTTTAGCCCATAAAGACTCCGAAGTGCATGTAGAACGCGGCCGCGACTAACATTAACACCTTGAGGAGGTGCTAAATAGATTTCTTCTTTCAAGTGTGATTCGGTGAACGCATTTTTGATATCGAAATGGGAACACTCGAGGTCCTCTCTTGCAACAATTGCAAGGAAAAGGCGAAGAGTATCGAGTCGAACAGTGGGGGCGAAGGTTTCGTTGTAATCTTTACCTAAAACTTGGCTGAACCCTCTAGCCACTAATCTGGCCTTGAATCGCTCTACCTTATTATCCTTCGTCTTAACAAGGAATACCCATTTCGTTGAAACTAGATTGCTCCCTTGTGGTAAAATGAACTCTTCCCAAGTGCCATTCTTGACCAATGAGTCTACTTCTTCTTGAATTGCAGCTTGCCAGTCTTTCGCGTGCTTTTTGTCTGCCATTGCTTCTTTATATGTATTCGGTATCTTGATCCCGAGTATTTCCGTTGCTGGTAGAGCGGTCTCAGCTTTTGCTGGTGCATCTGCTAAAATAGTCAAGATCTTCGAAGCAATTTCATTATTCGTCTTTTGTTCGAATTGATGAATATTTGGAATGGCAATCATGGCGTGCTCAATTGATTCTGATCCTGGCTTATTTAAGGAAGCAAGTAAGGCCCGAATGATTTTGGAGTCTCTCTGTTCTTCTATATCGTCGTCATCGCTTCTCTTTCTCTTCCTAAGATTGTATCTCAAAGGTGGTGTGGAAGTAGATGCAGATGTAGATGCAGTAGGTGGTAAAGTTTCATTAGGTAGTGCAATATCAGGTAATACACTCTCAGGTAATGTACTCGAATTCGGTGGTGTATGATCAAGTGGTAAAGTTATATCCTCAGGTGCCTTTGACTTCGGTGGTGTATGATCAGGTGGTGAAGTTATATCAGGTAAAGTAACATCACTTTCTTTGTTGTTTTCCCCTGCCGGTCTTGTTAAATCATCAGCCACTTGTCGGATATTTCCATATTCATCTTTATCAAAGCGTGGTATTTCAGTCTTTGTTCGTTTTGGTATTGGCAAGCGCACCTCTATCGAGTCTGTGATTATTTCATTTGGTGATATTGGTGGATCGACTGGAATAGACGATGATTCAGGGACATTCTTAGGTCTGCCGCGAGGCCTGCGATCAGGTTCTATATTCTTGGTACCTTGTGATCCGGCTATACAGTTTCTGAGTTTGAGATCCAGATCCCCTCCTTTGTAGCTTTCGTCGATTGTAACACGATAAGAGCGGTAAGTATAACCTAGCTCTGGTGAATAAACCTTTATATGCTTGGTGGTGTCTTTCGAGTATCCCAGGAATATCCCAACCCTTGCTGTGTCGCGAAGTTTATCATGCCTTTGTCCTTTTGGGATGGTTTTGGGGTTGATATAAGCGTAACATCGACTCCCCCAGACCTTGCATGTATCTATATCTGGTAATGTGCCTGTAAATGCTTCGAGTGGGCTTCGATCGATTCCATTTGCATCTGGGCCAATACTAGTGCGGTTTCGAATGTATACGTCGTGCTCGACAGCTTCGTCCCAAAATTCTAATGGTAAATGGGCTTCTTTCAACATTGCTCTCATGTCGGTTTCTGCGGTGCGTATATTGCGTTCGGCTGGACCATTTTGGTGAGACGATGCAACCACTGTAACCTCTGATCGCACACCAGTCTTCCATTCCCGGACGGCTTGAAGGAGCTCTGGTGCATTGTCGGTTCTGGCAGCAATTACAGCTACTCCTGTAGCAAGTTCAATTTCTTGCTTCCAGGCTTTCAGTAAGGGTATTGCATCGCTCTTCTGTTTTAATAGGATGACCCAATTTACCCTTGTGGCGCTATCGATAATAAGGAGAAAGTATCTATGCCCTCGAATGGTCCTTGGGAAAGGGCCAGCAACATCGAAATGGATCAATTCTAGCCTTTTGGATTTTCGTGCACTTAGTTGGCTTGGGATTCTGTTAGTCATCTTTGTGAGAGCACACACTTCACAAACATCAAGAGTTGAAGGGACCTTGATCGGTCTCTGGAGTGTAGTGACTTTGTGCAGATTCCTGATTTTGTCAGGGCCGAGATGATTGAAGCGTCTATGCCAGATAAGGTATCTTTCCTTCTCCGTCATGGTTAATTCTTCGACTTCCCCTTTTGTACCATCAATGATCTCTGCAGAGAGCGCAAAGAATGCAGAGTCTTCATATCCTGGTTTCACATGCGAAATGATATACATCCCGTCTTTCATTGTGGCTTTGATGATCTTATTATTCTTATCGTTTTCTGGTGTGAAATACATCTTCTTGAGACTGAATGTACCCTTGAGTCCTGCCTCACAGATTCTCTTGGCTGAGAGCAGGTTGACCCCCAATCCAGGTACATATAGCACGCCAGCTAATGATGTCCTTGTTCCATCCTTGCACACCATGTCCACTGTTCCTCGCTCATCCGAGTACATAGCTCCCCCACCAACCGTTATCCTTCGTCGCGGAGTACGAATTAGACTTCTGAATAGAGAACGTTGGTCAGACATGTGTGAAGTGGCGCCGGTATCAGCGTACCATTGCGATGGGGATGCCTTACTAATACTTTCTTTGGTGAGATGACAATGCTCAGAATCAGACTCACTATCGACGACACTTTCAGTAGTATCGGAGCTTGATTCGGCGATATGAGCCTTGTGCTCCCTGCGTTTTTTGTCTTTTCGCATTGGAGAGGTGGATTGTCTTCTCTTCTGTTTGTGGTTTGAATCGGATTTCAAGAGACGCTTGGCGCGACGGAGCTGGAAGCATTTCAGGACTGAGTGGCCAGGTTTGTCGCAAAGTTCGCAAGTAATGATGGGTATATCGGTCTCCGAGCTTATACTAACCTTACGCTGGCGATGAGGTGGGACATATTTCTTTCCTTTTGCAAGGTGTGCCGAATCTCCAGAGGTCTGCATCTCTGCCTCTTTGACCTGTAGATGCTTGATTTTATCGTCAATGCTCAGAGTAGAACTGACGACACGGATCATATCAATAATGACTTTGTACTCATCAGGGAGAGACAAGGTCAGGCTTTGAAAGAGTGATTTATCTGTACACAGAGCACCGGCTGAAGCGTCCGCAGATAAGAGCTTTCGTCGAAGATCCTTGAGCTTATCCCATGCACCTATGATAGTCATATCAGGGGTATCGTCGAAAGAGAAGGTCTTGATCTTGAGAAGGTACTCGTCTGCTGCGATATCATCGATTCTGGAGTATTTGACAGCTAGATAATCCCAAAGTTTCTTTGCTGTATCATATTCGTCCACTAAAGCCTCATCATCGTCAGATAATGAGCGACAGATGTAAGATAATGCACTAGCGTCGTCTTTAAGGAAGGTGGCCTTTTTGTCGATATTAAGTCGAATCTTGGTAGTAGCGCCTCCGCTGCCGCTGGAGACTTGAAGTTCTTCAAAATCCTGGATTAAGTCGTCGGCTGTTGCAATCCGTGCATATTCATGCAATGTCTTTTCGCATGTATAAAACCAACCTTTTCCTCGAAGTTGAATTCTTATTTGACGAGTCCAGCGTTCGTGATTCTCTTGAGTGAGAGGAGGGATGCGCTTGGAGTAATCCTTGGATCCAGTGTCTTCGTTCATTTTGAGGTTCTGTAAGTAGGAAACTTACGTCGATGACCTGAGTGTGATTTGACAATGGAATGAAAGAGTGGAAGAGGAACTGTTTAAACTGCGCTGTCCCAGTTTTGGATGTACTAGTGTTTGAAGGGAGAAATTCTCTTCAAGGCGGGGTAATTGAAAATAGTGAATTTTGATTTGTAAGTAATGATTTTTAAAGTGATATCGAACACTATGTAGCTGGTGATGCTCTTCAGCGTCAAGCTGGAATGGATGGTCCTTTCAGTAATAACTCGTAGTTTTCTTGCTTGAGGAAAGGGCGCGATGTAAGTAGTTACTTCGCTGTCGCTGCTCAGCAATCTGTTTGCTGTGCGCACCTCGTATATTGACGTCGCGTTGCGTAGGAGCTTCTCGTCGTCAACCTCTACTTTGGCAACGTAAGCTATTCAAAGAGCTTTCGGCCTTAGTCTTACTGCAGAGCTACCGGGCTCATAACCTGTTCACAATGAAGCAGCAGGCCAGTGGAATGCATGTATTATTGACTATGTAGATCAATCGTACTAAGGTAAAATCTAACTACGAAGTGGAAGTGATATATGCACAGTAGCTTAGAGCACGTGCCACAACTTCCAACACAGTGGATTATAAATACTATACTTCTCATGAAGGCAATGGATGTGATGCAGGCTATTCAATCACCCAGCTTTTCAATGCCCAAAATATACTGGTAGCTGCCTCGAAAAATATTAAGCATTATCGACGTGTTATAAAAAAAAAAAAAAATTTGTGTGAATGACCAGACTGGGGCACGATCCCAGGACCTTGTCCGTATTTAACAGGTGTAAATTGTTAAGGACACGTGATAACCAACTACACCATCCGGCCTGTTTAGTTGAATGACTGAAGGGTAATTGAAAATATATTGCAACATTGAAGAATCATTGTGGAGGTGGTGGAGACTGACAGTGGATTACTACTAGTTCCATATATTATAGAACAAAAGGAATGGCTCATTCGGGCATTAGCTAACATTGAAGAAGATGGGTAGATAGCAAAAGATCCATAATTTCTATGGATCTAGTGAACCTTTGACCATAAGTGCCTTGATTGAAAACTTGTGACCCTTTGCTACTACCTGATCGTGGCAAATCAAGACCATAAATCCAGCTGTTGATCAACGATTGCTAATAAGGTAGCAGTGACATACAATTAGTGGGTGTAATAGGAGCAAAAATCTCTCTCTTGTTATCGGGATGTCCGGCATTCATCCAAAGCTGCCTTCTCGTCACCCTCCATCTCATCTATCAAAGCATCCCTCTTCATGAACCGATAAAAAGACAAAAACATACAACAGTAGGGATTCGCTGGTGGTCACCCACCCAACTACTAATCTACCGATCTGAGGCTTGTGTATGGCAGAGCGGACGGGATGCCCAATTCTCCTCAGTCTATGGTCGTATGTGGTAGGAGTAGTCAAATTTGATAATCTATAGAAACCCAGGACTGTTGAACTGGCAATCCTTCTTTATAACTTTTGGCCTTCTTGACTCCATATCCGTCGACATTACGCTGCAACACCCATCTTACCTATAGAAGTGGAATGATGGATATTGGGGTCGAAGTGCTAGTCCGAGAGCTATGCCATAAGCTGCTTGAATCATTTCACTCTTGTGTGACCACTTGGTTGTCATATGAGTAGCCTGAAACAAATGTTCAAACTAGATCAACCGAGGTTTAAATAAAAGCTTTCAGCTCATAGAATTGAGATCAAAATTGAAGACAAAACCGTGAAGTTTTCTTTCCCCATTTTTGAAGAGGATTAAGATTAATGAGTACTCAATCCAGGAGAGAGCATGGTCAGTTATTGCCTAGAAGACATCAATGTACCACGAAAGCTTAAGCTGAACTTCCAACTTTCCAATAAACGAGTTCATGTACCATCGGCATGTAAGCTCAACGTGCATAAAGTTACATCTATTAAGAAAGGAATGATTGGTATATCAAACATCGAACGGGAATTTATTTCCATGCTCGCTTGAGTATTGGCTGCAAGTATACGCAAATATACGATCAGGTACAGCATCTCAGATGCTCATCTGACGGTATTAATATGACTGATTTAGGATTCGATAGGGCAGATGGAATGTACAATGAAGAGAATTGTGGTACAAAGGGTCATCATCCGTAAGCTTCCGAAAGTTGAAAGGATTAATGAAACATTGAAAGTACTGATTTCAATTGCTTGTGAAGAATGACCCAAAAAACTTGATGAAGCCGAGGCAACTATCAAAAGGAGAATTTCAATCTACCAAAAGATTAACAGAGTTCGGAAGAGAATGTCAAATAATGTCCCCTTCTGCCACAATAATTGGTGAACCAATGGACTACTCATCAAGGATACAACTGTTGATCTTGACCAAAGAGTATTATTGCAAGTCTCGTGCCCATAGTACTTGGGGGCCAAACAATCAATATTTGGACATTTTACTCCGGTACTTGGGCCACGTAGGTAGTGTTCCTTGATGAGTGACTTCAAAATATGGATGAAGTTTTGGTCAGAGAGGAAGGTAAGAAGAAACCCCCGCCTCCCCATGAAGCTTTGCGGTCAGTACAACGTGCGTAGATATGAAGTCTGATATGAGATGTACAGCAGTACCTGGATACTCTCGTACTTCACAGAGTAGTAATCAGTCAAGATCCATCGCGATAAGAAAAGTGTACCCCAACACGTGATACTTAACGGAAGATACCAAGAAATGCTGACCCCTTGTATCAATGCACAAATGCATGGTCTACTTTCAAGGTTAAATTCTTAATTTCTAAGGTTGGTTGGAAATCTGACTCTCAGTGCAAACAGCGTATTGGATTACTGGCTGGTATAACGTCGGTGTGATGAACACTGCAGTCGATCGATCAATATCAGAATTCATGCCGGTGTCGGCTGGGCTGAGGAGATTTTGGAAAATATGTAGGACAGCATAATCTATTTCACAGTAACCATATAGAAGATGTATATGATAGGATGATGAAGAAAGCTGAATCGCATGTTGAAAAGTTACTAGATCTTGAAGGGATACCACAGCACAGATAGATGGTAGACGTGTAGTAAAGATTGGATCTACCTGTTACCTATCTGGAAGAACAATAGCAATTGAACCTTGTTCGATTGAAGGGAATCGACTACAAAGGGAGGGATAGGATAAATATCAACAAGACTCTCTTCTCTCTTCTCTCTTCTCTCTTCTCTCTTCTCTCTTCAACTCGAAGCTTTATACTTTCCACTTTCGTCATGCCACGATGCTTCTAACCAAATCATTGACGAGTCTCTCCAATTGTATCGTATATCCTGTAGTGATGTGATTCGTGTTGAGGAAAGTACACAGTATATCAGATATTTCAAAGAAGTCACCCCCTCGAGCTCACGTCGAGAAAGACTGACTCACTCTTTGTTGATCCCTGAGGAACTCTTATACGAGTGGTAGACCCATAAAGCCCATTGTATCTATGAATATCTTGTTGATCTAGAACCATTTGACGCGCAATAATTGTCTAGACTGATGTGAAGACTCCATAAATCTTCGAATCCTCCACCAATTGACAGATAAAGTGTGTGAGATTTGAAGATAAATGGAAATCGGTTGATTGAAAGTTCATGAGTTCATGACTGAGGAGGACATGTTCATATTCAAGATCAATGTGAGAAAACAAGATGAGTGCCCAAGTGTACAGTAATATGGCCTGACCTGATTTAAAGCATTCAAAAAGCACAATTCAATTGATAACACCTGTCAGTACCTACCAATGATTGATGTCTGTTCCTGGTTTTGAAGTAAATTTTTGAAACTATTCAAGCTAGACTCTCTAGTCTGTTGCTAACTATCCTTTTTCACCGACTTCAAGCCGCGTCTTAATAAAAAAAAATCTTTCCTAATCGTCAGTGATATATGTGTGATATGCATGTACAGAGATACATATCATACATACATTCGTTTCAATAACTCGGCATCCGAAAGAGAGAGAGAGCGCGAGCGAGAAAGACTGAAAGAGGGAGAGAGAAGAAGAAGAAGAAGAAGAAGAAGAAGATAATAAAGCAATAAAGTAGTAATTAAAGTAATACTCCACAAGTTACAACCGATTACAACAAATTACTTTTTACATCAATTGGATTATATCATCGGTAATAATCTAACCTTCTACCTTTCTATTATTTTGGGCCTCAAATCTATCCTTCCTTTCTATCATTACTTTCATACCTCTTCGTCCTCGTCCTCCTTCTCCTCCTCCTCTCCTCCACCTCCACCTCCTCTTCTTCCTTCCAAGCAGTCCTAGAGTATATGAGAATGTATTGAAAAGATCAATTGACCTATCAATTCCATCATCTTCCTCAATTCTCACCGATTCTCTTCAATTCTTCCCACCACCAACCGTCATCGCAAATCTCACCCAAAAAACCCAACTCTGGTTTTTTTCGCCTTCTAGACGTTTGGAATAAGCAAAAAGACTCCTGCAGATCATGGACGAAGCAAGCAAGCTCGTAAGGGAGCTGTCTAACAAGCTTACCGAGCTTGATCATAAGGTTGATTTATATCGAAAGGGTATGAAGAAGGAATATATTAAGTATGAAGAGGATTTATTAAAGAATGTCTCTCCAAACATTTCCCAGACAGTGTCAAGAATGATTGCCGAAGAATTAAAGAATTATAAGGCTCTTTATCCATTCGCCGAAAATATCGATAACCTGGACTCATGCGCCAAAATTACAAACACAGGCACAGGCACAGGTACAGATACAGGTACAGATATAGCCACAGGCAACAACAATCCCAGCTCCAGTCATAATCCCATTTCCAATGGTAACAACACAATCGCAATCACCAGCACGCCGCATGAGAACTCAAATGTGATGACCAACGGAATTTCCACGGCAATGGAGTCACAATTAGGTTTCGGTACCTCGGCGTCTCTAATTCCTAATAATACGAAGAAGTTAGTAGCAGAAGAAGAGGAAGAGCGTCCGAGAAGTCCACATGCGCGAGAGAAGGAATTCACAGGAGTCTTCACACCAAGTTATCTGCCATTGTTAGATTCCAACAGTCGATACGAGCGAAAATCGAATTCGAATGCTGAACTCAATAATAAGTCAAAGGATATACAAATGGACACCTCATCGCAATCACAGTCGCTTGTTGATGCAAGTACAGATACTAGATCTTTGAATGCTTCTCCAGATCCCAGAAGTCCTTCGATACCCAAACGAAAAAATACCGATGAAATTTCGATCGCATCCAATAGTAGTAGTGATGGACCACGTCGCAGAAGCGCTTTACGAAGAACATCTACAAGTTCAAAGAATACAAGTCCTCGAAGGGTTCGTTTTGATGTGGAAGGAGAAGAGGTCTTACCAACAGCATCGCCCAAAGAATTGGAGCCAATGCTTCCACCTTCCTTCTCAGACGATTCAGATGATGAGGCTGGTTCAGAAATGGTCGAGGATATCGATGCGCCACCACCAAAAAGAATATCTTCCTCACAGGCATTACGAGCCTTATCGAGAGGTCCTCTAGAGGATGATGGAACGCAATGGACCACCGTCGTTGCTCCGCCAGATGGATCGGCTTCGGTTGATACTTTGGAAGATGATGGTTATACTACCAATTACTTCGATTCTAGACCAACTCCTATCGCACCTCGAGACGAAAATATCCCACCAGTCTCCATACCGACGAAAATACCACAGCCCGAACCACAAGCTCAAGTGGAACATATAGAGGCTCTACCGGAGGACGATGCAGGTGTTCTATCGGATGATGATATGTTGGATATGCCATCTTTGCGACAAATGAGGAGTTATAACAAACAATCTGCGAGCATTCTATCCCCGAAAAAGAATGAGAACCCAGAACCCGCAATTTCCCCTTTGCAGATGAAATCGCCAAGCAAACCACTTACACTGGAGACTATGGAACCTAGGGGAAAGGGTGATGAGAAATCAACCAGCTTGACCTTTCAGGATGATGAACAGGAGGATTTATTTTCCTTTGATGAAAATCCAAGTCTTGGAAGCCGTCCTAAAGATGAAGAAAATGAATCGGATACAGAAGAACCTACTTCGCCAAGTATCGAAGAAAGTCCTGACAATGTCGAACTTTCTAAATCTCCTGCTCGTCCAATTCCTAATAATTTCAGTAATAAGAAAGTAACAACAGCTCCTGCTCCTGCACATGGAATCGTTGGTTCTTACAAAGGTCGTCCATTCAGTATGCCGGTTGTCAATGACGCAGTGCATGCCAGTGCCGCGTCAATGGGTGCTATGAATTCATTTGTTGGAAGTGTCAATGGCCGCAGTGGACTTGACGCAAGCGATGTCTTGAGTTATAGAACAAGTGGAGGAGTGGGTAGTTTTTCTGGAACCCCAAAGAGTATGAGTGAAAGGATGATGATGGATGATTTGATGGAGGCAGAGGGAGAAAATCAGAAGAGTTAGCATCTGCCATTTAGGGAAACTCAAGCACATGATGCCAGGACCGGGAAACAAGCATACTGGGCGATGGGAGCATACAACGTAGGGAAATGGGACTTGTGGTGTATTTATGTGTGTATTCTTTACAATTGCATATCTTTTGGCGTTTTATGGATGAATCATCGATTTCTACGTCATGGTAACATGACGAATGAGGATAGATGATCATAAGCATGGTATGGGGAATGGGGCGGCATTGTCTTTTTTTAAGGGCGCTCTGAGCTTTGGCTCGGCTTGGTTACATGATTGAGCAAAGAGCTGTAGGCTGGATCATAGTCTATATTTCACGCATGGGATTTATAGGGAGTATGTTTGGTGTGGTGTGGTGTGGTGTGGTGTGAAGTGAAGTGAAGTAGCGTGGCGTGGCATGGGTCAATTGATTGATTTCAAACAGGCAGTAGATGATGAATTGTATATCTCGCACTGGGTATGTATCGGGTAGATAGGTATGCTTGCACTTATTTATCTACATATCAGGTACGAAATTTTTCACATGTACAATCCATGCAATGCAATACATACTCATCTATGCTAAATGAAACTTCGTCTTCGAAGATATCTGTTTATTGTGCGTTGTCGAAATGTTCAGATGATGTGATGTGATATGATTTGTATACCAGGGTTGGATCGCAGGAGGAGTTGGAAGCTCCGATGGTGAAGTTGGGTAGTTGAGTAGTTGGCTAGGTAGGCAGGTAGGTAGGTAGATCTCGATGAGATCAAAATGAGATCAAAATGACATTTTATGTGTTGTTGTACGTCGGCGTTTGTATCTGTATCTGCATTTCTGTTTGCGAGAGATGCAATCGCATTGTCTTGCCTCTCTACCTGCAAACCTCCCTCGGTAGGGAGTCCATATGTGTATTTATACGTGTATCTTGATTTTTTGATATCTTGGAATCTTTATAACAATGTATATGCGGGGTAATGTAATATCATGGAAAATATCCTTGTATGGGTATGGACTAGGTAGGTGAGTGGTTGTGCATGACTGAGTAAGGTAGTTAGATGGGTGGGCAGGTAGGTAGATATCCCTCTTCAAGTGCTTCTTGAATTTTCGGGGGCGGGGTGTGATGCGTGGGCTTTGCTGAAGGGAAAATAGGAAAGAGGACGGGAAAGAAGGGGGGAAAAAGGCGGATGGGTGTAGATGGAAGGGCGTGAGTAGATATTGGAGGGATACGTATACGGCAGTTATTCATTGGGAGGCAAGACGAGGTGAGATAGGGCGAGGTGGGGGTGAGGTGATCTTCTTGTCTTCATGCGAGCAAGCTGGTGTATAGGGTGTGAGATGTGTGAGTGCGAGAGATGAGTAGATGAATGGATGGATTGAAGAGATATATGTAGTTGTCATTTGGGGAGGGAGTTGAAGTAGTTTCTTCGTTCTGTAGCGGGGTCGCGTGTGTGAAGTATGAGATGGAGGGGTGAATGGGTGGGCGATGTATGGGTGCGGGCGATGGGGGTATGGCATTGGCATGACATGACATGATGTAGAAGAATAGGATCTATGAAAATTTGAAACAGATATATTGATGTTGATTCAAGCCTTAGTTTGGGCTCTAGAGTTCCGGTAGTTTGAACTTTGTTGGGGACGGGAAGGAAAGGAGAGGCGTCTTGGAGGACAGGAGAGAGGAGGGAAGATGCACTCTGTAGTCAGCTTTGCACTTGCAGCGGATGCCCGGGACTTGGGGGATCCGAGGGGGAAGTTGAGGTTGAGGGGGTGTAGGGAGTAGATGTTATTAGACGAGGTTGCGTTGGTCTCTGATTCGTGGTCGTGCACAATCCTGAGTTGTTCTGAGAATGTGAATTATTTCGACTCATTAATTCACATATCGAGTTACTACTTGAGTGAATGGATAGCTGCATATATAGATAGACATGCAGTTGCGTTGCATGACACGGCTTTAAGATCTTCATATTTATGTTACATAAACAAGCTTTAACCTTATCCTGTAATTTCATGGGAGGCATGGAAGAGGATATGTATCGGATACGGAACAGTTTATATTCTCCAATGTCCGAACAAGGATAAGAATAGTCTGTGGTTACATGAAGGCATTCTTTGCTTACGATTCCATGCTCGTCATAAGAGCAAAGCCCATCTAGTGAACAGGCAAACTATGCATGGAAAGCTCACACAAACCCTTTGTGAAATTCAACATATCAGATCATAGGAAGGTATTATTGATGAGCCAGGAGACGTAGGGATAATTCCCTCATTGTACAACGATCCAAACCTTATTCTAAGACATCGTTGCGATGAAGAATCAATCGCGATCCCATGGTTCCGATTCCCCTCATTATCGTGCACATTAACGGTGCATCGAAGGTATATCGACGGCGAATCAACGGTATATCAATGGTATATCAACGGTGTATCAACGGTATGTGTGCTGCACACATATTAGGTTGAAAATGCCTTCTTCGGTGCATGAGTGCCTCTTCCGCAGTACGAGGAGAGATCTTTTGATAAGCATTATTAGGTGTTGGAGGGGGAGGTAGAGTATACGCCCGTCCCGCTTTTCTTCCATATAATCTCGGCATTTTTTAAACAACTTTTGCTTGATCATTAATTCGAAAAATCCCAAAAGTTTCGAAATTCGCTTTTTGGAAGAGACCTGCGTTGTGTACCACAACACACTTGTCAATTGGACATTGTAACAAATTCTCCGGCTGAACGTTTACATTGTCCGAGCTTGTCCGTCAAATCAACTCTTGATATGAAGACCAGACACGACAGTGACTGCATGGACCTTGGAAGTTATAAGGCTCCTGGCAGTGACTGGGTAACTCCAATGCCGAAAAAATAGTTACAAGGGATGCGATGAAGTTATACTCGAACGACGTATGATCTGCAAGAACTGCTCGGCATTCCGATGAAGGTTCAAATGTCGAATGAATAAGCTTTTGTCCTTATCCACTTTATGCGCATACATACCCACCCAAACTGCTATTTGCAGAATTGTGTGCTTGTTATCAGCAAATAGGATAAGGTTATTTGATGATGACGACTTTGTAGGTCGGGAGTTTCAGGGAAAGAGAAGATAAACGGCTTGAGTACTGGAGTAGGAGATGTGGATTGAAATGGACGCGGTTGTTTTTATTCGTCTGTGTGAGATGACAGATTGACTGAGGATATGCATAGCAGGTGGGTATCACCTCTTGCTTGTCGATCGCCGAGTTTGATTATTTTTCAATGGAGGGAGATAGAAAGAAGGCAGGAAAGGGTTGAGATGGGAAGAATATACACGAGTACATAAGTCTTCTGCGCTCTCATAAAGGACATGAATTTTGGATCCTTCAATCTTTATATATCCTTGTTTCCATGGCCTTTGTTTGGTAACTAGAAAGCTTGGGATGAGCTTCAGGTAATTGGTTTCAGTCTTAGCTTTCAGTTTTTGGCGTTACAACTACTGAAGATATACGAATTATTGGAGTTAAGGATATACAGCCACATTTTACATCGGCTGCTAAACATATAACCGTTGCTTCCAATTCAACTGATTGGAACCATCTTCGCACTTTCTCATCGATCAAAGTTCAGAATTGAGCTATATGAATATCTTTCAAGATGTCGGCAGCACTTTTTGATGAAAGCAAACCCATAGCTATGTCACCACTATTCTTAGGTGCTTTGGCGTTGGTTATTCTAGCCTATTTTATTAAAACCATACTTTCTCGACCCCAAAAGTTAGATTTTCCAATCGTGGGAAAACCAGGTTCTATCAATTGGCAAGAGGCATTACTTGAAGGATCGGTCAAAGTAGGAACATCTCTATCAGCTGATCCTCCCTTGGTATCCCCGTATTAACTCACAAATTAGTACCCTAACACTCCATTCATCCTCCCCAGCGATCCTCCCATGGTTGTTCTACCCCATTGCACTAACGATGAAGTCCGCCTCCTCCCCGAAGAAAAAGTTTCCTTCCACAAGGAAATTGAACGCATTTTCCTCACAGCCCACACCAAATTCGGCAGGAATGCACCTGCCGTCGTCAAAACTGTGAAGACTGATTTGACTCGTCATGTTGCATCAACTGCGGGTCCTCTCCAAGACGAACTACACTTTGCACTGGATACAGAATTTGGCCCATGCGAGTCTTGGACCAAAGTGGTTTTGCTTCAGAAGGTACTAAGGATCGTAGCCCTAATTAGTGGGAGAGTCTTTGTGGGAAGACCTCTTAGCCGAAATGAAGAGTGGCTTCAAACTAGTATTAATTATACAACAGATTGTATAAAAGCGAAGAATGCTGCGGTTAAATGGTCGGCATGGACGAGATATCTTGTAGCACCATTCCTGCCAGAAATTAAGAAGGTTCAATCGCATACGAACAAGGCAGCAGAGCTGTTGAAACCGCTTATCGATGGATGTATTCGGAGGTTTAGAGACGGAAAAGGACTGGGCGGGGAATCGGGTGATGAATTTGAAGATGACCAGGGAGCGTTTGTTAGTTGGATGATGAAGCACACAAGTCCGGAACTTAGAGAGAATCCTTACAGCTTGGCCGTAAACCAGTTGACTCTATCATTCGCTTCAATTCACACAACGAGTTCGGCTATTTGTCACATCTTATTAGATCTCGCTTCCCATCCGGAATTTATCGCACCTCTCCGCGAAGAAATCGAACAGGTGATCGCAGAAGATGGATTTGAAGTTGATGGCAGCGGAAAGGAATGTTTAAAAAAGCAGTCATTAACAAAACTAAAGAAATTGGATAGTCTCTTAAAAGAGAGTCAGAGGCTGAGTCCCCCTAGTATGAGTATGTTGAGCATTATTTCTTCCAATCTACATCAAGATATGATGTAGTGTACAAAAGAAAACAAACTAACAAATACCAGCCGCAAGTCTCCGCGTAACAACCGCTCCCCTTCACCTTTCCACCGGCCACACTATCCCCAAGGGAACAAGCGTAGTATACGATTCCCATGCAGTCAACTTGGCAGGCCCCAACGTCTCTTCGCTTCCACACGATCCTTCTACTATGCCCAAACTCGATCCTCCCAATGTTTTCTCTCCCTTCCGCTTTTCTTCACTACGTGAGACTCCGGGAAATGAATCCAAATATCAATATGTGACAACGAGTAAGGATTCTATGAATTTTGGTCATGGTATGTGTTCCCTATCTCCCATTATCTCTCACATGCTTTTGAATCTCCTGTCAACTTCACCTACATCCAGTCTTGAGAACAGAGAATCTCCCCTGGTATCAATAGCTAATATCCAAATAGGTAACCACGCATGTCCAGGTCGTTTCTTTGCAGGAGTTGAACTCAAAGTAGTTATGGTAGAATTGTTGAGAAATTGGGACTTTAGAAATATTGGGGATACAGAGATGAAGGGAGGTGAGAGACCAGGAAACATTGTTCTTGGTAATTTAATTCATCCGAACCCGGCGGCGCAGCTCGAGTTTAAGAGAAAAGCTTAGGTGTTGAAAATTTGGAGAGGAGTGAGCAGACATTGGAAGAGGGAACTTTGGAGGGAGTGAAACAGAGCGGAGGAGAATGAGATGGATACCATTTGTTGATCACTAGTTCAGTTTCTATTTAGTTTGAGCGTGACAAATAGTTACAAATTATTTCCACCAGTACAGTTAGATAGACAAAATTACATCTACTCTTGCCCACGATCCAGTCATCATCGAACGTCAAAGGTTCTTAAGGAAGATTTTTATATGTCGCAAAGGGTGTGTTTTCTAGACTAGGTATATGATACCATTTGTTCGTAGGTGTCATATGATGACCCAACTACCCAACCAAAATCCTCACTCCCCTCCCACTACTCGCCGGCAAAAAATAATCACTCGTACACTCCACATCCCCTACATTCGTGTCATGCAACGCCAAACTTCCATCTCCACAATTTAACTCTCCATAGACACCCTTAACACATAAATACAACTCCGCCCATGCTAAATTAATACCTAAACATTGACGCGATCCTTTGCTGAAACTTACAATGTATTTCGATAGAGATGGGTTTTCGAGGAAGCGGTCTGGTGAGAATGTGTTGGGGGAGGGGAATATGCGTGGGTCGAGATGTTGGAGGTAGGAGGTCATGGATACAGGGGTCTAGTGGTGTTAACTTTTGCGAAGTGATGGAAGGGAGGGGGACAAGGATGATAATTTGGATTGATTGGGTTGATGTGAACTTTCACAATATTCAAATGATTTGAATCTTCTAATCATATTCAAGAATCGAGAAGCCTTTCATTGTAGAAGTGCGATTTGAGCCAAAAATCTTGGGGGAGAAAAGAGAAGAAAAAAAAGAATCAGGAGGAAGACATACACCAGAGGGAATTTCCCACTCATGAAACTTCAACACTTGATCCGGGGATATTCTTTGCAAATGTGCCGCAACTCCAAAACTTAATCTCAGCCCCTCTTGTATCACAGCTGTCAAATAAGGCAACTGTTCTAATTCCTTTAATCCGTTCTTTCCCTCCATCTCGGCAAGAAGCTTCGATAGAATATCAGGGTTCGCGAGGACATGGTAAGCAATAACAGATAAGGTCCAAGCAGTTGTTTCAGTACCGGCTCCGATGACTGTTTGTCCTTCTTGCGAGAGACGGACTAGTGATTTCTCGTTTGGGGGAAGATCACTGGAGAGAATTTCGTGGAAGATTGTCAGTTGGGAGGAACGTTCATGATTAGTGTCTTTTCCATTGATGATAGCACCAATCTGAGCTTTCAATCCCTAGAATCCAGTCAACGCCTACAATGTCAGAAAGGTAAACAATTGTATGCTCACCATTTGAAATTCCACAACACTAACAGTTTTCGAATCAAGAAACCTTGTCAACGACAACGGCATACACTGCATCAACGTGAAAATCCAAGGGAACTGCTTTGTAACATGTGATATGTAACCAATATTTTCAATCGCATCACGAAAATCCGTATGGAAATCGTCAGAATTCTCAATGGAACCACCTGTTTTTCCCAACGCATATTCTGAAATGACATCAAAAGTATAGCACGAAAAGGCCCACGAGAGATTAACCGGTTTCTTAGTATCTTTATATGAACGGAGCCGATGAACAAGTGAATCTACATGTTTCTGAATCATGGATTCGAGGCGGAACACACTGGCTTTGGAGAAATAACGGCTCATAGCTCCTCGACGAACACGATGGTGATCGTGTGAGACAGTGCCAATCATCGATTCGGAATTACCAAATTGCTTGGTAAAGTAAGCATATTTATCGCGCCTCTTCCCACCAGCGGCATACAATTCGTCGTAATAGTCTGGATCATTGATGTGAAGCTCCCAGGGATTGATACGTATTATGGGTCCTATTTGGGAAGTATCAAGTTCATGTTAAGCAATAGGAAGAAAGGACTTACCATATTTCTCATGCAACTCTTTGATTTTGAAGGTATACTTTCCTCCCAAAACAATATCATGATATAGTTCATAGAGCATGGAAATAGCAGCCAACTTTGGTCCGGGGAACTTGGCAATTGGACTGAAGTATAGACGCCATATTATTCCATATACAACGTAGGATAACAAGACAGCAATGATTGGAACCAACATTTTGTCCATGAATTTCGAGATTGATTCCCTCGAGGATATACACGAACACAATGCTTCACCAAAATAGAGGAGTCCATAAAGAAATAAATATAAGAACCAAGAAGATGGGGAATCTGCAGAGACCCACCATCTCGGGCTGTCAGATACCCGTTCTCCTTTCCATTGCGGACACCGGAGTGATAAGATCTTCAAATAATAAATACGTCCGATACTATTGGACAATTCAGAAACTCCCTACATGTGTGTGACAACGAAATGACCCACGCGCATATGCAAATGATGAAGCCGACATAAGAGTATTGGCTAGGTCTCTTTCAAGATGCCCGAAAACCAATCAATAATGCTTGTATGATATCTGAACTCATCAATGCCGAGACTATTTTGTTCCGAGTAAACGTGACAGGGTGCAAAAAATAAAGATTATTCACTGCCGGGTCATCAGATCATCAGACAAAGCAGGTAATTGGGGGGGGGGAGTCGTTGAGACTTCCGTAAGGTGCCTTCAATTCCACATCTATAGAAAAACTTGGCTATACCGGACTAGGACATACCGGAAACTTGAACATGCCGAACTTTTTTCACATTTTTATCGAGATTTATATGGAAATACCGGAATTTCGATAAAAACCGGAATACCGAACTACATTGACTAAATTCTGGTGTAAACCCTTATTATTGATTAATATACTGTATACTAAGAGGGGTGAATCTTCGAATATAGCATTATTATTATTGTCATCGAAAAAAACTGAAAAGAGTCGATCACTATAGTCCTCGAATCAATTCAACAAAGCAACAAAAGAAAGACTTAAGAGTATAATAGCAGGACTTTAAATACAGGAAAAGGAGGCATAATGATACAATAGCATGATATAAAGCTCAATAAAGTATAAAGCTAAAGAAATCGATTGTTAATGATTTTAAAGCTCTTGAAACTATTCAGATGTCATGGTACGGGTAAAGACTTATATTGTACCATAAGGGTAGAAGGGCTATGGAAGAGAGAGGACATACTTATAAGAAGTAGGGCACGCTAATGATCAATGCCTGAGGCACTAAGACAACTACAGAGTATGTAGCTAGCGCCGTGACATCAGATTCTAATTAAATATCAAGAATAGCAAGGCGTTCCTGATATGAGTCTAATCAAGAGTCTATGTAAGAAAAAGTGTGAAATAGAGCTTAAATCTGATCAAGGGAGAGTACAAGATAATATATTAAACTACTTTAGTATAAAATGAAATTGATGATTTTAAGCCGCATAGTGTTGGTGCCTTAATGCCTTACCATCTTCATACCAGCACCTTCTTTATACCGGATTTGATTGGTCGAATTTTTCAGTCCGGTACAACCAAGTTCTTCTGTAGAACCTTAAGAGTACATACCATCCAATGCAATGCCATACGATTCCCTATCAAAAGAAACCATCTTATAGAATCCAAAAGCCCAGCCGAATTCTAGGGGTTTCCTAGATATACAAATGCAGCAATTTAGCCCGCATCAATCGGTTATACAGAAACGCGATTATATCTTCTTGGGCAAGTATTTAATCCCCTTTCTAGGACAAGTTCCTCTTCCACCTTTTCCAGCTGGAGCCGTAGCCACAAATTCTCCCAACTGCAAACTTCCTTTAACATTAAAGCTATACCATGCTTGGTTCAATCGACCATTCGAACAACCCAATACAACCTCACTTCCCGTAACTGCAGTCAATGCCGTCTGTATCTGATCCTCGGTGTACGTAGCCGAATAACTTGGGACAATTCCGGCCTTCTCGAGTGCTTTATAAGTATCCAACTCTTTGAACAATCCCACGGCCCTTGTAAAGAAATCGACGACTTCATCACCAGCCTCGTATTTGTCGCCATAGCAAGATGGCGCGAGGGTGTTTACGCATGTTCCATGTTTGTTCATTTCATGTTCCCAAAAGGTTTCGGCAGATCCTCGATTGGGGAGCCAATATTCATGCATATATGCGAGAAGATCGGTTTGGGATGCGGCGGTAAGGATGGAGGTTATGTTGTAGTATTGAGGAGTACTATGGCAATATGTGGGATAGGAACCATCGCAGAGATCAGGCCTACGAGACTTGGTAAGCTTTTAAAGATGTGAGAATTGATGGCAGATGAACAAACCAAAGGCCATGAAGAGTCCAGCTATCAGCCGGCCCTATTGCAGGACTGTAATCCCAGAATTGAGTCTGGAGAAGTTGACCTCCGGGATAGACGAAGCAGCAAGAATCGGGAGCGGCGGTGCTGTTGTGGCAGGAGAGAGGAGAGGTTGATGGACATGACGGTGCATTTCCAAAGGGTATGTAGGGTCTAGGAGCTGCGACGGCCGATGAAGCAGATGATGGGTTATTGATTATTGGTATTTGTGATAGGAGACCGCCTGCAAAGGAGATGACCTTGCGAATAGAAGAGACGGAAGAAGTTGTGTTGGATGCCATTTTGGACCGACTGACTAAATGATTGTACGTTGATCGATTGATTGAGAGGAAAAGGGTTGTAAGAATGTAAGAATGTATTTGGTGATAATCAATTATGGAAGTGGATATGTATTGTATTTATATTGTATTCTATTGTATATACTCTAATGGAACAGAAGAAAAGGAAGCATGCTGCTGCGCATTCCTTCCCTTCGAACCTTCAAGCTCAGATAGCACGCAGGTGAGCTACGTAAAGTGCTAAATTAAGCGTGCTAAGGGACTGATAAGCACTTGGAGATGGCATGTGATAAGATAATTCGTCGATAAGCCCCTGTAGATTCCCTGTAGATTAGTCCATGTGCCCCTGAATGTTTCACCATCACTGAGTTGTACACAAAGAAAGATCAGGTACCACCAGTACTCGGCCAAGTGATGAACTCAACGATCTCAATGAATGCAATTCCTGTACCTGTACCGAATATACATTTCGACATATCTTTCTGGAATATCAATCTATGTGCTTGAGATGTGATCTCGATTTAATGCCCAAAATAATGGTATTTCTTTACCTACGTTGGTTATGTCGAATCACACGTAAATGTAACACAATTCTCCATTCAGCCCTCCTAGTGTGTTCATCAAATCTTTCAACGGCACAGGTCCCGCATTATATCCAATATCTTGTAGATCCTCCAAGGTGGTGTTTCTACTAGGAGGGACGTTACTCAAAGTGATCGTTCCTGAGACGGCATTCTGTCTCTTTGCTAAATCCTGAAGTTGCCATATCCACCAGACTCTATCTATCATACCGTGATGAAGATAGAAAGCTGGGTCGCCTGGAGATGTAAAGAAGTCCTACATGTATGTATTGTTAGTACTTTAGATCTTCAGGGAGGGGTCCGGAGAGGAAATTCACTTACACCGCCCGGATCACCACCCACTGTGAAATGCCCTCCAGTATGAACGCCCCATTCTCCTATACTGAACAAGCCTTGCATGACAGTCTGGAACCAATATATATCTGCATTTGAGGGTTTTGTTATGAGGTCGTAAGTATAGTTGGTTTTCGTAACAGCAGCACTATGAACGTTGACATCGCGGCGTAGACAACGGGGATTGTAACCGAAGCCGTCGGCTTGTGGGTTCACTGGCGTGCCGGATATTGTTCCAAAGACTGGGCCAAGGTGTACAGTCATACTACAAGAATATTTAGCATGTTGATATCATAATATGACCAAAGAGTTATACTTCTTGAACGGGCCTGTGGTAACGCATCCACCCCCGACACCAGGCGGGATAATGTCGAATGGCGCCGGTGCGAGATTGATAGGAACACCAGTGTGGTTGTAGTACAAGCCATTGCCGCTCATGCTAGTAGGACTACCGTCAAAGAGAGGGGAGTGTATCGGGTCATCGGCGTATCTGCCCCAGTTCCAATACTGACGTTCGTCAGTGATAGACTGTGGGAAAGTATAAAGCATAGGGCCCAGGAAGGTTTGAGACATTTGACGCGTGAAATACCAATTGTGGGTGATGGAAGACAAATGAACTCAAGACTCACAGGTTGATATCCTTTATATCCACATTCTTCACGGAGTGCTTTTTCGTACGTATGAACATAATATCTGTGCCAGCCCAGAAAATTGCCCTATATCATTAGTTCGGACTACAGGATACTCAGATACAGTATGTACCTACCGTAGCGTGAATGGTAAAGCTCTGATTCATATGCGCGGCAACGAAGTCATCAAAGCGACTTCGAACACCCGGAACCACTTCAGAAGGCGTGATGGGCTTTTTGGACTGTAAACAAAGAACAGCATTTGTGTATGCGATTCTATCCGCTCCTGAGAGATCGCTCCTGCAAAAGATTAGGTCTGGGAGCAACAGGACATCATTGTCACCTTACCATTCACGACGCTTTATGGCATTTTTGATCGTGCAAGTGTTGTGTGGATAATGTATAGCTTGATATGCCGCTAATTTCGCAAGACCTTGTGCTGCTAGTTTATCTACTGCATCGGGGGCATATGGCGGATACGAAGCTGCTTCAACGACATCAATGTATGACTGAAGAACAATAAAGGTTGAAAGAACTCCAAGAAAAAGAAAATGCATATTGAAAAGAGTAAACCTAGCGGGTTTGATAGCAAGAGTAATCATAAGTGCCATTGAACACTATTAATACTTCAGGTATTTTTAGTCTCCTTTCTCGTCTGTCACGATTATAAGTGTAATTACCTCGAAACTCTCCGGCCAGTAGCTGATTCTTCGGCTTCCAGACTCAAGAATGGGATGCTTTCGGACGGTTGAAAGCTTTAGGTACTCTTGGCAATGCGAGTGAAAACATCATATGGTGGTTTGACATGAGCAGATGCATTTATGCAGATACAGGCATCTGAAGTCTGATGAGTGATATCGAATGATACTTGTTGAGGTGTAATATTCTCCCTCAATATCCCCTGAATTCATTGGCGAAAGCTAAGCACTTGCATTGCTTACTCCATACAACAGCATTCTACAACTAGAAGCCGACACACATCCACAACCTTTTTTCACTGCAATCAATGGCATTTTATCTGACAGTCCTATCCTTGGAGTATGACTATCGGGTATAGGATACGAAGCCCGCCTTCGAATAAGTGAACCTCGCTGTGCGGTTATCTTTCTTGGCAAAGTCCTTTCTTTTGGTAAAGTTAGTAGTAACTTGGGTATTGATACCGTCAGAGTAAGTTGTGATCGAGTTAAAATATCTCAGTGGCTACATCGCACAAGTGCCACGCATCGAAGTCATCACACTACTTAGCCGGCAGTTTTCCCACATATAAGCACAGTCAGACTTTAGTTTAGACGGTTGATAGTGGCGTAAAAAATGAGAATTGTGCAGAATATCCCCGCATCATCAACGTCTAATCACCTCTCGGGAGAGTCCAGAGCTGGGCTAAGGCTGGTATCAAATTCTTGATTGTACATCAGAAGTGCCAGACGGCATCTAATTTGCAGGAACTTTAAAACATGATTTGCATGAAATTCACAATTGCAATGAGCGGTGTATCGTAAAGGTAGTTTTCTCTTCTCCTCAGTCAATTTACATGTACAACAGAAGAAATGATGAGATGGAAGACCTGCATCTTGATTGCATGGCGTCAAGCCACAGACGACAAGTAATATTAGTAAGCCATGAATTTGTCACGTGAATGGCTAAACTTCCACCACTCATGAATCACGTCGCTTCTACCAAATATGAATGCTTGTTCTTGCAGGCGGTGGGGATTATTTGATATTGGCTAACGACTTCCGATTTAATCACAACATCTTCATCATAAGACGATACGGTACATAAGAGGTCAGGGCAATTAGTTTGTTTATCCCACCATGGTCTTTCTCGTGGGATCACGATCATTGGGCCTCCATATGCAGAAATCGACGTTACGATCAGCTACACAAACTATAGTATGTTAAACCATGTCCACCCCACCCATGGTTCTAAGAAAGCTAGTATCTAACCACCTGTAGTTTCGTCAAATTCCTCTGGGCTGCATACACATTCGAGATTTCCATTCTTCGTTCTTCAGCTTTGTAAATCCGAATTCGGTATTTCGCAAATCGCCTCTACTGAAAGCTATCTCATCAAGTGGCGCTCGCCCTTTCTTCTCATCTACCCCATTAGCACGTGGTTCCAAGTGGGCACAACGGGAGCAACATGCCAAAAGCAAACATCAAAATAAACATACGCAACATACTCAAAATGAGCACCAACCCATCGATACAAGTCCGACAATCAGATACCGCAAACCCCGTTCTAGCTACCCACTTGCGATTGTCATTGCTGTAGGATGTACATTCGTAACCCTCAGCTACAACCGTTCTCCATTCGTTGATTTTCCCCTTCCCAATTTCATTCCTAAACTCACACCAGAATATTTCGATAGAAACTTCGTTCTTTCCCAGCAGAATATTGATGAGGGACGAATCCATACACTCATCACCCACAGCTTCATGCACCAGACATATTACCATCTGTTCGCGAACATGTATTGTATGCTAGCCATGGCTCCTCTGGTCAACCCTCTCACCTTCGTAACCATCTGGGCTGGCGCTGGTGTTACATGTTCCCTCGCCTCTCTATACATATGGAAGCACGGCCTTCCATTCAACCAGAACAAAAGCTCTATAAATTCTATAGATCGGGGTTGCGGTGCGTCTGGCAGTCTATCAGGCCTAATTACCATGTTGGCAGTAAAACATCCGAACGTGTCTTGGCAATTTATGTTCGTACCCATAGGAATTCCGGCATGGTTTTTGGTAGGAGGAGGAGCTGTCTATAGTATTTTGGCGCTTAATAACGGGTGGCAGCCGGGAGTTGGCCATGCAGGACATCTTGGGGGTTCGGCATTTGGTGTCTTGGCTGGTGTTGTGAGTAGACGACTTGGCTTGAGGGGATTTTGATGCGGTCTTTATGGAGGAAGTGATGGCCCTGAATAGGGTTTATCCTATACGGATATGTTCTCGTCTATTAACATAGTAGACTGCATGTGAGCTTTCATTGGTTGGAATATTTTAATCGAATTCGAGACCTGGAAGCTTTTCATCGTCAAACTATTCTTCGAATGGACGGGAAGCCTGGTTAAGTGTACAAGAAGCCGAATGAAGCATGAGATCGCTACATCCGTATGCTGAATCACCAGAACCGAAAAAGAAACCAGGTGAAAGGGGAAGATCAATTGAAAAAGATTCACTCAATGTTCTGTACCCGCTTTTCCTTCGCAACACTGGTATAGCAACTATCGCCGCCATCGTCACTGCCACCCACAATACATAATCTATACCCTCACATTTCAATTACAATTTATACATTCAAGCTTCTTCATCCGATTGAATTCAACCATGAGGCTGTTATTGTCTTACTATTATTGACATATTCTTCTTATTTAGCTCCATATCTAGCCATCTAATATAACTCCAATTCCGTAATTAATCTTGGTTGTTTTGAGATTCTTATTCATCATGTCGTTTCCTCGTCTCTTGAAGACATTAAACCAAAATTGGTTCATTTTTCTTCTCTAATGTGCCTCCGATAACTCTCCCCTTAACCTTATCTTCTCCTGCATCCAACTTGGCATTCTTAATCACCAAAGACAAAACCACAATCGGTGCACTCACACAGAGCGCCACGATGAGCAATTTTTGCATAGTCTCTTGATATGCCCTGTTGATTGCAATTCTCTCGGGTGTTCCCATAGGATACGCTAGAGCGTTGGTAATACTATTGTAAACAGCCTTGCTATCGATAGTGGATGAGTACTGGGCCAATTTCTTGGGAATATTTTGACCCCAGATAACGCCAGCAATGGCACTTCCAACAGCACCACCCATTTCTACACAAGTCAAGTAGACGGCTGTCGCGACAGCGACATTCTGATGACTAGGGACAGAAGCTTGGACAGCGAGTTGGGCTGGGACGTTGAGCATTCCTCCGCCGATACCAACAGCAATTTGCGTGCCAATGATCTGTGCGATAGATGAATTTTCTCTGCGGTAATGAAACATGAGTCCGATGCCCATCAGGTAGATAAGCGCACCAGCTGTAATGTATGGTTTGTAGTATTTGGTGTACTTGATAAAAAAAGATATGATGACAGAAGAAATGGTTGCCGTGAAAGAAAACACCTGTGTTACGTGGCCTGCAGCGGGAATAGAGAGATCTTGGACGACAAGAAGATAGGAGTAGAAGTATGGTTGAACCGAGAGGAAGAATGCCACTTGGAAGTATTAATACGAGAGCTTGCTAACAGACCAGAGTAAAACTTACTGAAGTAGAAGAATCCAATGCCACATCCTGCGCAGAATGTACGGGATTTCAAGAGACCTAGGGGAATAAGTGGATGCGGTGCAAGCTTTTTGACAGATTCCCAAACAGGAAAGCTGACAAGGCAAATAACCCCTAGAACGATCATTGCGATAATATCTGGGCTAGCCCATCCATTCGAGGCCTTAGAAGCAATAGTGAGCGGAATCAGAATAAGCGCAAACGCCGCACTCAACAGAATCATGCCTCCAATATCCAAGTCGTTCCAGAGAGTTTTTATGGTTGCAATCGGACCCAAGTTTTTTAAAGGCGACGGGGCAGTGAGGCCAGCCTTCTTTGCCTTTCTATTGTTGAGGAATAAAGACAACGCCAATGGTAAGAATACGACTGGCAAGATTATACACCATATGCCATAACCCCATCTCCATGTTGTAGTTTTAAGAATCTTGTCTCCAATTGGTGCACCAATCCAAACAGTGATCAAGAATGGAATCTGCGGCAAACTAGACCATAAAGCACGATTGAGGAGATTAGTCGTATCAGCAATGAAGACTTGCTGGAGGATTTGAAGACCGGTGGAGCCAGCTGCATAGAATATCTGGGCTGCGGCATAAGTTTGGACGTCGTTGGATATGGCCATTGTAGCGCCGCCGATAATGGCGAGAATGATCGAAATGCTGAAGGCTTCAAGTCGACCAAATACATCCGCGGTTTTGGCCATGGGCGCTTTAATAACAGCTATCCTTAATCAATACATATATACAAAAGGTCAGCAGTTACGGAGCTCACTGACCCATGACGACGCTTTGAACGACCAGTACTGTTGAAATCAAAGAGTGGTTGTTGAATGAGCTTGTCGCAAAAACAGAAAGTGACATGACCACTTGTGATTCGAGTGAAGTGGTGAAGGAGATAAGAAACATACTGAAATTTTTGTCAGAACGCCGAGGATCCACCAATGTCATCTCAAGAAATTTACCCGATGTATGCTATGATCAAAGACCATGTCGTCCAGGTCATTGACACGGCCTCGATGTTTTGTACACCAGCTTGGGTGGCATTTCCAATGTCATTATTGGCAGTTTCGATGTCTTTTTCATTCGGGCCTGGAGAATTTGCTCCTGCTCGAGCTTCAGAGTCTATTACCGAATCCTGTGTCTTGGATATGTTTGTAGAAGACTCCTCGGAGTCGACATTAGTTTCCTGCACCATGCTGATGGATGTTGATGGTTTTTGAGGTTGTGATGCGTCTCAAGGGCGATAGAGGGAGCGACGAAAATTGCGAATCATATTAGAACAAGTAGCAAACATAAGATTGAAGATGATCTTCCAAATGTGAACTACACATCTACCAGCTATGATAACATCATGGTTGAAGCTCTTGGGTGCGTCATTAGTGGCAACGCCGTTGCAAACCTTAATCGGCACTTGCAGCTTAAAGTCTCTCTATTAAACTCAATCATGGATGGACAAATCTTTGAGTAACCTTTTTAAGGAAAACCTTGAGCGGGGTAGGATAAAAATTCGAAGCAGAGAGGTAGATCATGATGAATGTGTATAATCCGCCTCCACTTTCTATGTCGTGCGTCCACTACTAGAAACTATAAGAACAAGTTACGTTGAATTATGCTAATTTCTGAAGACTTTTCCAATACGGTCACTGATGAAAGCTTGTATCCTCAATATTTTTGAGCGGGCCGTCGTGGCTTACAAACTCTTTCAATCGGTAATAAAATAATGCTTCATTCCCAGAATCCGAATCATCAGAAATAAGACTTACTCTTACTTCGACAAGTTGATATTCATTCCTCACAGAAACCCTTTCTCGACTACGAGCTGGTTTGGAACGAAGTGTATTGTATTGTTTGAAGGATAGCATTTGGTACTGAAAGAGAAGAAATTCTTGACATATTAAACTTTGAACGGGAGAGAGGTTGAACCACAAATCTATGCGGGTGTAAAGCTTTCGAGGGTGGCTTGCCAGTTCGAGGTATGCAAGTTCGAGGTTATCGTACAGTGAGTGACCTTTTAGCTCATCGACTGTGGTTTCGATAATCCGTGGGACATTTGTAACTTCCTCATTCGTAGTACATCGCCGTCTTGATAGGTAGATATCGTTATTTGTCTCGAGAAGTCTTGCTTTCCATCAGTTGGTGGCTGAAATCCTGCCGGGTAAATTTTTATATTGTGAGGTTGAAGTGAGGTTTGGGTGTTCTGATATCCGTCCTCAACGCGATAACCATAATGTGGCAACTGTAGCAGTACCCACCCGCCCGCACTCACAACGCGTTCTTGTCATCCAATACAGTCAGATCCGGGCATGTCCGACCTATCAACCTGATAAGCCATCCTAGAGACTGATCATTGACAGCCAAGACAACCCATACAGGAAGTTGATCGTGTGTTTTTGTCACTTGTGCCGTGCAATACCCCATACAACCGACACGCCGATGATTGTCCATCTTGGTCTAACTGGGTTAAGTGTGTCGTCCGATAAGTTTTTGACCGTTGATAACAAGCGTCCATTCGATATACATCCAATGCAATCAGTGCCTAGGCATGTAAATCAGATCAAGTCCGTGTCCACCAACACGATCCAGACGCAAGCATTGAAGCTATCAAGGAAGGCCATTATCTATCAGAAGAACAGGGTAAGTGGGACATGAAAAAAATGTCAGTGAATTGATTGGTAGTCGTCCGGTTGTAGTGTCTATCAAAGTGGAGTTTCTCTTTTCTTTCCTCAATCAAAAACTGTCAAGCTCTCCTCTCCTCTTCCTCCCCTTTTCCCTCCCTTCTCTCTCTCTCTCTCCCAAAAGAGAGCGCAATTACTTGGAGCATGATACCTATCTTCTCTTGACATTTGTTTCTTGTGAAGATTATCAACTCTTGCTTAACGTGGTGGTGATTGTCACTTGTTGATCCAGGTACCCGCACTTCCTCGCAAGAAAAAGTCCTTGTGTGTGTGTCAATTGAAAATTTATCCGAGATGTCCCCCGCCATGAACGTCGCGACTCTCAAAGCTCAATCGGCGGAAAAGGTTGGAGCTTTCAAGAATGCTTTCACGAGTCGACAGAATTTCATGGACTATGTGACAGTTCAAGATACTGCTCTCGATCGCCATTCGGGCTCCAATAAGGTCTGGTCCAATGAAGATCTGTAAGTTCCAACATCAATTGTTGCTCAATTGGACTCTTGTCGATGGATTGGCGCACGCCGAACAATTCAGCTACTAAATTCGTTCCTGTAGTGATCCAACACCTCCTGAAAAACGGACATGGCGTTGGTGGAACTTCGTTACCTTCTACCTGGGACTCTCCTTTGGCAATTGGACTTTGGGCTCGACCATGGTAGGAATTGGCCTTAATTGGTGGCAAGCTATCATCGTTATATTTGTCTCTCAATTGGTCAGTTCAGTCGCCATGTACTTCAACAGTCGATGCGCCTCGGTTTATCATATTGGATACCCTGTCGTAGCCAGGAGTGTCTTCGGAATGTATGGCTCATACTACTTCGTTGGAGCTCGCGCTGCCTTGGCTATTATCTGGTATGGTGTACAACGTAAGTGGTCCAGTTCATGACTCTCTGGCGCATTGAAACATCCTGCGTCTTCTTGCAAAGACTGAGCGAGCGAAATTCCATTCCATCCTGCAATCGGTTCTTTCTCTTGCGACATTTTGCTAATGCGCCGATAATAACAGTGTTTTCTGGTGCGAGTTTCATGAGCAATATCTTGCGATGCATTTTCGGACACAACTTCACCGATATCCCAAATCACATTCCTGAATCGATTGGTATTACATCCGCCAATATGCTCGCCTTCTTTCTGTTCTGGCTAGTTCACTTTCCATTCTGCGCCTTCCGACCATATCAGCTGCGAGCCTTCTTTTGGTTCAAATCGATTGTTGTTTTGCCAGCCGTGTTTGGACTTTTCATTTTCTGTATGGCCAATACAAAGGGAAAGGTCGGATCAGTATACCAGAGCACGCTTGGGGAAGGGGCTGCCTATGGATGGTTCATTATGTATGGCATCAACAGTGGCATGGGCAATACTGCAACTTGTAAGTTTGGATTCACAATATTCCCTGGATTGACATTTCGCCGTGCGACTCATCTACCCCATTTTTCCAAATGCGGTCTTAGGGTCTATATACACAATGTGCAACGAAAATCTGCTAACTCGTCACTTGTGTAGTGATCACAAATCAACCAGATATTGCGAGATGGAGTGCGACGAGATCGGGCGCACAATGGTCGCAACTTCTTACTCAACCTCTATCCGTTACGCTATCTGCCACATTTGGAATCTTGGCCACGGCTGCGATCAACAACAATTGGGGTTTGGATCTATGGAATCCTTGGGATTTGTTAAGCGCCATTTTGGATAGATATTGGTCGGGCAGCACACGTTTTGCTGTCTTTCTCTTGGCATTCTGCTGGATGGTATCCATTCTTGGTACAAACATTGCGGCGAACATGATTCCATTCGGTGCTGATAGCACCATGTTGTTTCCTCGATTTCTCACAATTCCCCGCGGGCAATATGTTGTGGAATTCTTGGCTTTTGCCATCTGTCCATGGAAGATTCTCGCTTCTGCGTCGGTCTTTACCACATTCCTTTCGGGTTATGGTATATTTATGGCAAGCGTGGTTGCAATAATGGTCTGCGATTGTAAGTTCTTCTACCCCAACACATATCCTATACGGATAACTCCTGAGCTAGCAAGCTTGAAGATAGTTGGAAGCAGTTCATTTGATTCCCTACAACTAATGCTAACTTTTTTTCTAAGATTATGCACTCACTAAGGGCAATGTATTCATTGGGCATCTCTACAACGGCACAAAAGCGAACAAGCACTACTATTATTTCCATGGCTGGAATGTGCAAGCGATTATTGCATACATTTGTGGTGTTGCGCTCCCTTTTCCAGGGTTTGTTGGAACTCTAGGCGCATCCGTATCCCAGAGTGCTACGAATCTTGGACGTCTCGGATGGTTGTTATCGTTTTCTGTCAGTTTCGTTGTGTACTTTGCTCTTTGCAAGATATGGCCGACTCCGAACCAGAAATTAATCAAGGAAATGGGTCTTGGATGGGAATCCCAATACGGTGACATTGTAATTGCTGAGGATGGTACACAAATTGCAATCAATGCAGACGCGGTTACAGCGATCAGCGATGATTCTGAATCTGTCAATAGAACTACAGTGGCATACCGAGGAGAAAAGGAATCTTGAGGGACAAGACTGGGGCAGCTTTACGATAATGAACGATCTTAGTATTGGTATTTATCATAGATACTAAACAAATCAAATACTTTTAAAAATCAACTTGGTCCCAGTATGATAATTTCTTAAGTTATATACAGCATAGTAGCTACAACCATCTAGACGATGTAGCCGCAGATGAAGACATAAACCGTTCCGTATCAGTTAATCGTAAAAGTACCTGGATACTTGATATGTCGGTAGACAAGTGGTGCTGCAGGGTAGCATAGTCTATACTGCAATAGGGTTAGTGCTTATCAGCAGAGATACGAACATCTCTAATCTCGTATAATCAAATATAATACAATCGCTTCTTGAATCACTTGCAATGTGAAACATAACTACACTTGCATCACGACAGCGATGATAACCACAAGTTCCATCATAATTCACTACAGCACATATACTATATACGACATCCAGTGATTTTAATTGCGGCTCAAAGTCCATTAGGGCTAGATCGGCTTAACCTTAGTGGGCTTAGTGCACCACATGCTATCTCACTAGGTAGACTTTTAGCGAAAAGCGCCCACAAAGTTGCCACCATTGTCCATCACTAGAGCATCCATGCTCTTTGATCCCTTCGATCTTTAATCTTTAATCTTTAATCACACTCGGAATACGATCTTTCATTCTCGTATATGACGTCGCTTAGCACTGAGTAAAAGAATCCTCTGAGATTCAACCCACCGGCTTTCCTTGCCAACCTTTCTTTTCAATCTCTGTCAAGATGGATTCACCGTGGAGATCAGAGTTATATAAGCCATCCTCAGCTTGTGAAATTGCTCCTCATCAAATTTTAGAGGCCGAAGTTCGTCTCAGAATTCTCTTTTCCCTGTAGTCCTGGGTAAGTTACTCGAAGTTTTCACTGATCAATTTCTTCTCTTCTTAGGCCTTGGAGTCCGAAATCAAAGACTTTGCTCAATTCACAAAGGATATTACAGGAACCCCATACGACCCGGAAAACTGGCTTAATCGGGGTAATTCCCTCCGTCGATTAGGGTATCCGGAACTTGCTCTTGGCGATGTTCAAAAGGCTAGGCTTCTAGTCGAAGCAGCTTTAGAGAATGATTCGACCTTAGGTGCTGATGCTTACAAAGCATATAGCCAGAAGATATGGCAGCTCCATCAAACTCACCCAGCATGGATGCCCAGGAAAGCACAGGTTGCTACGCCAGAATCTCTTCGAGCTTTAGTTACAATTCTATTAAAAAGACTGGAACTTCAGATTTGGTCGGAGCTGATGGAAGGATTAATGGCTTCCAACTGCTGCGCAGATTATCTCGAGGTAAGTAAAGATGCGGTGGCCAAGTTCCCAGATGATCAGGTTTTCCCTTCGGAAGTAACAAATGCGGAATCATGGTTTGAGCAACGGCAAAATATCCTTCAAGGATATGTTGACGATGAAGAAATGACAGCCGAGGCCATGAAAACTACTCTTTACAACGGAGGCGTCTACCCAACAGCATATCCATGGATGACCGAAGATGTTGTCGCAAGATCCGACGAAGTAATAGAAAAGGTGGCGGCCGAATTTTCCTCTGCATCATCCAATTGCGTAGTCTCAAAGAGCACAGTTAGATTGGCCATCTCGCCTGAAGAAATATCGGAGATAGATGTACTTGGCGTTGTGGCAACAAGAGATATTTTGGCAAAAGAATCAGTTCTTGTTGACCCGACGCTTGCTGCTGTAGTTGACAGTGTCGACCGCTGCCCAGCTTGTTGTGGGCCATTCTTGGATAAAATCGAAAATTCATGTTGTAAAACTCTGTACTGTAGCTCTTCCTGCTCTCAAATTGCACTGGATAGTTATCACACCATCGTTTGTGGTAAAGATCTAGATTTCTTACACGGGACCGAATCAGAATCGTTGTCAAATCCCACAGAATCGTCTATGGGATCCAACTTATTTCTCCGCGTTCTCGCCCTTTCTTTAAAAGAAAATGCCGCCAGTCCTCTGAAAACCTCTCTCATCTCACGTCTCACGCCCGCTTACAATCCAAATAACCCTCAACCCATTGCGTTCCATTTCAAAGATCACATCATTACCCCAATCCGCATTCTTCAGGGGCTTGGTATCGATGTATTCGCGAACAGCGCATATGATACATGGGTTATGCACACTATCTATTGTCGTTTGCAGAACAACAAACATGGGCAAACCTTCGACGACATTTGCGGAACAGCGGTAAATCCTTTATATTCGATGTTTAATCACAGCTGCGATCCCAACATTGATTGGAGACACGACGATGAAAACAGCACAGTTACCATGTTTGCTGAGAGAGATATCAAGAAAGGGGAGGAGATGTTCATTTCATATATCGGGAAAGGCAAGAGTCTTAAGGAAAGACAACGGAAACTTATGCCTTGGTTTGGCATGGATTGTGCATGTCCCAAGTGTGATGAGGAGAAACTAGAAACGATGGCGGCAGGTATCACCATCTGAGCCGGGGATTTCTAGTAGCGAAACCATTCTTAGATAGACACCAGACCAACTTCCGGGCTCAATCTTACTCATCAAAATTTATCCATTGCTTTTTTTTCTGACCATTGAAATTGGCATTGACAAGCCTAGGAAATGATCCCTTATTATCTAAGCTTCTTGCAGACTTTTGTCTATGCACGTTTGGCACAATAGCATAAGTGTTATGTCTGTTATGTATCGTATGAGCCTCGACGACTTTACATCACACTAGATCATTATAAAATGAAGTCATCTCATACTCCCTATTCCTGGGTGAGAAACACAGTCAAATTTATGGATTTCGATCCACTTTAACGATCATATGCCAAAAAATTTATTATATAACAGGAAAAATGTGATATAAAGTTATCGAGCTTACACAGAAGATCTATATGATATATCATAGAGTTGAATCTGCTGACATTGGGAAAGATTAATCATACGCAT
The DNA here is from genome assembly GCF_013461495.1 of Botrytis fragariae. Taxonomy (NCBI): domain Eukaryota; kingdom Fungi; phylum Ascomycota; class Leotiomycetes; order Helotiales; family Sclerotiniaceae; genus Botrytis; species Botrytis fragariae. Next base: position 1,358,877 of record NW_023500997.1, read on the forward strand.
GCATATAGCCGTGTCAACGATAAGTAATAATACCAATCACGTTTGACTTGTGCCATTGAAGCCTCATATTTTTGTGTAAAAAAAAGCGGATGTTGTCAGTTTCGTCCCTGGTTTTCAATATGAGGATGTCGTATTATTCGTCGCCTTGTTTCAACTAGCTAATACTTCCTCCTCCAATGATATCTTAATTTTTCTTGCTTATCTGCAAAATTATGGGCCTTGTTAATCGATCTCCAATGATGCATTATATTTCCTTGCATTAGCACCTGTCATCATTCTGCAGTATTCAATATCATGGCTGATTATTCTCACGGCATCCCAATGCAGCACCTATTACGTTGCGTTGAGTGGGTTTCTAAACTTCCGCGAGCTCGGCAGTTGCATCATAGTTCAATGGAAACTTGTGCTACCCATATATCATCTCTATTATCTCAAGACAATGAGACATGTTGCTTCCATCGCTCAATGATCATTCAAATCCTGCACAAGTATTTGAAATTGACGTTAATTTTTATAGCACGAGCTACATGCCAAGATGTTTTGCTCCTTCAACATGACGACCATTACTTATCTACAAATTATGCTTTTTCTATTCTTGTTCCTGTGGACCATCTATGGCGCTATATATCGTCTATACCTAAGTCCCATTGCGAAGTTTCCGGGCCCAAAGCTTGCAGCTTTGACATCGTGGTATGAGATCTACTTCAACGTCGTGCGTGATGGACAATGGCTTTGGGAAATCAAACGAATGCACGAAGAGTATGGTATGTTTGATGCCCTCCTCAACGTTTTATTGTGACTGAAAATTGTAGGTCCAATCGTGCGCATTAATCCTTATGAATTGCACATTAATGATGTGGATTATTATGATGAATTATATGCGGGCAATACACGAAAACGTGAAAAGTAGGTCATGGACAAAATTTAGCTTAAGCTGGGAAGTTTGGGTGCTCCGATCTCTATATGAAGTCCTCGAGTCGAGCCATTTCAACTCATGCGATATCCTAAAAGTCATTGAATTGCTGATTTTATACTACTCCTTGCTCGCGTATTCTTAAAGCACCAAGAATGGCAGGAATGGCAAGGTTCATTGAGGTGTCTAAGAATGCACTTGTACTTTTACTTCTCACCTCAAAAAATCATTAAATCGTGTAGAGCCTTTGTACTAATAAGCAATGACAGATATCCATGGTTTGTTAGTGCTGGTGGTTCTCCAGGAAGTTCTTTTGAGACTATAGGACATGACCTCCATCGTCTTCGAAGAAACGCCGTCAACCCTTTCTTCTCCAAGCGATCTATCGTGGCTATGGAGCCGCTTATCAAATCAAAAATCTCTCTACTGTCTAATGTATTTCAGTCTCATTTCGCCCAAGCAACCCCCATCAATCTTCGGGTAGTGTTCTCATCGCTTACTTTAGATGTGATTTCTGATTATTGTTACGGGGAAGCCTTCGGTGCTCTGATTGATGAGAATCTGGCTCAATTATGGAGCAACACACTTTCTCAAATCATGTCTATAACGACTATTGTTATGCATTTCCCCATAGTGTATACAATTCTATCATGGCTACCTGATAGCCTAGCTGGGCCGGTGATGGGACATCACAGAGTCAGTCGCAAGAATCCATCTCCATGTTCACAAACTGGCACCTGACTATAGATACTAGAATTCAAGAAAACAAGTGGCGCGTGTTTTGAATCATGAAGATATTGGAGGTCGTCAGAATACAATATTCCACGAACTTCGCGATAGTAGTCTTCTTCCCCCCGAAGAAAAGACTCTTAGGCGACTGGCTGATGATGGAAATATCATGGTTGGAGCTGGAGGTGAGACCACAGCTCAAACTTTAGTCGTATTGTTTTATCATCTCCTGGATAACCCAAAAATGTTGTCGAGGATCAAGGATGAAGTTAGCACCTTGGGTGAAGACATTACGTGGGGGAGATTGGAAACCCTACCATTCCTGGTGAGCCAACTCGAGACATTGAAAATTTAGATCGCTACTAACGAACGCACTCACAGTCGGCGGCCATAACCGAAGCATTACGTCTCTCAAGCGTGGTAACCTCGCGTCTCCCTAGAATCGCACCCAATGAAGACATGAAGTTTCAGAAATGGACGATTCCTGCTGGTGTATGTATGACTCTGTTCCATGGCCCCTCTTATTGATCTTCATCGACGTCTAAGGACCTGTTTACCATTCACTCCTCCTTGACTACGTTTACCATTTTGACGGTATCTAGACACCAACAAGCATGTCTTACTTTTTAATCCACTACTCCCCCGAAATTTTCCCCTCTCCTAATGAATTTAACCCGAGCCGCTGGCTTATAGAATCGGTCTCAAACGATCCGACTACAGGAGATACAATGCGCAAACATAGGCTGGACAAGTATTTTGTCCCTTTTTGCAAGGGAACGAGAATATGTCTTGGCATGAAGTATAAAATTCACCATGTCCCTACCTCTCTAGTGTTCTGACTAACAGATGAATCTCAAAAACAGCCTAGCGTATGCAGAATTGTTTCTCACAACAGCGTATATACTCAAACGTTTCGATCTTGAGCTTTATGGAACTACGAAGAGAGATGTGGAAATCAAGAGGGATCATTTTGTTGCGGCACCAGCAGCAGGAAGTAAGGGTATTAGAGTTATAGTCAAGCATGATAACGGGGAGTAAGGAAGTGGCGGGGTGCCATATTTTGAATTGGGTTCTTAGATACTCTGAAACTTTATCGCGGGTCTATACATTACTGTACTATGCATTAAGTTTACGCGAAAGGCCTTTTTACACCAAAACTCACCTTATTCAAAACACAATAAAAGATTGAAATTCTCTTATATTGATATAAAAACTACCGGAACGATAAATATTAATGTAAATATATCAAAAGAATGAATGAATTATTTGATAATGGTTTTATTCTTATTTAATTGAACTTTGAACTCAAAAAATATAGAAGATCACAAAAATCGCTTGATTTGGGTAGAAAAATAGAATATGAAAAATCAACCATCTTTAATCGTTGATATTAAAGGTGTCCACTGCTTTGACGGCGTCTACCGATGCGAATAAATTGTGGTAAGTCAACCCTGGAGGGATTTCTCCACCGGCAACAGGAGGGCCAACACATAAAAGGAAGCTACGGGAGTGCTACTTTCAGTATACAGCCTGACGGTGGACCTCTCACCAAGTGCGGTAGACAAAGCCTGAATAGACACTGACCATTCTCTGTTCTCATCCATCCTCCTCTTAGAACCGCTGAAGACTCCCTCGGGACCGTGGAATGCATTCACAGATGCAGTGACATTAGCAGAAAGCTGAGTTGCGTTTGTAATGATCGCACCGGGAACTAAAGCATACGAATATCCAAAAGTATTAGTGTAGCGAGCAGCATCCGATGTCCAGGGTGCCTCCCTATTAGGTTGGTAGAACGGGGTCAAAGGTGACACAGAAGTATCGCTGTCACCCGGGGCGATTGTAACAGTACAGATGAAGTCAGGTTCTGGAAGCATCCAGACGTTGAGGTAGATCGCTTGCCAGATAATAAAATGACGGTCCACATTGGCGTGGTGAAGCCATAACATTAGATCAATTGCAGAGTGACTCAGCTGACTCATATGACCGTATGGGTCTCCAATAGGAACGTGTACAACGCCATGAGAATTTTCGAGAGATGAGTCAGGAGAGACTTTGAAGGCCATGTTTTAAAATGATGTTGCTTTGGAGGACATGGAATAGATCATACTCATCAAACCTTCAGTGCCTGTGTCTTCATTTACTACATCTGGCTGAGATTTCCCCAGAATCGCTGCGTTAAGGAATCTCAAAGTAGTTGGATCTTGAGCCAAGTCTTCATTTGCAGTGTTGGTACCCATAGTAGGATGTTATTTTGCGTTCAACGAGAACTGCTAAAATCTATAAAGGATAAGAGGGTTTGCAACATTCTGAGTGACGGAGGGTGTGTCGATCTGGAAACGAATAGAATAAATTCAGCATAGAATAAAGAGCTGGACATGAAGGACAATGTCCTTGTATACAAAAAGATGCATAAAAGGCTACCTGAATATGTGCCATACATATACAATGCTAGGATTGTAACAGTTCCTCTTCGTAAAAAGTCCTGTTATGGTTGATCATCTGAGAAGCCACTGTCGGGTACCTAAACTGGTAAAGACCTCTGATTCGAGAGAACAATGGGACAAAAATGAAGATATCTTTTGGAAATTTTCATGAAAATTTGTCTACCTTATGACCGTTCGTTGGTGTCTACCTCCATGTACGTGAAGCTAGGGTGTTATTTGATTCTGGTAAGGTAGATTTCTGAAAGTGGTAAAAAAAAAAAGGCTGACGGTCTGGGAAAGCTTGCTTCTCCAAGAATAACGGCGCGGAAACACGAGTATTGGCGCATAATACATGCATATTAGGAGGCTATAGCAACCAGGCAACTCGCCGGGTCGTCAACCAGCATGTGCTGAAATATAGAAATTTTTGACAATCATATTTCGATTATCGAGTCGTTGAAGAACATACGATGAACCGCCTGACTAGATCTGGACAAACCAGTGCTTGGGTGCAAATTCCCTCCCCCGCCTAGTCCTGACGATTATTGCCGATCAATACGAGCTTCTACACACGTGTCAATGAAAGCGACTAGGCTCAAGTGAAGTCTCACTGAGTTTGGCCATGCCTTACCTTTAAATGCCCTATTCCTGACTATACGAGATGAGAATTGGAGCTGACTGTAGTCAGCAATCTGTTCCACCGCTTTGTCACGAATTTACTCTCTAGATTTGGTTTCGTACGATACCATTGATACCGTTGATTTGATGTACCTTCCCACATTCTGCCTTCCCCAGAAGTAGGGAAGCCTGAATTCGATAGAATACGAAAAACTGCTAGAGCCGCTTGAATCATCAATATGAGGTGCGTAGTATGATAATGGTCACGTTGAGTAAAATTCGATATGTAACAAATTCATTCTAGCCCCCTATTGAAAAAATTGTTACAGAGCCGAAGCTTTGAATCCAGTGATGGTCCCTGTGCTCCTGATATCATAGAGTTTCAGGATCTTCGGTGCAGTAATTCTATGTCCGCTCCGTAGCCATGGTCAAATTGTAGGTATAGGTGGAGTGGATGCGGAGCGTGTAAAATGGTGAAATGTTACCACAAGCATAAAATAATGATTGAATATGAAGCACACTGGTGCTGAATTGTTGCTGATGGGAAGGATGGCATATAGTTAAATCCACCAACAACAAACCATGGAAAGTGTCGACCGCATTTCATACCTTTGTCTGTCACTGCACAGAGCAGGACAATTTACCGACTCTTTCGAGGCATGATGCGACGCTATTATGCTGCCATGCCTGGGGTTTTCGAAGTTCAATTCGCCTGGAAATATAATTTGAATATTAGGTTGATACTTCATTGATATCAAGTTTTAGGTGAAGATTAAAATGGTAAAAAACATAAACTTTGATGAGTGTACGTATTGCGTTCATTCAGATTAACCTCTGCCTTATGCAATTGACCATTCTGGGCTCCGAGAGCTGTGAATTCTTTTCTTAGAAACTTTATGCCCAATCATCTGGCGCAACAGAAATCTTTAGTTATACGCCTGTTGCCAAAATTTTATGACTGACCAAATCATCGACAGCTATTCTTGGATGGCCCCCAATTTCCAAAGTCTTCGATTTTGTCCACTTACGGTAACTGTGAGTTACACCTATGATTTGCGGTGGGCGGCGTTCTTCCCCAGCAAGATAGTGTTGTGATTTTGGTATCATGTTAGTTCATCTTTTGCACTATGACGCCAATGAGTTGCAACATTAGGCCCTCATTCTATCTATCTTATTTTCCAACAGTATGCGAATCTATATCTGGGGTAGAGCTTAAGGAAGCGTCAGATTCTCGATCGTATGGGTAACTTCAGGTACTAGGTGGGCAATCTGATTTGGATCACGCATGGCTATAGTAAGATCATCTGGGAGTGTACCAGAGTAAAGAAGGTTCTACTACAGATTAGTAAATTGTTCGGAGAAATTGATGATTTTACTCACTTTTTTGACAGTGTCAAATGTATCTTCTCTCTCGGTATAGTCGCGAATTACCTTGCTTGTGTTGAAATCGACATAGATCCTAGTATCTCTGATCCTAACAAGAACGTTATCGAGTCTCATGAACAATCTGCACAAGAGAAGCATTCGGTCAGGCATAACCCGCAATTTGCAAGAAAACACAGATATTCCGTTGTCGTCTAGCTCACTCTCGTATAAAACAACTTCTTCGAAAAACAGAATGGGATCTTGACGCTTAAGAAGGGCAATAGGTATCGGATCGGAGTTATCCAACGTAAACAATTTTCCGTTTGTTATAGTGCCTTTGTAATCGGTTGTATATGACCAGTCGAATGGCTTAACGATTTCTTTGATGCCTTCATGGGTTTTCTCCCTACATCATGTTAGCTTTGATATATTGAAACCCAAAGATTGCGATTCCCTACCTGCTACTTGACCACTCTTTTGAATAGGCTACTTTTAACATATTTTTGTCCGTCTTGTCCACGCGATCCAGGGCATCGTATGCATTGAATTCCATGCGCCATCCACTCGCTACGTGCTCGATCGCAACCATGTTATCACCAAAAATCATCTCTGGAACCGGTATGCCGAGCTTCTCTGACATCTGATCTATTGGACCTGATTTCGAGATTGGGAGTTTACGTGCACTGATTTTGAAGCCTTTCTGAACATGCGACACAGTAGCGGTATCTGCCGCACTGGGCATTGGGTAAGTCTCATTGATAGGACCGTTGAATGCCATGATTGTAGATTGGATATGAACGGCGTGTGAGATAATGAATGATTTATCTGGTCTGAGTCCGATTCGAGCACTGATCAAGTTCAAGATGACTCTTTTCGATTGCGTCTTTGGCGGATATGAAATGCGAGACGAGGTAAAGGGAGAGCTCTAATTCAAGCTCGGTTCAGTAAAAGCTTAGGTTCGAATTCGAGTTGCACTTCCACTTTCACTTCCACTTCCGGTTCCACTTCGAGTTCCAGTTCCAGTTCCAGTTCAAGATTGCTCCTTGTTCGATTCCAAGAGTGATGTGGCGATCGTTTCATCTGGTAGGGAGAATGAATACCTAGGTATGGCGCAGAAGATGCACAATTGTAAGTGTATACTACCTACCTATGCCTGTTTGGTGGGGTGAGACGAGACAAGGCTGCTTTAGTTGTTTTGGTGGGCACGTGGTGAGTGGGGAAGCTTGCCTCTCTCGAGCCTCTCTCGAGCCTCTCTCCTACTCTTCCGAAATCTCACTCCTCACTGGGCAATTCTCGGATCGGTATCGTGTGTTGCTGTGTCAACAAGCATTGACTTTTTAGCCGCTGCCTTTTCCAGCTTTTCTAAATAATAAACTCTCGTCCCGTCCGTCACCTTGGATTTCCAAAGATCTCTTGAATACATCAATAATACTTTCGTTATCATCCACTATTTTACTAACCTAGCAGTCAAACACCTTCAGACACCTTCAAACTCCTGCAATCGACCAAGATCCTTTCAACATTTTCATCAATTCTTGCCCTTTGTCTCGGATATCTCGCAATGGCTGCCCATGGCCTTGAATCGCGCTTTGAGCGGATGTCTGTAAATGATGAGAACGATCCGGGGGAAGGAAAGAAATACATGTCCAAGGTGAATGACTTCCATACCAAAGATCAAGTGCATCGTAGCTAATGGATACCGAGCAGATCGCATCTACTACATCCTCCAGCACACAATTATCACAAAATGCCAATCGAGCAAACCTTCTCAAGATGGCCTTGCAAAATAAGAATACAGTAAACACAATCACAACAGTCACAGCTTCATCACAGGAGCCAGCTTCTCCTTCAAGAAAACCAACTACATCATATCGAGATTCCGAACAAGTTGCCAGAATCGAGCGCAAATCGAACCCTATGTATCAAGAGCCAGCTCCAGTAAAACAGTTTCATCTTGGCATGTTCGAGATTGGTCGACCTCTCGGTAAAGGCAAATTCGGCCGTGTATATCTGGCAAGAGAACGTAGTACTGGGTTTGTTTGTGCCTTGAAAGTTTTACACAAAAATGAGATACAAAAGGGCAAAGTAGAGAAGCAGGTCCGACGGGAAATCGAAATTCAAAGTAATCTACGGCACCCAAATATCCTCCAATTGTATGGCCACTTTCATGACAGCAAGCGAGTCTTCCTAATTCTAGAATTTGCTGGCAAAGGAGAACTTTACAAGCACCTTCGTAGAGAGACAAAATTTCCGGAATGGAAAGCAGCTCACTACATTGCGCAAATGGCTGCCGCTCTGAAGTATCTCCACAAGAAGCATGTCATGCATCGGGACATCAAACCAGAAAATATTCTGGTCGGTATCCATGGGGAGCTCAAAATCGCAGATTTTGGCTGGAGTGTCCATGCCCCTAACGGCAGAAGAAATACTATGTGTGGAACTTTAGATTATCTTCCACCTGAGATGTTGCAGAGCAACAGCAACTACTACAACGAGAAGGTTGATTTGTGGAGTCTGGGTGTGTTGATGTACGAGTTTTTAGTTGGCGAGGCTCCTTTCGAGGACACTGTAGTCATGACACACAGGAGGATAGCAAGGTGCGAAATGACAATTCCAGGCTTTGTTTCCTCAGAAGCAAAGGATCTGATTAAGAGGGTATGTTCAAATTCATCTCAGCATTCGTCTCATACTAATCATTGTCATAGCTACTGGTACTTGACCCCGAGAAACGAATTCCCCTCGAACAGGTTGAGAAGCACCCCTGGATCATCAAGCACTGTGTAAAGGGTGAGCGAGCTAGCATGCGGGATTCAAAATCCACTGGTAGCAAGTCTCCACCGGAGAGTAGCAAAACTCCCCTAGAAACCCGTGAGGAATGATTTGACGAATTCTGTTTTGTTTTGAGCATTGGCGTTTAAGGAGTAGAATGATTGAGATGATTCTTGGGGAGAACAAGTTGAGTAAGAGTTTGGGATTTGCATCTAATGTTTCCATTACACTGGCGCCTATCTTGATATACATTTCTATACCCGAGTACTTAAGTACTGAATACGATTATTTAACAAAGCAAACTTTCTATTATTACATATGCGTATCTCATAAAACGACCTCACTTGTAGATCTCGTCAAAGGGTCGAGTATCCGAGTAACACGAATCCCAAACTTCGTTAACTACCTTTACGGCTTGAACATCATCTTTACACCAAGGTCTAGCCAATACTGACTTGACTGCTCTCCTGCGCACGCAGTCCTGATGTTGTTGCGTTACCCTGTAGTTATTTCTCGTCCAGAACTCTCTTGCCCATCTACATTCTCCGCTCAGACTTGCTGCTCTGATCTATGTTATCGTTTAGCTGTTTTTTCCTGCACTCGTACTAGGCCAGGGCAGACAAACCTCCGAGCAAGCTGCATGTCGCAGATCTCCCCAGTCCACCTTCCACCTTAAATGATCCCAAGCATGCACCATTTCATGTGCCAACGTATCCTCCACATGTTTACTATCCCTCATCTCATTCGCACATAACTGAATGCCATGCTCGGGGCTGAAACCCCCACCTTGCCTCACCGTTTTCCCATCTTCTGTGATTCGTGTGGGACATCTCCTGCAACGTATATTATCTGCATCAAGCTTCCCATTGAGATCTCGTATGTTTTTTTGCATAAATATGACGATTGGTGAGTATTTTAAGTTGTAGTCTCGCCATTCTTCACATCGGTCGCAGTCGCGCTTCTCATGGCGAGCGTATTGATCTTCGCGATAGAGTATCTGGTGGGATGGAGGCATTGTGCCAAGTAGGATAGAGAACCAATTGCGTGTTCGAGCAGTTGGGTCGAATTGCGGTTCCGACTCCTTCGCAGAGTCTGGGACAAGCGGAGGCTTGTTTCCGTCCGACGATGACATTATGGATAAGTAGCTACAACACTTACGCTTTGCGATGTACCAAGTAGAGCGCTGTTTGTTGATACAACAATTGTTCACAAAAATAACTTTTGGTGGGCGGTGGGAAAATTCTGCCGGCATCGGATTGACATAAAACAACCCAAGACAACATTCATTTCTTTGATGATTTGCTAGGTATACATACACATTACACAACGTTTTTTGATATCTTGTCGAACGTGTTCTACATAATAAGATGAACGTTGGCAAGATGAAGACCCCAAAATCTTTAACTATAGTTATAAAGTTAGGTACTTACAAACCTCTTCTTTTCAAAGGCCAGAAGCTGAGTCACGGGATATTATAGGGACCAGTTCCATTGTGGATGAGAAAACTCATGAGCCGTTGTTGAGTATTTTGAGTTTGATTGTTGAAACTGCTGTGAGACTACACAAAGATGGACACAAAGTTATTATTGTATCCTCCGGAGCTATTGGAGTTGGACTTCGAAGAATGGACTTGGATAAGAGGCCAAAACATCTTCCCCGAGTACAAGTATGTCTCGTTCAAAGCAGCTAATCAGTGAATATTTGACTAATATTGGCGGGTGTAGGCTTTAGCAGCAATCGGACAATGTCGTCTTATAAGTCTATGGGATAGCTTGTTCGCTCACTTACAACAACCTGTTGCACAAATTTTGCTCACGAGAAATGATATTGCAGATGTAAGCTCATCATGTAAACATGAATCACTACATAACTTACACTTTGTAGCGAACCCAATACCGAAATGCTCAAAACACCTTGCACGAGCTTCTAGAGATGGGCGTCATCCCTATCGTTAACGAAAACGATACCCTAGCTGTCGCTGAAATCAAATTCGGAGACAATGATACTCTATCTGCAATCACTGCAGCTATGCTCCATGCAGATTACTTATTCCTGATGACTGATGTCGATTGTCTCTATGATAAAAATCCTCGAACACATGCAGATGCACAAGCAATTGAGGTTGTTGAAGACATCTCCGCATTACAGGCCGATGGTAGTCGTTCCCCATTCAGTTCTTATGCCCTCACGAAATAAATGCACTAACTTTCCGTCTTCAGTATCAAGTGCTGGCTCTAGCCTCGGTACAGGGGGGATGTCCACAAAAATAGTTGCTGCCCGTCTAGCCACCTCTGCAGGTGTAACAACTGTCATAACACGGTCCTCTAGCCCAGGAAACATTGCAAGTATTGTGAGCTATGTTCAATCTCTCAAAATTTCCGCTTTGGTCGGTAAAAGCGGTGACATTATTTCGCAATCACAGACACCAGAAACTCTTACGAGATCCAATTCCACACTATCTCTTACTGGTGTAACATCGTCGCTTATGGAACCACCTCTACATACCAGGTTCCTTCCATCGCATCAGCCGATCCGGGACCGCTATTTCTGGCTTCTACATGGTCTCTCTCCGCATGGAACGATCTATATTGATGCTGGCGCTCATCGAGCATTGGCGGCCAAAGCTGGTCTGCTTCCTGCTGGGATTGTAGATGTAGAGGGCAGCTTTGCCCAACAAGAAGCCGTGCGTCTAGTGGTTGTTGAGCGTCCAAGCTCGCCAGATGCAAAGATTGTGGCAGGGTCGGGAGTTGAAGTGGGTAGGGCGTTAGTGAACTACAGTGCAATGGAGATAGCTAGGATTAAAGGTGTGAGAAGTAGTGAAATACATGGATTGTTAGGCTATGCAGATAGTGAGTATGTTGCTTTGAGGGAAAATATCAGCTTCTTCGAAAGAGGGAGTAGAAGTGCGACACCGGTTCTCAGTTAATTAGTAAATTTAGACTTAGAAATGACACTAGAAACAAGTTTGATCATCTGATGATGAATCCAACAATTCTAATGAATATAGTAGATATGATTAAAGAAAACCTGACTTACGAACTTTCACATAATCGTTTTATGTTGATAGAAATTATTATTCTAGTTTGATATATTCTTGATAAATCCCGATTCCACATGTAAAGCACTATAAAGTACTTTTTTATACTAAAATCAACGATATTGAAAATCAATTTTAAGTTAATTAATATCATTATATAACGTGGTTTATTATCAAATGGATTATTTCAAAATGTACCAAAATCAATGCTTTTTAAATATTCGAATTTAAATAATTAATTACTATTTTGTCGAGAAAAAAAATAAATATTGATAACTAATCAAAAATAAATATTCAGAAATCTGAGTTTTGTATTTTATTATATTTCAAAAAATTTAAAACTGTTATTTTTAAGGTACAGGTAAAGACTTATATTGTACTATAAGGGTAGAAGGGCTATGGAAGAGTGAGGCCCTACTTATAGGAAGCAGGGCATACTAATGGTCTGTATCTGAGGCATAAAGGCAACTACAGATCATGTAGTTGGCGCCGCGACAGTTATGACTTTTTTTTATAAAGATGAGTTTTTTTAATATGTTATAAGAGATTTATTATATTAATATGATATGGTTTATTAGTATATAGCCTATATCAGTATATGGCCCACCTCATTTTATATATAAAGTCTATCTATATATAATCATATACTTTATTTATTTATTAATTAAATCTTTTAAAAACTAAATATATAACATTTAATTATAAACATATTATAAAAATCTAATCCTTTTTTACAAATTCGAATTAATAAAAGAGTTATTATAGAAATAGTTTTTTTGTAACAAAAATCGCAACAATTTCTACTTTTTTTAGAATATAATAAGAAAATTTATATAAAAACTATATTTTTTAAAAAACTAGATTTTTATTATTATTTAATATTCTTTTTTATTGAGAAAATAATAATTAGTTATTAAAATATAATTTTAAAAAAAGCTCAATTTTGATGTATTTTTGAAGCGGGCCATATACTGATATAGGCTATATACTAATAAACCATGTTATTATATATTTATATATTACATATTTAATTTTCAATTTTTTTTTAATAAATAAAGTAAGTGTATAGTTACATATAAACAATTTCTGTATATAAATTAGTGGCTTATCCGATGATATAGTTCATGTGATGATAAATCATGACATTTGAAAATTTACATAATAATTAAGTATAGTTTTAGTAAGGAAATTTGCTTAAATTTTAGACCGATATTCATCAAAGATACGATCTGATATAAACAATACTATTCTAATTTTAGAACAAAAATTTGTGAATTTGCAGAATTTGAATAAGATCAATTTGTACCCCATATATTATGTAATCATAGATCTATATAAGTATTCAACTTCCTTTTTAATAGATTTATAAAATCTCTTCTGATTAGTTATGAGAACTATCAAGACTAAAACGAAGTTATTCCAACAGACAAAGGGAATAAATATTCACGGAATCATTTTAATTGAGTATATAATCTTAGATGAACTAATAAAACGATTAGAAGAGAGATGATTAGCTTAAAACAATTGAAGTCTTCGAAATATTAAAATTAGTTTTAGGGTAAGCTCTATAATAGCAAGAAAATTATTTTCAATAAATATATTTGAAAGTGCATTAAAGATGTATTTAAAGGGACATTTAAAAGTGCGTCTATAAAAAAGTTATAATATACTAAGGTATACTTGTCTTAAATATTTTTCAGTATTAGAATCTGAATTGGGCTCTGAATTAGGATCTATATAAGAGCTTATGAGAAGCAAACTAAATAGAAAGCTTAATAAAAATCTAAACAAGAATCTAAACAAGAACCTATCAAATCATTAAATCATTAAGTTATTAAACCCTTGAACAATCAGACTAAAAAAAGATTGAAAAATCAAAATCTTTTTCTGAAAACTAACTTTTTTATTTTTCACCTTTTAAAGTTTTTTATGTTGTTTGCTATCATTAGATTAATTGATTCTCGAAGAAATTCTTCCCTTTCATTGATAATGATTTTTTTCGTTTGAATTGACTTTGTTAAATCTTTCATACAAGTGCATAAATAAATTGACACTCTTATTTTTTCATTGATAATTCTATTCTATTGAATTTTAATAATTAATTTATTTTATTTGGTAGTAAGTTACTTTTGTATTACTGAAATTTATCTCTTTTATTCTCATACCACCTAAATTCTAGTTTATTATATCTAGAATCTATATACAAGATCTAACTTTCAATTACAGAACTAAATCTTTTAAACCTAGATTTAAGATTTTGAACATACATTCTATATATATACTATAAATACTAATTTTATAACATAAATTCCAACTCTCAGATACTATGAATTCTAATTTTAAATACTATAGACTTTAGTGTGTAAATCATAAAATCTAGTTACTATACGAATTGGAAAATACAAAAGTAAATTCAGATCAACTCCAGCAGTGTGAGAGTAAATAAACTTATTTTTAGTAGTACTAGAGTGATTTATTATTAGTTTGATACTATTGAGAGTATAATACTAAGGTAGATATAAATATAGTATCGATAATAATCCTAGGAAAGCGATGACTTACATCTTAGGACATAAATTGATTACCTGTATTGAATTTGAATAATAAAATATATAAATACTTCTAAGTTTATTTTTCCTGACCCTTTTGATTTAATTCTTTTATACTATAATTTCCTATAAGAAAAAGTAGTAAAAAGCAATCATTCTAATATCATTACCAATAAATAAGCTTGATTCCAAATTGAATTTCTTATTTAAGTCGTTAGTGGGTAGACTTCATAGAGTATATATGTAAAGCATATAAGATAAGAAGTACTATAACTCTATCTACCCTTTTTATATAAAAAGAAAATACTACACTGTATATGTCTTCATCCTGATCATATACAAATCATATATTTAAAGTCAAATATAATACGATCTCATGTCATATTTTACTTATATATTCCAATAATTATCAATTTTGATACATGTAATCAAAAAAAAGGTTTAGAACTAAAATAAATTTCATAGTCAACTTTTATATGTTTTTGTTCTAGATTATTACAGTTTTGAAGATACTCTTAGTTTGCTATATCTTATTAGGCAGCGTATTTAATTTTTAATATAGACTTTTATTATACGTTTTATAAATACTCTTTATGATAGGGAATAAAAATTGAAATAACATATTTATATTTCATTTACATCAAAAGCTTTTATGCCATTAGAATAATTAATGGTTCGATTGCTATAAATGCTATTTAAGGGAAAAAATCATTTCCATTATCAAGTTAGAAATATCTCATCATTTAATTAAATTAACTTAGAATTTTAATGAAGGGAATTTACTCTGCATAGGAATATTGTATCTTTTGTCATGAATAACTAGATATTATGTATAATAATATTATATACCGATAGAATTGAACTGTCGAGATCTATCCTAATATATATATATATTTCAGAACACGTTTCTGAATTCAAAGCTGATTGGTCTAGAAAGTATATAAGATTTACAAAGGAATATCGAAAGATAGAGTTTGATCGAAATAATGAAATTACTGATGATTTGATAATGACGGACTGATAAATTGAAATTTGAAGAGATAAAATTATCGTACAAATTGAAAGCTTGTTTATAACGAGATTATTTTCTTGATAAATAATTGATTAAAGAGTTGAATCAAAGTTTTGAAGCTTTTGAAGCTTTTAGGGGATAAAATAAACGTTTCTAATTGATTTGAAAATTTAGAGGGAGTAGTCAGAGAGATAAGGAATCTCATTTTATAGCTTTATGGGTTTAATGAAGGTTAAAAGAATTTAGGAGGTTTATAAGATTTTGGAGATTTATCAGGAGATATGTCAATAGAGTGCTAATAAGAAATTTGATAAGAGATTTAATATGAAGTTTAATGAGAGTTTTACTAGAAGTTTCAATGAGAAACTTAATAAAACATTTAATGAGAAATTTGATAGAAAGACTTATCAGAAAGATTAACAGAGAGGTTTTCACGAGAATCTATTGAATTTATCGAATTTATTAGATTTATTAGATTCATTCGATTTTTGAAGTCTATTAAATCTATTTGGTTTTTGGAATTTCAAAGGGTTTTGGGGCTTGATGCTGCCCTTGGCGCCCCTATTCGAGCCAAAAGCGAAAGGCAAGTAAAATGTATCGACCGTTTTATTTTATTAGATTTGTTATTGAAAGTTGAAGTTGAAATTGGATATACTCCATTCAAGTCGAAATACAAAATCCCTCTTTCATAACTTCAGATCTCTAAATAACTTCAAAATTTCTATTTTAATATAAAAAATCTTTTTGAAACTTGGTATTTCGAAAGCTATATAATACAAGTATAGAACTAAATTCAGGTAAATTAAAAACAATTATAGAGAGTGCTAATAAGCCTATTATTATTTTGAGCTATAAAGGAGTGAGGGAAAGTTCGTCCTGTATATTATATAAAAAGTACTATTATTGAAATTCTCTTATACCTCAAGAGTACCCCTTTTTTGTGTATTTGTTAAGAGATTTGAAGAATTATGATCTTTTTGTATAAATTAATTATAGATATTCTAACAATATCAAAGTCTATGTGTTAATAGTCAATAAAATCTTTTTTGGGAAGATTGTTCTTCCTTAATTTTTCTATACTTAAGAGTCTTCTTTTCTGTAGACAAAATCCCTTCATAAGGCTTCCAAGTACTGAAATACCTAGATTATTAGAAAAACATTCAACGAAATGTATTTTTTTAATTTAATCTGAATATTTAATATTATATTAATAGTTGTATATTTTCTAATTAACTTTATGTTAAAAAAATAAATCTCCTTGTTCATATCAATAATAACATTTATTGAATTCGGGTAAATTTCAATTTCAGGATTGCAAAAGAAATTATAAAATGCTTTTCTAATTCGAATAGGATATAATAGTCGGCTCTCATAAGCGGCCGACTAGTTTCTAGTCGGGGAAAGCGAATGTTCCCGGAAAGCGAATTGTCCTTGCTTAGAATGAAAATATCACTTATTTGATTCTTTTAAAAATTATTTATTAATTAAAATATTATAGAATTAAAGGATTGATATTAATTATAGATTACTATATTTGAATTATATATTTTACTTATAATTTTATTAATAAAAGTTTAAATCAATATTGTTATTATTATTATTTTCTATATTTAAACTAAATCCTTTATTCTCCTTTATTCCATTCTAAATGTTTTCTATAAATATAAAAGATATATAATCTTATTATAAATCTAATTTTCTATTACTTTAGATATCTATTATAAAAACAATCTTCTTATTCTTTTTATTATTATTATTACTATTGTTATTAGTATTCATTGTTATCAAATTCTTTTTATTTATTCTATTTTTCTTTACTTCTTTCTCTCTTTACAACTCCCTTTATATCTGATTTGTATATTTCCATTCTACTTTTAGATCTATTATTAGAATAATTAGATAATAAGATAAGAGGATATTGGGGTTTTGTTTTTGGAATTTTTTTAATTCTTTTAATCTCTTTCTCTTTTCCTTTCTAGTATTCTTACCTATTTCTAAAACTTAATTTCTCTCTATATATCATAAAACTAAAAAGCTATTACAATCTCTTTTTTGAGCTATAGAATCTGCTTTATCTTTTGCTTCCTTTTGAAGCCTTTACAAATCTTCTAATATAAATCCTTTTGAAGTATTAACCATACTAATTTTGTAATACTTTCTAGATATTTAATTATTTATAAAGTCTTCCTGTTTTTTCTTATAATATATAGTTATTTCTATTTTCAGTATAATAAAATCGATTTATATGCTTTATACATTACTAACAAATATTTCGAACTCTTCTCCTTAAATAGGATTACTCCAATCCGGATTAGCTTTTCTGATTTTATGATTTCAATAACCTAGGTCCTAGAATACTATTATAGATCAAGCTAATATAATATAAAAAGATAGTTCTGAATTCTCTTTAATAATTAATAAGAGCTTAAGTCAATTAAATTTTCTAATATTCTAAATACAGTTTTTCGAATTAATAGATTATAAACCCGAGCTTCTCCATACTAATTTTATATTCGAAAATATAAAGATTTTATTTTGAATAGTTACTAAATCTTATAGAAAATATACAATATTATATTCTATAATGAATTCTATTAATACTTTTTAAATAAAATATTAATACTAATATTTATAGATTCTGAATATACCTATATTGAGTAATTGTATACAATATATAAAATATGGAATAAGACAAAAGGATTATATATGATTCAAATTTGCAAATTCAATGAATTCTGATTATAGATAGAATTTATAATTATTCATAAATAGAATCTTCCATTCTTTATTTAGCTCAAAGTTCGAATACTGAATATAATACTTTAAGAATATTATAGCTATCTTATTGTTTATAAATCCTAATGCTGAAGGTATAATTTGTATACTAAAAGAAAGAATTTCTTGAAACCAATTCTACATCAAATCTTTTCCTTCTATAATAATTAAAGAAAAAAGAAGAAGGCTATTAATAATATTAATAGCCTCAAAGATTATAATAAAATATTGATCTTTAAAACTAATAAAATAAAACTAATTAATTAGCTTTATTTACTATAAATATATATTTAAATTATTAATCTCTAATATATTATTTAGAATTAAAATCTTTTGCCTATACATATATCCTGTTCTGAATTCAGATTCATTGAAATTGATAATTTATGTTTTCTTTATAATACCTAATTCTTTTAAACAATTATAATAGTTTTTGAATTATTCTTTCACATCCTCTTCTCTTTATACCTAAATATATTACTTCACAATAGATTTTGTTATAATAATATATAGTTTCATTTTCTTTTAAAAGCTTTTGAATTATTGTTTTGAAGATGTATTTGCTTTAGGATTCTTAGTGTATTTGAGATATATAATAACATTGAAAATGAGTTTGTAGATAAAAGCGATATTATATTTGAATAGATTTTGAATAAACTTAGAAATATATTCAACTTGTATTTCAGTTAATATCCTATTCTATTCTTCTACCTTTCTAATATCAATACTATCAACTAAATAACTATATACACATTATACTACCTTTTTAAATTGTTTATAATAAGATTTAAATTTCTATATTCTATATACAACCTATACAGATTTCTAGGAATATTCCAAATAATATTGAATAGTTTTATTATATCTCAATTTATTATTATCAAAAATAGATAGTATAATTATTAAAATATAAGAATTAGTTTTTTATTAATTTTAATATAATATTCGATAATTGAAATAAATAAATCTCAATATAATAGGGTATTTTGTATTTGAATAAAAACAATTCGCTTTTCAAAAATATTCGCTTTCCCCAACTAGGAACTAGTCGGCCGCTTATGAGAGCCGACTATTAAATTAAAAAATTATTTCAAAGAAATCATTCTTGATGTTTTCTATATTCTAGTACTATATTGTATAACCCTCTTTTTTCTCTCTTCTCTTTCAATAAAATTTTAATTATTAAATTTATTTTACATACAGACCTTATCGATATAATATTCTCAGAATCAAGATATCAAATTTGGGTATATAGGAATAAACGATTTTTCAAATAAAGCTTTAGAATGTTATATAATCATAGTAAATATGAAACATAATATTAATATATGTATATACATATATAGAATATATTATCTTTTAATATTATTTTTCAAATAATTGTATAAAAAGGTTATCCTAAAATTTACTTCCTATAATCCATTTTTATATACAAAACAATAAAAATTAAAAGCTAATAAATTAACATAATTTATCACTACATATATCATATCAGTATATAGACCACTTTTACCTTAATTAATATTATTTAATTACAATATATAATATATTAATTAATTAACATATAATCAAATTATAAAGAAATTTGAATACTGTAACTATTAAGACTATTGAATGAAACAAAAAGGTATTAAACTATATGATATTATTTATATAATATTTGTTCAAAAATAAAATAAACTACTTTCTATAACTAAGATTCAACCAATATAATAGAAATTAATTAAATTAGAATAAAATATTATTATTTAATGTATAATCAATATAAATAATCAATATAAATAATAAAGAGTTTGATTTTTAAATATAGAAACAATTAGAAAGCTTTAGGCTAATTAATTTATAAAATGTTATATAGAGCTAAAAAATATATATTTTAAATATATTTACAATTTTCAAAAAGCTTTTTATAGAGATTCTATATTTATTCAAAATTTAATATTTTTGATTGTGATCTATAGAATTTTAATAAGACAGGCTTTACAATGAATAGTATAAACATTAGTATAATTATTATCAATGTTAAGAAATATAATATAAGTAAAACTATATAATTAAATAATAAAAAATAGGTGATAATAATCATATATAGTAATATAAAACTATATTTTTATCTTTAATAGTTTAAAAGTTAATTTATTTTTCAAATTGATATACAGAAATAGATCTCTCTATAGATTAGATTATTAAATTTATAAGCAATAGGTAGATGAATAATGAGATAGAATTAGAATAGTTAAAATATTTCGATAAATATATAAGAAATCGAAAAAAAAAGCAAGTATCGAATATTAGTAACTTATTAAATAACTAAAAGAATTATAACGTGATTCATATACATGTAGGCTATATCACCATATAGGCCACTTTGATCTCAATTCCTACTCACTTAATACAATATGTAATATATTAATCATTTATTATAGAATCTATAAATAACAAAGTATAATTTCTTTAAGTTATTAAGGCTATACAAGAAAACAAAAAACTAAGTATTCAAAAAACTACTAAAATATATAATATATTATATACTACAATTTAATATAAAATAAATAGATCTACTTTTTATACCAAATATTAATATACATCTCATAATCTTTTAGAATTAAAAAAGGATATTATTATTTAATATATAATCAATCTAGATTTAAAAGATTTTGTATCTAAATACAAAATAATAGAAAATATAACCAATTATATTCTTAATTCTAAAAAGAAAAAAAGAAATGGAAAATAATGGGCATATTGATTTGTGAAATGTAATAAAGAGCTAAAAACATATTTTAATTGTATTTATAACTTTCAAAAAATTCTCTATAAGGATTTTAAGTTTATTATGAATTGATTTCAGCTTATTTCAAATATATAAACTAAATATAGTATTTTTGATTATAATTTATGAAATTTCAATAAAATAGGCTTTATAATGAGGATTATAAATACTAATATAACTATTATTAATTCTAAGAGATTCAATAGTAATAAGGTTATATAATTAGGTAATCGAAAATAAGTAATAGCAATTATATATGGAAATGTTATTAAAAAAATAATATCTTTATTTTTAATAATATAAAAACAAATATACCTTTCAATTTGATATATGAAAATTAATCTCTCAAATCCCTTATAATCATACAAAAACTCTTTCTCAATTAATACTAATTAAATCTCAAATAACTTATTATTAATCAAGCTTTTCTATATCCATATTCGAAATTATACTAACTCTAACTAAATATACAAAGAAATGAGTATATAAGAATATACTTTTAAATACAAAAATTATATGTTTTAGAAAATAAAGAAAATATTAAATAAATATCAATATATAAAAAAGATTTAAATATATTGAGAAGGAATATTTATTAAATAAAAAATCTTAATATATTATCTTAATAAAAGATTAATATTTATATTCAATATAATAAGTATCAAAAATGAGGAAATTCTAATAAAAAAGTATTTTCTAATTAATATTATAATAAATACAAATTAATAGTGTTGGTTTGAGAAGGATACGGAAGACGTAGCACCCACGATATGTAGGTCCTAAATGTCTATGTTGTATTCTGTCTAAAGAGCTAGCTATGTACAGGAAGTAGTAGGTCTTATATAGACCTACTGAAAGAGCTAGTCTCTTTCGCTTTCGCTTAGGGCTTGTAATACAGTAGCTAATGAATTGAAACTATTCACTGTATGATCAACGTTCATACAAATAGGGTATAATATAAGAACTTATCAAAATAATGTAATAGATCCTATATTATTAGATTCTTTAAAGCTTTATTTAATTTAATGATTGTTGAATAACATGGATTTGAATATGGGAATTAAAGTGAAAGTGGCCCATATAGTGATATGGCCCGCATGTATATGAATCACGTTATATCAATATTGTTTTATAATTATTATAAGGAGAATAATACTGTATATATAGATTTATTAGTATATTGAAGACATTTAATCTAATCTATTAATATTAGATATTTTAATGTTTTAAAACAAGAATATAATATTTAAATTAAAGGATTTATAAAGGTATATATTAATTATATTTCGAAAATCGAATTCTTTATGACTTTCAAGACTGTATATTAATAGTTAATCATAAATTAAAATATGAAATCAGAATTTTAAGGAATAGGATTAGTTCTATTTGATTCAAAAGTTGTGCTTTGTAAATTAAATATTCAAATCCATATATTTACTTCTTCTTTTTTTAATTTAGATCCCTAAGTTTTTCAAATATCTTAAAATTCTATAAAAGCTCTTTTATAATTAATATTAATTGGATCTTGAATAACTTATTATTAATCAAATTCTTTTATATTTTTATTTGAAACTATATTTATTTTAATTATCAATATAAAGAAACTAATATATAATAATATACTTTGAAATGTAGAGATTTGTATATTTTGAAAAATAATTAAAGTATGTAAATGTTAATATATGAAAAAAACTTAGTTACATTAAGGAGAAGTATTCATTAAATAAAAGGCTTTTGATATATCATTCCAATAAAAAGTCAATATCTAGATTCAATATAGGAAATATTAAAAGATATAAGATAACATAAAAACTTATTAAATTAATATAATAGATCCTAGATTATTATATTCTCAATAACTTTAATTAATTAAATCAATAATTATTGAATAATATAAAATTAAAAATATCAATCAAGGTAAAAGTGATGTTTATGCTAATATAGTGTATGTACTACTAAACCACGTTATATATATTATTATATTTTAAGAATTTTGTTCTATGTCATTATTTGATAGTTGTAATCTATTAAGTAATCAAAAATTGTTACGACATATAATCTTAAAATTACTATTTTAATGGTTTAAATAATATAAAGTAAAAATCAAATAGATTTTAATAATATTGAAAATAGTAATAAGATTTGATCAACATACATTTATATTGATATATATTTATTAATTACATTGTTAATTTTCAATATTATCATACTACAACAAGTAAACCATATCGATTTCATTCAATTTAAACTATGATTAAAATAATGAAATATTGATTATAAAAGAGTATTGAGAAAATCTACTCCATTATATTGGAAAAGATTCTAAAGAGTTTTAAAAATAATCAAGTTATTTTATCAAAAGTACTTATAAGCTCAAAATCAGAAAATGAAGTAGATATTATTAACATATTAACCTCTATAATATCAAATTGAATGTTATTGTTTAAATTAACGGTAAAAACCCCGAATGTCATCATTCCATGTATTAATACCTCAACTAGTATATAACAAAACAAAATATCATTATTTCGTTATACCATCACTAAATTTATAGGCTAGCAAATTTCGAATCTAGTATACAACCTTTTAGGAATTAATAAAATGAAAAAAGAAGAGATAAATTTATTAATTAGAATTCAAGGAATTCAATTATGTAATTTTTTTGGAATTATCTTTAAAATAAGATTTAAAATCTAATATAATAATATTTTAGTGATAAGGGGGTTAGCACTAAAACTTGATCACTGTAACAAAACTAGCTGGAAAATTATTAAATTGAAATTTAATTTCAGTTTTTGAGATAATTCAAAATGAATTATTTTGTTGAATTCTTTAAGCTCTAATCAATAATTGTATCTTTTTTCTTTTATTTAATTAATCCCTAAAAGGTTTTATATTAAATGAAAAGATTAATAAACATTATAAAATGCTAATTGAGATCACTTTAATTATAAATCTGATATTTGAGATATCAATACATGGAATGATGATATTCGGGGTTTTTACCGTTAAATTAATATAAAAGCTTTTTCTTCCTATTATTGATTTTTCTTTGAATATAAAATCACTGTTTTACTAATGATCATCACAATCTAGAAATTCTGGAAATATTACAGAACAAGTTGAGTTTATTCATGAATTTTTTTACTTATTCATCTTTCATAAATTTCTTTCTCATAGATTATTGGATTTATTGAGATTATTTAAATATATCAGAAACCCTGCTTCAGTTTTAATTTTAATAAGTATAAGTCCTATTAATTCAAAGAAGCTTATAAATAAATTTGATAAGGAATATTGAAATTCCATTTTTGGTATACATATGATATATATACAATATGTGATTGTGTCTATTTATATATGTAGAGAAGGCGTTTTCCTACTTATCGAATTCTAAGTAACACAATCATCTTACTTTGTACCATACCTTCCAACATATTTCATCCCCTTTAAATTCAACAAGTTCAATCAGTAAAATTTTCAGTTAAAATGTCTACTTGATCCTTCTAACACATCCAACACGTCTAATAAATCTAATAAATCTAATAAATGTAATAAATCTAACAAATTTAATGGATTCCAAAAGTCGAATAAATCGAATAAACTCGTTTGTCTGTCATTTCTAGCTCGTATAAAAAGACTGAAGGCACTATTAAGCCTCAAAAGTTATCAATATAATAAACACAATAGATCCATCCTTCTTGGAAATCTCTTTTTCAATGTTCCAAAAAATCTCTTTCTTAACTTTTCTTTAAACCTCTGATAAGCACTCGAATGAATCTTTGTATAAATCTTTCTTTAAAAAGCTAAAATAGATCTCCTTATGAATCCCCTCATAAATCTCCTAATAAATTAATTGACTGAATCTTTGAGAGGTCTATAATCTTATAGACCTCAGGCTGCTCATCTCTCTTATTGCACTCTCTGACCCTTCGAACTAATCAGAGATTTTTATTCAATTCTTAGGAACTTTAAATGTTTCAAAAGCTTTTAAAACTTGGATCCAATTTTCGAATTAATTGTTCTGTTAGTAGGTATCAATATATCGATATAAAAGATACATTGTTAAAAGCTTTCAATTTAGCAATCAATTATATTTCTGAATCTTATTTCATTAATTATTTACTTTGAGTTATTGATTTATTGAATATTTTGATGGATGTTAGTGTATTAAATATGTGTATAAACTTTATATACTTTTTAAGTCAAACAATTTTAAGTTATGAATCATATTTTAAATTATAAGAATAACCTTATATAGTAATATTCTATGCATTGATATCTCAGCTAGTATATAACAAAGCTAACCAGTTATATTCTGTTATATTAATGCTAGATTTATAGGCTAGCAGATTTTGTATATGGTATACAGTCTTACAAAAAGCAGTAAAAATAAAAATAATTTATTAATTAGAATATAGGGAACTGATTTATATGATTTCTATTGGATAGTCTCAGAAATCTCAATTAATATTGAGAATAATATAATTTAAATTATAGGGAAATTAGTATTGAAGCTTGATTATTATAATCAATAAGCGAAAATTTTAACAAAACTAATATTTGTTTCGATTTTCGAGATACTATAATAAAAGTTTTGTTCATCGAACGCTTGAATTCTGATTAATAAGAAGATCTGATTCCCTTTTATTTTGTTAATTCTTTCAAGTTTCTATATCTAATTAAAAAATCGATTAATGTTATAAATACTTGCTGAGATTGATTCAATCAAAAATCTTGTATCTAATAAATCAATATATGGAACGTTACTACTCGAAATTATTATTGTCTAATTTTTATATGTCATAATGTATTAACAAGCTGTTTCTTAGCTTTTTGTAATTGAAAAAATAATGGATTTGCTAATGTTTTTTATGGGTATTTTTAATACTATTTGAAATCTATATTTTTGTTTATATTATATAGCTTTTTAAATACTAAAATTAAGAAAAGTGTAAATTTATAACTATTGAAAGACCTAAGGCTTTTTGAAAGAACTGTTTATATATTGACTTGATTATAATAGATCTGATCTCAACTTTTGACAAATATTCAACAATTAATAAATCTAATATACTCTACTGATTCTACAATGAATCTTCCACTAAATCTTCTAAATCCATCAAATCCTGTGAAATCATAACAATAAATCTATAACGAATCTTTTGCATACTTCGCTTGCCTCTCATCTCCAGTTTGAACAGTAGTAGTAGTAGTAGTTGTTGTTGTTGTTGTATTTATTATCATTCAGCGAGTCAATATAAGACTGACCCTGGAAACCTCTCAAAAGATATAAGGATATATTGTATTATAGTTTTATTTAATATTCGATAATAACCTTATATAGCATTATTTTATATATTGATATCTCAAATATTAGGAATATAATTAAAATAACTCTAAATAACATTTTTGATATTTCAGTCTTTACTTTTTTTGAAAATAATACTATTTTAGTTTTTCTTTTTTTTAATATTTTCTATATAGAATTTTTTGATTTTTTTAAATTATTTTAAAAAATCAAGAAACTGAAAAAACTATGAACTTAAAAAAGTTGAATTTCTTTTAAATATTTAAAAAAACAAATTCAAAATTAAAAAATTAAAAAGAATTCAAAAATTGAAAAATTAAAAAATTAAAAAACTAAATTTTTTAAAAAGATCGAAAAAATTAAAAGAATTAAAAGAATTAAAAAAGCTAAAAAGGCTGAAAAAACTAAAAAACTTTAGATATTATAAAAAAATTCAAAAAACAAAAAACAAAAAATATAAAAATAAAAAATATATATTAGGATTAGAATAACAATATTTATAAAATCAAAACAACCTGAATTAATATATACTAAACCCTAATTAACACTTTTGACATTTGGGATATTAATATATGAAATAATACTATATAAAATTATCACCATTTAATATTATAGAAAACATATATATATATGAAAATCAAAAGTGTACTCGAGTAATACATTTTTTTACCAATTAAAATAAAAGTTATTGATTTTAGAAATTCCAGAAAGCTAGATGTAGTTTCTAAAAAGAAATATATATATATATTACATAAATAGATATTTATGAATAATAGTTATAATCAAATTTATGAAAATAAAAATGAACTTTTATCATATCTTTCTTTAACTTAAGTATATTGAGCAAAATATCGAGAAAAAAAAGAGAAATAGGAATTCCTTTTAGTAAAAAACAAATATTAAAACCAAAAACAACTAAAGCTTTTTTTATCAATGAGGAAGAAAATAAGAATAATTATTGAGATTATCTTTCAAATTGAATCAACGATTTCCAATATACTGCCAAATAATTAGAAACTTGTAATGGAAATAGTCTTACAAAATTACGAGGTTTGTGTATATGATCAATTGTAGATTTATCAGGGTAAATAAACAAATACTTCGAATTGGAGTATTTGAGTGAAGATTGAATATCAAATTCATTTTTTTTCTTTGTAGCTAAAGGTCAAGGTTTATTCTGTATCTACATTCTTTTTTTTAAGGGAGATTAGTTCTTTTTATAATTCGATATATGATCCTATTATTATTATTTTGTTTAATCACTATCCTCCCCTATGATATACTATTATTGTGTATAATAAAAGATTTAGTAATTATAAGAGTATTTTAAGTTTATATGTCGATACTTTTACTTTTTCTTGAATATTATATTAAATCTTTATGTTTTGGATGTGTAATAAGAATAATATAATATATCACTTAATAAATTTAATTTAAAAGAAAATTCTATTTTATAAACAGTATTTGATTCATTATATATTTTTGATAAAATAGATTGTTGGTTTCGTTATTAAAATAATTCTATACAAAGTAAAGTTTTTTAGTTAAGATATTTATTCTGCTAATAACAAACTCTAAAATAGATTCTAGACTTCAGAAAAATTTATGGACATTGAAATTAGTTAATTTGTTGATAGCGGTATTTACTTTAGTTTCAGTACATCCAGGGGATTAGTAAATTCTAAAATCAAAAATCTATATAATATTCTAATAGATATAAATACTTGTTGAGGGAAATCTAGTATGTCATCATAAAAATACTAAGTCATCAATATACTATTAATATAGAGTTATACATATTATTAATTGAATCCAAATTTAGAATTAATGACTTTCTATTCTAATAAATTTTATTTTTATATTAGATGAATTCCTTTCTATTCTTAGTTTATCTCAAATTAATCAAAACGATTGAAATTTTGTTTAAAACGAAGCTAAAATTATTATATTTTAAAGTTGATAGCAATAATACTTTTCTCAGTATTATTTATCAAATCAATTTTATGTTCTTATAAGAAGTAGAAAGATTATGATATAGAATAGATAATATTAAAAAAGTTTTCGAGATATTGAATTTTAATTTTAAAAAATTATCATTCAATAAACCCTCTACTCTTTAAAATGAATTTATAAAATACAAAATTTTATTGCTTAAATGTACATAACAAAATGAAGTTAAGTTTTGTTTGGTATAATATTAGTTAAAGAAACACGTGAATTTCGAAAAAGAATAATACTAGTGGTAATTTTTCATACAAAAAGTATACTCTTAATCACGAAAACAAGAGTTCATTTCAATATACTATAACATCAATTTATATAAGAGAAAACACTAAGATTATAATCTTTATATTGAACACAAGATGGTTTTGATTTACTACCATATTATATTTTTATTCTATAGATAAGAAAGGGTATAATATAAATAATCATAGCTTTATATAATATTGAGACCAAAGAATTATAAATTATTAAAATTATATTATAAATACAATAAATGATCATTTTAACTTTAATAACTATTACAACTACATATTTTTTAAATGTGAAGGTTTAATCGAATTAGATTTCGAATTATCTTAGAACGAGTTATATCTCTTTTAAAATAATCTTAAGCTTTTTGGAACTAATAATAATTCCATTTTTTTATTATATGCAAGGATGTTCTTTATATTATTCATCAAAATGGAGAATTTGAAGTTCAGCAATTGAAATATTCTATATATATAGAAGTATTGTTAATTTTTTCGAAATAGATATTTATATCTTATGAAATAAGTTTTAAAAAATGTAATGGATATAATACCAAAGAATGTTTTTTATTTTATATAATGTTTTATATTATAACTTGGTATAATTGAGTTCTTTAATTATATTCGAATAAATATATTAAAAAAAGGGATTTGAGTATTCTTTCTAATGATTATTACCTTGGAAAAATGTTAAAAATGTTAAACATATCAAAAATATAAAAAGTATTCAAGATATTTACAACACTTATAATAATTACTCATTCTTTTTTTTTTAAAAAAGGGGGGTTCCTATATTATAAAGAAAATATGCTATTAAATCTATAATAACTCTTTTAAAAGAAGCTTTTTTATACTATATATTAAAAATATTACCGATTAATCATACAGTAAAAACCCTGAATATTATTATTTCATGTGTTGATATTTCAACTAGTATATAACAAAACGAAATATTATTATTTTGTTATATCATTAATAAGTTTATACGGTAGTAACTTTCGAATCTAATATATAATTTGAAAATGATTTGTGAAGTAAAAAGAAAAAATATAATTATTAATTAGAATTTAGCAAATTGATTGATATGAATATAACGGTATTTTATTGAAAAATGAAATTATTTTCAAATAAAGTATTTTTCTTTTTATAAATGAGTTAATATTATAACTAGATTATTATAACAGAGCTATTTGTAGTATTATTATATTAGATTTCAATTTTAATTCTCGAAATAATCTGAAAATAATTATATTATCGAATTCCTTGAATTTTAATCAATAATTATATTTCTTTTTTTAAAAAAATTCTAAAAGGTAATATAATAGATTAAAAGGTTGTTTAGTATTACAAAATGCTAGTTGAGATTACTCTAGTTATAAATCTGATGATTGAGGTATCAATATATGGAATAATAATATTTGGGTTTTTTATCGTTAATAACAATAAATTTTAATTCTTTAGGATTTCTCAAAATATAATTAATCCTTCGAAATAAATGAAGAATTCACTTTTCATATCAACTTCAAGGAATACAATAATTTTCATAAGATTTTAGATTTATGGAAAAAGGCTAATTACGAGACATTGAGTGTAAAGATTATAAAGAAAGTATTCAACTATTATTCAATAAACTCTGAATGATCATATTACAGTATAATCTATCTTAGATGAAATATTGAGAAAAGTAATAGTATTATATTCCATTTCTTTTATTGAAACAAATACAATTATTATGAAGTGTTTGATTTATTCTAATTTACTATTGATATATGAAGAAAATGATTTCAGAGCAGAGTTTAACTTAGATTGATCAACAATTCTTTAAAACTTTTCATTCTTTTTAATTTCATTTATAATGTTCTTTTCATAATTATGTTTAAATTGTCATTTTATGATATGAAATGTTCTTATTATTAATAAAATTTGCTTATATGAATTATCATATTTGTTGAAATGATTCTGATATACATTTTTATGTTCAAAAATCTATCTTAACATAGCTTTTTGTTTTCATTATTAGATTTGTTGATTCTATAATTAACGAAGTTTATAACTACAACGAAACTAAGGGGAATGAGCCTAGAAAATAGATCATATTAATTTATGTTAATTTCGAGGATTTGCTTGATTAAATTTCTAGAATATCATAATGATATTGTTTTATTAAAGTTGTACTTTGTTTAATAATAATAATGATTTATATTCTATGATTTCAATTATGTATTCTTTTTAAAATAAAGAAATGATATAATCAATTCTAAAAATGAGTTTATTAAGAAAATCTATAAAAGCCATACTATTTTGAGTAGATTAACGAACAAATTCTAAACCTTGATATTTAATTTATACTTCGAATTCAGATAAACCATATCGAATATTAAAATAGGGGAACACACTATAATATAAATTTATTCCCTTATTAAAATTCAATTAAAGATGTATAGATTGAACAAAATACTATCATTGATATTAATTTAAAAAAGATCTTTTTTATGAATTAAATAATATTATTATACATATAAATTGATATTTTTCTACATATAATACTAGGGTATACATAATAGTTGATTGCTTAAATTATAAATCGAAATTTAATGAAATTATATAATTATATTCCGTTAACTAGAATTCAATTATGTTAAAATTCATTTGTTTTAAAAATGAGTTTTGATATCATTCAAGTGATTGTCTATTATTCGTGTATAGTGACTTTATATATTGTAATTCAAAAGTAATTGAATTCTATCAGATTGATGAGACCTCAGGAGTTAATTGGAAAATAACAATTTCAATTTAAATAATTATATATTCATGTATTAAATTTATTACAAATCAAAAAATATAAGAGTTATCACATATATGAAGTTATTTTCGTTCATATCAATTTAATAAATTCTGTGAATTATACCATGAAATTAATCAAGTATAACCTTTATTACAGGGTTCATAATACAAATATTATAATAATAATAATAAATAACGTTTTTACCTTTTTGTGAATTGAATTTATCAGAACTAAATATATTAAGAAGATTTTTTATATTCTTCTCTTTTAGTTGAATTTCATATATTCGCTATACCCTTATGATGATTTTCTGAAAGCATAAAAATCTGAATCATATAACGTAATCTATACACGAATGGGTAATATCACTAAATGGATTACTCAATTTATATAAAAAATCTCTTTGTGTGTGATTATATATTTTCTTTATTTGTTAATATGATATAATTCTATTCTTTCGACGTTATAATTATTTATATAAACAATATAAATTTCTAATCAATTATTATACAATAGTTATCATACTTTAATAACGAAAATTGTAACATTTTCGATTGTTTTCAGAATATAATGAAAACTTTTATAATTTTTGATTATTTAAATTTTTCTTATTTTTAAATATTATTTATTTTTCAAAGAATATTGATTAATCATAAAAATATAAATATTAAGAAAAGGTTAATTTTAGTGTGATTTTGAAGTGATTTATTCAATGATGTAATTCACTCGCATATGAATCACATTATATATAAAACTTGGATTGAAATCTAAATTTAGATTTAATTAACAGCAAATCCTGTTTTTATAATAAGAAAATTACCTTAGTTATACATAATAACAGTTTCATTATATTTATATTCATATATATTAGTAAACCCTTTAACCAAAGAATCATTACATATTTTCATTTTAAAAGTTTTAATAACTATATTGGCTATTTTATATTCAATGTTTCTGATCTTATAAATAGCTTTGAGCTTGTTTCTAATAAAAAGTATAATAAATTGTTCCTATATTGTAGGATGACACAACATTGGTTGTATTTAGTTTTAAATGAACCATAATAATTAATACCCCCTAATAGTATAATATAGTTCGCTTCAATCAAATTCTCTCATATATTTATTCTATCATTACAATACGTATCAAGAGTTAAATATATCTAAAAGAGAAGTAGTATTTTTAATGATTTAGGCTATATCAGATCATTTTGAAAATTTAAAATCAATAATAAATATAATATGAATAAAAGATTGCATCCAAATGTCAAAGAACATAACAATAAAGATAATAATAGATTAAAGCTCACTATTATACCTAAAAATTACTTTATAAATCCTATATTAGACGAGTTCATATAAGATATCATAGAAAAATTAAATCAGATCATAAGATTTACAACAAGTGTGTATTTATCTTGATAGTATATTTGAAAATATTAAATTGCTTATTACTAGCTTTTGATGCATTCAAATTATCATTTTGATTATAATAATTGATTTTTAAATCATAAGAAAATATGAATATTCATATTATTTTTTTATCCCTTAATTCTATATACTTTGCTAACATTAGTTACGAACCATAAATCTAATCAATATATAAAAATAGGGTTTTATACTTGGGGTGAATAATTTAAAGGTTTAAGTCTATTATCTGACAATGCTATTACAAAAATGATAGTTAAATTGATTGAAAAAGTTCAAGGGAAAATAGAAAGCTATTTCTAGAGAAACAAAATCGAAAATCGAAAATTATCTCGATTTTGGGATGTTGTATCGATCTGCAGACTGGTCTATTTAGCTGGAATAGAAGCGCCAAACGCGCTATGAAGCCTCAATGATTCAATAAACCTGAAAAGTCTAATGGTATTAATTAGCATGATAATAAATCTAATAAAATATTCCATAAATCTCCCAACAGGTTCCTTGAAAGGTCTTTTGATTAAACCCTCTAATTAACCTTCTATCATTGAATCTTCTAAGAAATCTTTCAATAAATTTTTAATCAAGCCCTTCAGTTAGACTCTCTACTAAAAGACATTATAAATTCACACGCTACTAATGAATCTCCTAATTGATCTCCCAAATCTTTTGAATCTCCATTAAACCTATAAGCCTATAAATCTAAAATTTCTTATCTGTTTTATCACACTTTTTAAATCTCCAAATCGATTGGAAGTGTTTATTTCATTCTCTAAAAGTCTAAAAGGTTATAAAACTTCAATCCAACTTTCTAGTACAATTTTTAAATTAGTTTTATTTTAGTTAGTTATAATTCATTGATATAAAAATTATGCTATCAGAGAGCTTTCGATACAAGGAACAATCAAATACTTTTGTGTTTTCATTTTATGAATTTCTTAGTTTTGATAAATTGATCAATTCATTGTTTGATTGAGCTCTTCATTTTGATATCCTTATATAGACCTTATATACTTTCCAAATTGATTAGTTTCTGATTGTAAAATATGTATATTGGAAGGATCATATAACAAGAAATAAGAATTCTGAACAAATCTGAAATACGTTTCATATTAACCTGATAATAAAACAATCCTAGTTTTCTGTTTGTTATTGATTCAATTTAGATTGTAGTATATTAATGTAAGTTAAGATTAAATATAAAATTACTAATCCCTTTTATTACAAAAATCTATTCACCTCTTATTAAAGAAATAATACCAGCAGAACAAAATAAAAATGAAACAAGAGAATCACAAATAAAATCTACTTCAAATAAGATTTCAGCAAGAGAGGATTAAATAAAAATTACAAATGTAATACAGGATGAAGTCTTATAAAAACGATTCAACAAATTATATAGTAAAGATGCCGTTATGAAAGCAATGCGGTATCATTCATTATAGAATTCAATTTATTGAAAAAACTTAAAGAAAAAGAAAAGTTGTAGAAATAAAATAATGAATGAATGTAAGTTAATTATAAAAATATTTGGGGTAGATAATACACAATAAAGTCTATTTGATAGAATAGAACCTTTAATAATAGCTTCAAGGAGCCTAGAGAGAAATGAGATCTTTTTTCATCTTTTTTTTTCAATTAGAATTATATAGATGAATTGTATGGTTTTAGCTAAGCTATATAGACCAAATTCATTAGAAAATCTCTTATTAATTTCATTTATAATAGAATCTTTAATATAAGTTACTCTAGAATCATTAATCTCAAGATTATATATAAACTTAATGTTCGAGAAGAATAAATTATGTCGAACTACTAGAGAAAAAAAAACTACAAATTATCTAATAACTTTTCAGAACAGATATATCTATGGAGAGAATTATAATCTGAAACAGACTTATTTATTCTAATATTATTGAACTTTTATATATATGAGAGGATAAACGGGATAGCTGAGCAGTATCCCTATATTACACCCATACTGTATGGTATTTAATCGTGATACAGTATCTGAACTGTATTCCTAATTAAATATAATGTAAATGTTTCTGGTATAAGGAAAATACTCTCCACGAATCTTTATAGCTATATCCTATAGACCCTAAAGCTATATCTCGTAAATCTTAGTGCTATACCACATAGGTTCTATATTATAGGCTCTAAGCCCTTTAAACTAAGCCCTTAAAAAGCTAATGTGCTTACATTGCAATGTGATTAGTAACTATTTGAAGTGATTTTAAAAGAAATAAAGCTAATTTTTTGATCAAAATGATACTTACTAAACTTATGTTTTGACTAAGAGTTCTATGACCTTGATATAAGTAGAAACTTCTTATATTATAGGATCTCATAATAATCTAGAACATATCAAATAAAACTTAAGTGTTTAAAAAGATTGAATAAAAAGCTGAAAAAGTTTGTTCATTGAGTTGATTATCAGGTGACACCTAAAGGTCGAATAATTGATGTTGATGAATACACACATGTACCTATACATGTAAAAGTTGATTTTAACATTCTCTGGTTCTGTTCATTATCTGTTATTGAAAATCATGTGCTAGACTATTTCAATATTTTTGATTACCTTGTAATAAATGTAGAGGTAAAAGAAACATATTATCTTGTTTGAAATACAGAAGATCAATACAGGCTCGTGTGTAAAATCGAAAGCATATTGAATTTCAAAATTCTAGAAGGAACTATTAACTTATAATGTTTTGAAGGTTAATATAATGTCGAGAAAAATTTGTACTAGTCAACTCGAAATCTATTAATTCTTAAATAATTACAATTTCAATCTTGAAAAGAGAGTTCCAAATCGACTCACAATAGAATACTAATACTAAATACCAATTTTCTTTTATAGACCTTTATTTAAATTGATAATGAAATCAAAAAGTTTATTTCTAATTTAGTATGATACAATAATTAATCTCCTTCTTTAAAGAACTTTAAATTTGTGATATATCAATACTGAAAACAAATTAAAAAAGACAGACAGTTTCGGTAGATTTCTTATCAGCGTATATATAAATTAAGATCTAAAATCCAGTATACATATTTCGAAATACGATTCATGACTAGTAATTCATTAATGCAAAAAAGCACGACTGATCTATAGTTTAAAGCAATACACGGATATCAATTAAACAAAATCGATAAATCACGAATTCAAGAATAAAACGTTATTGAGACAGAATTTATATATCTTATAATAATACAATAATCAAGGGACAGACAGACTATTTTGTATCTAATTCAAGCAGTGGTTATGCTTCATTAATAGAAGAATGATCATTATATTCTCACAATATCGAATATTGGATTATATAATTTAAGAGTCACAATTTTTGATTGAGGGAGTAGTTAAATGCAAAGCATACCCATAATTCAAATATTTATTGATATATCAAAAGAGGATCTTCAATCCTCGGAATAAAGATGAAAGTAACTTACATAATAATTATTACAAGAATTTACTTCTTAATATGAGTTCAAATTGAACAGTTGAATAGACTTAGATATATAATTAAAACTATCATAATAATCTCGAATCAAAATATTCCATATATTAATATCTCAACTAATATATAACAAGGTAAAATAATAATATTTTATTCTACTTTTACTAAATTTTTGAATTGAAAATCTTTCTGTTTAATATATAACTTTGAGAAATCAATGACACAAAAAGAAAAGAGATTTTGTGAGCTTTTATTGAATTATTTTGAAAATTGTAATTAAAATCTAATATAATATAATTTGAATCATAGAAAGATAAATACTAAAGATATATTACCATAATCAAGAAACTAAATTTTTGATAAACCTAATATTCATTTCGATTTTCAATATATTGTAGGAAAATCTCTTTTCTTTTTATTTCATTGATTTCTCAAAGACTGTATATCTAATTGGAAGACCATTTAATATTACAAATACTAATTGAAATTATTCTAATTAACAATCTGACATTTAAGATATCTATATATTGAATATTGCTAATGGGGGTTATTATCATTAAAAGTATCACAAAAATGTATTTTTCTCCCATAAAAATCAATAGTAAGGTACATAACTTTTCCTTGATCTTGAGCGTCTATAACACTCCAAAAATTGTCAACCAAATGCTCGAAAGAAATCGTAATTCTACTTTGAACACTGAATGAACTATACGAGGAGATCCTGCATCGACAGAATTGTATTCAATTAGATATAATTCATATTCGAATTATTGAAAAATTCATGCAAGATTTGAAATACACTCAAGAGATTCTGTAACATAATAAAGGCTATCGTAAATGATACAATACTGAAAGCTGTGGGAATTTCGTCATTTTCGATTGATGTTGCAGATTGCATTATAAAATCAACTTCATAGGTATTTCCCATTAGATTTGATAACTTTTTTTTAATCAAAATTCTATCCCGAAATCTAATTGGAATGTAGAGATCAAAAAAAAGTCTGAAAGACAGAATAATCAATCTAATCACATGAAAATTAAGAATTTTGTAAATCAGCTGTTTGTTACGAGTAATTAGGAACCTAATGGTCTACTTGCATGGATCCGTAGCCGTTTAAGTTCTATGTATTTAGTTCTGTAGATACATCGGTAGGGTTATCATCAGGTTTATGATTAGTTTGCAATATTTGTTATTCAATCCGTTATTCAATTGGTAATTCGTTTTAATTCCCAAGATATTTATATTCTATAAGCAATTTGAATTCTTTCTTACTTTTTGAGTAGTAGTAATGATAAATTTCATTAATATCCTGTGCATTAGTATAAAACTGATCCTAGGAGTCTTTCAATTGATAACAGAATATATTAAGTCATAGATTTACTTGATATTATATTTAAACCTTCTATACATAAAGATTGAAAAGTGTAATTACATGATTTCTTTCTTATCAAGTGCATTGAAAATTTCTAGCTTTAAAGCTTCCAAATAATTAAATATTGTTTTTAAACATAAATAAATGCAAAAGTTATATAAGTAAGTATTTGCAAAGAAAAATTTGTGATTAAGTAAATATATAGGAGAAAGTAATATCTATTATATTCCCAATTGTTATATTTTTTTTTCAAGAAAAAGATCCAAATGATAAAGAATAGAAGGTAAATAAATTATTCTTGTTAGAAATAGATATTACCGTATAGCTTTCGAGTATTATTATTCCATATATTGATATCTCAAATATCAGATTTATAACTCAATCAATCTCAACTAATATTTTATAGTAATCTTGCTTTAATGAACATACAAAGAATCCTTTTATTGCGTATATGAGTTCTATGATATAAATTTTTTTTGAAGATATCCGACACAAATCTTCATTATTGGCATCTCAAGATTTTGTAATGTCTTTGTTTGTACAACCGAGCTATAATACTTGATTATTTTAAAACCTAAATCATTCTATATTCAAGTTCTCATAGTTTATGTGTGTTGTGATCGACTGATGTTCACACTCTCCTACTTTGGAAATGACAAAATGATTACAATCTATGTTGTCTAAATTGTGAAGATGCATTCATTTTTCAAGATCTGTTTCTGAAAATTAAAGTCTAGCAAATTGTTTTTCGAACTGTAATACAATAACGCAAGACTGTAAACTCAAAATCCATTAGTACTTTAGAAGTTTCCTTTATATCACTAAAAGAACATAAATAAACAAACTTGGAAGAAATTTCAAGGGATCAATCATTCGAAAAAATCTTTTGATAAACATGATTCTGAAATTTTAGTATATATAACACTTTTTTTTTGGGAACATTAAAAACTCAATACCATATTGAAAGAAGACTTTGTACAATAACATAAAGAAAATCTAGATACCTATTATATCAAGACATCTGATGCGGAACATGATTATATTAGATTTCTCATTTACGTTGAAGATCATAAAAAAAGAACAATCTCTTTCATTGAAACATCAATCAGTACAGTTGTAAGAGTTCTGGCCTCTGCTCACTGCACTCTATATGGTTTTGTAACAGAATTCCTATAAAAATAATGCTTTTCTATCTAAATTGAAAACCCCAATAATTTTTCAATTGAAATGCTTCTATCTTGAAAACCTAATATTATATAAAAATAATAAATTCCTTCATATATGAAAAATGATTTATTCTTTTATATTTTGTTTAAGAGTTATATAAATTTGAGATCAAAAAATTTGAAAATTTATAATATATAATACTTTTTTTTTAGGATAAGATAAGCAAATGTTTTGAAATTTGTAAGATTTTTTTTATAAAGTCTTATAACTTTATAAAGAAATTGGAGAAAAACTAAATAGCTTTTCTTTCTTATGATTTAATTAAATCTCAATAATCTTATCACTCTTTCACTATTTTGTATAAAAATGTAATTATTAATTGAGAAATTGAAAAATTGAAGAATTAAGGGTTATAATAGGGAAAACGACTTATGTGTAGTGAGCAAAGGCTAGAACTCTTACATTTCGATGGAATATCTTGGTATATGTAAAGTTATCTTATTCAATAAATTTTATATCCCGTATATCCAAGTGAATACAATTAAATTACTCTTTCTATATAAACAGATAAGTATTTAAAGTGGACTTATGTTATGAATTACATAAAACGCTTGATTAAAAGAAATCGAAATAAAGGAACTAAAATAAACTTGGACTCTTCTTAGATATTCATTGAATATCCGGAGACTGTTATAGTTATTAAGGAGAAACACTTTTGATTAATTGATAATGAAATGAATAGACTTTAAAATAATAATAAGTTTATTTTTATTTCTTTGTAATTATGATAATACTCTTCGAAATCTATATTCAAATTTATATTATATAGCTTTTAGAAACTATTTAGATATCCAAAGATTTTTGAGAAAATAAATATATATTAAATTGATTAAAAGATTTATAAATAAATAACTTACTTGATTTTATAGATTTCATAGATTTTCTCAAAATGTTTCTGAACTTTCTATAATATTTTAAAACAATTTTAAAATTCCTTGAATCTTTTAGATTTCTTATATTCTTTAGATTTTATAAATTTTCTGAATTTTCTCAGGTTTTTTAAGTTTTTCATAAATAAATCCTTTATTATATCTATTATTAAATATATTAAAACAAATATTGAAATATTAAAGATATTAAATGTAATCTAATTATTATAATATTATATTCAATGAAATATTAATAATCAAATATAATAAATTCAATGAAAATTTAAATATTAGATTTATAACTTTCTATAAGACTGATGAGATTTCAAAAGGATTATATTATTATTTTATATCTTAAATCGAAAATAAAAGTTTTATCTTTTATGAATTTATAAAAATTAACATAATAGCTTTATATTCTATATTATATAATTATATCATTTTTATAATTAGATCATTTCTATATCTATAAATATTTTTGTAATTTATTATAAATAATATATAAGAAATTTATTTAATTAAAATATAATTATTTCAATTAAATAAAAAAGGAAGACTGATAAAACCAAAAAGGAAAATTTATAAAACGATTTCAATTTAATATATAATTATAAATAAATAAATAAACTCAAATAATGAAAAACTTTTAGGTAAATATTCAATTTAATAATAAGATTTTTAATAAATTTTAAATTAATTTATTATATTACCATAATTAATAATACTATTATATCTAAAATACATTTAAAAGTATATTTATTTTAAATATTTTTTAATATTAAAATTGATATTAAAATCTAAATTAGAATTTAAATCATAATATTTTTATAAGATCTAAATATGTAATACTTCTAATATAAATTTGTATAAGAATTTTTTATATAAATTCTTTACAATAAATATTACAATTATAGATTAATATCCAAAAATCAAATTATCTTTATATTCTTGATTTTGTTTTTGTATAAATAAATTTTAATTTTGATTTCTCTTTAAATAAAAATTATCGTAATAATCACTTTTATAATTATATTATTAAACACTAAATTCAAAATTTCAGATGATCCTTTATAAATATGAGATCTTTATTTATTTATTTATCAAACATTTAATCTTTAATTAATATAGATAAATTATATAATAAAAAATATTAGTTTAAATATATTAAAAATATTAATAAATAATTAGATATTTTTAAACATAATATTGAAAAGAAATATATAATTTATGAAGCAATCTATAAGTATAATAAGTAATTTTAGAATAATTATTATTATTTTTATAAATTTATTTTTAATTTTATATTTTCTATATAGGCTTTTCATAATTATATATTTAATAGAAATACTATATTGATTTCAATTAAATCATTATTTATTTAATATTGAGATTGAAAATTGTTTATTCATTATGAAATCATTTTATCAAATCAATTTATCGGTTTTGTTAACTAATATCTTAAATATAGTTTTTATAATAATAAGCCAGAATTTTTATTCTTATAAATAATAATATTTCTAATCCTTTTTTCAATTGAATATAATTAATAAAAAGTTTTATAAATATTAGAAACTATATTCTTTAAGAAATTAAAGATTGAATATAATTATAAATATTCTTATTATCTTTATTAATCTAAATGATTATAAAAGTGTAATAAATAAAGTTTTTATAAAAATCAAGATATTTCCGATTTATATTAAATCTTTTCATTATAAAATTGATATATTAATTAATAGAATTATATAGATTATTTTATTTATTAACATAATTCACTTTTTTCTAATATTTTTATATTAATAATTCATCTAGTTTTATTAAAAAAAAAATACAATTTAATATAATCTATAACATTAAAAGTTGTGTTTATTTATGAAATACATTTTATTTTCTTTTTATATTTTTGATATTAACAAAATAAATGGAAGTGTTTTTATATATAAAATAATTTCTTAATGAATTATTTTCAAATAAATTTAATCGAAGTTATAGTTAAAATTATTTCTTCTGAAATTAAAGTAATCAGATTTCTTGAGATGATGGTCTTTACGATTTAGAAGCTCTTAAAGCTTTTCTCAATATAATATATTGAACAGTTATAATATTCTTTTATAGGAAATGTTTTTTTGTTTGAATTCAAGTTAAAGTAGAATCTTCCCATTCCTTCGTTGATTTTTATTTTTAAAACCTTCAATCCAAATCGAAAATGAGTATTTGCAAAGTTCCATGAGTTTTTTGAACAATATTGTCTTATATTGACTATATATATCACAATATTGTTTCAAAATCTTGAAAATAATGATCTCGAAAATTATAAATTATTTGAAACTTCAAATCATATTTTGAATCATAGTCATTCCATTAAAATTCAATAGTCATTTCTAAAGCTGTTGAGAAATAATCATTTCATTTCATAAAAATACAAAATAAGATATATTATCATTCAGCACTAATTTTTTGGTAATTCGGAATATCAAATTCAATGTCACTAAATAGATTTTAAAATAGACTCCATGCTAATTTTCTTCTGGTACTGTTTTTAAAATATATTACCATGTCAGTAATATACAAAAGTCTTTCCAAGTCTTACTATATCAAAATTTGCAAAACATAATGTTTTGAATAGTTTTTGAAGTTGATCTTACTTAGCCACTTCCAAGAGACCTTTTTTTATTCAAATTCAATTTTGAGAATTATCGATCCTACAATTTTGAGACTATTATATTTTTTGTGAAAATGAAAGCTAACCGAATATGACTTTTAAATTAAATTAATTAGAGTACAGAATACTACAGATTAAAGTTCTACCAATTACCAAGTAACATTTTATTATGTTAAGATTAAATGTAGTCCATTTAGTCTAAAAGATAGTGTGAATGTTATATTCAATTAAAAATTGTATGCTATGAGAATTCTACAGACACATCATTCAATCTTTCGATTCCTCATATTGATAGTAATGATAGAATGAAATGATCGAGCTCTGTATGATCTGGGCGGGCGAAATGAACATCTAACCTAAAATTCATAAAATACTGTTTAAATTACATATTCTTTCAATATGATCTCCATAGTAAATTGATTATGTTATGCTAATTTCTTTCTATCAATTATGAAATCAATAAATGCCCAGCGAAGCTGAATAATGTCTCTGTAATATTCTTATATTATATGGTATTCAATTACAACTTAATGGACTGTATTTTTAATTAGATATAATACAGTTGTATTTAATATAATAGATATATTGTATACCTGAATATCAATTATTATGATAATATTTAATAGATTTGGAAACTATATTCCTTAAGCTTTAAAATTATACTCTTGAATATTTAAAACAGGAACCTACATACCCTGATGGGATAAACAAGAGTATATATAACATAGTAGGATCACAATTCTTACATCCCTAGATAGTATTAATAGAGTAATATCATAGCGGTTCTAGTATCTGTGAATAATATTAATACTAATAAAACAATACTTCTATAACATTTGATGCCCTAAACAACACCAATATTCCTCTATATTAGTAGCATTATTTTCAATTAGAACTTTAAAAAAAAGACTATTACCAAAAAATGAATTCAATATTTATTTATTTATTTTTCCCCAAAAATAATCATCTTAAGGTTTTGATATAATCATAATATTATAAACTTTATGATAATAATACATATGTATATATGTACATATATATTTCAACATCATAATATAGTTTGTCTACTAATTAAGTTTCATAAAATATCAGCCTTTTTTTATGGAAAGGTAATAGCTTTTTTTGGTTTGAATTTATTTTTAATACTATCAATCATTGTGTATCCGGAGTGTATCTAGATTTCCTTTGGTTTTTTTTATAAATCTAAAATTACAGGCTCTGTAGATTATCAATATAGAGCTTATGAAGTATAGCTCTAATGATTAGCAAATACATTTTGATTATAACTTTATCATATTAAAAGTATCTATTTTATTCAACTAGAAATGTAACTAAGATTCTATATTCTGTTTGGGTGTTATATAGTATAAGGTTATTATGGCTATCGCTCAGTTTTCCCACTTATTCCTCTGAGGTAAACAACAAATTACCTAGTTAACAATTTTTTAAAGTTGATATAATCAAAATAATATTATTTGAGAGATATTAAAAGATCCTATGAGATTATCGGCATGAAAATTCTGAATTGAGCTTCATTCAATACAATTATTCATGATATCGAGATTTTGATACAATTATTATGAATTTCATGAATCAAAAGTTATTACTTAGATAGAATGTAGAAGTATATAATCGAAGTGTTGGAAAAATTACAGAATAAAAGTAAGACTTTTGAAATAAAATTATAAATCGAGTACAAGAAGTGTAAATATCTTCTTATAAAGAGTATTAATTCTTCCCAATGTTAAAAAAATACTTTATAGGTAACATGGTATTTTAATTTCTACTTTAATATATTTCTCATGTTATATACAAGTAGATAGTTGACTTTGAAAAATTTATTGATAACCTTTTCCTTTAAATTCAAAATTGAATATAACATCAAAATCATGTGAAGGTATTGAATTTATTTCCAAATACTAAAACTACTCAGAAACATCATAATGAAATCTGTACTATCTCATTAATATCAAACCAATAGAAACATTACTCAGATATTCTAGAAATTCAGTTACGTTTTACTAAAGACTCATTTATTCAATCAAAGTTTACATATAGAATGTACATCTTGATACCTGTTGAAATAAATTGAAGGACTTATACAACTAAATTAATTATCGTCATTTAATTATTGATCATAGCTTAACATACTCAATCTTGATATCTTTGTTCTTGATTTCATAAAAACAACAAAGTTCGAAGATCTATATCTTCTGAAAAACTTTCGATATACAAAATCTTTTTATTACCCTTCTAATTATTGATTCATTGATTTCTGTTATAGGTCTTATATCCACCTACCTAGTAAAATTTGAAAGTGCAATTAAAATAAAATATTCTTACCTCAAGGGAGCAAGTTGAACAACTGAGAAGTATTCTTATAATACTCTTACAGTATATGATATCTATCTATATAGAAATAAGCTTTTGAAAAATGTAACATTTTAAAAGAGTCTGAGTTGTGGAAGTGACACAATTTGAACAACAAATAAATACTTACTTATATTATAGTTCATTGAACATAATGTTTTTTTTTCCTAATTAAATTTCAATACCTTGAACCATATTCTAAAACTGATAATCAATTATAGTACCT
The DNA here is from genome assembly GCF_013461495.1 of Botrytis fragariae. Taxonomy (NCBI): domain Eukaryota; kingdom Fungi; phylum Ascomycota; class Leotiomycetes; order Helotiales; family Sclerotiniaceae; genus Botrytis; species Botrytis fragariae. The sequence continues at coordinate 1,403,803 of NW_023500997.1, forward strand.
AATAATCACAGGATTTCAATTACAAAGTATTACAATTGATAAGATGCAAATTCAAGAAAATGTCAACACCTGTTGGGAATATCCAAATGAGGGAATTATACTATATATCGTGTTATATTGTATCGGAATCAGTCTATATGTAATCTTATTGACTGTATATATCTTTTAGCAGATTCTAAATTAGGATTTAAATTATATTTAGCATTAGTTTTTTGAAGTTACTCGACTAAAGTTATGATGAGATGAGTAATGACTATTTCACCAAATTCGGAGACTATTGTTTTTTATAAATATGATTTAGAACTTGAAGATATTTTCAGGTTAACAGTTGAGTCTAATATGATTAGGATAAGCACAGCTTTATTCAGTAAATGAATCTAACTTTAATATTATTATTATAATAAATCTATTTTAAATACTCAAATATATGATACTACATACAACATTTCAACCTATAGAATTAAATGGAGTAATAATACTTCAATAAAGTTTGCTATATGTTTTTACTTTATTTATTTATTCAAGAAGCTATACTATATATATTACTGTATTCGTCTTCCTTTTAATCTTTTTTTCATTTCATTTTTTTTTCAATTTATATTAAAAACGGTAATAACCTTATATAGTATTATTTCATATATTAATATCTCAAATTTTAGGAATATAACTAGAATAACCTCAAATAATATTTTTGATATTTCAGTCTTTACTTTTTTTTGAAAATAATACTATTTTAATCTTTCTTTTTTTTAAATATTTTCTAAATAGAATTTTCTGATTTTTTTAAATTAAAAAAATTATAAACTTAAAAAAGTAGAATTTCTTTTAAATATTTTAAATTTTTTTTTTAAAAAAAAAGTTAAAAAGAGTTCAAAAGTTGAAAAATTGGAAAATTGAAAAATTAAAATTTTCGAAAAAATTGAAAGAGTTAAAAGAATTGAAAAAACTATAAAAATTAAAAAAATTAAAAAAATTAAAAAAATTAAAAAATTAAAAAAATTAAAAAATTAAAAAAATTAAAAAAATTAAAAAAATTAAAAAATTAAATTTAAAAATATATTAGAATTAGAATAGTAACATTTATAAAATCAAAACAATCTGAATTAATATATATTAGATTCCAATTAGTATTTTTGATATTTGAGGTATTAATATATAAAATAATACTATATGAGGTTATTACTATATCAAAAATAATGATATAAGATAGGTAGTCGATAATGTATAAGAATTAATTAAACTCTATACAGTTGACGGTTATACATAGGAAAGCTTGAAATATTGATTTTTGAATATAGTCTACAGGGCAGTTATAAAACCTACTTCATTAGTTCAATCATATTTTTGATTTTAGAACGTTTATTTTGGTTTATTCCTTTATTTCTTTAGTTTTGAATGTTTATATAAGTTTTCTAATATAATTCATATGCGAGTGAATTATATCATTGAATGGATCATTTGAAAATGTACCAAAATTAGCCATTTTTAATATTCCTATTTTAATAACTAATCATTATTTTTGAAAAATAAAAGAATATAAAATAATAATAAAAATGAAATATCTATAATTTCTAATTTCTTTATAGATATTTTGATTATAGCTCAAAATTGTCACACTTTAAGTTACAAAAGCCTTCTTTTTCAAATAACTCTTATATTAATTAGAATTTTGAAATGAAAACTAGATTTTTATATTATTTATATAATTAAATACTACATATTTAATTTCTAAAAAATTATATTGATAAATAAAGAAAGTGCACAGTTACACACAAACGAATTTTGTATATAAAATGAAGTGATCCATTCGGTGATATAATCCACTCGCATATAAATCACGTTATAACTTCAATTGTATATTTATTAGTAAAAGCTCTATAGTAGTTCCTTGCTTAATCTCATTATTTCATAATAATTTAATCTTTCATTTCTATCTATTTATAATATTGATTTCTTTTTATTTGTATTGTATTCATATATAAGATTTTTGATTCCATCCTGAGGGATTCTTTTTAATTCCTTTAATCCTTAATATTATACAGGCAATATTGAATTCGATTTCTCATTCATAGTAATAATCATATAAAGTATCATAGAAGAAAGGGAGAGCATAATAATTTAAAGATTTAGAAGAAATTTAGAGGTAATGCGAAATAAGATATAAGAAAAAACAATTATGAGTAATAGGAGAACATATATTTTCGAATTCGAGGGAGTATTATAGTATTCTATTCTTTTGTGAATAAAAAGTAAAATCAAGATGATTAGAGGAACGCTATTCTGATCTCATATTTCTTTTGAGATATATCCAAAAAAAAAGCTACGGGATATACTTTTTAGACAAATATCTTTTGATTTCTTATTATATAGAAGATATGTATGACAATTTTTATATTCTCATAGAGAGGAGAGCAAATAAGTAAGGATTGAGTTGATTCTATAATTAAAGTAATTCGTATTAGAGAAGCTTATATCTTAACTCGATATCTTTTGAAAAGAGAAGGTATAGTAGATATAGGTTCTATATGCTAATGAAAAATTATATTATTAGTACAGTCGTTGTCATTTTAAAACTGCATTTATGGTAAACATTGAATAGTTTTCAAGAAAATCATTTTCTTTAAAATTCTGGTTCAAAGATTGATATTTTAAAAAGGTAATATTAATATTAGAGTAGTTTTATTATTAATGATTTATTAATTCTAAAAGCATTTTTTGAACTTTTCCATGATTTCATAAATAAAAGTAATTAATTTTCACCTGTGTATTCTCATAATATAGATTATACTATTTAATTTGAATTAAACGATTTATAATCCTGATTTTTAAAATAGCGTTTTATACATAATGTAGAATATTGCTTGAAGGGGGTACTAAAAAAATCAAGAAAAATTCTATAATATCTTATTTCATACTAAATTAGAATTATTTCGTATGTAATCTCATTGAATTGTATATCTGTTACGGAACTCCCTACATTATATGAGCATCATATAATATACTCCCTATAATACATTTAAAATATAATTTAACAATTATGAAATATATTATACGACTATCATGCAGACTTATGTTTATCATTTAAATGAATAACTATATTGCTTAATTCAAATATATAAAATAAATATAATCATTTTAATTAAACCTTGAGTTAATCTATTTTATCATTTCTATTGTTCCTTATTTCCCTATTAGAGTGATTATATAATATAGTTATCCTCTGTAATCATATTCATATCATAAGTTTTTACTAATAACTTTATAATATCAAAGCTTTTTAATCAATTTTATAGATCTTTTAATAAATGAACTATAAATCGAACACATTTTTAATACTTAATATTATGAAATTCAATCAGTAATAAAAGAGTTATTAATAAAATATTGAATAATAGAAAAGAAAAGATCACTCTTTGTTTATGCCAGGGGCCTGCGAGCATCCGGACCCCTTGCTTTTTAAGAAAGTATACAAGAATTTTGTTCATTATCATAATCATTTGAAGAGAAATTTATTAAAAGCTTATCGGAGAGATCGATTTACCTATCCAAATTCATTCAAGAACAGTTTAATATTAACATTTTCTTTTCTTGATATTGATAGTATTACTTTTTCTAATTTTTTATCAATTGTATTTTTGGTCACATTTTATTATATAAATAAGTTGGTTATATTTATATTTCATGTTGTTGTATTACAAAAGGCTTAGTATTAAAATAACCTTATTAAGGTAATGCCTGTTATATCAAATATAATCTCTTTTAAATCAAATTTAATTAAACTTTAATTCTTTTCAAAAATCATGATTTTCTAATTATAATTCGAAAACAATTGAAAAAAGTTAGTATATTCTATATAACCATTATCTTTTCTTTCTTTTATTCAATTAAAACTAGCCTTGATATAATAATTAAAATAAATTTTTTCGATTCTTTCTTAAGTTACAATACTATATTATATACGCCGGTTATATATATACCGCCAAAAATATCATAAAGACTTTCTCTTCATTCGATAGTTAAAATCGATAGTTAAAATCGCGATTTATTTCAAGTAAATCGACTTTTATATTTATATATATATCGTACTATAGTCCTTGTGGATAGTAAGATTCTTTAAAAGGTAAATCTTTAATCAACTACATCTAGAAAAATTTAGAAAATTATTCTATTCTGAAAACTTTTATTCTTGGTCGCTTTAAAAAGCTTATAATAAACATTATTTATTGAACAATATCATTTAAAACAGTTCAAATTGACAAAGAATACATCATATAAAATAGGAATTAGTTAATGTTAGCATTCATGTTGTTAAAAGTCTTTTAGGAGATTATTATATGTTTTTAATTTGTTAATGAATCAAATATTGTAATATATATAAACTATATTATATGAAACATAAGATGAAATACTTAAATTCATTAAAAATAGCTAGAATTCTCTAAATGTTTCTATTATATACCAAAAAATTTAATATTCATAACTCTTATACTTTAAGACGACAGATTTATTATTATTAATAAAACTTAATTAATATTAAAAGAGAAATTTTTGTTTTTCGCTTATTTTATTATTAAATTTCAATATTCTCAGTTTATATTAAATTTTTATGTTGAATTTATATTGATCAAAAATCATAAAAAATCAATAATATTTTTTTTATTGAAATTCAATTGAAAGTGAAGAGGTTAATATAGAACTTAATATATAAAAACTTTATTATTATTGACAAATATATAGGTAATTTATATGAGTTTTAGTGTGATTTTGGTGTTCAATGAACAGCTGTATCCTAGTACTGTATATGAAGTACTTTTATAAATGAAAATTGATTAATCAAGAAAAGATATAAATACCTTGTATATTCAATTATTGTATAATATTAATTGGAAATATGTGATGATTTCATAATGGAAATAAAGTAATTAATGAAATAAAATTCAAGAACGAAAAACTATTATGTAAATCGAGATTTTTCAAATAGTATGATTTTTTACTTATAAATTACAATTCATAAAATAACAATCGAGTAAAGGATTAGATTAAGGATTTCAAGCTTTTGAAGCCTTTCCAGCATTAAATAAATGTTTTTGATTGATTTGGAGTCTCAAGAGAATGTGATAAGAGAGATGTGAGATCTTAGATTTATAAGCTAACAGGCTTGATAGATATTGAGACAATTTAGAAGATTTATTAACAGTCTCAGAAGGACCTTCAGAACAAGTTTTAAGAAAAGATTTGAAAAGATATTTGGATGGCGATTTAGAAAAAAATAGCAAGGTCTATTTGGAAAAGATCTATCAAAGAATTTGTTAAAAGATTTAGATAAAGAATTGCTTTGTTATGTTTAATATATTTATAAACTTTGAGTGTTAAAAGTGTCTTCAGTATTCTTATACAAGCTAGAAAACAGGAGCAAGCGAATTTACTAAATTTACTACACTTTATAGATTTGTTAGACCCTTAGGCCCGACGGCGCCGTCAGCGCCCCTATTCAAGCCGTAAGCCAGAGGCAAGGGAAGAGTGGAGCATTTTATTAAATCTTTTATCGAAAGCTGTATTAAATATAAAAATATGAACAATACAAAAGAAATAAATATAAATATAATAACTATAAAATTACAAATTAGTCATTGTAGAATAGGAAATCTGAAGTTACTTAAAACAACATACAAAAGGAATATTGTTAAAATAAGTTTTACTTTTCAACATCGAAATCTATTATAGAAATTATTGTTATTCAAAAAGTTTAGATTTAAATTTAGTGCATAATATTATAATACATAAAACTAGATGTATATTAGATTTCTGATTAATAGTAGTTGCATCAATCAATCTTTGACACAAATTCTTTATTCTAATAGTATTTTAGTGCAAAATATAAATTCATATGATTGTATTTTATATGATAGAAAGATATGAAAATTGTAAATTCATGCATTAATATATATCAAAATATACTATTTTCTTATATTGTTAAAATTATGAGTGATACGAAATGTTTTGAATTCATTCATTACATATGTATTAGAATATATTAATCTACATTTACTGATGAATAAATCATTATAAATTTATTGTTCAACATGAAAAGGAACCAATTAAAGAGATATTGAAAACAAAAATTTGATTTTATTTATGACTAAATATAGTAGAAGATATTTCTGAAAGATAAATAGCATCATTGAAAACTCCTAAATGAATATTCCAAAAGCATTTATTGTAAATCTTGAATAAATGATTAATGTTTCAAAGAACTCAATACGATTTTGGAGTAACAAGACTATAATAGAATTAATAAACGGCAATCATATAGGTATATTCGATGAGATTTTCAATTATATATTATTTTTTATCATTTTTAAATAGATGGGATTGGATATAAGAAGCAAATCATTTCAAGTTAATGACTAAAAGAAGATAAAATCAGAGAAACTCATACTAAATTTATTCGATTGAATATCATATATTACATATAATATGTATTAAGCGATTATTTTCAAAGATCCTAAAAATAATATAGGAATACTTAATTTATTGACTGAAATTAATAATAAAGAATTCTGTAATTACTTATTCTTTTTTAAATTCCATTATGAAGTTTTCAAACTATTTAAAATGATCAAAAAACAAATCCTAAATAAAATTACAAACTAAAATAATCTCTATTTTATTTCAAAGATATACATTAGAAATTTGAAATACTAAAAATAAATAAACATATAAAAGAACTACAGTTCTATTATTGTGATATTTCAATACATTAGATTATTTGACTACTAAATAATTAAATAAAAGAAAAGAAAACGATAGAGAAGTCAAGAATAAGAATAATAAGGATAATAAGAATTTATTGAATTTATGACTTTAAATTCGAGCGTAACAAGAATTGAGAGCTTAAGAACCTGCCTTCGAAATCATCATTAGAATCAAAATTAGAATCAGAATTCAAATATTATAATTCTTAGGGAAAAAGATTTGAAATCTAGATATTCAAAGGTATTCAAAATTATCATAATAATTGTTAACAAAAAAGAGATTCTATAAATTGATAATTACAAAAATCTTTTTCCACAACAACTAATATTCATATAGATAGAATTCTTTTTTTCGAAGATTATAATTATAATTAAATTGAAAGGATTTGAAAGAATTAAAGTTCAATACTGATTATTTCAATATAGGCAATAGATGAATTATCAATAAATTCGAATATAATAGAGCATAATAGTCCATATGACTTATTAGCCTTATGCTTTCAATTCAAATAAAAATATTCAAGACATGATTAAGCTCAAAAACCTAAAGCTTTAGAAGAACCTAAAAGCCTAATAACCTACCTGATAAACCTAGTAAGCTTGATGAATCTAATATAACTATCTCAATAAAACTCTCAATAGATTTATCACCAGTAAATATCACGATCAAACTATTAAACTATGTATGGCTTTCATGTAATTATATAATGTTTAAAGGAAAATTAAAGCGTTTACGAAAATAATTTTATAATCTCATCAATCGGTTGATATTATTATTTTAAGGATCAATATCTATAATTTAATAGTTTCGAGCTTACAGAATCTATTGAAATTTTCTTAAAATTCATCTATAGACTTATAATTATAGAGCTTATAGACTGTGATTACAAAAACTAGTGAATAATATCTTGATTGTATTGAAGATATATCTACTATACTCAGTCAAAAATGTAGCTAAAAATGCCATATTCCAATATTGTCAGTTATAGTATCAGAGTCCTCTAAGAGTATTATTCTTCTTTTCATTACTTATTCCCTTAAGTTACAAAAATAAACTTACATCAATTTTGATAGTGTAAGAGTAATATTTTATACCTTCAGTAGTAAGAAGGTAATTCACTATAGAGTCATTATTATACTATCTTGATTCTTTCTTTTAGGAAAGCTATATACACTCTTTTCTTAAAATAGTTAAAATAGCTTTTAAAAATAATTGAGAAATTATTGAATATTTTTAATACTAATCTATAAATTCGCCTCGCAAGTTTTCTATTTCTATTATATTAATGAAAACAATTACTGACTTGTTGTGGATCTCAGTTATGAATTTTTCTCCCATCACCGATTTTTCAATATATAAATACGATTGATAGCAGTTTTGTGATAGGAATTGATATAAAATATTAATACACTTCACTATGATAGACAGGAGTATACTAGAATGCAATCACAGTTCTAGTACTTCTTAATAGTACTATTTCAGTATATCTTATGGCCTTAATATCACACTCAGTTAGACATTAAGTAAAAACAGCTTTCAATTGATAATTCAAAATTCCATACTCATTCATATATATATATAGTCACCATTCAATTGTAAGAGTTTTGGAATCTACTTACCTAGGTACCGGACTCTCATCATTTTCTGATTATGTTGTTTTAAATTTGATTATTTTTTAATATCGTATTATTAATAAAAACTTGATGATTTATTGATACAAAACAGTTAGTTCATATATTCGAATTTTATTCTTCGATTTGTACATCAACCTCTTAGTATATAATTTAAAATCAATCAGATTTAACTTCTTCTAGAAAATTATCAATTCACATTTTAATCTTTTGCATAAAAGTACATATAAAGAATAGTCTTTTGTGTTTCTTTTTTATTCAACACTATCCTTTATGAACTGAATTAAGATATAGAAAATTGAAAAGCCAATTGAATCCTTATATAGAACATTCTGATCGAATTAGTTTGATATAATGAAAATAAACTTTCCATTTATTTTCCACGAGAATAAAAGAGCAATCTAGACTGTTAAATAACAGAATAACAATAATGACAAATGTTCATTCATAAAATACTAAATAAATAACATTCTTTTTCCTTTTAAAAGAATTAAGAAGAATATATAATTCTAGTCGATTTCATCCTAAATAATTACCTACTGATATTACCTCTAATTTATATGTCGATCCAACACAGAAAGAATACCTTTTCTCTTTTATTCTTTTAAGTAGTCATCTAAGCTCTTCTATTCTTCCTTTCTCACTTCCAAAAATCTTTTATCCGATTATATAACATTTTTCTAATTCCTTACTTCAAACTCAGGAATAGTACTATTGTTCATTTCCTATCACTGTTAAGTATATACAGAATTTAATTTCTTTTTATTATGGATTTAGGATAAATAACTCGAAACATATCATACAGTACCCATAAATATATTGATATTATAAATTGAAAATGTGTTCATAATATTCTCTGTATTAGTAAACTCTTATCTACTGAAGCGATCAACTAATTGAGAGATTTAATCGGGATTTGGAAGCCTTTTCATCAATTTTAAGTTTCAGAGAACGTATAGCAAAGATAGGAGATTTTGATAGTTTGAATTTATAGATGTATATATATCTAATGGTTTAAGAACACATAGGACAATTATTAATGATTTGACTAACGATCTTATTCATAAGTTTACTATCAATTTAACAAAGGATTTAATAGATTTATCAGTAGAAAATTAATAGGTTTATCAATAGAAGATTCTTAAGATTTGTTAAATTAGTTACATTATGAGTTCAATAAAACTTTAGCGCTCTTATTCGAGCTAGAGACAAAGGGAAGAGATCATTGAAGGATATCAAGACATGATATTATATATCTTATTTATTTAACATTCGCATGTATGTCTATCCAAACGTAGATTCAGATTCTAGTCTAATTCATTTAATCTCATATATATAAGCAATTTTGTTTGAATCCTCAGCACCCGAAAACTTTTAAGACTTTCATATAATAATTGGACCTTTTTCAAATTCATCATTCTGCAAGTTATATTTCACACATTTAAGTAGCAATCCCAAAGAATATTGGAAGAAAGTATGAAAAGTGTTAACAAACTCAATATTATTCTTTTAGTTTTGAAGGACTGAGAAAAAGCATTTTTATAATACACATCATAATCTTATGGATTCTATAGAATGAAGTAAGATGGAATCTTGCTCTATACGATGTAACCATTCTCTATACATGATTGTACCATTTCCATATTCGTAGAGATAGAAAACCTTTCCTATTTAATTATCCTATCATATATGATTTGAAATACCATTCATGGCTAGAAGCTGTTTGATCTGAAAAGTATATAAGGTCGACACAAAAAAAATCGAAATACGAAGCTCAACTAAGGTAATCAATTAACTGATAAATCATTAGTAGGATATCTGTAAAATGAAATCTAAAATATTATAGCTTCTATGTGAATTGAAAGCTTTCTAGTTACATAATATTTTAATTCGCAAATAACTAATTTTAAAGCAACAATTGATTACAGAAACTGTTTAATGTTTTAATGCTTTTGAGATGCCCAAAAGCTTGAATAAACGATTCTTGTTGGCTTAAAAATGAAGAGAATGTGATAAGAAAGATGAAGAATTTTGAAGATTCAGTTATAGATTTATTAGATTTGTTAGATTTGTTAGATTTTTTTTAGATTTTTTAAATGTATTAAATTTGTTATTATTTAAATCCAATCAATGAGAGTTTAAATTAGACCTACTCCATGTAACAAGATACTCAGGCGCCATTCTTTCACCACATTCAAGATCTCTGAATAGTCTTAAGCTTCTTATTCAAAAGGAATTAATATTAATAAACCTCTTAAATCTTATTACTATAATAGCTACATAGTATAAATATAAGTGCAGGCCCTAAGTAATGTTAAAAATAACTATGAAGAGTGTCAGCAAGTCTGTTTTTATTCTTAGTCACAAAGAGTCAAGAAAAAGCTTGTAAATCATGATCAATATTACAGTAAAATCATTCTACTCAATATGATTAACAAAGGGAAAAGAATATTCATACAAAACTACTCGGCAAAATAATTGAAGACACACAGACCGATTTCACAAAAAATATAAATTTATGCTTAAATATATTACTATTATTAAATTCAATTATTTATAAATCAATAATCCTTTATCTATATATCATAAAAAATGGTTTATAAAAAATACAAAACAAAGAAATCTTAAAAATATATTTCTAAAGTTAATAAAACTAAATATATATTTACATAATATTACTCAAGATTTAGATTAAAAACAATATATTATAGCAAAAATGATAGCAAAAATAGAATTAAAAATGGTGTATTATTTAATATTATTATCAAATTTTAATATCATTATTAAATATTCATAGTATTTAATATATGTTTGAAAAATAAAATAAAAATCTATATTTAATAATATTCAAAATAATAAAATTAATTCATTGATTTTTTAAAACTTTACAACAAAAAAAAGTAGATTAATAAATAAAGAAGTTTAGATTACTTTATTCCTATAATAGTTTTTTATAAATCATACATAATCTTAATCTTTATTTTAAAAAAGGTATTAAAAAGTCTAAAATCATGTTTAAAACCTATAAAATATAATAAATTATTAGGATTTTATAAGATTTTTTTTTAAAAAGGTTTATAGAAAAGCAAATAGAAATAAAGATAATAATGATTTAATATTATCTATAATAAAAAGCTGAATTATATAGAAAATTCGAAGAAAAAGAAAGATAATCAGAAAAAGATATATATAATATACGGTAAAAACCCCGAATGTTATTATTCTATGTATTAATACTTCAAATATTAGATTTATAATTAAAGTAACCTCAATTAGTATTTTGTAATACTTATTAATCTTTTAATTTAATATATAACCTTTTAGGAATTGATGAAATAAAAAGAAAAGAAACAATATTATTAATTAGAATTCAATAAATTCAATAAATTAATTTTTATTCAATTATTTTGAAAACTAAAATTAAAATTCAATTTAATAGTTTTCCAACTAATTTTATTATAATAATCAAGCTTTAGCACTAACCCCTCTATTATTGAAATATTATTAAATTGAATTTTGATTTCAGTTTTCAAGATAATTGAATAAAAATTAATTTATTAAATTTATTAAATTCTAATTGATAATATTGTCTCTTTTCTTTTTATTTCATCAATTTCTAAAAGATTATGAATTAGATTCAAAACTTGCTAGCCTATAAATTTAGTAATAATATAACGAAATAATAATATAGAATAATAACATTTGGGGTTTTTACCGTATAATATATCTATTTTAAATTCATTTTATTGTAATTTAATTTCTGAAATACTTAAAATAGAATAAAAAAGTTAATATATATTACAGAGTATATACTACTTCTGAGATATATAAAAAGAAGTATTGAATTGAGAAAGAGGATTATATAAAAAAGAGAATTAATTGGTTTTGTATATATGAAAATTATTTTGTATTTCTTTTAGATTATTGAATTCAGAAATTATAAGAGAAAGAGAATTTTTAATAAATTACATAAAAATATCTATTAGATATATTAATATACAGATGTATTATAATTCTTTTATATTATATAATTATCCTAATTTTCTAATCTAAATCCTAGAGAATATATTTAGAATTATATTAGAGCTTAAATCAAGAAAAGAGATTATGTTCTAATTACAGAAAAGGAGTATAAATTAATTTGAATAAAAAATTAGAAAAAGATTTACTTTTAAAAGATATATGAATAAATAAATATTATAAACCCGATTTTTAAAATATTATAGAATATAATAAAAATAATTGTTTTTATAATTAGATTATTTAGAGCTTTATATGTATAAAATTCATTAAATAAATAGAAATTATATTAATATAATTATTATTGCTTTCTTTTATTTATAGCTTTTTTTTCCTTTCCATAATTCAACCCTCAATTCTTGAATATTCTATTAATAAATTAAACATTTTAATAAAACTATTCTTTCTATTTTATCTTATATAATTTTTATTACAATTAAAAAAAACCTTTTTATTATTATATTAAATATAATATATTTAGACAAAGAAATATATTAGAAATAAATACATTACTTGTTTCAAATATTTCATATACTTTAATCAAATTATTATAAGAAAATATAAATAATATCATTTATTCTACTTATATATATAATCAATTTGATACTAAAATTAAAGAAATTAGAGTATTTTTGATAAAATTATAATAGATTCAGTCTAGGAGATTAAATATATATAAGTACAAATTGATATGTTTTGTGAAATTAGTCTATACGTCTTCAATTATTTCGCCGAGTAATTTAACTTGTTATGAAATAATTTAAGCTTTTATAAAACGATCAATAGTTTAGTAATAAATATATAGAATCACATAAGACCGAATTAATAATAACATATTTAAATAGTATTTCACCTTTATTTTTACAGATTTATAAAAAAAAAAATTGATTAATCATAAGAAACAGTAACAGCCTCGCATAATAATATTTTATATATTAATACCTCGACTAGTATAAATGCTATTTAGGGTTTAGTAGGTGTAGCTTATATTATTTTCTTTCTTTAAAAAACGCCATTCTAATTCTAATATAAATAATAATATTCTAATCCCCAAAAAATCGGTTTATTAGAACAATTTATAATATAGTGATGTTCTAATCGTAAATTTATAAGATAGTAAAGTTCTAGTTTAAGAAAACATAGAAAAATTAAACATTCTTTTGACTTTTAGAATTTTTTGGCTTCTTAAATTTTTAATTTCTTTTGTGTATCAAGAAAGATTAGAATAGTATTATTATACAAAAGAATAACGAATAAACATTAAAAACATTGATTAAAATGATATTAATTGTAAAGTTCTAGTATTTAAGGTATTGATATACATAATGCTGTTATATCCGGGCTGTTACTGTATAAATAATATGCTAATACTCAAAAAGAATTATTTCGATTTGAAATAATTATTTTCATGTTAATCAAATACCAACCTCAATTGAAAGAAAAATCCCCCAAGTTAACGCAATTAAAGGCTTTCAGGGGTTGTTATTACTTTTGAAATAAAGTTAATCAATTTATTAAAATTTGAAAGAATTAATTAAGATACATTTAGAAATACATTTGTAAATAGAATAAGAACATCTTAAATCCAACTACCTTAAATCTTTTTATACTTTCAATCCTTTCAATAAATTAAAATATAAATAAGAATATAAGTATCGTAGGTTATAGGCTAGTAGTATAATATGGAAGCTGGCTTTGGTTAACGACTAAAATGGATTATATAAGCAGTGTAATATATGATATTAAAGAATCTATATTAAATAATAATCTTTTTTATTTTATATTCAAAAGGAAAAAGATCTCTTTTTATACTTTTTCCTACTAATTTAGCTTTTCCGCTTTTGTTAATCTCTTATAAATCTCTTTCTAATTTATTCATTCTTTCAAAATAAAGCCCCTTTTTGTTTTCTTTATTTTACAACTGTTTTCATATTTTATAACCGTTTTCAAATTAATGATTGTTTTCGGATTAATAGTCGCTTTTATAAGCTTATAAGCGATGATCATATAATCTGATTATATAATAGATTAATATTAGATTGAATACCTTCAAAAAGATATATATATTATATTATTTTTAATTAAAATAATAGTTCTTTTTAATATATATCATCTTTTTATATATATATATAAATATATATATATTAATCTTATTAAAAACCTTCTTATTTTTTAAAAGGAAAAAAGAATACTAATCTTTTATATATATTTTTATTTTAATAATAATAATTATTAAAATTTTGAATCATATCAATAAATCTTGATAATTTGATTCTTTCTAATGGCTTAATTAATCCATCAGCTAATTGATTTTCTATAGAAATCCATATTAGATCTAAATATCCTTTATTTATAAGATTTTTTATATAATAATATTTAGTATCAATATACTTGCTCCTATTATAATATATAGAATTATTCGATATAGCTTTTATTAATATATTATTTATATATGATAAAAATTTATTTTGATTAAATTGATTTAATTCCTATAATATATATCTTAAATATATAGTTTCTTTAGTAACTAAATTTATAGCAATTAGCTTAGATTTTATTATATTTTGTATTATAACAAATTACAATTTAATTCTTCAACTAATTAAATCATTAATATATATAAATATATAATCATTAATAGATTTAATAAAGCTTTTATTTCCCATATAATTTATATTGTAAAATCCTTTAATAAATTTATTATTATCTTTTTTATATATAGTTTTAGATATTTTAGTTTCTTTTAAATACTGAAATATTCTTTTCATAATTATTATATAGTTTTTATTAGGATTAAATATATATCTTACTAATTTTAATATAGAATAAATAATATTCTATTTAATTCCTAATATTAAATATAGTAATTTCCTTATTACTTTTTGAGCCTATTTTATTTTATTTAAATTGATTTTATTAGGATTTATTTTTATATTATTTTTAGTAATTATAAATATAGCTATAGAAATATAATCTTTTAGTTTTAAATCTTTTAGATATTTATTTATATATTCTTCTTAATATAATTCAATATAATCTTTATTTAAATTGATTTGAATATTTAAATAATCTTTTATTAAATCCAAATCCTTTAAATCTAAATAGTTTTTAAGATTTTTAATAAAATCTTTGATTAAAATCTTATTAGAACCTATAATAATAATATTATTAATAAATATATTTAATATTAATCCCAAATATTTATTTATAAATATATATTTATTTGATTTTATATTAATAAAATTTAATTTATTTAATATACTTTTTAATATAACATATCAAATACTAGTAAATTGTTTTAATTTATATAGAGCTTTATTTAGCTTTAATATTATATTATTATTATAATATATTTCAGAGGCTTTAATATATATATTTTTATTAATATCTCTTTATACAAAAACTAAAATCATATCTATTTTATATATATATTACCCTTTATTTATTATTAATATAAATATTAATTTCTAGGCTATTTGCTTTATTATATTAATAAAAGTATTTAAATAATCTAATTCATATAATTGTTTAAATTCTTTAGTTATATATCTAGCTTTAAATTCAATATTATTATTAAATAAATATTTAATTTTATAAACTCATTTTGTCTTTAGAACATTTAGCTTTTTTATATTATTATTATTCTTTTTAATAATAATATCCCAGATTTTATTCTTTTCAAGAATCTTTATTTCATATTTTATAGCTTTTTTTTAATATTCTTTTTAACTAGAATTTATAATTTATAAATATATTTCAAAAGTTATTAAATTTTTATTATAAAATCTTTTTATTATTACTTTTTCGTTAGTTTTTATATTGAAATATAATAATAATATATTCTTTTTATATTGATTATTATCAATATTATTCAATTTAAATTTATAATTTTGATTCTTTAATTCAATATATAATATATAAACAAGATTATATATATCTAATTGTGGTTTTATTCCTTATATATATTTAGATTATTTAATAGAAATAAATAAATTAGAATTAAATAGTATTTCAATTATTAATCTGCTTTTATTTATATTAGAATCTTTAGAATCAATATTTTTATTTAAATTTTTATATATATTATTATATATATCTACTTTTTCTTTTTGATTATCAATATCAGAGTTTTCTTTTAATTTTTTTAATAAGTCCTTTTTAATAAGATTATTTTTAATATTATTATTATAATATAGCATATCTTCTTTAATAATAAAATCACTAGAACTTATTATTTTATTTCTATTTGGAATATAAAATAATAAATTCTTTAAAGATTCAAATTTTATTAAAATTCCTTTTTCTGATTTATAATCAAATTTATTATCTCTTTTTTCTTTATATTTTAATATATATACAAGAGATCCTAAAATCCTAATATATTTTATATTAGATTCTCTATTATATAATAACTTAAAGAATAAGCTTTTTATAGTTCTATTATAATATCTATTCTTAATATAAACTATTCCTTTTAGTATATTATAGTTAATGCCAACTACTATCAGCTAAATGTCTTTTTACACTAAAACTCATTATTTATAATTACAGATTTCTTTATAATTTATAAAATAATATATATATTTTCTTATATTGATTGATTTATTTTAAATGAAAATATAATAAAAATAAAACGAATTATTTTTAGGATTTTTATTGATTAAGTTATATAAATAGAAAATAAAGTATTTTTAAAATAATCAAATTTATTAGTAAAATAAGCGAAAATCAAGCAACTTTTTTAATATCTTAATTCAATCATATAAATTTTCACAATATAAATTTTTAAGAGATTTAAAATTTTGAAAATATCAATTATTATTATAAAAACTTTCGAAAAATAAATTTTCAGATAATTTAAATTATAAATAATAAAGATTTTTGTATTTGAAAATATAGTAAAAAGCCGATTTTTGGTGTGAAAGTGGATTTCGGCTGATAGCAGTTGACTAGTACTGTAGACTATAAGAATATAAATAGATTTTTATCTTTTATAAATATTAATATTCTTTCTACTAAATATCTATTTAATTTTTTGATTATTCTATTTTGGGAATAATAATAAGAACTAATATATTCTAATATAATTCCTTTAGATTTAGCAAATAAATTCTATTAATTGAAATTAAATTCTTTAGTATTATCTAATCTGATTGCCTTTATTTTAATATTAAATTAATTATATATCAAATAAAATACTTTTTTTAATATATTAAAAGTATTTAATTTAAATTTTATAGAATATACCTATATACCTCGCATAGCCTAATCTATAAAAATAATAAAATATTTTTCTTCTTTTAATTCTAATATTTTAAATAATCTACAAATATTAATATTAATTTTATTAAATTTGTTTAATTTCAAATTTAATAAGGATTTACTAATATTTTGAGTCATTTTATTATATATACAGATTTCACAATAATTTAAATCCATTTTAAAATCTTTTAAATTCAGTGTTTTTATAATATAATCTTTATTTATATAATTTAAATATTTATACTATAGATTTAAATCTTTTAGATTTATATTATTAGATTCTTTTTTAGATTTTGATTCTTCTTTAGATTTTGATTCTTCTTTAGATTCATTTATTTGATCTATTTTAGAATCTTTATTATTATTATAAATAATATTCTTATTCTAATTTATTAAATTATAATTTATATTATATTCTAGATAGAAAGTATTATTAATCCATTTAGTATTTGTCTTTATATTTAAAAATTTATTCGAAAATTTATAAATATTACTGAAGAATAGTATTTCACTAGCTCAACTCTTTTCAATAGCTTATTTAATATTAATTTTAATAATAGAATATATTTTATTATTTAAATAAATAATTTTTTATTATTTATAATAATAGGAATATTTCTTTATTCTAATATTAATATAGATTTTTTATTAATTATATTTATATATTTTAAGACTTTATATTTTTTATAATTTATAAACTAATCTTTATTTGAATAATAATACTCTATAGTTCCTAAATCTATTATAATATTATTTTTAAATCTATTAATATAATTGACTAGTATAAATATAGTTATAATATTATTTTCTTATTCAGAATTAAATATTAAATTATAATCTATTTGAAAAGCCTGATTTATCTTATTATTAAAACTTTCTTTATAATTTTTATTATTTTTATTATAATTTTTATTATTTTTCTTTTGTTTTTGATTGGAATTTTTATTATTTTTATTGTTTTTATAGATTCTATGAGACTTTTTAATAACTTTATAGAATTGTTTTTTGAAATTATTCTTATTATTAAAGTTTTTAGATCTTTTATAATTCTTATTATATAATTCTAAAAACTTTTTGAAATACTTCTCTTTTAAATACTTCTTTTTATTACAAAATATATAATTTGGAATAATATTTAATAATTTTATAATCTTATTAGATTTTATAAAATCTTTCATTCTTAATTCTTCAAATATTAATTTGAATATAAGTTTATTCAAATCAATATTATCATTATTATTTAAATCTTTTAATAATTCTTTTGTTTTTTGTAATTTAAATAAATCAAATAAATTATTTAGATTATTAAATATAATCCATATTATATAAGATTTTTGTAATTCGAATTTTAATTCTTTTAAATATATATATAATAACAATATATGATTTATATATTCATTTATATTATTAAAATTATTATAATTTGATTCTATTAATTTATTAAAATATCGATCTATTATATCAAATGAAGTTTTATTATAAATCTTATTTATAATATTCTAAAGCTTTATTGGATTTGTTTTTTTCTTAAATCTTTTTATTAAATCTATTAATATTATTGATTTTAGTATTGTTAAAGCTTTTTTGGATTTATTTTTGTATTTCTTTACTTTTTCGCTATATTTGAAATAAATTTCTTTTGAAATAAGTATATTATTTTCTTTAAAATATAGGAATCAATTAAAGCCTTTTTCTAAATTATTTATATAAAGTATAAAACTATTAGTTTTTAAAAAGAGCTTAGATTTATTATATTATTCTATATAATTAAAATAATTATTCAGTTTGGGATTTATAAACTTAATTCTTTAATTCATATTTATTTTTTATATATTTTTATTAATATATATAAATATTTTATTATAATATAATAAATATTATATAATCAGAATCTTGATATAGTTTTTATAAAACTTTATTCCAAAAAATAATTAGATTTTAGTTATTACCTTTTAATATAAATCTATATAAATCCTTATATATAGATTTATTCAAACTAGAGCATTTTTGTATAAAATATAATACTATACAATTTGTTATAAATAATATATATATATATATATAGCTTTTAAAAACCTAGTTTTATTTTTTAATTAGATTTAGTCTTAAGGATATAGACTAAAAATAGACTAAAAAAGCTTAATATATTAATAAATAATATATTTATATATATATTAATATAAAGAAATAAAGATATAGATTTATTAATTTATATTTTTTAATATAAATATATAATTATAAGGAATTTAATATTTGTTTAGATAATCTAATTTCTTATTAATTATATTATTTATAAAATCAATATTTTCAGATTCAAGATTAAAGAGATTAATATTTATATTTATTTATAAATATATAATAATGTTTCTTATATAAATAGAGAATTAAGCATTCTATTATATAGAATTTGATATGATAGTTTCTATATTATAATTATATATTATAGAAATATTATATATTAAATCTTTAATACCTAATTAATTTAATTCAGCTTGAGTTTTGTTTTCTTATACTTTTAAATAGTATTTAACTATTATTCGAAATTCTATTTTAATAATAAGATTATTATTATTATTATAGATTTCTTTTTTATTTTTATATTAAATCGCTTTGTATTTCCTATTATTTAATCTCTTTTTGAATCTTTTAATAATTCTTATTAATATATTCTAGCCTATAAAATTTATATAATATATAATTTATATTATAATATATAATATATTTTCATATATAAGGATTTAATATAATCTTAATCAATTAATCTTTTTTCTCATTAATCTGAATATTAAATTAATATTTTAATCTTTGATTTGAATTAGATTCAAATTTGTATTTAATTTTTTCTCTATAATAACACTTTGAATATAGATTGGATTCTAGGCTTTTTCGAAAGTAAAATTAGAGTTTCTATTAATAGCTTTTGAATCAATATTATAATATATAGTTAAACTATAATTAGAATCTGATATACCTAGTGAATTTAATTGAGCTTAGCTTTTAGTTTCTTAAACTATTGAATAATATTTAATTCTTATTGAATATATAATAAAGTAATATAAATTGTTTATATATCTTTTTCTTCTTTTTTTGTATTAAATTATATTGTATTCCCTATTATTTAATGTTCTTTTATATCCTTTTATTATTCAATTAAAAAAGTCTTTAATTAATTCCATATATATTATAGAATCAATAATATATATATATAGTTTGCAAATATATATAAAGGTTAATAAAGATTTATATATAAATAATAACTAGCTTTATATCTCTAATAAAATGTAATATTCAATTCTATTATATTTAGTAATATATAATAAGGGGATTACTATACATTTAGTGATGTATAGTATTGATATTATATATATCTAGTGATATATATTGAAAAAGCTTATTTATATTTAGTAATGTATAATATTGATAATATATATATTCAGTAATGTATATATTTCTTTTTATATTATTTAGTAGTATAATAAGGGTATTATATATATATATATAGATATATATATATATTCTTAGGATTTGAATAAGGATTTGAGGTTAATGTAAATTTGTATTAATATATAGAATTGCTTGTATAATATATGAGACATTTTGATTAAATGAATTTCTTTATATTCTTTGCTTTTAAATACAAAATTGATTATCTTTCAGCTTTTTCACTCTTTTCTTGCTTTTTCGATATATATTTCGATATATATATATTTCTTTTTAGTTGTATATATAAATTATTGGGTTTATAATCTATTGTAGGTTATAAACTAATAGTATAGTATAAAAGCTGATTTTGATTAATAATTAAAATAAATTATATAAATAGTATAATATATGATATTAAAGAATCTGTATTGAATAATAATCTCTTTTATTTTATATTCAAAAGGAAAAAGACCTCTTTTTATACTTTTTCCTACTAATTTAGCTTTTCTGCTTTCATTAATCTCTTATAGATTTCTTTCTAATTTATTCATTCTTTCGAAATAAAGCCCCTTTTT
Organism: Botrytis fragariae; assembly: GCF_013461495.1. Taxonomy (NCBI): domain Eukaryota; kingdom Fungi; phylum Ascomycota; class Leotiomycetes; order Helotiales; family Sclerotiniaceae; genus Botrytis; species Botrytis fragariae. Next base: position 1,425,470 of record NW_023500997.1, read on the forward strand.
GTTTTCTTTATTTTATAACCATTTTTATATTTTATAGCTGTTTTCGAATTGATAATTGTTTTTGGATTAATAATCGCTTTCATAAGCTTATAAGCAACGATCATATGATCTGATTATATAATAGGCTAATATTAGATTGAATGCCTTCAAAAAGATATATATATTATATTATTTTTTAATTAAAACAATAATAAGTAAAAAATAAATAGAATTTAATTTATTCATCTTTTTATCGTTAGAGTAAAGAATCAAATAAAGTAAAGATTATTAAGCTTAATAATAATAATAATAATAACTTCATATAGTAATATTCTATATATTGATATCTCAAATATTAGAAATATAACTAAAATAACCCTAAGTAGTATTTTTGATATTTCAGTCTCGACTTTTTTTAATAATAATGCTATTCTGGTCTCGATTTGAATTAAATAAAAAACTGATATTCTGGTTTCAGAAATGTATAATATTTTGGTCTTAATCTGATTTAATATTCTGATTTTAAAAATCATATATTATTCTGGTCTTAAAAATTATATATTATTCTAATCTTAAAAATCATATTCTAGTTGTAATATATTAAATATATTCAATAATTTTAAATTATAAATTTAAGATTTCTCTTTTAATTTAATACTTCTAAATTAAGATCAGAATATCAATATCTCTATGAATTTGGATCAGATTAATATTTCTAATTGAAATTAGAATATTAATATTCTTATGAATTTAGATTAGATTAACACTTTTCAAATTGAAACCAGAATAATAATATTTTGAAAATCAAAACAATCTGAAATAGTATATATTAAACCCCAACTAACACTTTTGATATTTGAGGTATTAATATATAGAATGTTGCTATATGGGGTTATTACTATAATAATAATAATAAATATAAGTTCTAAGAATATCTTCCTATAAGTCTTTCTCAGCTCTTCGTGGCTAAAAATAATAATAGCCTTGCTAGTATTCTCCGTAGTTATTTTCAATAGTACTCAGAATCTATACTTATGTTTATACTATATAGTTTTCAGAATTCTAAAATTGATAAATCTAATGTACTTCGCTTGCCTCTCGCTTCTGGCTCGAATAGGGGCGTCGAAGGCGCCGTTGAGCCTAAAATTTAATAAATCTAATAATTCTCTTTCTAATTCTCTTTCTAAATCTTTATTAATCCTATAAATCTAGAAGCCTAAGATCTCTTATCTTTCTTATTGTATCCAACAATTCCAAACCAATCAGAAACAATTATTCAATTCTTTAAAAACTTTAATCCAACTTTGAAATCGATTATTTGTTTATTAAATCATAATTTATTAATAAAAGTATAATAAAACCCCCGAATGTTATTATTTTATGTATTGATATCTCAAATACTAGATTTATAATTAAAGTGATTTTAATTAGTATTTTGTAATGCTTATTAATCTTTCAATCTATAATAAAAACCCCGAATGTTATTATTCCATATATTAATACCTCAAATATCAGATTTATAACTAAAGTGAGTTCAACTAGTATTTTGTAATATTTATCAATCTTTTTATTTAATACAAAATCTATTAAGAATTAATTAAATAAAAGAAAAAAAGATATAATTATTAATTAGAGTTTAAAGAATTCAATAAAATAATTCATTTTGAATTATCTCAAAAACTGAAATTAAATTTCAATTTAATAATTTTCTAATTAGTTTTATTACAATAATCAAGTTTTAACACTAACCCTTTTATTACTAAAATATTATTATATTAGATTTTAATTCTTATTTTAAAAATAATTCCGAAAAAATTATATAATTAAATTCCTTGAATTCTAATTAATAATTTTATTTCTTCTTTTTTATTTCATTAATTCCTAAAAGGTTGTATATTAAATTCAAAATTTGTTAGCCTATAAATTTAATAATAATATAACGAAATAATAATATTTCGTTTTATTATATACTAATTAAGATATTAATACATAGAATAATAACATTCGGGGTTTTTACCGTTCAATCTAATATAAAACTTTTCAGAAATCAATTAAAGAAAAGAAAAAAAGATATTATTTTTGATTAAAGTTTAAAGAATTCAACAAAATAATTTATTTTGAATTATCTCAAAAACTGAAATTAAATTTCAATTTAGTAGTTTTCCAATTAATTTTATTATATTGATTAAGTTTTAGTATTAATTTCTTTATTATTGAAATATTATTATAACATAACGTATAGGGAATTCGGACATATAAAAAACTCGGACACTTTTAGTTTATCACTAATTTGAAATCATAATAACTTTTATTATGTATACTCAATTACCTTTTACATCTATTCAAATTAAAAAGAAACTTCAAAAGACTATAATTTCATTTCAATTAAAAGAATTTAAATCAATTAGAAAAATTACAAAATATTTTGAAATCCTTAAGTTTATTCTAATTAATAAATTAACTAGAAAGAAAATATATTCCCAAATTCACGAAATAATTCAAATTCTTTTAAACATAGAAGAAAATATTTTTGTATAATGGATTTCACAATTTATTATTATTGGATTCCTTGTTATATTTATATTAATGAAGGAAATAGCTAATGAAATTCGTTTTTAATATATTCGAATTGTATTATCTCAAAATCCTATTTTAATAGAAATTCCATTTATAGACTATAAATAGATTCATAGATTCCAAAAACAATATCTAAAATTTAAAATATACTATTTATATTAATTAGAGTTTAATTAAACTAAAGAAATAATTCCAGAGAATATTTAGACTTAATTTAATATATTTTATATATATCTTATTAAACGAAAATATGAATTAAATAATATATATAATATAAATAAAACTGGATTTAGAATTGAAAATACTTAAAATATATATATTATAATTAATTCTATTTAAAAATCGAATTAGAAAGTTATAGCTAATAAATAAAAATAAATAATTATATTTGAATATATTAATATAATTAGAAATACTTTATTACTTATAATCATTTTCAAGATTCAAAATACAAATTCTATATGAATTTCAAAGAATATATTTTAAAGCTAATAATTCTCTATTAATATAAATAAATAAATCTCAAATAGTTATAGATTAGAATAATTAAAAAGGGTTTTCGAATTAGAATTTAAAAAAGTATTAAATAATCAATCTTGACTTTTGATTATAAATAGCTATTTAAACTATATTATAAATAGCTTTATTACTTTTTATATAAATAATAATATCAATTTACTTATATTATCTTCTTATTACTTTTACTTACTTCAATTACTTAATATTATAATATATAGATTAATAAAACAATATTATACTTTAAAAATCAATTAATATTTTCAAGTTGATATAAAACAAATTCAAAAAGCTAAATAAATAGAACTTTTTTAAAATATTAGAAAAAAAGTATTAAATTCTTTTAATATTAAAGCTAACTAAAGAGAAACTAATTTAATATCTTTTACTCTATAAAAAATATTTAATTCATTATTATTTAATTTTTCTTAATAACTTTCTACTTTATAAATAAGAATCTCTAATTAAGATTTAAATTTATCTATATTCAGAAGTTTTTCTCCAAATAGAATAAAATTAAGGTAAATAAATTAAATCTTTAATATAATTCTAGTAAACAATAGTTTTCCTATATTATCAATTTATTAATATATTAAGAAAATAATTAGGTTTATAAAATCTCAAAATACTGAAATAGTTTTATTTTGGAAATAGTTTTTTAATATTTAAAAGATAATTGAGATTTGAAAGAAAAGAACTAAAGGCAAAAAAGTTAAATTATAAGATCAATTTGTTTTTAATATTAAGAAAGTATTGAAAATGATATATAAAGCAAAAAAAAAAATCGAAGAAAAAAAAGTCACAAGAATGGCTATACAAATACTCAATTGAAGAATCAGAAGAAAAGATTGAAGAAGAAGAGCTAGAGAATAGTTTAAGTGATTTGAAATTGGAATTGGAGGATTGTGTGGTTTGTAGAATAAGATTGTATGTAGAATAATTGAAAAAGTGTTTGAGTTCTCTATATATCCGAGTTCCCCATATGTTATGTTATTAGATTTTATTTTTAATTTTAAAGATAATTCCGAAAAAATTATATAATTGATTTTTTTAAATTCTAATTAATAATTATATTTCTTCTCTTTTTATTTCATTAATTTCTGAAAGATTGTATAATAGATTTGAAATTTATTAGTCTATAAATTTAATAATAGTATAACGAAATAATGATATTTCGTTCTATTATATACTAATTGAGGTATCAATATATGAAATAATAATATTCGGGGGTTTTATTGATAAAAGTATTATATAATTAGAAAGCTTTCAATTCAAAAAATAATTATATACTTTTCGTTCTTATTTTATAAATCCTTCAGTATTGGTTTTATTGATTAATTTATTAATCAACTGAATCTTATATTTTGACGTTCCTATATAGATTTTATATACTTTCTAAATTAATCAGCTTTCAATTATGAAATGTGTTTTAAATTATATACGTTAGGGATATTCTTTTCTATTATCTGTACTCATGTAGTTAGCTAAATTATATATTTACTAATCTTTTTTAATAACAGACTATTCTTAAATTCATTAATATTAAAAGATTGAGTGAAAGAGGCCTCTATATTATCTATATTACTACCGTATTAATCATATTGATCTCTTCTTACTCCCCTTAAAGGGGACTAATATGCCTGTCTATGTTTCGTTTAATCTAGCCTGTTTAGGTAACCTTATTACTAAACACGTCACGTTCTTTTATACCTTAGAGATTAGAAGTATTTCATTTTTATATCTTCTGTTTATTATATTAAATTTTAACCTATAGTACTTCTACACTAAATCTCAACTGATTCAATAACATATAAAAAATTTCAATAATAATTAAGAATCTTTTAAATTTGATTATAGGGTTGTTTCGAAGAATATCTTTTGTTTAGAGTTAGGATTTTCTTTTTAAGAATCTCTTTAATGGGAATAATGAGTTGTAAAGTTGACGAATCAAATTCCTATTATGTTTTTGTAGTAAAACTAATAATAAAATAAAAATTTATCCTAGAAAGTATTTCATTTAACCAATTTGATGTTTTATATAATAAAAAGAAATGAATTGTTATTTTTCAGTAATTAACACTACTATTTTCAGTCCGGTTTATTATATATATCTTATAATACTTTCTAATTGTCAAAGTAAATAAGCTGAGTTTTAGTATATAACTGCTAGCGACTAAATATAAGTGGTCTAGTGCTATGTAAATAATTAATCAATATTACAGAGAATCAGACAACTACTTTCGAGTCGAGAAAGATATCATCTCAGCAATCAGTTGCAACTGCTTCCCTGATACTGTCTAACGAACTCCAAACTCTCCCATCTGTCGTCAATAACCTCTCGCAGCCACTTCATAATGCATGGTCTCAAGGAAAATCTCTTCTACCCGAAAAAAGCAGATAGAGAGTCATGAAAGGTGAGACTTGACCCCGCGAAAGATGCTCAATGGAGAAACGTATACCAGTATAAATCTAGCACAATCCAAAGATGTTGAACTACTAATATATCATAATTCAATCATCGAATGCGTATATATGAGATGAAAAGTAAGGTATGATGGACCTCTAGGTGTAGTTTAGCTGCTGCTTGTCATAAAAAACACGCTGCCTCTCGCCCCAGTGAAGTTCTGCCCTATTTGATAAAGCAAACAGTGGTCAGTGAGTATATGCTCGGTAACCCTTTAACTTCCGATGTCAGATTCCGATGTTCTTATCATCAAAGCTGTATTCGTTGATTGCACGAGAAGCTGCTTCGAGAAGATAGAGAAGGCGTGAAAGATTAAACACCAGTCCCGGGACTTAACTTTGGCAGGGGCAGTGAGATGATATTTAGGAAGACTCTGGCATGTAACTGTAGGTATGCGGTATCAAGGAGACTCACATGGTTTTAGCGAGCTTTACATTCTTCTCTACCTTCAATCTTTCGCTTATAGATTGTGGCCATGAAATTGCCAAGAGCCGAAAGAAATTGCAGATGATGTTGTAATTACGATTGAAGATTGATCCAATGATTCGATCAATCATGACCAGTAGATAATACTACTCTCACCTTTGCCATCCTTCTCACCTGTAGCATTTAACTTCACGAACAAACACTCCGTGTGCCTAGACAACATATAATGATCAACACAACGAGATAAGTCCTGCAAATTAAGAGAAATCCAGTGCATACTGATTGTTGAAATATATGTCACATAGTGGGCGCAGCGATGAAAACCAGGTATGAGTGATACCACAGGAACGAAAAAAAGCAGAATAGGCAAAACTCCATGGAATCAGTAGGTCATCATACTTGATAATATCCCGGTAAGCGGCCTACGGGAAAGAAAAGGTAATACGATTAATCCGTTTACGCAGAGCCCACCATTCATGTTGTCAGGACTCCTCCTGCCAAAATGTAAAAATTTCAACTCTGCGCGCTCTTTCAACAGTCCTATCCTAGTTGACGCAGATGGGCCCAGAGATTCTGGATAGGAGGAAAAGCAGACATGTCATTCTCCTATACGAATGCCACTTAGCCATGAATACGCACACGGCACAACAAAGGGTGTAGTTCAAGCGAAACATTCCCTACTCAGTGGAACTCGACCAACACATCGATCAACTTGAGAAGATCTTCATCAAAACTATTTGTTGGAATTAATAAACCTCGTGCCATACTATTATTTTCAAGGATCCGATCAAAAAGTCAGTAGAGGGGTGGATTAGATTCACCATTTCACATTCGATGCTCTGCAGTTAAAGCCTTATCACGCGAGCAAGCGGAGCCACGTGCTTACGTACTTGGTACATTTTTAAAGGCCCCGCACAAAAGGCTGACAAACAGCCTCGTATCTCAGATACTCGCTCCAACTCACCAAAAATGTTCTGGTCTGCAGATGGTAAAGTTAAACACTTTAGAAATAGATGGATTCAAGAGTTCTTAAGACAAGAAATGAAATATTTCAGGAGGTAACAATCGTCGCTGCTTCTCTCTTTACAATGTTGACATTGTGGAACAGCTTAAACCATACTGCGTTGACTTGAGTCAATTGGCACTGAAGAATGCCGGCGATAGCAAATCTCTAATATCATCGACGGAAAACCTTCTTGGCGCATTGCGGCGAACTTGTGACAATGAAGCTTTCGACGAGAAGCTGGCAGATTGTACGATTTTGGAATTTCTGGCATTTCGGTCGAATAATTACGCAATAACTGACCATCAGTGTGTTACTAGATGTCTTCTTCCCATTATCCCAGATCCTGCGCTCGAAGCAAAAGTATACGGACAAACTATCGGAACTCACTCTGAAATGTTTAAGGCTACTACTGGAACAAGGATGGCGAAACCATATTGCGATAGATCTTGCCAAACAACTTCTCATCCTGCTGACGTTGATGATCGGAGGAGTACCGGGACAAGCTCCAATAAAAGCCCCAGAAGAACTCGTTCTTGAAGCTCTGGCTGCCCTTGCAGCTTTATTCGACGACTTGACGCGTGTCCCAGAGGCATCCGTTACAATCACTGCCGAAACCACCATACCAGCAGTTGGACACTGTATTACATCGATACTCGATGCAATCACGGATGGCCCATCAACAGAGATCCAGTCAGAAGGGTTGAATGCTTTGAAAGCTGCATGGAACTGCATCAGAGATGTACAGGCTCATGCTAGTTTCCTTCCAGGCACAGTCTCAGCCCTCACGAAATGCCTCACCCCCACTACAACATCTCGAAGGTCACATAAAACTATTGTCATGGCATTAGAAAGTCTACTACTGGTTTTAACCACAGTATTGAGCGATGTCAAGACTCGTACTATCAGGACAAGCAGGAATACAGGGATGGAAGTGGAAAGTAAGGGCGAGAATGACATGCTTACGAAATCCTGGCTCACTGCTACCACTTCTCAGATAAAGCTCTCTCTAGCAAATGTCGTAAAGCTGCGTACACACAAATCGAATAGTGTCCGTGTCTCACTCAATCGATTTTGCATCGTTTTACTGGATGAATGCCATGATACATTGGTTGATTCGACTTCTATCCTGGTGGAGACCTGTTTGTCATTAGTCGGCGCAGAAGATCCTCTTGATGCTAGCACAACTTCTATTGTGGACTTGGCTACTATACATTCAAGCATCGGCGAGTCGATCAAGAAAACGTGTTATGACTGGGTGACCAGCTTACCACGAGTGATGCAAATGAGCGATGAGACTGCCAAGGTATCCGCACTGCACCAACTTTCAGCGTCATACAAATTATTGAGCAAATTGGATCTGCGCTCTTCCATACTTGACGAAGCACTTTCGAGATCGCTACGAGACGGCCTGTCGAGTGTAATAGAGACCTCTTCTCACCATCGGGCGATGCAAGAGGTTTTATTAGACCCGAATAGTCAGGCTCTGATGATGTTGTCAAGCGAACAGATGCTCTTAAGGGATTTTCCTCCCATATTGATGCCGGAACAAAGTCAAAAGTCTACAAGAACCGCTATGGTAACATTTCTAAGGTCATTGAATGAATCGCAACCACAAATGACCATGGCCAGCGAGATGCTCGAGTATGTACGGCAAGCATCTGGTCCAAGTCTACTGGCTGCCTACTGGATCTCATCCCAATTGATACAGTTGGCCGCTTCTCAAAACGAGGAAATGAATGAGTTTTTCGAATCGACACTTCTTGCTTCGGACGACTATCAAGCCACTAACCATGATTTGTATTCTTACTCGATATCAGTGTTGTCTAGCGAAGACCATAATCTCGATTGGCGAGTAAAAGGGATTGCGCTGGAGGTCGTCTCTAATTCGGCCAAGCGCTTAAAGAAAGACTTTCGAGCAGAGCTCGTGGATATACTATACCCCGTGTCGCAGCTTTTAGGTTCGACCAGCGGTGATTTAAGAGGGCGCGCAACTATTTGTCTAAACACACTTGCTCAAGCTTGCGAATACCCGAGCACCCGAGAACTTATCGTGGAGAACGTTGATTATATGGTGAACGCAATTTCGTTGAGATTGAACACGTTTGACATATCACCCCAAGCTCCACAAGTGCTAATAATGATGATTCAATTGACGGGACCATCTCTACTTTTATATCTCGACGATGTGGTATCTTCTATATTTGCCGCTTTGGACAATTTTCATGGCTACCAGGGATTGGTAGAAGGTCTATTTGCCGTGCTCGGAGAGATTGTAGAAATGGGCTCACAATCTCGCCAATTGCGACTACCTGGCGTACCACGTGTTGATGTCATCCAACGTGGAACTCGTACCATTACAGTTGATAGTATCGTTCAGGCAATCGAGAAGCAGCAGGAACGACTCAAGATGCAAGAGAATATCGGACCTGATGAGTTTCCACGAGAGCCGTGGAAAAGCGCCTCTGCATTATTGGACGACATGACCGAGGTTGGTGAAAGCAACGAAGATAACAATGTCGAAGTAGAAAAGATTCCCGTTACAAAAACCTACAACATGGTCCAAAGCATTATCCGCCTCTGTCAGCACTATCTTACAAATCCATCCCCGACATTACGTACGCGATTGCTCGGATTGATACGCACATCCTCTGCTGCTCTACAAAGCGACGAGGAGAGCTTCTTACCTCTTGTTAATGATATATGGCCTGTAGTCATAGATCGATTATACGATAAGGAATCACATGTTGCCATCGCAGCTGCAGACTCCATCGCAGCTATCTGCAGAAGTGCTGGAAATTTTCTTAACACGAGAATTGCTACGCAGTGGCCCCGCTTGATTGCGTTGGCCAGGCAGACCAGGGCTAATATGTTGGTGGAGAAAACTGGAACTGGTGGTCGTGGAATACACTCACAGGCTGCACAGATGTGGGAGAGTGTAGTGAAGCTTTTGATGGCTATAGTGGAATGTACGGGGGTGAACGATGACGCATTCGATGACGTTTTGGATCTTCTGGCAAGAATCATACCGGATAGAAGCGACGTTCGCGATGCGTTATCAGCCGTGAATGCTGATGCAGTCTGGTTAGTGTTACAGTCTGGTTTGCGTCGTGAAATTCAAATACCCTCGCTTGATAGCTATATGTTACAGCCCCCTAGACCTCTCATCATAGTTTAATGTAACATAATGATTGTCATAAAACTTACTCATAGTCGCGATCACAACGTCTTGCATTTTCTCACAGATAGATCTCATGGATAATTAGTAAAAGAGTGGAATATATTTGGTTATTAGCAGTGAGTGGGACTTTTGAGTGATGCTAAGCAAATCTGAAGACAGTAGCAGCCGACCAAAAAAAGATCTATGGAATGTATTCATGCATGAACATAAGCCCATGATACTTTAAATGGCATAGAGGCCTGACAATGATACTATTTAAGACAAAACTTCAGAAATAAAATAAAACACTCCGTGCGGGCTTGACCAAGGCACGCCTTGCCTGTTACTCAGAGTCCTCGTCATCGCTCTCGGCCTCTGCCAACCATTTCAAGAACCCCTCTGCTGACTTGCGAACTTTCTTGCTCACAGCAAGGTCATTGGTATATTTCTTGCTGGCTTTGGTACCCCACTTGGTGATGACCTCTTCGCTGAGGAGTTCCTGATCATAGAGGACCATGAGGATATTTGATGTCTTCTCGTAGAATTCGGAGTTCTTTTGACCGCGGAGGCCAATAAATCTTTCAATTCCACCGAGGAGAGACTTTTCATGTTTCTCAGAAGTGATCATCTGCAACAAGATTAGTATTCATGGGACAATCAAGATAAATATACGCAAGCTTACATTTTTAAGCATGCCTGCTCGCTTTGGAATCTGCTTCACAATGTTGTCATCAAAGACTGTAAGAGCAAGAATAACGAGAGTGCGGTGCTTCGCCTCGATTCCCAGCTCTTTCGCCTTAAGATAAATTTGAAGATCGTCTACCTTACTGACATCACCTTTCTCCGCAGTCTGTTCTTCAATCCAATTTGCAAGCTGATCGTAGGTAGAGTTTCCGCCACCTTCTTCATCATCGTCCTCGTCTCCACCACCGCCACCTAAGACGAGCTTTTGCTTGAGATCGTCAGGAAGCTGTTGCTGACGGGCCTTAACAGCTTCTGGGGACATATCTACTGCCCAGTCGTCGTCTTTGACTTCGGTAGATTGTTGAAGCTCTTCTGCTTGACGAACAAGCTCATCGTCACTTGGAGCATCGAGTGCCACGTCGCCGGCGCCATTGTTGTCATTGGATCCATTTTCAGATGCGTTCTCGCTACCACTAGCATTTTCGTTGTCCTTGGCTTCGCCCTTGTCTGCTTTGGCTTTACGAGCTGCCTTCTTTTCTGCTTTGTCTTTCTTGCCCTTCTTTGGTTGGGTCTTCAAGATAAAGCCGCTCAACTTAAGTCTAGGGTCGACCATCGAACGCTTGCCGCACGCCTTGCAATCCAAGACAATGTTTCCATCTTTGAAGATTACTTCGGTTTCAGGGTTCTTGCACTCTTTGCAGAGCACAAACTTATTGATGAAACCATCCAAGTAATCCTGCAATTTGCTTGCTTCATGAGCACCATTGATGATCCAACGATCATCGGCAGGGTTGGTATTGGTTTGAGCCCCGAGTTCGAAGCCGAAATACTTGATGACATATGCCCCTGGGCGGGCCAATGAATTGGCGATACTGGTGAGATTGACGATGACGGTTTTGATGCCGTTACCTTTTCCTTCAATTTTGGACTGGATCTTCTCCATCTTGTATCTGTAAAAGTTGTCCTTGACATCGCGGCGGATATTGACAGTAGCCATGATTGCTAATAGGTAGTGTTGAGTCGAATTGTGTATTTTCGTGAAGGTTAAGGCGTGCAGGTATTGTTTAGATAATGCGATAATCTGAAATATAACATGCAGAAAAGTTGAACTCGTTGAAATGGCAAAGTCGATTGAGGTTGGTAAAATTTGGTTGGTGGTTACGGGAACATTCGAATCGTAGAGGATAATACTTAGCCGTTGCTACTGAAGTAAGAACTACAAGGTTTCCGCGGTATGCGAAATGGTTGCAGCTCGAGGGGCGGCTGATGTCTGAGGTCGTTGGCGTTGGGTGTGAGATACATATAACGCAAATGTATCACTGTACGTGCTGATAGCTTTGGGTGAAGAATTCAAGGGAAGAAAATCCTTGTTGGAAAAGATGGAGTATCTGTCAGATACTGAGAGATGCAAGCTGTAGAGGTTTGAAGTCTGAAGGTCAAATATCCGACAAGTACAAGAGCGAAAAGCAAAGGTGATTGCTCAACGTATTCTTGAACGACTTTGATTGGCGAGGTATGGGATTTGTTTGATTCCGACGATTTGGGATAGATGGGACCGTAGAAGACTGGACCTTTTTAAATGGAATTTATTCTATCGAACAATCTCCAATACAAAAATGTTATTGTATTGTTGATGGAATTATTGTTTGTTGTGTTGTGTTTGTTTGGTAGAAGGCGAAGAAAGAGGAAGGTTGTGGAGGGGGAAAAGAAAGATTGAAAGAATTTCCGAATAAAAGGTTTCGGATATCGATGGTGGAAATGGTAAGCCCTTGTCAACGAGAGAAAAAAAAAATGGAGCTAGGAAGGAGGAATACAACTACAGCAAAGTGATCCTGACTAGGTGAGTATCAATAAAATCAATTATGAATTATTTATTAAACTTATTAATGTATTTAGTAAAATTTAGTAAAATTTAGTAAAATTTAGTAAATATAATGATATAATGACATTTATATTTATCAAACGTGTATATAGAATTTTACAGATTGATAATATCAAAGCCAACTTCACTTGTTTGTAGGGAGGAAGAACTACACGTGCCGCGTCTAAGCACATGATTCATTGATATGCTTTATACCCAGTTGTATTCATCTCCATTTTTAGCAATCCAAAATTCTTCCTTCTTCCTGTTATTCCTTCCTGGGTACTGATAACCGTATTCCTAACTTCGGATTTATTCATTCCTGTCTCCATTCTCCCAGAATGGCCCTTAAAAATGTTGACTACTCTCTTTACCTTGTGACAGACTCTACACCTGCTATACTTGGTGATAGAAATCTGGTTGATGTGGTAGATGCTGCAGTTCGTGGTGGTGTCACGATTGTGCAATATCGAGACAAATACAGCGATACAGCTGCCCTGGTTGATACTGCGAGGAAGTTACATGCTGTCACACGAAAGTACAATGTTCCACTTTTGATCAATGATCGAATCGATGTTGCTCTTGCGGTCGCGTGTGAAGGTGTCCATATTGGTCAGGACGATATGGGTTAGATCCTCTGTCACGAATAAAGTGACAATGCCATCTTTCCCTCATGTCTCTAACTTTGATCCAGATCTGAAGACGGCAAGAACACTGTTGGGCAAGGATGCAATTATCGGAGTAACAGTGGCCAATGTCCAAGAAGCTTTGACAGCATCTAAAGATGGTGCAGATTATCTAGGAATTGGCACAATGTTTGCCACACCGACGTAAGAATAGCACGGCAATATGGCTTTGAGTTTCAGATTCGAGAGCTTTAAGAGATCAAGTGGTACCTTTATTCCAGCACAAATTTACAACGCGTAACCTTGTTTAATGGGAACAGAATCTCAATTCAACCTTCATACCTAATCCATTTGCTTAAATTAACGAAGAGTATTCTGATGGATTTCGAAATAGGAAAACCAACACCAAGGATATTATTGGAACCGCTGGCACGAAGGAAGTTCTGCATTCTTTGCAACAGTCAGGAAGCCAAGTGCGAACCGTAGCAATAGGTGGCATCAATTCCTCAAATCTACAGCGTGTCCTGTATCAGTCGGCATCAGAGGGTAAGCAGCTTGACGGGGTGGCCATCGTCAGTGCAATCATAGCAGCACAGGATGCCGAAAAGGCTGCCCGCGAGCTTGCAGAACTTATACGGACCCCGGCTCCGTTTGCGCTAGCAAATTTACCGCATGATCAAAAAGTAAAAGACCTTCGCGAAGTTTTATTGCAGGTTCCAGGAATCATAGGAGATGTTGCTAAGAAGACGCCTCTATCTCATAACATGACAAATCTCGTGGTTCAAAACTTTGCTGCTAATGTGGCTCTGGCAATTGGTGCCAGTCCTATCATGGCAAATTATGGAGAGGAGGCGGCAGATCTTGCGAAACTTGGAGGTGGCTTGGTTATTAACATGGGAACGGTCACCCCCGAAGGTATACAAAACTACTCAAAGGCTCTAAGAGCATACAATAACGCAGGAGGGCCAATTGTGCTCGATCCAGTGGGCTGCGGAGCTACTGCTGTAAGGCGGTCGGCAGTTAAATCACTTCTAGCAAATGGTTACTTCGATGTCATTAAAGGAAACGAGGGGGAAATCAAGACCGTATCCGGATCACTTATTCAGCAACGAGGCGTTGACAGTGGCTCAAGTACATCGAGTCTCGCGGAGAAAGCTACAATCGTGCGTGATTTAGCATTGAGGGAGCGCAATGTAGTACTGATGACCGGGGCGATTGACGTTTTGAGCGACGGAGTACGTACCTTTGCAATATCCAATGGGCATGAAATTTTGGGCAGAATTACGGGAAGTGGTTGTGTTTTGGGTACTATCATCTCAGCAATGTTGGCAGTCAGTCGTGAAGACAAGCTTCTCGCTGTATTATCAGCATTGCTTCACTACGAGATTGCAGCCGAGATAGCAGCTGTCCGAGAGGATGTGAGAGGTCCAGGTACATTTGTTCCAGCGCTGATTGATGAACTGTATGTTATACAAAAGGCAAACTCTCATAGTGATTTGCGGTGGCTTGAAAAAGCGAGAGTTGAAACCATTGTATGGTAATATTCTATGTATAAAAAATTATAAGACTGGAGTACCCGCATATGTTCTCGTACATCTAATGCCCTGTGCACTTGACTTTCTCAGAGTCACATTAAAAGCCCCTTGATCCGGGACGAAGTGCCAATCGCGCTTCATTCCCTTAGCTCCACATCCTCGGCTTACATACCCCACCTACCCCAGAAAACGCAATAACACTCCAACAAGTAAACAAATGAAAGTGTCATTCTTCACATTGCAAAAATGATAGAACATGTAGGAAAACGTCTGAGTAAGTTCCATCCCTCACTTCTAGCTACCCAATACTTACGCAACTCAGTCAGACCTGCCCTCTTGTTCGTTCCCCATTCTCCGACCACTCTTGATTCTCGTTCCCTTTGAATCCCTCCACTAACCCCCCCTTTCCAAAAAGTATTTGCGACATCCAAGAAAAGTTTCGCAAAGCGATATGGGAATATGAGAAAGTGTGCGTTTATCCATCTTCCTCAATCTATAGATCCTATCACTTACTTCCCACCTCAGCATCGCGACAACCCAAAAGTTGATCAAAGCAAGTGACATACTTCATATTCCCATCTATGCCACCACACAGAATCGCGCACGACTGGGTGAAACGTGCGCTGAGCTTAAAATCCCCAATGCTGTAGAGCATGCAGACAAAACGGCTTTTAGCATGGTAAGTGAACTCTACAATCATCATATATGGACCTTGAAATGAGAGCTTTTGCGTCGATATCGTCCTTCCATGGTGTGAAAAGATGTCGGTAGTGACTAACTCATGATCCCAACCCAGTGGATTCCATCGATTTCTCGACATTTCCATTCTGCTACCCCAGCCGAAGTGATTATCGTGGGCATTGAATCGCACATCTGCGTTACACAAACGACATTGGATTTGCTAGCCAATGGGCACAAAGTGAGTGTACTTGATGAGCGCAACATAAGGGGGCTAACAATTTGCATAGGTATATGTATTAGCCGATGGAGTGAGTAGCTGTAACCCGCAAGAGATACCTATAGCTCTTGATCGGCTGAGGGCTGCTGGTGCTATTGTGACAACCTCGGAGTCGATCATGTATGAGATTATGGGTGATGCTAGGTATGCACCTTTCTTTATTTCTTCGTAACATATCATAAATGAAATCGAGCTAACTCCTCTAGTATTCCCGAGTAAGTGATATGACCTATTCCTCGGTTTGTGATGTGATTATTGGATTTTATTAATGCCTCTATTCGTAGATTCAAAGCAATTGCTACTCTCGTGAAGGAATCTTCAGCGAGTACAAAGGATGTCATGAGTACTCTTCTCAGTAAGATGTGAAAGGGGTATCAAGAGATTGCAAACATAGTATCAACAAGTCAAGATGTGATATAATTTAAATTTAATTATCTGAGCACTAAGCAGTCAAGTACATAACAATTATTTCGCATCATTTGCTCGCAATACGTGCCTATTTAATTACACATCAGGAGTCTGTGGGGGCGACAGAAACCTTCGGCTTGCTGGAGTTCATCCACGCGAAAGCTGAAGCACCGCCTACTGGATTTGAGGATCGCGGAATGGTTGTAATCACTTTAGCACTCTTCTGATCCTCTGAACTTACTCTCTTTGGTTCCCAACGAAGCTGTGATTTATCAGTCCCATTGGGTTGATCCTTGCGTTTGAGATCAGCAATTGATCTTGAAGGCGCCGGTTCGTAAGATGCACCTGTTCTTGCACCAGACGACGAACGACTAGCAGCTAGATTTGATGGAGACGAAATGGATTTTGATGGTTTTAGCACCTTCATACTTCGACCTCCGCGGACTGCTCTTTGATACCCACTAGTAGAATCACTATTGTGATCACCATTCAGTGGTGTACTGCCTTGCCGCCATGAAGCCCAAGTCCCCATAGGCGTTTCGCGCTTGAGCGCATCAGCTGCGTTCGTGGACTCGACTTTGTTTGCATCGGCCACGCCTTGGTCCAATTTGTGTAAACTTTCCGAGTCTGAAGTACTGCCACTGCTCTTCATAAAAGTCTCAGCTTCCAACATAGGGGGAATACTGTGAACAGGTGATGAAGACGTGGCGGCAGAGTTGGTTTGTGGGTTTGTAACACTTTGACATTGGGCGTCTTTGTCTATGGGCTTGACATGGTCAGCACGTGACCCAGCAACTACATCACCTGCGTTCGTAGGTTCAATCTTGGATCGTTGTTCACTGGGCGTAAAAGGAAGAGCCGTTGCTTTGAGTTCATTTCTTTCAGGTGGGATATTTGCGGTGCACAAATTCTTGAAAAGAAGCTCGTCTTCCGGTCGCACGAATGGCACAGACAGTTTGTTACGATCATCGCCGAAGAGTGTCATGAGGTTTTGCGAGAAGAGTATATCTGCGTTGTGCGCACGTAGAGTATCACTGCCAATAAATACACGTATTGATCTTTTGAGATCGGCAAAGGATCGTTGATTCATGCCAACTACCTCGAAATCTGCTGTGAGAGTCGGTAAATGAGGGCCGGGACTATTAACTCTAGAAGACGATTGCGTTATAATTGCTTCTGGAAGATACACAGGTAGCCTGATAACATAACGGCCATTTGTTGGATCCTTTTGCATTTGATTCATTAGGCCAAGCTCTTTTACAAGCGAATAGTCAAGGACCGACTTTTGTGAACCTGTACAAATATCGGCATATAGGAGTGCACTGTGAGAAAAGTTGACCGTAAGCCAGCATCTGATGATGGAAGGTACTGAACCGAGGATAAACAGACCTGGAGGAGGGTCCGGTATTTCCAAGGGTGAATCATCGTCCGGGTCGCCGATCATGAAATTGGTATCCAAGCCTAGGCTACTTGTGCGTCCAGAGGGAACAGAATGGGTGGAGTGGACAGAGTGACCAGCAGAGCTATGCCTCCCATCTGACTTATGCGATGAGGACCGCTCAGTCATAGGATGACTGCCAAATCCACTAGTCGGGCGAGCGGGACCAAACTCTCCTGACGCCCTTGATGCTTGTGCCCAATGTGACCCCTGTAGAGCGCTCACGTCGAAGCGTACACTATTCGCTCTCGAAGTACCTCTACGCACTGGCTCCTCATCGTTATCTAGATGAAGACTCCCGAGTAGATTTTGCTCTTCTTCGTCATCAAAGTCATCGAAAACATCCGTAGGGGAGTTATGAACAGGGCCTATAATTCAATGTGTTAATATTTCAGCCAGCCTTGCGAGGATCAAGTCCAACACATACCTTGTTGGGGAGTACCGCTCAAAATGCCAGGAAACGGAGAATTTGTACCCCAAACAGATTTGAGAGCGGCATCGTCCGCCTGGCGCTTCTCCAATCTCATGAGGCGGTCGGAATGGTTGATTTGTACGGCTTGTACATGCTTCACGTCCATTTGAACATGGTATAGTTCTTCTCGTGAAGCCGGGAACTGTGAATCCATTCCAATCCTTTCCTTGTAACCCCCAGGGAAGTTGTGTTTTCAAGTCTCACACTTGATGGCATGGGAGTAATATTAAATGAAATCGACCAAGGAGGGTCACCGCAACAATGCCGTACAATTGTCCCTAGACGCTCGTAGTTTATCGTCTGATAGGAGATATTGTTCCAATCGGGCTGAGGTATATCACGAAATGTTTAGCACCTGGCCAACTGTGAAATTTTGGAGAAAATCCCAGCTCTTGTATCTTGTGCTTAATGCC
Source organism: Botrytis fragariae (assembly GCF_013461495.1). Classification (NCBI taxonomy): domain Eukaryota; kingdom Fungi; phylum Ascomycota; class Leotiomycetes; order Helotiales; family Sclerotiniaceae; genus Botrytis; species Botrytis fragariae. Next base: position 1,443,990 of record NW_023500997.1, read on the forward strand.
AACGAAGTACACAACGGCTCTTTGTGAGCCTCCCCCACGGCATCGGCCGACGATTTGATATTTGAGACACCCTCCTGCCTACTATGATCGACGAATGCCTAATCTCGCAGTTTTTGTTTTGGAACAGAATTGGGTATGAAATATGGGCGAAGGTTCTTTGAATATTGTTGTGTCCAGCTGTTCTTTGAGAGTCGTGCAAGTATCAAATGAGGAATGTAATGGTGGTCTGCTTCGTTGCAAGTCTGTGCTTCCTGGGGCTATTATCTGATTCGCAAGATGGTGTCGTATAGATTGAACCAAAGGGGATCGAAGAGCTCTACAGCAATTACGTTTGTTGTTTGTCTTTTCGCAGATAATTTGTTGTTTGTTTGTTGTATGTCGTTGTTTTGCCCTTTGAGGAAGATTGGAATCGCAGTGGGGGTACAAGTAGATACTAGATGTGCAGTAAATCGATTTGAGTTTGCCTTTTGAAGATGTTTAAGAAAGGGGTAGGTTGTATCAAGGCTGATTATTATGAAGTTGGTATATTGTATGTTGTATATTAGGAAGTCAAATTATCAATCAATAACAAGTTGTTGAGTAGGATTTTGGTTTGGATCAAAGGATGTCATTAATTGCTCTGGCGGTAGTGTAGCTGGTAGGGACCTTTAATTTGGTTGCGGTAACCCTATAAAATCACAAGGGTAACTAACCTTAAGTGGTGTGCATGCATTTTCGGCGTTAAGTGCCCTGACAGTCTAAAACATGTTGTAGGAAGGTATTGCTTGTGCAATATGAACCACCTATACTAGGGATCTCCGACTCAAAGCATTTTAAATATTAAATGTCAACAATCACCTCGTAGGTAGCTAACAATCATTCTAGGTACTGGTTCTAAGCTGCCTTCGTGATTGAAGCCTCTGCAATTCTTTTGACTCATATAGGTAGGTATGCTAAGTTACTTTCGTTGTTACTTTGATTTTTTGAATACTGTTCCGTGAAGCTATTCATCCCTCAATCAATCGATACTTAATGAATAGGTGAGCTGTCTCTATCAGATTTCAGGAATCTAGAAGTCTTCCTTGCATGTATATTCTATCATAGAAAAGACCACCTACACACCTTTCTATGCATCATGCATGCATTCCGTTTAATGACTGAATTTAGGAGCTACTGTCCACTAATATCATATTATTAGCATTATCAACACTTTATCTTGAGGGAATGATATATCACCACCTAGGAAACACATCTAGGAACTGAAAGAAAATGCAAACGATATACTTACGTGTGGAAATACCCAGCTGGGGCTATCCAAGGGCTCTTCTTTCCACTCTTTTCCAACCAATGGTATAACTTCGTTCAAGAATACTCTGTATCCGTCACTAGAAAGATGAAGACCATCGGTGAGAAGTGCCCTCATAGCTTTATCATCTCCAGCACGTTTGGTGCCAATCGTTTCTAGGTTGCCAGTATTATCTGGACTCATCTGTACTGCTTTAACCATAATAGCCTTCCATAGATCGACCAATACCACATTTCGATCTTTCCATTCATCGGCGATTTCTCTAACTGCAGCTGCATATTTGGCTGTGTTATCCTGTGATCGCGTAAGAGAAGAATACCCCTTCTGGAGGTCTTGTTCCTCAAGCTGAACTTCGTTGATAGGCGGTGGTGTAACCAGTAAAATCGTGGGGCGTTGTGCTATGGAACTCCAGTTTTGGAGAAGGATTTCAATGTTTTTCTTGTAACTTTCCAATGGAACATGTTGACCCGTGGGACCATCCGGTAGGCATGCATCATTCGCACCGAACAGGACGAGCTTACAGCACATTCTATTAGTATACAGAGAAATGACCTAAGGATAGGCTCGCACCAGTAACGGCGAGGCTTGAAGGGGGCTTTCTATGAAGGAATGAGTCCTACATGGTAGTTTTTGACGTACCAGATAGGGAACCTTTGCAGTGATTGGATCTGGGACGAGGTGCCGATGAATCTCAAGAGCATTATCGGTGTTATACCCGCTCAACCCATGGTTTATTATCTGGAGCCGCCTAGAACAATCTAAAAATGAATTAATGAGTGACCAGATGGCTCTAGTTTGGAACAGTGAACTCACGTTCTTCTAGACCCGCAGTAAAGGAAAAGCCATCCCGCAGATGACTTGAGAATTGAACAATGGAATCGCCCAGTAGAATGAATTGGGGGTACCCTTTGAAAGCCATGTCAAATGTGGTACGGTAGAAGTTAACTAATGTTTAGGAAAGGGGCTTTCTTTTTCTATCCCTATTAATTCGTAGCCGCCTCGGCTAGTTCCAACATGCAATAGCGGGAATGCAGCAGTGCAGCAGTGCAGCAGTGCAGCAATAGGAAGCCGGGGAAGAAAACGAAAAGCGATATGCAGTTCACGAAACAATCTTGAAAAACGGACTGTCTAGTATTCAGTCGGTTGTAGGAATCGAAACAAACACCAATGGAGATCACAAGCCTCAAATGCACCCTGACAGATCTGTAGTCTCTCCTCAATTGATGTAATGCGCGACGTACGAAGTGGACAATTCTGGATCTTTTGTGGAGTTGAGGTACTAGATAGGTCGTACTTCGTCGCTCTCTGAATTACTAGTGGGATGGGATGGGATGGGGTGGATGATGGATAATAGATGATGGGCTCATGGATTTTGACGCGATATTCGCGGGAGTTTAATTGCGAGATTGCCTACTTTGTACGCTCAGCTACCATGTTATCCTGTGGATTTCATCCCCACAGATCAGCTTTCTCATCAATCGTATCTCATGGAGTATAGATTTTCCCCAAAGTCATACTGACGATTGGGTGTCTCGGTGTGGGCGGAATTGTATGCACACCCAAATCGAACATCCTCTACCTTTCCGGTGTCATGAGCTACACTTCCTTTTTGATGCCGATGCTGATGTTACTGCCATCTGCTATTTATGATCCATCCTCTCGTAAGTATCGGTAGTTCACGAGTCATCTTACCATTGAATGTTTTATAACTCGTCATGCTGATTGGTTAGATCCCCAAGAGAGGTTATCATCAACTTGCTTTATGGCTTGCGGAAGATAAATTGTAGATCATAAGGAATGAATGAATGCATTCGTATGTTTCACAGCGCTTGTGACTTTCAAGACGGCTTCCAAGAAAACTGGATTACCTAAGTACCTACCATTACTAGGTAGCACCTTTTCATTTTCATTTTCATGAAGCTTATCGAGCCTTATCGAGGCTGTCCTGCATTGCAAAAGCTATCTTAAGCGCATTAACCGTATCATTTCCCATAATTATTCCAAACTTCACACTCCAACTCCCACTTCTGCCTTTGGGTTCCGCAATTAGTGATCAGGATGTGTCTTTGACATTGATCTTCTCATCTTTTCATCTTTGCTTGTATTCAATGTTCCCCCCGTCAGACATTTGGCCCAGGAGTTTCTGTTCTTGCACATCGCACCTACACCGATTGGATCATTGAATATTACGACATTATTACATCAAAAGCAAACTGCAGCAGGAAAGTCCGACCGCTCAATATTAATATCAACTCTAAACTTCTAAACAATAATTCCAGGGTTCAACCAGCCTCGAAGACCCTTGTTTCTCCTCCACATTTCATTTGATGCTTCTTGATTCCGCATTTGCTCCAATTCCCGATCTCTAAAAGTCAAAGCCACTTCCAACACCAACACTCCAACTTCCTCCTTGAATCCCAAGAAAAATTCTAGTTTTCGTCAAGTAGTGGTGTGGGTGATAATATTGAGAGGCGATCTTTTGTACATCTTCAGCTTCTTATTTATCATTTCCTCTTTCCCTTCTTTCGCATTTGCATTTCGCATCTCCCGCTCTTGCATGCGACCTTTCAGATTCCTGCCGTTGTGTACCGTGTCGTCATTCCAGAACGTCTATCTTCCTGAGATGTGTTAGGTGACACACCGAGACATTTCCGATATGAGACCTACTAGCAAGAGCCACATTGGCGTCGACTTTACAATGTCGTCGAATGTTCCACCTGAATCGAGGGACTCGTCAACTCCACCTTCACCTACAGCCATGAGAACTCTCCAAAGATCAGCAAGTAATCTTTCCGACGAGCGAACTCCTCTACTCCAAAGTGCGGGGCGTTCTCGTATACGTCTCGGTGGCGCCGCGGAGATCAATCGCCCATATCTACCAAGTCATCATAGTTTCTCTGGCAAGTCTCCAATTTTACCAGTATTTACGAAGCTTCAGCTTTCTCCCATAGTACTGAGCATGGGGCTAATTGTATATCGTTAACAGGTAGTCTAAGAGGTAGTCGGCATCATAGCCGTGCCGGATCTTGGGGCCAGCGTCTAGTCACCGCATTAATTTCAGAAAGACATGGACCCAAGGACCAGATGCGAGAATCCAAAAACATGTCGACCACAGACGACAGAGTTTGGTATGATCAATTTACATCAACAGATTGGGTTCATGACAGCATTGCAGATGCATACCGAGTGAAGGGGCTCCGAAGTAGGAAAGATTTTCGAGGCCGAATCAAGGCGTTTTTTGATGGCACACAAGGTTGGATACTGAGTGCCCTAGTTGGATTCGTGACAGCTACGATAGCATATACCGTTGATGTCTCGGAGACTCCTATTTATGATTGGAAAGATGGTTATTGTCATGATGGATTTTTCATGAGTGAAAAGGTTTGTGCAATTTTCGTCATCTCCGTTCATTGCTCGACATGACTTTTGAAACTGCCCACCAAAGCTTACAAATCAGATTCGGCGACATTAACGTGATATGCTTTCTGCTTTGAATCATGGGGGAACAAGTACACTGACTATTCATAGAGATGTTGCCCCGACGGAGACAAATGTGATGCTTGGAAATCTTGGTCCAATTATGTCGAAATACCATTTTTTAGTGAGGAGTTAACAGAGTTCTTTATTTACGTTTTACTTGTAGTCGCATTTGCAACAGCAGCATGTCTTTTGACCTTGACTACCAAAACGGTCGTACCATCAACATATCAACTATCTACGTTGGATGAGAACCTTGGTGCTCTTAGTCGACATGACTCCCAGGCGCCAGTCGATGGTAATACCAGCCCGAAGAACACGCTGAGTTCTGAGACGAATGCTCCGATGATCTACTACTCGGCTGCCGGCAGTGGAGTGGCTGAAGTTCGCGTAATTCTTAGCGGTTTCGTTTTGCATGGATTTCTTGGCTTTAAGACTCTACTCGTCAAAACACTCGCTCTGATATTGAGTGTGGCATCCGGGCTAAGTTTAGGAAAGGAGGGCCCTTTTGTACACATTGCAACTTGTGTGGGCAATATCGCATGCCGCTTATTCTCCAAATACGATGACAATGACGGGAAACGCAGAGAAGTATTGTCTGCGGCCGCAGCTGCAGGTGTTGCGGTAGCTTTTGGTGCTCCCATTGGCGGTGTTCTCTTTTCTTTGGAAGAAGTGGCGTACTTTTTCCCAGCTAAAACATTATTTCGAACCTTCTTCTGCTGCATCACAGCTGCACTGACGTTAAAATTTCTCAATCCTTATGGCACCAACAAGATTGTCATGTTCGAAGTTCGCTACTTAACGGACTGGAACTTTTTTGAACTCGCCGCTTTCATCATGGTCGGTGTACTCGGTGGCATAACCGGTGCAACATTCATCAAGGCATCTAGGTCCTGGGCACAGTCTTTCAGGAAGATTGAGATTATAAAAAAGTGGCCTCTTTTTGAGGTCATGCTTGTTGCTCTATTAACAGGCCTCGTCTCCTATTGGAATCCGTATACTAAGATCCCAGTAGCTAAATTGTTGTTCAACTTGGCTAGTCCTTGCGATACTGATAAATCAGATAGCATGGGCCTTTGTCCCAGTAGCATTGATGAGATCTTTCCCATCATTGGACAGCTAACTATTGCATTTTTCATCAAAGGCCTGTTGACGATTATTACATTTGGCATCGTAAGTTCAACTCAATCATAAGCGAGCACACGGCCATCTACTAACACAATGCTACAGAAAGTTCCTGCAGGTATATATGTTCCATCTATGGTTGTAGGCGGCCTACTCGGCAGGATCGTCGGTCATTTGGTGCAATGGCTTGTATTGCAATTTCCCCACGCTTCTATATTTGAAAGTTGCGCTGCTCATGAGAGCGGAACATCTTGTATTACTCCCGGTGTTTATGCTCTCATTGCTGCCGGTTCTACGATGTGTGGGGTAACCAGATTGTCTGTGACTTTGGCAGTCATTCTCTTTGAATTGACAGGTAGTCTTGATTATGTTTTACCATTTTCCCTCGCTGTTTTAGTCTCAAAATGGACAGCAGATTTCATGGAACCTCTGAGCATATACGTAAGATCATTTAATGATAAGTGTGCGGAGGAAAGACTGACTTTTCCAGGATTTACTGACCAACCTCAACGCTTACCCATTTCTTAATAACAAGCATAAGCCGATATTTACCTCCGATCTTGCAGATATTGTGCCCCGTGTTCGAAGAGAAAGAGTTATTGACATCTCAGTCTCCCCCATGATACCTGCTAGCAGTCTGCGCCAGAAGTTAGAGCTTTTGCATCAGGCCGGTGAGGTCGATGGTGGATTGCCAATCATCAGAGACGATGTTCTTGTCGGTCTAATACCAGCCCCCGATTTAGAATTCGCTCTCGATAATCTTGATAATGAGCCAGGTACCTTGTGCCTCATGGCGACCATCAGCAACTATGATGACTCTGAAGAAGAAGAGCATGTTGATCCTACTGACTTCACGCCTTACATTGATCCTGTAAGCAAAATTTAGCACCTGTTCATTCTCAAATCCACTGCTGACAAAGAACCAAAACAGGCACCGGTAGCTTTAGATATTCGTTCCCCAATGGATTTGGTCTACGAATGTTTCGTGAAACTCGGCTTGAGATATGTTTGTGTACTGAAAGATGGCCGTTACGCCGGATTGGTAAGATTTATCCAACCTCCACACACTTAGCGTGCAAGAGACCTGACCATTTACAGACTCACAAGAAGACTTTTGTCAAGTATATGCGAGAATTGGAAGAAAGAGATGGACATAATTGATTTTACTGTTGTATTGCGTTTTAGCGTCGGGAATAGGAATATGCATCAATTGGGTGGCGTCTTGATCTTATTTTTGGGAGTTTGAATATCCAATACCCTGGTGTAATTCATAGAGCATTAGCATCTGGGGTTAATGCCTATTATACAGACCTGTTTGGGAGATTGATTCGAAGAAGAGATCATCATAGAGTCTGCCGTACATATTAGACATAATCTTTATCTTCATCATCTTGAATTATCTGCTCTAAGCTCAGCCATGAGTCCTCCTTTATCTCTTTTCTTCGAATCTTCTTGCAAGCTCTTTGTGATATATGCAGATATATCCTTGACCTTCTCTAGCGCAATATTCGTACATTGTAACAATTCCACGGCATCGACTGCTATACCACCAAGCTTGGCAATTTGACAGACTTCTCCGTGACGATTCATACTGATCGTGCAACTACCCTCTCTTAACTGTTCCTCCATTAATGTCGTATCAACCAATCTAGTCTGTTCTTGACCCTTTCCAAAAAATGAAAATGTCACACAGAGTGGGAAATGTAGAAGACTCAAAGGCACAGGTTCTCGCTCTGCTAGAGTGTAGACAGTCACCGTTTCTCCTTCCGTGCTTGTATCTGGTTTCCGAAAGTGTTGTAATGCAGCTATTATAGCAATACAGGACGCATCAATAAGATTTCCGTCGTGTGATAGAATGTGAACATCTGCTCGAACTGACCAGCATTTCTGACCAGCGATGAGACAAAGAGATTCGGTATCGAGGGCTGCAGAGCGTCGCAGGGTCTTCTCGAGAAGGCGAGAGAGCAGTACTTCTTGCTCGGTTGGACGGTTGGTTTCGAAAGCGGGTGAGGCCATAGGTGAAAGCTCCGTTGTGATGGTGAAGATGCCATCAAAGGGACGGTCTGGGAATGGACTTGTTACTTCAGCTGTGATATTGACGAGAACCCTAGAGAATTATCAGCCTCACTAATGACCCTTGAAAAGATATCTCTCGAAGTAAATATCTAAAAGATGCTTTGCATGTGCATCTCCTGTAATCGCATCTCTTACCTTGTCTTCCCTAACCTCACATCTGCAACACCATATTCATCTCCAAACTCTAACTCTAGAGCTCGAAATTGATCAAAACTTCTTCCGTCAATTCTCAAGTTTTCTTTGAGAGCCTTCGAAAAGAACTGCTTTTCATTGATAGAAGGCTCAAGTTCTCGAGGCATCTCGAATTACTTATTGACGTGAATATACACACTGAATGGTTGCGCGGGTTACATTATTCCCCAAGATTTCTTTTTGCCAGAAACCCCAAGGCGGTGAGCTTTGATTAGACTAGCGCAGCCTTATTTAGCATCTTAAATGTAGGTAGACTATCGCGTCTGGCCTTCACCTTATCTTTTATCAAACATTGATTTACATTTTCCACAGCAAACAAGATGACTACCGGTAAGCCCTGTTGGACAATATTGTTATTTCTACTTGGGAATTACTAACAAACTTTCCAGCACATAGACCTACCTTCGACCCAGTAAGTGAAATTACATTGCGAATTGTACAGAATGTTTCTTATGGAAAATAGGCAGTGGGAAAAGAAGCACAACGAGGCCCGGCCTACCATCAAAGATTACTTCCAGCTCACACACAACTGAAATTCCGGTACAAACCCTCGTCATCTTTGCTTGTGAAACTTGAGGTTAATGGAGTTATAGAAAGCCAGGACAGGGAGGCGATGCAGCAGCCGAAGTCAGAGACCTTCGAGCAGAATTATTACAAGCAGAAGCAGCGCATTTCGCTAAAAAGAATGGGGGATCAAGCGCTGTAATCGAAGATGTACAGTCGTCTACAAACACATCCAAAAGACAACTCGAGAATGGCTCGGTGGAGGACGATGAAGACCCTGAAGCAAAAAGGCGGCGCATTCTGGAAGAAACTCGAGATATAGATGCCGACTCGGACGATGCTGGAGAGAGTGATAGTAGTGATGATGACAGGTTCGCCAAATATCTACAACCCTCTGGGAAAAAGGCTCACATGGTGCTAGTGATGATGACGAAGACGAGACTGCGGAGCTTCAACGGGAACTTGAAAAGATTAAGCGCGAGCGTGCCGAGAAACGAGAACAAGAGGTCAGATTAAGCTTTTCAAAACTGCCAATCTACCACTAATTATGATGCTTTAATAGGAACGAGAAAGACTAGCGGCTGAAGAAGCGGAGCGAGAGCATGATATCGCTCTTGGCAACCCATTGTTGAATGCCAAATCTGACTTCAATGTTAAAAGGCGGTATGTTAGGTGTGGACTAGTTTCTCATGCTGTATTTACTAACTCAAGATTATTAGATGGGACGATGATGTCATTTTCAAAAATCAAGCTCGTGGAACCGAAGATAAAGGCAAAAAAGAATTCGTCAATGTATGTTGTACCAGCCATGAAAGTATCATCACAGGACACTGACCCAAATCTTAGGACTTGCTACGTTCCGATTTCCATAAGAAATTCATGAGGTATGTTTGGATGTTTGAATCTCAACTCAGCGGCAATGGTAGCAACCAATCAGATGAGACTAACGTGTGGTAGCAAATACGTGAGATGATGGAGTCATTGTGCATCACAATGTAGGGGTGCAATATGGAAATTAATTCTTCCGGACGAGACTCGGATATGTACTATAGAGGGCGAAGGGGTTTGGCGTCATGGTTGCATGGAGTATGGTCGAGTGTTCTAGCAGTATTGCAAGTACATGAATGAAGTTGGATTTTGATCAGCCTCCCCTTTGATTAGTGCTCAAGACATGACTGACGAGACTCTTCCTTCCGTTGGGCCTTTTTGAACAAATTCATGGATGTGATTACATCTCACTAGTTACGGATACAGCCAGCAGAAAAGCTTGTTTTAAGTGACATATCGATGATTTGTGGCTGATTAAGTGGACTTTACCCCGCATTTTTTATATTCTCATTCCACACATGTTGTTCTTCCAAACTATTTTATTGGTCAGACCAAGTTCTTCTCTTTTATTACCAGCACCGCCACAGACGTAACCTGTTTTGATCCGGTTCGACAATGATGATGCATTCTCTTAGTGTTCTTTCACCCCGACATGGGTAAAGGGACGTAAAGTCAGATCACCATATAGTCTACTAGAGTGAAAACGGGCTGTCAAAACCACCGATCTTGTTTTCTTGGTACTGCCATTGCTGCATTCGACTGAAAGAACGTGGCTATTGGAACGATCTATCCTTGTTTTACCATCCCAGTTGACGTCTGTCACGTATGCCAACTCTTCCAAGCTCCCACAGGGTCTTCATTTGAAGGTACCCTAGTAGGCATCTTTCAACACCGGCACTACCCTTCAATTAGATCATCTTATGACATATTAGCTCATCGACGAAATGTTATAAAGTAACCTTCTAATATCCTCCCATTTTCTTCGTATCAAACAAACATTCAATCTCACAACTAGCTTCTACATAAATACTCGGCAACAAAAACAAAAACAATTTGAACATGTCTACATACAACAACGACGATTCCTACGACACTACTGGCCGCCGTGGTGCCCCTTCTAGCGCCGATGATTCATTCTCAAATACCACAGGTGGTTTTGGGAATGAGAGCCGCGGCAACACTACCAGCGCCCGAGGCGTTGGAGGCACCGGCACATTTGACGATCAGGATTCTGGAGCATATGGAGGATCTTCTACTCAAGAAAGCCGTGGTTTCAACACCGGAAACTCTGTCAGTTACACTTACAATATCTTTCTCGACTATTGCTGATATGACATAGGGAGGACTGAGAGACAACGAGTTTGGCTCGAGCAACTCCAAGTATGGAGGAGATCTCGGTGATGACACTAATAACTTCGGAACTGGTAGAAGTGAGCGAACTTCAGGATTAGGTGACAATACCTCTTCTGGCTTTGGAAATACTTCGACCTCCCGCTCTGACTACGATGATAACACTTCATCTGGTCTTAAAGATTCGGGAATTGGTGGAGCTTCCTCTGGTTATGGAGATAACACCTCTTCAGGCCTTGGCAACACTTCTACTTCTCGATCTGGATATGGAGGGGACGAGTCAACTGGTTTGGATAGTTCAAGATCAGGCTATGGAGACAACAGCTCTTCTGGATTTGGCGATAAGACCTCTACTGGCTACGGAGATAGCACTTCGAGATCAGGCTATGGAGACAACACCTCCTCCGGATATGGCGATAACCCTTCCTCTACTCTCGACTCCTCTCGCACCGGATACGGCGAGAACACATCCAGCGGCATCAGTGGAAACACCGACTCATATGATTCTAACAACACCCGCTCCGGTAACACTTACGGTTCCTCTGGAAACACTGGCTCGCGCGACTATGACAACACCTCGAGCTCTAACACTGGAAAGACTGGTGATTCTACCGTGGGCAAGATCATGGAGAAAGCTGGACATGCGCTTCACAAGGAAAATTTGGTCGAGAAGGGCGAGGCTAAGCGTGCCGCTGCTGGAAACGATAATTACTAATTTTTGGGCTGGAATGATGTATCAAGATGCAATGGATAAATTGATATGTTATCTTATATGATAGTTTCTTTGTTTGATTTTAGCAGATATGAATTAATGACTATTTACTTTTCACGCATCTTCATTTCCCAATCGCATACATGTATAGCACTTACATTTTACTTGACACAGTCTGTTATCACTCGACAATGATCATTTTCCTGTATCAAGCTTCTGGGGCTCATTTTTGGAGAATCCTTTTGTTCACACAAAGCCCTGCATCTTGACGCAATGTATTACCCAAGAAAATGCATCACTACCTTTGTTGTGCATGCATAAGCACATTCATTCACATATGTTATGTAAGATGATGATCTACCGTGCATGAAGATAATACTGCATGCATAGGTCCTACGTCATCAATTTTGTCGGAGTTCTTTGAGCGTGGAATTTGTATGTAATGTGATTTTATAGGATACTTGATTAGAAAGTAGATTTCATGGAATATGGCAACAAGATATCAGGTAGTTGATTCGTTTCAAAGCGGAATGTTTGAAATCCTGATATGCATTACCTTGTTAAATAAGTACACAGTAGTAGAGAATATAGCGCGATTTTAATAGGTGTACTTGGGGGATGCTCGGCTAAGCAAGCCCCTTCATGGCATCAAGATTGGAAGTAGTATGGCCATTAACAGCTATATTTGAAATAAAGTTAGACTTGTTGATGTCTGAACGTGGAAAGTAATTTCAAACTTTGATACGACCAATGAAATCAAGTCCAGAGGGAAGGTGGCAGTGGATTGATCCATTTTATTCTCTTCCGTCCCAAAATTATTATCATTCAATTTCGCGCCTTGCTACCGTTCCATTAATATAACTATCACCTCATATACCTTCATCACATCATCAGCTTTTTGACTGCCGCATCCGACGTTATCACAATCTACTTCTAACTTCTCCCAACCCTCCACTCATGTATGGCCCAACATCTTGAGTTTCCCTCCCAAATAGTATCTGGTCTCTACCACCCCGTGTACTCCACCATCCGACACATAAAGCGCTCCTCTCAACGTCCATCTCTCCACTCTCTAAAACTTCCCAGAATCTTGTTTTGCATCGTTCTCTCATGTAATTATCTTCGATGGAATTCAAAAGGTCAGCTGATATTGGTAACCATGCCTGTAGAGTATCGAGGGGAAGATTGGATAATGCATCAAGTAGTGTGAGCATAAGGTATGCCTGTTCAGAGAGAGGCGTCTGACTATCTTGTTGGCTGGCGGTGTCTCTCATATATACAGATTGTGGTAGTGGCGATGTAGGCGCATGAGTTGCACGGTGATGGAGCATTTCTAGAAGGGTCTCGGCTAACATTGGCTCTGCGGTCGACAGTGGTGTAGGCGGAGTAGTAATGTGTACTAAAGACTTAAATGCGTAACGGAATTGTCTAGGCGACAGGTTGTTCGGAAAGGAATTAAAGAGAGCGTCGACGTAAGTTGGTATGAATCTAGCGGTCAATTTTGTGTTCTGAGGAGCTGAGAGTACTGCAAGAACAGCGCTGTGAGCAGCCTCAAAGATTTCCAGGAAGCCAGGATGAGCTGTTGGATTGAGATAAGGGGCTGCCACACTAATGATTAAACCTTCGTTGTCAGGCGGACTAAGAATATCTGTCAAGTGCTCGCAAGTATTAAGATAAAATAGATCATGATTGCGCTGCAAAGGGTTGTTTGGAATTTCGCCAGCTTGCGTGGGATATATAGCTTTGAGAAGCTCTCTTGATTCGAGAGGATAATTAGATAGAATGTCGATAGAAGACAAATTAACGAACACATATGCAGAAAAAGAATTCGAGCCAAGTCGAGACGAAATAAAGTGAATGTTCCCAAGAATGATAAGGGTTTCAGAAGCTCCTATCGGAGCAAGGCGTCTTGTCGACAGGATAGGGTCAAGCATAGTTCTTCCCATAAGACCTTGCAAAATAACAACGGTAGCAAACATAGCGCTCTTCAATACTTGCCATAAGACTGGTGCGGTTATTTGGAGGGTTTCGGGAGTTAGAAAGGCCGCCTCCTCAGATGGATCAATTTCCGATAACTTGTTCCTCTTCCAGCCTTCTAGAAGTCTACCCGAGAACGAAAGAAGATGCTCTCGAATTTCTATCGCGAGTAGAGAGTTGCTCATATTTTCGATTGCATATGCGATAAGTCTCGACAGTGGCCCCATGGACGACAGTATTGGGCTTGATGCCTGCTTTTGCAGTTGTAGAAAAGAGGAAGATTTGGACGACCAATCGAACTTATCTCCCGGTACTTGCTTGACATCTGCATCAATGTGTTGTAAGAAAATACCGTCCTGGTAGCCCTCCAATGCAGTCATTGACCGTACCATTATCATGACTAAAGTATCATAATTGAGACCCGCACGCACTCCGTCCGATAACAGTGGGAACGCGTGATTGAGAGCTAACACGATAGATTCTGCTGCAAGAATACCATCCCTCATTGGATCCTCCAGTACTAAGTTGGCCGCCGTTACTAATGCTCGCTCGAGTGTATCCCTGAGTCCGCCAGAGAGCCCATGCCTTCCTCCATTTTCCATGCCTAGTAACACGCCAGCGATCACGAGAAGATGCTGCCATCTTGGCGACCTGTCATCCGCACCTTTGATCACTGATCGAGCCCAGTCATCAGAACCAATCCCGCCTCCTTTCCGAGGTTGGTATGCATCGTACGGTGGATGCTCGTTACGACTTTCTACTTCGTTTTTGCACACCGTAATGGCAGCAGTATTGAAGACACTGATGATTCGGAGGCATATTCGTAGACCATCAGTATTGTTCCATATAGCAGGCGCGGTAAGAAGATGTGATGTTAGAAGGCTTATGTTCAAAGGGTTCGTAAGAGTGGTAAGTAGAGAGGTAGTTGTCCCAAGGATTCTGTCCGTTTGGGCTGGGTCAGGCACGCCTTGGTATGCGCGTAACACAGTCGTAAGAAGTCTATCTGCCGGCATCTTGAACTACTCTGATTATCTTGACAGGACTTCAAATCATTGTGATGCTCGTATTGATATATAATATTTAAATATTAAGGGTGATATGTGATGGTTGATGTGTTAATGATGGAATGGAGTTCAACAGCCGAGGTATATAACTTCAGCCTTGTGTTGCGTACTGAAGGGTTCACAAGGCTAATTGTAAAGTATAATTTCTGGAGTTACACTGCACTGTCGCATCGCGTTAAACGACTACAGCTTCCATACATCTCGTTACCTTACGATGGGCTTTTCGCCCCAATAAATTATGCCCCTTCTGAAGTGAGTCGCATTGTGACATTCCAAAGAATAGTCATGCTAATTGAAGTTGGCAGTACTCGAATCGATAATCCGGCACCTCTTGACTATTCCACGCCGCCGTTTCCATCACTCTACTGGCCTCTCCATGCCAAACCTGGAGTCCCAAACTACCTATACTATGCTCATGACATTTGGCGATTTACTTTACTATGGACACTCATTATGTATGGAATCACGCATATTGCCGCAGCTGCTTGTGCCGTTGTAATGCAATCGGGAAAGGGGAAAAACGCCTGGCAATATGCTTGGATAATACCACTGGTGTACGCTTTAGTAGGTGGAATTACAGCCTTGCTGGCGGGAAGTTTAGTTGGATTGATGTGAGTATTGTCTCGTGATTCACGTAGAAGCTCCCTTTTTCTTGCTAATTCTGTCACTCCTAGACTCGGTGCCATTTACAATGCGGGATATTTTCAGATGTCAACATGGATTCCGTTCATATGGGCATTGATCAATGTATTAGTCTTTATTATATCTTCTTTCTCAATACAGGGTGGTCTATGAGGCACCAAATATTTTGATGATGCATGCGTCTTTTGCAAGATGGAAGTAATTTTGAGCTGGAGCTCTATCCATCTCTGAGCAATCAGGACTTGAGATTTGGATCTGGTTCTTTCGGCTCGATCTTTTTGATAATTTTCGCCGGATTACCAGCTACGACATGGAAATCGGGAACATCTTTCGTCACGACACTCCCAGCACCCATGGTACAACCTCGACCGATAGTTACTCCAGGGCAAACTGTAACGCCGCCTCCGAACCACTGGGAAAGTGTTAGCATCGATGATACCTATCAATAGTACACAGGGATTGAGCTGATGAATAATATCGATATCGCGCCAAACATTGTTAAAAATACGTACGCAGTCTTCTCCAATTGTTATGGGTGCCCCAAGTTCCGGGCCATTAATACCATTGCGAAGGAAAGGGTCTAATGGATGCGTGGCAGCATAGAACGAACAACCTGGCCCAATTAGAGTACGAGCTCCTATCGTGATCAGGCAGGTATCGAGAAATACGCAGTTAAAGTTGATGTAGACTCCTTTGCCAATCCTGTGGAGGATTAGTACTTTCTCAGAATGCGGTTTCAGAGTTTGAGGCCTACCTCAGATTGATTCCATAGTCTACATTGATTGGGCCATCAATATATGGTTCATCTCCTAGGATAAGGGAGTCTTCTTCATCTGTGGCTCCCACTGGAGGAAGAGGAGTCTTGTCATTGATGATGCTGGTATTGTTAGGTTTCGCACTGCCACTCAGCTAGAAATGAATGCTTACTCTCTCCACATCTCTACCAGCTTTCGTCTTGGGGCATCAGCGGCATTGTTGAATCTTTTGCAAGCCCAATGGCATCTTATAGAAGATCAATTATCAGCTGTATTCGAGGAAGTGACTGTTCAATGGAGTATCTAATGGGTGATATATTCCTGTTTGTCTCACCTATTTCGCTTTTCAATGAGGTTTGGTACGAATGCATAATAGAGCTCCCCGTTCAGCATCTTAGATTCATTTTCAACATGGTCAATGGCCTCCATGATTAGGTTATGATGTGGAAGTGTGATGTTAACAGGTAGTCAAAGGATGTTCAATCAATGGATTGTTTGGGTCAGAGACGAAATCTGTCAAAACTGGATCTTAAGTGAGCATGTCATGTCTTAGCTTTCTTACGGCCGAGCCCTCTATATTCACCTAACCCAAGAGCTCCACTTTGCCTGACAGTTGGAAAGCGTTTCCAGCACTTCGTATGCGGAATACCTTCCTGATCTACTTACGAGATTCGGTCCTCGGAAGATACGAGATCTTGGTGGGGGTGGCTGAAAGAAGGGGCTTAGCTATTTCACAGGAAAGGAGAACCCTCGAGTACATAGGGGGCATTGAGCTTAACTCGGGGAGTTTATATATACTTAATTATTAGTAGTGACGTTATACAAAGCATAATGAATAGTAACTAGGTAGGAATACATAACTCAAGCATCCAATTCTCTACTGAATATATATACAATGAATCATTACCTAGGTAGATTATATCTGAGAAACATCTAGAGGTATTTGAGCGGTCAGGATACCTAGGTAGTGAGACTTTGTTGTACGGAATGTTGTCACATGCTTCTTTGTTAAACTGACTAGGAAGTACCAATGGATATCGAGGTTTCCAAGAACCTTTAAGAAAAAGGTAACAAACTCCCCTCGAAATTTCATCTCATTCTTCACCAAGGACAATATGAAGAGGCAGTCAAAAAGGTTATGCACGAATAAAGGGAATCGTGTTTGATTGTCCCCATTTCTTATAATTTTTCGTAATTTCGTTTCTGTTTAGTTATCGATACTGGATCTCCGTGCTTATATATCACTTAACCCAGCCTGAAAAAGATTGAATTAACCACCAAGCATCAAGCTTCCAACTTCAAGCTTCCATTGCACTCATTTGATTGTTTGCGACTAGTATCTTTGTGATTATTGCTATCATAATCATGTCTACAGATGATACTACTAATGTCATTCGTGGATCAGCGTCAGCGCATAGCTCACCCGAACAACTAAAGAGCACAGCGAGCACACCCGGCGCAACTCGTCGACGTCCATGGGACGTAATACAGAACGGCGGCGTTGCCCCTCGAGCGCGAGTCGGACCCAATCGAGAACAATTCGCAGAGATACCCAGCATCGACGAAGCCATCACTCAATTCGAGAAGCAGTTCTTTCCCGGTCAACCTAAATCTCTATCTGGAATCGCATTGCGATCTTTCCTCGTCGGTATCGTCCTTACGATTTCTATGTTCGCTACCTTCTACCTCTTCTTCGTTACCAATTCGATATTCTGGCGCATCCCCTTCTTCATCTCCTCTCTCGCAATCTTCCATTTCCTCGAGTTTTGGACCACAGCGAGATACAATACCCCGGAAGCATCTATCTCCTCCTTCCTCTTTAGCGGCAACGGTTCTGCATACAACATTGCGCACAGCGCTGCCGTCACAGAATTTCTCATCACCAATACATTTTTCCCCAATGGATCTTCATACCGCATCTTTGGTCTACAATATCCCCCTTCCATATCCTTGTTCAGTTCTCGAACCCAAAATATCATTCTCGTTTTCGGTCTCATCCTCATAATCGTAGGCCAAACGATCCGATCAGTAGCCATGGTACAGGCTGGCAGGAGCTTTAATCACATTGTTCAGTTCACTCGATCGCGTTCTCATACACTTGTCACAACTGGTTTATATGCATGGTTGCGCCATCCCTCGTATTTTGGATTCTTTTGGTGGGGATTGGGTACACAAATGGTTTTGGGAAATTTCTATTGTTTTTGGGGATATACGCTTGTTCTGTGGATGTTTTTCAATAGGAGAATTAAGGGGGAAGAGGCTTTGTTGATCAAGTTCTTTGGGGATGAGTATGTGCAGTATAGGCAGGTCTCATGGGTGGGGATCCCTTTCATCTAGATTTACAGTGTAATGCATGCAAATCTTGAAATTTATTCATGTTCATATTGAATGTAAACAATCAATTGTATGCTCGGAAACGTATGGGATGGTAGTATATCAATTTTTAGAGGGTTTCCTGTATTTTGCGTCACTCGCCGATCGCGTTCAGAGATGATGGAAAGTGGGCGAATTCACTGATCTTGTAAGGGAAGATTTGAATGATTTCTATGGCTTGCATCAACTGGGTAGTTCAAAGGGAATGCTTGTTCACCACTAGTATTTTGGGATAAAAATTCTGTACCATATTAATGATAGCCACGCATTGTGGCTTCTCTATTTTTGTGTCTAATTGCTACAGAAAGAGTAAGTGTAGTAGTTACACGTGCTGGGAGCCGCCAAGCTCATAGAATTTTCATACTATTTGTTTCTAAAGACTGAAGGCGCTGTCAAAACAGCCAACATTTCTGTGATATGGACCGCCATTATTTGACCTGCTTGCTAACACTCCCGTATTTAGCTTGCCACGCGAAGAAGTAAAGTAATGCAGCAAGGGGTTGTCCAACCAGGGTGAAAGATACCCAAAAGATACAGTTTCCGATAATCTTGCCATTTATGCCGTTCATTTTCTCTAATGGGGTCGTGATAGCAATGAGTGGTAGCTGTGCCATCATGCCAATGAATGCAACGCCTAAAGATTGTTAGCAGATGACAGCATAAAATCACACTGTGAGCCTACCAATCATGTTATGTGTCGGTACACCCACCATCAATTCATGTAGAATAGCGGAGAATGTAAATACCGCAACACTCGCTGAGTATGGACTCCAGCCCCTGCCTACGAGGGGCGAGAAAACATGTCGTTTCATGAATTGATAAACGGGCTTGTTCCAAGTTCTCCAATATGTTCCCACGCTGGGCGAGTTCCACCAATCATCATAGAAGTTCCTATCCCCAAATGTTGTAACCTCTGCAAGAACGTTCAAAAAAGATTGGAATAACGCGAAGAATCCTGCTAGCCATATGACCAGGGATATCGTAGACAACTTCATCAGTCGTTCGAGGATAGAAGGAAGATCTAGAGATGCCATCTTGTCTAGGGAGTTCTGAAGGACAGGGGCTGCATATTGTGCGCTAGCAACCCATATGAAAATACTCAGACCAAAAACTTCTGCCAACCTCTTACCTACAAAAACCCATCTAATCTTGTTTGTCCGAGGATATACGGGTTGGTAAACCAATGTTGGAACCCACCAAAAGTATGTCAAGTTATTCAGCGTGATATTCTGTGGGTAGGGACATTTGTTGTATATTTCTGGCAATGCATCTTCCTCTTTACTAGAGGGGTGGAGATAAGCATGTCGAAGATCGCGGCAGGTGAATGCATAACTATACGTTTTCAACCAGACGATGATTGCGTGTGCCTCGGTTATTGTTCCTATTAGGGGGTGATGTATGAAGAAGTAAACAATTATGGATGTGATGAGTAGACAAAGCGTTATGTTCAGTCCATGTATCCAGGCTATTACTTTCCAAGTTGAATGGAACTTCTCATGTTCGGCTTGGGTAGCAATATAGCTACCGCCTGGTGTGGCAGTTCCAGCTCTCTTCTTGCTTCCCTTTAATGATGCTCTTGCTTGTTGCGCGGCAGCGAGTTCGACAACGTAGGCGACAAAAAGATGGCATGGAATTATAAAGTAAAGAGCAGCCCCTAGAATGAGATCTTGTCTGCGATAATCGTGACATCTTAAACATATCAAAACTCCATACTATCAAGAATTGTTAGCTGCATTCGATGAAACCAGTATTTGAATGTGAAAGCCAAGCTAAAGATCATAACATCGGCGCTGTCAGAATATGCAGAGAAACGAGGCATTCAGACAAAACTTCGTGGCCCCCCTTTTCCCTCTTAAGCACCCAATTTTTCTTTCAATTGAGAAATATATGACTGGGAAGAGATATACCTTTCGAATATTTTCCAACATCAATCGCAGATTTGAGATTAGTAAAACAAGCACCATCAAATTTCTAAATCCAAGAAAGCTAGGTGCCGCATCGCTTTCATGGCTAAGACATGATGTTCGAGGTTTAGAATGAACAGCAGCGACATGTCTATACTTCTTTTGTGTATATTTTCGAAGTGAATCGGAGGTATGTTGTTGGGTGAGAGGTTTGGGGAAATCCGCGATGCTGATGTTGGCCCTCTTCTTTCCGTGTGCACCATTGACATGTGAAAGTGTAGATCGCCTGATGGTTGGAGAAATGTCTGCCACACTCTCCGTACCAGTTACTGTGGCATTTTCAGAGGTCATCATTGCGAAGATCACATAGAGCCGTATTCAAATTCGAGCTGCTAGTATTTGAACATGTACCGAGTAATGAATGTATCTCTGGAATGATTGATAAACAATGTTCCACGAGAACGAGGGGAGATACCAAGGGGAAGCACAAGGATGAACAAGCAATATGCGCAATTACCCGATAATTTGAACAATATTTGAAGCTGTGAAAATAGGAGAATCAATTGATCAATGGAAGTGTAATGAAAGAAAAGGTGTTTGAATATTTACCGTCGACAATTATTGTAGCCGTAATGAAGGTAAATTCCTCTCTCACTGGCCAAACCCCTCCCGAGGTCAATTATTGGCTGAGAATGAGTGATGATAGACCCAAGACCGTCGAATAGCGGCGCAAACTTAATTGATAAAATACGAGTATCGTAGCGGTCTTACCAAGGTGTAGGACGGTCGAAAATTGAGTATTTATCTAGATCTTCAAATTGAACTCAAGTATCAATAATGGCAAACACAGTCTTCGAAGATTTGGACGGATCTGGAGAGAGTCAAGCACAAGACGTGAGAGGGTGAAGATAGCGTAGCATACCTCAAGAATGGCAATGGCATTCCCAGTATGCATGTAATTTTACACCAAATTATCCTTCTCATGAGCCTTGCCCTTATCGCCCTTATCGCCCATGTGGAGATACCAGAGGCTACCAGCTTGATTACTAAGCAGATTCGTCGATAAATCATTGTTCCGTTCCGTGTCATCGCGAATCCTTGTTCATCAAGTGTCAAAGTCGCGACCATTTTCTGAAAGCATGACCTCTGTGACTTAGCTTTATTTATTCACCTAGTCCTCGAAAGTTCCAAACACATGATCCCAAATCAAACTCAACGGACCTCGCCGAAGAAGAAAGTAGTCGTTTGATCAAGTATTATTGAAGGAAATGATGCACTGATAAAAATGGCATACGAACCTCGAGAGTATGGAGGTGGACGGGATCGAGAAAGGGAAGGAAGAGGAAGAGGAAGAAGAGACGATGGAGGACAGGAAGAGGGGGGTGGTGAAAGAGACTTCGTGAGAGGGAGGGGTCGTCGTAAGTACAATACTTTGGAATTTTAAATTGTCGATTAGGGCAGGCTGGGAAGCTCATCTATATCTTTTCGTTTCTTGGAAAGTCTTGATTTACTCATTCTATATAGGTCCCGTCACGGATTATAGCTCTACTATGGTTCATTGGATGCGTAATCGTCAGCCAAGGTATAAAGGTGGTTACCAAGGTGAAATGGAAAGACCCAGTCCAAGTTACATGATAGATGTGAGTATTCTTAAACTAGTCGCATAGGCTAATTTGGATGCTTTTGGTCTAATTATTTATAGATGTTGCCGCCGCTGGCAAGAATTCATAATGCAGCAGATTCGGTTCCAGGGAGGCATTTACATTCGTCACTTAATAAAATCAAGCACCCCGTGAATGTGGTAAGATGGACACCAGAAGGTCGACGATTACTCACAGCCTCCAGTAGTGGAGAATTTACTTTATGGAATGGCGCAGGTTTCAACTTCGAGACAATTATGCAAGCACATGATGTTGCTATTCGCGCTTTGTCTTATTCTCATAGTGATGACTGGTTGATATCAGCTGATCATGATGGAGTGATCAAATACTGGCAACCGAATTTCAACAATGTCAAAGTCATTCAAGGACATGATGACCCTATAAGAGATCTTGCATTTAGTCCAAACGACTCAAAGTTTGTCACGGCCTCGGATGACTCTAAGCTAAAGATTTTCGATTTTGCTGGCGGTGTTGAGGAGTCTATTCTCTCTGGGCATGGATGGGACGCGAAAAGTGTTGACTGGCATCCGACTAAGGGATTACTCGTTTCTGGATCAAAAGATCATCTTGTCAAGTTATGGGATCCGCGCAGTGGCCGATGTCTGACGACTCTCCATGGACATAAGAACACAATCACAAAAACCGTTTTTGAACCAGTACGAGGCCACTGCTTAGCCACTTCAGCTCGAGACCAAACCGCACGAGTATTCGACTTGCGAATGATGCGCGATGTATGTTTGCTCAAAGGCCATGATAAAGATATCTCTACCCTAGCATGGCATCCAATTCACCCTTCGCTTTTGAGCACTGGTGGTGCTGATGGGTCTCTTTTCCACTACCTACTAGATGAACCAAACAATCCTGCTGGAACGGAACCTTCCATAGCTCCTTATGATAGTCCAGACCCCACTACTACACCGGCTCAAACCATCTATCCAGCTCATAAATTAACCTACGCTCATGAATTCGCTATCTGGTCACTTGATTGGCATCCTCTTGGTCACATCTTAGCATCAGGTTCCAATGATCGAATCACTCGATTCTGGACACGTGTACGTCCTGGTGACGCAGATACATTCAAAGACCGCTATCACATTGGTGACTCAGCTGCCGAGGCGCAAGGAACCTATGATCGTCGCGGCGGGCGACGCCAACGTCAAGAGGAAGAAGATCAAGAAGCTGAAGACGAAATGGAAGGATTGGTCGATCAGAAAATGCCTGCAAAGGTACCCGGTTTTGCCACAGGAATACCTGGTCTGCCATTACCTGGTATGGGAATTATCCCTGGTATGAATCGTGTTCCCCCACCCCCACCTCCACCTATGCTCAGTGGAGGTAATATGCCACCTCCACCTTTACCTGGAAATATAGATGCCAATACCTTGGCAATTATGATGAAGGCTGGTTTGCCTCCTCCAGGAGCACCGGGCATGCCACCCCCACCACCAATGCTCCCACCAAACTTTCAACTCCCGCCTGGCTTCGTTGTTCCTCCACCTCCTCCTGGTATGCCAATACCTGGTTTAGATAGTACAGATCTATTAAGTGGTAGCGGTGGAATTAGAAAGCGGGGACCTTTGCCAAGCCAAGAAGAAAGTTTACAAGCGATGCAAAGACAGGGAAAATTTAGACAGGCACGATAGTGAGGATTTGATATCTGGGGAGTGAAACTCGGACTGTATACCAGAATATAGCATTTTCGGGCGAAATGAAGCATGGGGCGTTTGGGCGAATTGTAATGTAGTCACATTGATAATTTTGAATTGTCTTTATTCACATATGTGTACCCACAATAACAAGGAGATGTGTTTCTTGTCAAAGTTTGAATCTGCTTGGTGATGCAATTGAAGGGTATTAATGTTATGGTATATGAATAGCAACACAAATTCGAAAAAAAGAAAACTATCTTTAGAAAAAGCAAACGCCATGCTATGCAATCCCACCAGAAATGCTCGCCGATGCTGTATATATGCTGCAAATCCCCGCCCATTACATGCCAAATCTAAGAAGTGTGTCTTGGACTCGTCCTCCTTGGTGCACTATCCTTTGCAAATGCCTTCTGTCTATCCGAGTAATCTTTAATAACTAACGCGCACATCATGTCATCACACAATCTCTTCCTCCTCTGAGCCGGCAACTTCGTCATGAATTCTAACCCACTAGCCCTCTCCACCATCTCAACAGGTACCTCAAAATCCGTCAACGGTTTCTCATTCGGTATCCTCGCATTAGGTAACACAAATGCACCGACTGCTACTGGACCTGCTGTAGTACCATCTTCCGCAAAGATAACCTTGTAGAAATGTGTCGGTACAGCAATATTTGGTGGATTTCCAATGACCTCATAAGTAACCCTCCACTTCCCATCGGCTGGATCCCGTTTCGGTAAATACAAAGGTCCAGTAACGATTCTCACACTTGGGTATCGAGTTGTAAGTCTGCGACAAAAATCCTCAAAATGCGCCCAGTAATCGCGGTTGAATCCTTCTCCTACTTGCGGACACATGTTTGTGAGGAAAAAGGTATCGTTCATGGCTTCTTGACTCCATTTTGCGTCTGCGGCAGGTACTTGGTGTCCGCGATCGTAGCCAGATCGAGCATAGTCCTTTAATTTACCGCGGAATTTTTCGGGGACAGAGGGGTCTTCGACAAAATAGGAATGTTTGCGATCGCCGTTTTGAGTTGCAAGTGAAGCGGGAGTTATGTGTTCTGCAACCCAAGAAGGATTTCGAAGTCTTCGATCGAATGAGGATATCAGCGCATTTCTCGTCGCTAGATCTGCGACGGGTCCTGGAAATCCATATTGAAAAAGACCTGCGGGGTCGACTGGTGCTATGACATCTTTGATTATAGATTGGCCAATTGGTAGAGGTACTGGTGAATGCGCGGAGGAAGTAGAGGATGCTGTGACTGCTGTTGAGCTTGCGGCTGCTTGAATTTTCTTTTCAGATCGTGTAGAATACATGGCAGCGGTTATACCGGCGCCTGTGGCTGCAGAAACGCCTGCTATAATTGCTAAGGTAGTTTTGGACATGACAGAGAGAATCGAGCTTGACGAGAGCTCGTACCGAATGGGAGAGGAAGATTATATATGGGATTTATTTTGGGGGTGATCAATATGTGAGTCTATGATCACGATGTCGATACTTCCGCGTGAGCTTTTATCTTATTTTAGAACGAGGTTTCGTGTTGATGTCAGTTGAACTTTCCTGACGTGTCTCGGAAAACTGTCTCGGAACCCAGAGTTTTTCCGAGGGTTGGATCTACAACAATCACGCAGTGTTTGAAGAAACAATGTCTATGGAAAGTCATGCAACTTTTGGGTCTCTTTATTAAGAGTTGTTGGTATGAATAAAGTACATGAATAATTTTTCAGTTATCATACCATTTAAATCTTTAACTTTTCATTCTCTGAATTGAAATGGAACAATCGGATTATTGAAGGGCTTCGCTAGTGGTCAAATTCGGTCAGTTTTTCTCTTACGAACAAGCAGTGTATGAATGAATAAGCTGATGTTTATGGAAAGCCATGCAATTTTTTTAGTCTATCCTCTTGACTCCCTACAAGCATATTATGCTAAAGACAACGTGTTAAGAAATTGATCATGTACAAAGTTTCTGGGACTTTTCCAAGCCCTACTTCCGAATATACATTTTAGGGCAAGATCCAAGATGAGAGAAGCCCCTATATCCTTCGAATGTCGGTTTTGTACTGGGATCATCATCCTCACGTCCAACAGATAGTCCCTCGACATTGAATGATTTCTCACTATACTCTGTGTCAAATGACGGCCAAACTGGCTGAGTTCTAAGACGATTCACGTTAGATTGTTGAACAAAACACAGTGGAAATCTTATGACTTACGCTCCCAAGCCTGGAATATCAACAACGCCTCCGTCAGGGAGTGCTAGTGTGGAAGAGAAAACACGGTCCCCATTATCTTCTTTAAATTCAATAAATTCTTTTACAATCCCCCACGTGAAGTAAAGAGCTGCTGGCCTTGCAATTTCAGATACCAATCGTTGAACAGGGAAAGTGCAAGCAAATGACATAACCAAGGTCGATTTGTCAATTTTGAGCCAGCCCATTTGATGACCAAAATCACCGTCGAGAATTCTCATGTTGTATTCGTATGCAACTTCTACGCAATGTTCGTTGTACGCAGGATCTTGAAGGTAGATTGAAAGTCTCTTTCCTGGGTTGTAGTGCTCCCAGACTCGTCGAATTGTTAACATGCTTGCATGCTGAACCTGGTTTCTCACTCGAAATGATGCATTTCCGCCGTCGACTACAGCGATCGGGCCAGTTCCAAACGCAACAATCTTGTCAAACTTGCCATCTCTGCACAGTTTCTCGAAAAAGCTTTCGAATCGTCTACAGAGCTCACTTTCCTCAAACTTTGCAATGGTCTCTTGAAAGCCTTTTTTGACTTCTTCAATTTGAAGTTCCAATGGCGCTACGAATTGGTAATTTATCATCATCCGGTCAATGTCATCTCTTTTGTATTTTGCGTTCAAGATACTAATAAGAAAATGACGTTAGTTGAAAACAAAATTGAACATATCAAAAACATACTCGAGTGGCAGTATTCCTGGTCGATCAATTCCTTCCTTGCCCAAATTTCCAGCCTTCGCAGCTTCCTGTCGTCTTCCGTAAAGCTGTTTCCGGACGGCTCCAGGAATGGCATGGGTTAGTGGAAAACAATGATAGAAAAAGTTGGCACGTTTAATCACCAAATTTTCTCTATCTTCCTTTCGCATGGAGCTGAGTGCTCTCCAATCTAGATGTGTTTTAAACAAGCCGTGTACATCTGGATGAGGATTCTTTTCGCCCTGCCAGAACCTGAGTGCTTGGGATACAGGATGCGTGGTAGTCGTCGCAGGTGTAGATTGTTCGTTGGAAGTGGACATGCTGCTAAGCTTTGAAGTTGAGCGGAAGAAGGGTGGGATCTAACGAAGTGTCAAGAGACAGGTTATCAACCAGAGTTCGAGGTCTGATTTTGAAAGGATGGTTGGTTGTTTAAGCTAGGTTAATTATTGAGGTTATTGTGATTCGAAGTCGAATGATATGAAAAGTGTTTATTGTATTGGTTACGAATTTTGATGATGTTTGTTGAAGAAGGACGTAAGTCCAAATGGGGGGAACCGGATCTATTTGAGCACCTCTGGAGGCAGGTTGAAGCTTTCAGATGCGTTACTTCGGGACATTTTCGAGTCACTAAAATACTATGATATCAAAGTCACATCACCAGGAATATACGATTCATGTCGAGTCATTTCGATGTCACAATTCACACGTCTAAGCGACTAGAGTATACTGAATTATTTGGATGGTAGTTTTAGTCCGGGAACTCTACATGATATGAGCAATTGGATCAATCATTCAGACGGTAGTCTTGGGAATACTAATAATTGGATACTGAAGCCCCCCCTGAGGACCTCGCCTAAGGACTCCTGGTGTCTAGATCAAGCTGGGGATCTGGGATCTAGACAGGTATCATACTGAGATCATGTAGGAATACGTTCAAAGACTCGAGTCTTGCCAGGACATTAAACCCTTATAAAATCGACACACTTCTCGACTTTACATCACATTGAATTCTTTTACGAATTCCTTCTAGAATACTCGTCTAATATGTTCAGGATATCTCTACACCTAACTCAGAGAATCGACAACTGATCTCGAAGGATGCTGGGTAATGCATTTCGATCATGTGAGCTCGAGTAGAATATAGCTGTAGCACTCCTTAAATTAGGATTAGAAACCGAAGTACAATTCTTCCAATCAATGTAAGTGGTATTTTTCGCCAGTATATGCCTCTGCGCTACTGCGACTCGTTCTTGAACTGGTAGGTGTTGTCTTATCTGAACAACATCCTACAAACAATCAAATTTTGACTTGAACAACAAAACAAAGAAGAAGCAAATACTGCTAGGTAGACATCATGGCCAATCAACATCGATATCACGTGGGACCATTTGTCAAGGATAGCGGTGTGGCGGGATCAATATGAGAACCTTGATGGTTAAAAGGATCGAATTAAGGTTCATAAGACTCTGCCTTGCCTATATTTTCTTTCTTCTCAATGACGAATTAAAAACTCGGGATTTGATGTGAATTTAGGTCTATTGACCAATCAGAAAAGATGGATGAATGCATTTATGATTTACATGATTTAACCCTTTGGAGAAAATTGAATTCGGGTCTTCTTGCACCAAGCCATCAAGGTCTTCCTAGGCAATTTTATTATTCTTCCTACTGACACTAGGTCGAGTAGCTTAATAATATTCATCGTGTATTCATTCTTATCATTATTCACATTGTTATTGCTCTTGTTATTGTTATTCGATTATCATCATCATCTTCTTCTTCTTCATTATTGTACAGTAACCTATGACATCAGATAATTCATTCCTATAGCCGCGAAAACCTGTGAATATTCTGTTCATCTTCTCTAACTCTTTCGCCCTTTCACTCTCTTGCACCATTACTTTGTTACCTCCTTCAAAGATTGTTTGCTTCGCCGGTCTCAGATTCACCTAAAATCCTAATATACTCTTGCTCCTTCCGAGACCTTTTCTTGTCTCCTTCTGAACTGTACTTTGAATCAGTTGGACACTCACAGCTACATCACTTTGATCTACATTAATCCCACTGCGACAACGCATGCAACAATACCACCGTCAATACTACCTTCTGCAACAACATCAGGGATAACCTGCGACAACCCATACAGTCAGGTTTGACCTAGTTCGCCCTTGTGCCACCTTGTGTTGGATACTTTGTTGAGTTCTTACTTGTATATCAACCCCGCAGACGGAGAGAGAGTTTGAGGAAGCGAGAATATATCATTAAAAAGTTGGCATCACAAATCGTCAGTATGGAGGCAGACTCGTTGGATAATGATATGAGAGGGTGGATTATGGCTATTATCAGTGGAATAGGTCAGTATAATACTCAATGGTTCATGGACCGATGTTTGATCAACTCTAACAACAATGGTTAGCATGTGTTATGGGTAGTTGCATAATATGCATAGATCTATTGATTAGATATATCCCCAGCAAGAAGAATTTCAGGATACAAGATAACAATGCTTTCCTAGCTGCGTCTCTAAGTTTGAGTTTTGGTGTAATGGTAGGTTCTATCTCTCAACCATTTGTCTACTTCTTTACTAACTACATATTTCTTTTGAAAGATATTCTCTTCGTTATATAGTATGCTCCCATCATCGAAAAAATATCTAATGGAGGGTGGTTATACAGCTCAAGCTGCTGCATGGACTCTTTTGGCTTGTTTCGCTGCAGGATTTATTGGCATACAAATTGTTTCGAGGCTCATGCATCAATTTATCCCCTCGCATGTCTCACATTGCGATCATTCTCACAATCAAGATGCAACGCATCACGACCACGACCACGACCACAGCCACAACCACAATCACCAAACCTTCGATGGCTTTGATGGCCACCATGATAATCACCTTCCATTATCAAAATCGAGTTCTCATGCAGCAGCCAATCAAGGAAACAGTGCGATGACGGAATCTACACCACTTCTCGCTTCACATGTCGGAGAAAATGGAAAGCATTCAATAGAAGGTCTTGCACCACCAAAAGATTCTCAGCCAAGCAATCGCCGCCAATCCCATAATCTAACCAGGCGACCATCGCTCATGGTAGTTCATGACAGGGTGATGTCTTTTGTAAAGGATAGGAAGGCCAATTGTGATGAGAGTGGACCGTGTTTTGGGTATTCCGACCTTTGTGGGCGAGAATGCTTAAAAACCCCCATGAATACAAAAGTTCCTTATTCGGCGCGAACTCCCACAGGCACCTTGTCAACCCGATCTCATTCTTTCACATTGCCAGAAGAAGGAGAAGAGGCTCCCGATAATTCAGCACAATTACGTAGGGCTATTTCCGAAACAGAAATTCCCAGTTGTCATGACTCTGACATTGAAGCTCAACAACATCATCACCATGTTCCCGAAAATGCATTTATGGATATTGGTCTTCAAACAAGTATAGCTATTGGATTGCATAAATTACCCGAAGGTTTTATTACATTTGCTACAAATCACGCAAATCCCGAACTTGGAGTTTCTGTCTTTTTAGCTTTACTTGTTCATAACATCACTGAGGGATTTGCAATGGCTCTACCATTATACCTAGCACTTGGTAGCCGACCACGAGCTATCTTCTGGAGTTCTTTCCTCGGAGGTGTGTCACAGCCAGCCGGTGCCGCAATTGCAGCCGCATGGTTTTCAATTGCTGGACGGGAAGGTCATGCGCCTAATATTGTAGCTTATGGATGTATGTTTGGTATCACCGGGGGTATCATGGCTAGTGTCGCATTGCATCTGTTTGCGGAGTGCCTGGGTCTGAATCACAATAGAAGTTTGTGCATTTCTTTTGCATTTGTTGGCATGGCGTTAATGGGTATGAGCAACGCTCTTACCTCTCGATAAGGAATTGGGGCGATGGGAATGGAAAACGAGATGGGTACGCATTATGAATAGATGATAGGCGTTTTTATAGGATATTAGCATACCATGGGATGGGGTCTTATTTTGGAGGGTATTTGAGGAGTTTATTGTGTGTCTTTGGTGGGCTTCGATGGATATTAGATCCTTAGTTGCGAGATTCGATGTATTTTTATTTCCAAACTCTCAGGTTCGTAATTGGCGAGCGAACGGTTGGAAATATTAGTTATGCTTAGACTCAGACTTGGTTACTATGAATATACTCAATGGTTCTGTAGCTAAGTAGATAAGTATCCTTCTCTATGTGATACGAGTGGTGTGACGAAGATCTACATAAATTTTACACGGGTGGTGAATACACAGACTCTTATGCTCTTGGAGAGGGAGGAGTCTCATAATCAGAATGTCGCGCCTTCTGGAGAAGATTCTCCTCGCTCAGATTCATAGGCAGCGAGTCAGTAGATATCTGATTGTGCGAGTTTCGCTCTCTGAGATATATTCGAGGAGATACGCTCAATGAGGGATATAGAGTCATAGATAGGTAGATGCAGCTCGCGAAGAAGTTCCTCTCTATGAATTTACAAGAGCTTTTGTTATTTTTTGGTCAAGAGCACTGTCAGGAGCTGGAGTATGTGGTATGTAGTATGTAGTGGGTAGATGGATAAAGATGAAGATGCAGATGTGGAAAAGATGATGGATGGATTTATTATGTATACATCTATTTATTAATCTCTATCATAGAATATCTAGATCTCTGTGATTTCTCAACTGCGCATCCGTGAATTCGTGAATTGGAGTATGTGGATATATTACAATAACAATATACACACATATACACACATATATACATATAACCAAGCAGAGGGTGTTTCATTTCTGCATCTGACAAGACGCATTCTGATTCCCATGATCGAGTTACCTACCCACTTACCTACCATTAAGCATCTTTCTACTCGTACATCGTTGGATGAGTATCTAAACTAGCATCCCCCTGAATATTCTCGCTTACAATCAACCCCCTACGTAGCCCGCCCATCTCCTGTTGGGTAGGTACGTTACATACACCAGGCTATACAAAACATTTCGTTTTACGGATTATACATCACTCATCACATATTTTTTTTTTGAGACCCCAATCATCAGAATCTTTTCATTCCCTTGCA
This sequence comes from Botrytis fragariae, assembly GCF_013461495.1. NCBI lineage: Eukaryota > Fungi > Ascomycota > Leotiomycetes > Helotiales > Sclerotiniaceae > Botrytis > Botrytis fragariae. The sequence continues at coordinate 1,475,564 of NW_023500997.1, forward strand.
TTTCCCATACTGAATACTGGTTTTCTGTCTTGCTTTCCTTGGTATACTACATAAACTATTTGAAATCCCGGGTTCCTCTCGACCTCTCCTATCGGTATCAACCCACCAATAGAAGTAAGTAAAGAGATCGATCTTCATCTCATTTGCATGTGAATTCGGGGTTCGATTCTCGTTCCTTGTCCACTGTTTCCCGCGTTCTTGTGTTCATTTCGCTCACTTTCAACTTTGTAATTCAAATCCGATCAGATTTGAATACTCAAGTACCATGACCTTCATTCTCCATCATCTAAAATCGATGACTTCTCCTTTGCGAAGTTCTCCAAGCCGTATATCCGACATAACCACCACCCAGAACAACTAATCCGATGATACACTTAACAAAGAACCAACTCCAGCTTCCGGCCGGCTTCTTCTTTCTGTTCAAAATACCCTGTCCCTTTTGAGATCTACTTTTTCCATTTTCAGGCTTAGGTTGCGAATCCTTATACTTATTCTTGTGGGTGTTGGTATCGTACAAATTATTCGTGTTGACGCTGATGATATCATGGTTATCGCTCAATTCACCCGTTTCGGCAGAAAATCCGAGATAGGCTACGGATGGAATGGTAGGTGGTTCGAAAGTTTCAAAGCAGAGTTCCCATTGATCCTCCTTCTTGTATTGAAGTTCGAGTTTGAGAGATTTGTCTTGGAAATAGGTGAGTTTGGCTTTAGTTGGGACATTCGCATTGCGGAGACCTCGTGCGGAACAGCCCATATATTCTTGGTCTTTGCCGTCGTTGCTCTTGTCATAGGCGGTGTTGCCATCGCCGACCATGGCCATTACGTAGGGGAAGACGGTTCCGGGACGATTGTTCTTGTAGGTGTCGAAGAAAATACCAAGACCTTCGAATTTGTCAACGGAACCGAAGACGTCGCCTTGAATGCCGCGTTGTTTGGTGAGCCACATGGCGAAACCATCACCGTGGAGGTTGCCTTGACCGTGGACCTTGAATTCGACCTCGATCTGCAGAAGAGTTGTGGTTAGATTACACCGAGGGGAGTGAAGGCGAATCTATTCATACCTCCCAGTTTGTGGCCGTTAGTGGAACTCTTGAGAAGAGCCATCCTGAAGAAGACGGATGATCATATGTCAATCGTATGTACCTATACCCTCCACATCAGCCCATCTATCCCCAACTAGTCCTGGACTTGGCGCGCATGCATACTTGTCTGCTCTCACAATGGTATTTCCACCAAAATCGAACCATCTACTTTGCATATCCGAATCCAAATATGGCTAATCCAAATCCAAATCAGCGAAATCCTCAAGCCTATGTAATGCGCCTCTTGTTCAACTACTGACCTGATTCAGCGAATGTGTTCGAAGCTATTCCAACAAGTCAGTCAACCCTTCCTTCAATAGTAATTCAATCGAGTAAACAAACCGGTATACTCCTAATTCCGTCCTCACTCAGCTTCGTAGTCTGCGTATCTCCAGCTGCCATAACACAAGAAGCCAGCCATAGCGCCGACAATGATTTGGGGAACCACATTGCGTCCTGTACAATCTGTCCCTATCCACAAGTATTCTTCAAGGCTTATACTTTCACCAGATTCCAATCGAGTCTTCAACTGGACGAAGGAAAGAAAAAGAGGAATGTAAAGTAGATGGAGAAAAAGAGAGATCCTTCTGCCAGAAAATCAGAATAGGATGTTGAGAAAGGAAATAGTTTTAGGAACTACGAAGTATCGTGAATCGAATTCCGAGGTCGTCAGATTAAATTGTTAGCTGGCCTTAAGGTTTCCTATCTGTGTCTGTGTCTGTGAACAATTTGGCGTCGGGGATTTCAAGGTTAAGCTGAGATCCCTGTTATTTTGAATTGGGAGAATAACTGTCAGTGATTGGGGGATTCCGGTACTGCTGTAGCGTTCGTGACGGGCGTTTGGGGTGCTTGTAGCCCTGGAAATTAGTGCTAGAGTACGGACTGGTAGTGGATATTGACCCTGTGTACCCTGTATATTTCTAACCAGGGATGATAGCTACCAGTCGGTACTTGCCTAAGGCCGAGTGGTGAATTTGATAGTCCATCGTCATGCTTTGAGATCGATTAAAAAATTGAGGTTCTGGATATTAAGTTTAAAATTCAACAACGAAACTCCAAACCTCTTTTCCATACACAATTTGAGATTCAATCCCCTCAAAGCGCCACTTTCCACATAGAAATATATACATACACATATAAACGCCATCATGGATTCTCTCAACAATGCATTCGCCTCCTCGGACCCAAAAGCTGCTGTTATGAATCAAGTTCGTCAGGAAGCTGCTATGACCAATGCTAGACAATTGATCGAGGTAAATATTTTCTCTTTCCTCTTTCCTTTAGTTTCCCTCTCCTCCCCTCCCTTCTTCACGACACTTCCCCCTACTCTCTTCCAATTCACAAATTAACCATCCATCCAGAAAGTAAACGAACACTGCTTCGAGAAATGCGTCCCCAAACCCGGTACCTCTCTCAGCAGCGGCGAAACCACTTGTTTCACCCAATGCATGGAAAAATACATGCAAGCGTGGAATACAGTGAGCAAACAATATATTGCGAGATTGCAACGAGAGTCGACGAGTGGAGGAGCGACGGGGGGTATGTTTTAGATTTTGATTTGGGCTGGGATTGTAGAAGAGGGGTAGAGGAAGAGTGAGGGAGGGTAGGGAAGAGAAAAGGTGACCACGGGAAGGAGTGATATTATTGAGTGGGAGGGGGTTATGTGATGATGAAGTGATGAGGTGCTAGAGCATGCTAGAGCGGGATATCACAACAATGAGCCGTGATTTGGTATGGAACGCTATTATGATGGAGTGTATTATACTCTTGTACACTATGAATGGGTCACCACGTCTCTGGAAACGGAGGGCATAAAATGCAAGGAATTGGAAACAACACCACTATAAATGAAATGGAGATCTTTATGGCCATGAGATGTGATTTGATCTGATTTCGATTCGGGTATTATATATTATGTTTCTATTGAGATGCTTTCTTCTTTGCTTCTTCCGCCTCCCTCTTTCTTGCAAGATATCTTTCCTTGGCACTCATAATATCGCCTTCAGTCTTTCGACTCTTAGAAGCTCTCTCTACTTTCTGCTTTTCTTCTTCCTCCTCCTCCAAAGCTCGTTTGGTAGCTTGTTCTAATTGTGCTTCCATCATTCGTGATTGTCGTTCGCGCATAGCTTGTTTTCCACCTCCACTTCCCACAAATGTATTGCCTTTCTTGTGATCAGGCATTGAGCTTCCACTTCTTGATGAATTTGGATTAGGCGTTGGTTTCGCTTTAGGTATTATGTTTAGTCCACCCTTGAGTAATTCTCTCTTGTCAACAACTTGACCTTCGTCATTGATTGCAATAGTGCCTCCCTTTTTCTCGTTGATTTCCCGTGCTATATCTGCATCAGTCTTCATTTTTTCGTCCTCCGTCACATCTTCTTGTGGGCCTTGTTTAATCCTTTCCTCGGCAGCCTTTACTATTTCAGCATGTTTCTGTTCACCCTTCTCAAGCATGTTTTTGTAGAAACTGGTCATTCCCGTGCCTTTATTCTTTCTTTGCTCTTCCTCCTCTCTCAACCGTTCTTCTTCTTCTATGCGGCGATTCTCTTCTTGTTGTTTCTTATACGCTGATGTGACAAATTTCTCCTTATCTGCAAATTCATCTCCTTCAGCTTCTCTTTCTCTTGCGAGTTTCTTCTCCTCGGCAATCGTAGAATCGCGCTTTCGCACTGCAGCTGCTGCAATAAGATTGCTCATATACTTTGGCTTCCGTTCCTCCTCCTCATTGACTACCTTCTTCTTTGGCTTTAAAGAATCGTAAACTGCATCGTAATCGTATATGTTCGCATCAAGTTCTTCTGCAGTTTCGGCATGTTTTTTCGACGTGAGCGAACTCGAGAGGTCGCCAAACATACTTATAGGCGGCTTTTTTGAGGGTTTCAAGGGTTTCGAGGTCGAGGACTTTGAAAGTTTCGAAGGTTTTGTCAATGGAGTAGTATTGACATTTGTATCCTCATCTGAGTCGTCATCGCCAAATACGTTGAAACCATTATTTAATCCCATTGTGTAATTTAAGGTGGAATAGTAGAATGTTGAAGAAGTGGTATTTTGTTATGTCAGGATTATAATGTACGGTATGGGTCGCGTTTTCCATAGCTATAAAATGCCGTAAGGCGGCAATCACGCTATTGATCCACTCTGGCAATCGATAAGAACTTTAGCGGCATTCAATAAGATGACAAAACCGTAGGATGCGATGTTGTATATACAATCACGAATCCAAGTACGCTCATTTTAGTTGTTCATATTACAACCATACATTCAGAACTTATCATTTTACTGTCTCAACGCAGAAGTTCAACTAAACTCCAATGAAGATATGACCAACTCTCATCCAACTAAATTTCGATTCAAGAGGAAGCATAGGGAGGATGAATCACCGTCAGAGAGCCATAGCGAGGAAAGGCGCCACCGCCATCACCATCGCTCAAAACGAAGCAGGCAATCTGCCACGAATGATGATCCATCCCTCTACGATGACACGCACCTCCCCAATACCTCTTCCAATCAGTATCTCGACCCAGATGTTGCATTCAGGGAAAGTCTATTTGATGCGATGGCTGACGATGAAGCTGCACAGTATTGGGAGGGAGTTTATGGGCAACCAATTCATACATATCCCGACGTCAAGCAAGGTCCTACAGGCGAGCTAGAACAGATGACTGACGAAGAATACACGGCATATGTTAGAGGTAAAATGTATGAGAAGACCCATCAACATTTAATAGAGGAAAAGGCTCGGCGCGAAGCAGCCAAAAAAGAGCGAGAACGGTTGGCTCAAGAAGGTAGGAAGGAAGAGAGAGATGCTGAACGATTGCAAAGAAAGGTTGAGGAGAGTCTGAAGAGAGGCCAGGAGAGGAGGTCCAAGAAAGTTTGGAACGAAAAATGGGATAACTACATCAAGAAATGGGAAGATCTTGGGAAGAATTCTTCGAAAGTTGCAGTTGCATCCATACCTTGGCCAGTCGAAAGTGGAAGTAAAAAAGATGTCCAAAAGGAGGACATCAGGAGATTTTTCTTACACGCGCCAACCTCTGGAGAACCTACCGAATTACAGCTTACAAAGACCTTGAAGGTAGAAAGAGTCCGGTGGCATCCCGACAAGATCCAACAGAAGTTGGGGGGACAAGATGTTGATGAAGGGGTAATGCAAGCTGTTACCGCAGTCTTTCAAATAATCGATGGGCTGTGGTCAGAGACCAGAATGAGTGGTCAACAATGAACGGAAATGAATATTAATGGGACTCGGGATTATCAAAGCATAGATAGCATGGAGTTTGGGAAGAACATGAGGGGTAATCGGAATACCACATTGCATTGCATAGGTTTTGGGACTGGCCACATCTTCACGGGATCTAGGAGAATCAATAACATAGAGATGAAGTATATGCCATGAGCCTCGAGACAGTTCTCATCATATGCCGGTATCAATCTGATACTTAAATAGGGTCAAAGATTGAAAATACATCTATTTCGATGTTGCATGTTACATGATGGCATAGATCGGCACTCGTTCATACCAAGGTGGACATATCTACCTAGCAATTGCAGTGACGTGGATAAATTATAGTTGACTTTTTGTTTGAAACATTGATTGCCTGATTTGGTACTGGATATTGCGAAAGAGGATAGACTTTGCTCATACAGAGACTGAGAGCACAGTTAGTTGGTGAAGTAGAGCGTGGTAGGTGGGTGATGAAGCTGGCTGACTAATAATGATGATATAGACAGGAAATACAAGATGGATCAAGATCGTCAATCTCCATGGCGTGTCCACTTCCTTTGTGAACGATTTTGCATTTTTGCTAGTGATGTGAGATCCGTAAGGTCCAGACGGAGAATCCTGATATCCCCGCATTTTCATTGGTTGCATGATTCACATTGTGAGAGCAAGTAAGATCTTCCTTGGTAGGCACATACACATCTACATTGGTAGCTAGCTGGTACTTGGTGCAGAATCAATCCTTTGATAGAATGGAATGGCACCGAGAGATCAGGTAGTTTGATCAACGAGTGTCTGGGATTTCTGACATCAGAGAATGTCAAAGTAGATGGAAGCAATTACTCACTCCATAGAGTAATATTCTCAGTATCATCTCTTGATTTTACTTTCCGATAAACGAATGGAGAAGTGTAACCTTAACTTAAGCATGGAGAGATAGCAGATACGAGACAGCTACCATTCCTTACCTAGGTCGTGGGTATATTGACAGTCAAGGCATTAAAGGACTGGAACTGAAAGAAAGAATAAAGCGCCATCAAGAACAAACCATCCAGACTGGAAAACTTGGCTTCGTCTTCTTTACTATCAGGACGGTGGTAGCAGATATTTTGAAAGGCATAATTTTTCGTCTTACCAGCTGCAGTATATCTCGGGTTGATCTTCTCCTCTTCCTCCCCCAAGAAGTGAATCCTCAAATGATGAACCAAGCATCAACCCCACCAACGCTAACGCCATACACCGAGTGCACAGAAGACGGACGGAGAGGAGAGGAGAGCATCGAGCGAACATCATCATCATCGAGCATCGAGCATTTAGCAATTTAGCAATTTAGCAATTATTAGGTATCTGCTCTGTAGTGAGCAATCCAGTTAACATCGACAAGAGAAATTGAACCGAAAGACTTTATTGAGATGGTTCTAGGAGAGAGAGTTAAAACGTTGTAGCAGAATTGTCACTTTACTCTACCTCTCTCTACCTCTACCTCTCCGTACCTAGGTAGTCAGGACTCAGTAGAAGAAGAAGAAATACCTACGCTTAACGATTAACGGTCAATGGTGGTGGTCATATTCCAATCAAACAATCAACCTATCGCCCTCCTCCTCCTCCTCCTCCTCCTCCTACCTACCCAGGCAACTCTCGGAATTCAGTTCCTTATTAATCATTTCCCCTCACATTATCATCATTCTTCATTCTGTACCTATTACTACCACTACCTTCTTCACCACCACCACTACCTTCTCACCACCACCACCAAGCCCAGTAATCATTGCGTCCATCTTCTTACATGATCACACACCTCCCGCACCCACTACTACCCACTACTACCCACTACCTACTACTACTACTACTACCTACACTACATACCACAGCTATCTACCCCAACCCAACCCAACCCACCAACCTCCTCCAATCCCAATTCAAACTTCCCCCCCCAAAAATACATCAATCCTTATTAATTCATGTATCATTGTCGTTATCATTACCATTAGCCTCGATATTCTCAATTGAATTCCATTTGGTATAATTATTCCACTCATACCGATATTCTCCAACCCTTAATTCACTCCAATATTGTATCATTCCAATCAATTGATGCTCTTTGTCGCAACGGACACAGTTCATGTTCACAACTGCAACGATCCGCATCCTACGAAGCTTACCCCCAAAAACGAGCAACTTGCAACTCCCTCCTTGACTTTGCTCACGAAGACTCTAAGAGAATCGAGAAAGAAACTCAAATTTGTTAATTTATAACATATCTTCCTCCCTTCCTTTCTAGGTGCCCGATAATTAAACAACATACACACATTCATTTTCCCCAATTAGGCTTGTCTGTCAAGACTGCTTTTGGGGTAACCTTACCACCTACCACCTACCCATCTACCTTACATATCATCCTGCATTCGGCCTACACACCCGCGGCCCTGCTTTCTGCTGACTGTCGATCTATCAAACTCGACATCCAGCAACCTACCATTTTCATTCTATGCCGACACTCGGTTTTTTGAAGAAGAAACGGACGAAGGAGTCTCCGGCTATAACCTCTCCAACATCAAGTCAAGCCACAACCAGTCCGACGACCCCCACATCATCAAGAGGCTTCCATAATTCGATAGCTTCTGTCTCGACCCAATCGACTTTACCCCAATCCCACGAGCACGAGGTTCTCCAAACTACAACCTCTCGCACAACAGACGACCAACCGACTGCCGTGGGCAAAAAAGCCTCAATGACACACGGAATAACTCCACAGCAGCAATCTGCGCAAATTCATTCCGATCAACAGCAGCACCGTCAAAACTCTCCCAGCATTAGCAACTTGATTCATCCACCACAGCATGACGGCGCGAGCCAGTCATATCCAACCCCACCAGCTTCTTCACAACCTTCACTACATCCAGTAGCTGCTAACACCAGCACTCTTCAAATGGACTCTTCACAGCGACAATCGCAGCAATCACAACAGCAGCCACAGATTAGACAAACCAAGGGCAAATATTCTTTGACAGATTTTGATATTCAGCGCACATTGGGCACTGGAAGTTTTGGACGAGTTCATCTAGTTCGATCGAAGCACAATCAGCGATACTATGCCGTCAAAGTGTTGAAGAAGGCGCAGGTGCACAAGATGAAGCAGGTCGAACATACCAATGATGAGAGAAAGATGTTACAAGAAGTCAAGCATCCATTCCTGATTACTCTATGGGGTACTTTTCAAGACTCGAAGAATTTATACATGGTGATGGATTTTGTAGAGGGGGGTGAACTATTCTCTTTACTGCGAAAGTCTCAAGTAAGTTCAATGACACCAACTTCTTGATAGACACTAATTGTTTAACTCCAGCGATTCCCCAATCCTGTAGCCAAATTCTATGCTGCTGAAGTTACGTTGGCTTTAGAATACCTTCATTCAAAACATATCATTTATCGAGATTTGAAACCAGAGAATTTGCTACTTGATAGGCACGGACATCTTAAGATTACTGACTTTGGATTTGCAAAGAAGGTCCCAGATATTACATGGACGTTGTGTGGTACCCCAGATTACTTAGCACCAGAAGTAGTCTCGAGTAAAGGTTATAATAAATCCGTAGATTGGTAAGTTTTAGCCTCTTCATCCCTCCACATTACTTCTAGAGCGAAGCAAAAATGCCTCCACGGCAGTGGCCCAGCGGAGTGTCGTCAATAAAACCATTCTCATCATATGTTTCCTCTTATGGGGGCAAGCCCCCAAACCCCCGTCCTCGCTGCGCTCGATGGAACCATATTATCCTAAAAGGTTGTATCATCCAACTAATATGAATCAGGTGGTCCCTTGGTATATTAATTTTCGAAATGCTCTGTGGTTTTACACCATTTTGGGATGGTGGCTCTCCCATGAAAATCTATGAGAATATTCTCAAAGGGAGGGTTAAGTATCCTCCCTATATTCACCCAGATGCACAGGACTTGTTGCAAAGATTGATCACAGCAGATCTCACCAAGCGTCTTGGTAACTTACATGGTGGTTCTGAGGATGTCAAGAATCATCAATGGTTCGCTGAAGTAACTTGGGAAAGGTTATCCAAGAAGGATATCGATGCACCTTATGTTCCTCCTGTTAAGGCCGGAGTTGGAGATGCCAGCCAGTTTGATAAGTACCCTGAAGAAACGGAGATATATGGTCAAGGTGGGCCCGATGAGTAAGTGAATGTCTTGACCTTCGTCAAACTCAACTAACCAGTAGTAGATTTGGGCACCTATTCGTGGATTTTTAAACAAAAGTTTCATACTCGGAGTCTCGGAGCTAGGCTACTTGTTCAAGAAGGCTATATTTCTTTTGTACTTTGCAGTTTAAACTATTCTTCTGCACATATGTTACAGTACGGGCAAGATAACCTTACGTCACATCATCTCTTTTTGTTTCACAGGCATTGGATTGGAATATTAGGTGGTTTACTCTGGCTTGTTCACAGCTCTTTGGTGATGGGTGGGGTGGCGGTAAGGTGTTGGTATGGTTGGTATCGTACGATGGGACGGACGTGGAATTTTAGTCGACCAGTTTTTTGGTACTAGGCACGTGATGTCATTCATGTTCAAGAAAGAGGTATAGTTATCAATATGCATGGATGGATGGATAACACGACGATGTTTATGCCCCGTTGTATGGAATCGAATGAAACCGAAACGGGTGTGTATGTTATGAATGATGGAACTCAAGATATTAGTTATGTGTTCGAAAGGAATTGAAGGTGTGGAGGAAGGGGGGAAAAAAGGAAGGATCATAAATCCGATTCGCATTAGTGAGAATAGGATATTATATTCTTCTGGGGCCTTGTATGTGTGTGTGTGTGTTTTATGTGAATTATACTGTGAGCTAATATGATTGGGTGAGGTGAAGTGGACGAACGTTGCGCAAGCGGCTCAATCCTCGGGAGTGAGAGCTCGTAGCTTGAACTCGAGTGAGAGAATAAACTTTGAATGCGAGGAATCAAAAGAAGGTATATGTGTGTGGAATGATTCAGGGATTAACGATTGGATAGTGGAGTTGAAGGTTTTTGTTTGTGGGTGTGTGAGGATGTTTGAAGAGGGGGTGGGGGGTTGACGAGGGGGAAATGAGTGTGTGGATTTTAGGGAGGGGAGATGTGGAGATGTGAAGATGTGGTGGTAGTGTGGTGGTGACAAAGAGGTGATGAAGGGGTGTTTGAGAGTTTTTGTTGTTGGTTTTTGCTTTTTGCTTTTTTGGTGGGGGTGATGAGTTTTTGTTTGGGATGGATCTATGTTCGGTGGGAGGGGTGTAGAGATATGGGTAGAGATAGAGGGTTGGGGGTTGGGGGTTGGAAGATAAAAGCTAAAGGGGAAAGAGGGGTGAATGGATGGATGGGTGAATGAATGGATGGATGGATGGATAGAGGGTGGGGGTGAGGGTGAGGGTGAGGGAAATAGAAAGAACATGGAAGCGAAAATGAAGAGAGAATGAGTATATGGGGTATACAGGTAGATGTGGAAGGTTAGTGAATGAGTATTTAGATGAGTAGTTAGGTGGGATTTGGGAATATGCTAGTTGGTTATTTGTGGATTGATATTTATGGTGTGTATTGGGAATTGAGAGAGGTGGAGTGGGGTGGGAGGGGAGGAGTAGGAGGGATAGGAGGAGGGGAGGAGAAAGATGGGTGTAATGTTTATGGAAGGATTGGAGATGGAGATGGATAGAGAAGGGGAAATATAGAGGGGTGTGTAAGTTGAAGGAGGAAAGAAAAGATGGGATGACGAGTATGCGGGGTTTGGGAGGTGAGTGAATATTTGTTGCGTGAGTGAGTGTCACTGAGTGATTGAGGGAAGAGGATTGTGTGAGGATATGTGAGGATGTTGGGGAGGTTTTGGGTGTGTATTTATGGTTTTGTTAGGTGGTGGAATTGGGATTGGAGTTTGAGAGTTTGGGTAGATGTATCTGTGGGTTTTAGGATGGTGGGATAGGATGAGGGAAGAGATGGGAGAAGGAAGGGAGAGGCGAGGAGAGCGGGAGGAACGAGAAAGGCTGGGGAGTAAGGAGAGGAGGGAGAATAATTCTTTTGTGAAGAAGAAAATAAGGAGTTGAGGATGAGAATAAGTGGGATATGTGGGTGCATGGAGATTTGTGTGGGTGATGTTTTGTTCAGAAGTACTGAGATCAATATTCGGGATAATTATATTGACTTAGCTATAGAGAGATAGATAAGTAAGTCGGGTGGTTTTCTAGATATATAGACATATACTCACTCAGGATGAGAGTGTTGGAAACTCAAATTTCTATGGTTGTAGTAATGTAGTTCATGTTCACTAAAAGTTCCAAGGGCCGCGGATATTTGTTCGCTTTGGTCCATGACGATTTGGACGTTAGATATGAAGTGAGTGTGATAAATGACTTTGATAATCTAAAATATTTATAAAGAATGACGTCTATAAGAATCCTGGCAAAGGGGGGATCGAGACACAGGGATCTAAAAGTCTAGTAGACCTATATCATAAAAGCTTAAGAAGACCTAAAATTAACATCTAGTCCGGCATGAGAACCTACCTTATGTTTATGAATGGGGAAGATCTAAATATGCGAGCAATAGGCGCATAGATCCGAGTAGACGAGTATTGGATTACCAGAAAGTACAAAATGCAAATAGAAATATGTGATATTCAATTTGCAATATGCGATATGCAAGGTTTTGAATTGTGATATCGGAAAATTCCCTATTCGAATCTACGTTGAAATAGAGGGAGGATAGGGCTCGCATTCAATTAGGAGACAAATCTTGTTTACATCAATTGATCTACTGATCAACACAAAGATAAACGCCAGAAGTGGGTGGTGCGGGGTAATTTGTTTCTATATTTGACAGTTCGTCACATCCAAAAATAAACTGGAAGTGTGTTAGGGGTTGCACGGATTGGATATGGATATCTGTGTGTGACTAGGATTCAGGGGGTGTTAGGCGCCCGGGAGTTCATCACATCTTGGAGAAATTGATAAAAGTCTCGCTTGGTGTTACTACATACCAATCTATTCCAGCATGTAGCGTGTAAAGAGGTGTGTGTTTATCGAGTCGAGTATGCTGCATAGTAATCTGCAACTCCCAAAATAAACTCACCCATCGGTTAAAATCAAATGAATGCAATGTTTTATTTTAGAATGCACTTCTAACCAATCATATCATATATATAAGAATGTCTTGCAGATTGCACACACCATTCACACTAGAGAGAAACAATTTTCCCCTTTATGATACTATTGATGTAGTACTAAGTGATCATAGAGCAGAATGTAGTCAAAGCTCCACGATCTATCAGTATCTTGCGCGATATGCCTTATATACCATGTTAGTTACATGCTAAGGCTACATGCTTGTCTCTCCGCTATGCGGGTATCATGCATCGGAGAGTTTATTTTGGGTATTGGCGTCTTCTTGGTTTTGGAAGTCTTGAGATTTATATATCTCCGACGGCTCCCTTGAGTTAAGTAGCTCTCCCATCGGCTTCAGCTTTTTGTACTGGATATCAAGATAGACAATTAAAGGTCTCTCGATAACATATACTCATTGCATATCTGTTTATTGTCATCAATATGCCTATCTCAAAGCATAACATATCCTCTCCATTGGAAGCGGGCACATCGTTGCTCCAACCAATGCAACTACCATCAGAGTTACTCGAAGCTCTCGATTATGTATCGAAACGTTTGGTGCGAAAGAGACTTCATCTATCATTGATCGTCGTCAAAAAAGATAATCAGATCCAAAGTCCCGCGATGTCCCAAGTTACAACCGCGCCCGGTTCTTATTCTCTCACTACATCACCATCGACACTTCTTTACAATAGCGCTCCACTCACATCTCACGTTCGCAACATCTCACTCTCAAGTCGAGGAACTTCCCCAGTTAGTTCTCGCTCTTCAAGTCCAACCAGCACGATCTTCTCAAATTCTCTTTCTGAGCGCTCAAACTCAACAACAACATCTACCCTCTCCACCTCAACAATCTATCTCTCCCGCACAAAATACTCCGGCCTTCCTTCTTCCCCAAAAGATACCATGGCCCACCACATTCGCGCATCCATCTCCCCTCCCTCCTCCCCCTCTTCTCCCCCCGCAGAATGGGTATCCCCCGATACCCCCAATCGCTACGGCATCACGCTCATGCATTCCACCAGTCTCACTCCCCGCGCCGAACGCATCCTCCGCTCCACCATTTCCCGGGCCGAGAAAAAATTCCCCTCCATCGGATCCGACTGGCTCTCCTCCTCCTCTCTCTCCTCCCCCATCTCCGATCCCTCAATTCAAGATCTCATTCGTCGCTCGCTGGCTCAGAACCGCGTCGTGTTCACCGCGCCGGGATTATCCCTTTACTCGCTGGATTATCTGTATGCGTTTAAATGCGCACTGCATACTTATTCGCGTAGTCTTTCGGCGGAAGATATGGGTATTGCGATTGATGAGTTGAGACGCGTGGTCTTAGTGCGAGGGGGACAGATCGGAAGGGGGGAGGTAATGAGAGGGTATGAGTGGTTGGGGATTTCGCTGAGTGCGCTGTGTGATGTTGAGGAGGGGTATAAGAGGGTTTATGGGGGGAGTGCAGGAGAAAAAGCGATTTTTAATGATGAGGTGAGGAAGTCGCTTTCGGTGAAGACCTCCTTTAGTGGTGGGGAGGAGGATTTGGTGGAGGTGGGTGAGAGTGCTAAGGGGAGGGATGGGGAAAGTCCTATTTGGGAGAGGAAGAGCGGAAATGGAGAGAGAGAAGATCGAGGACCATTTTTGAGGGGTGATAGAACCCCGAATAGAGTGGAGGATGTGAGTCCGGGGACCAGAGGGGAGTGGGAACATTTGATGAGAGGAGAAAGGAGATTCACTCTTATTCAAGTGGATTGTTAAAATTTGGTGTGACTGTTATATATATTTGGATTAAGGGTTAAGGGCTGCGAGTCATGGCGTATAAATTCCCCGAGAACAAGAGCTGTGATCGGGAGGAGTTGGTTTTGATCTTGGGGTCCTTTAAACATTTATTTCTGGGACAGGTGTTAGGATGGATGGGAAAATGGTGGAATTTGTATATACGTTTACTGCATCTTTACATATATTATATACGATTCTACATACCCACAATGCGGTTCTTGACTACAATCACTTCTTCTCTTCACTATACATATGTACCTCTCTTTCTTCATCTTTCTCTTCATCTTTCTCGCCAAATTTACGACATAGTACATATTCATAATACATAAATCACAATGCAATTCCCAACCTCTATCCCTACCAGACATTCTGTAGAATTCTACACCCGAATTTCCAACTCCACTACCGCGTTCGATCTGATTTTAACATATCCCCTTATTTCCATAGCTGAGTGACTACTCTGTCGACAATTTCATTGATGTGAGAATGTGTTTTCATATCGGCAGGAGTCTTGCTCTCTTCTGTTCTACAAATTTTTTAACAACTCAATTAATTCCAAGCGCTAACAAATCAATACCCAGCTTTTAGGATATAGGGGGGCCTTCGCTTATCATTGCACTGCCATGATATTTACCAGCGAGATGAGTGAGACGAATGAGGCCATTCAATATATCAGTGCAAACATTACGCATGCAAAATCATGAAATACGTTCTGAGAATAGTGTGTATGGGTATCGAATTAATTCTCATTTTCTATTTCATATTTCCATTCCCCCTTCTTCCCTTCTTTGTTCTTCGTCATTAGAAACCAATCTACTATCCAACCCCCAAATCTACCACCCATATTTACTTCCCGCTTCCTTCCTATTATTCCTACCCGTCGCAAAACTCTCCTCCAATGCTTCCCTCTGACTCTGCGCCGCCCCAACCAACTGTTTCAAACTATGTTTACCAGGCGCGATTGCTCTAACTGGATTATGCACAACTTGTTCTCCTGCTGCGCGGAGTTCTTCGTTATGTGCGTATTCTTGATCTGTATTGAAATTTATGATTTTTGTTGCGGCTTGTGGACCGGAACCACCACCTTTTTGACGACCGAAGAGTTGGCGACGTTCGGCGGCGGAGAGATGGAGAGTGTCGGCTATAGAGGAGAGGGATTCGGTGTTGTGATTGTTTACTGGTGGTGTGGGAGCGAAGGGGAGGGTGTGGTTGGTTGTTGGGGTGTACTCTTCGTAGACGGGTTCTTCTTTGGAGGGGGTGGGTTGATAGAGTAGTGGTTTGTATTCTCCGTTTGAAGTGGTGTTTGGAGTTGTATTCACTGGCTCTACTTCTAGAGAGAATAAGGATACTTTTGGTTTTGGCGCTACCTTCCCGGTATTCTGTGGAGTGGCTGGTGTGCTAATTTGTGGTGTTGAAGTGGAAGTAGAAGGCGTAGATCCATTTGAATTTGGCTTCTGGAGCTTCTTTTTTGCTGGCTTCCTCGCGACGGATAATGGTCTAAACATTAATGGTTTCCCAACCAATTTGACTTCATCTGCTGGTTTCTGTTCATCGACCAAGGAGCTTGGAGGAGGTAAATTCAATCCAGATCCACTAGCTCCTTCTTCCTCTTCAGCAGGCTCTTCCGTTGTGTATTCTCTCTCCTGTACCGGTTCCGGTTCTCTACTAAAAGCAGGAGCTGCACCAGTCTTCAAACTAACACCAGCTCCCAAACCACTCTTTCGCGCCGCATTTCCACCACCTAATGTCGCACCTGTAGATTGTCCCGTTCTCTTTGGAGCTGGCAAGAATGAATTAAATCCACTGAAAGCTCCACCACCTGTCTTTGCGCGCTTCGTTGGAGGCTCATCGGTTTTGGTGTCGTCTTTCAAAGATGCTTGTGGCAATGAAACTCGAATTTTGCCAGGATTTGATCTGTCGACAACTTTTTGGAATGCAGGCTTACCAGTTGTGGATGTTGATGTTGATGGCTTTGGCGCAGTAATTTCTGGAGAATCTGAATCTTCTGAATCTGAATAATCTACTAATCCCATTGTCGCGGTGTTTTTTGATGATTTTGATTGTGATGGTTTGTGGTTTGTGAGAGTTGGGGAAAAGGCTGTCACTACAGCCTGATGAAAATCACACAGGCGCCAATTTTAGTGTACCCCAGATACTGTAAGGCTGAACACTGATAGTATCGCAACTTCATCCGTCATGTTAAATTCAATTATGGAAGCTTGATCATGACTTGAGCAATCATACCTTCTAACCCTTTTTACTATTCTTTCGTACTTACGAGCCGGTGATCGTTTCTATACATTATTTACATTATTTTTCTACTATGTCGGTCATTCAAGTGGAAGAGTAAGATTTCTAGCTTCCCAACCATCCCACTTCCTCAATCTAACTGACGCGTTACACAGTCTCGTCTCTTATCAATTGAGATCAAACTATTTAAATACAATCGCGGATGGTGTTGGTGAACGGCTCATAACAATCAACGATGGATTTCTAAACACTCCCGGATTCAAAGCTGCTGGATGGCGCACGAATGCCGCGAATATAAAACGAACTCATTCCCCACCAATACCAACCGCCATCGCATCGGAATATTTTCAAGCGCCACCTAGATCAGCTGGTCTGGCACCTTCAGGTCTTGAGGATGAAGTTGACGAAGGGGGTTTGCTCACAGGAGGGGCAGGGGATACTGTTGGGCCTGGAATCGCTACGAAAAGGAGGCGCAGACGAGAACAGATGGAGGAGGAAGATAGTAGTGATTTGAGTGATGATAGTGATGATGATGGAGATCAAAGGGCAGCACAGCAAATAAAATTCTCTAAAATGCCTATACGAAATCGATCTGGTTCTTCTCCTATTCGTGGATCCAATCTTCGACAATCTACTACTCCGAATTCTCCTTCACGTACTCCGGGACCTGGCATAAGGAGAGGTTCTCAGTCTGCTGTGGAAGTTGTGAAAGAAAGAGCCAGAAGGGATACTGTTACGAGTAGTGAAATGTCATCTGACAATGAGTTTGATGCATCTGCTTTTCAAAGACAGAGAGAATCAAATAGGAATGCTGCGAGAGCCGGTAGAACGGTTCGAACACGTCCGTCGGACCCTGATGTTGGTGTGAAGAGACAAGTCAGTGATCTTTTAGAAGAGGAGGAGGAAGAAGAGGACTCGGGATCAGACATGTCTTCCACATTTGGTGGTAGTATCGACAGTGCATCTATATTAGATAGTGTTGATGGACCGATAACTGCAGCTCCAGAACATATCGGTAATACTATTCCTCGAGATCTTATACGATCACCAACGAAAAGATCCAAGCCAGCTCCCCCAGTACTTCAAGCCCTACCACCTCCTCGTCCAATCAGTATGATACAGCCTAAGAGTTTGTTGACCGCAATGATTACGGCTAAGCGAACGAAAGCTAATATGCCATTCGAAAACTTTGCATCTCTCTCTGGACAAGGTGATCCAAACCCTATCAATATTCGTATATTGGCACCATTTGCTACTTCAACCAAGAAGCCTTACGAGGTTTTGATTCGAAGAACTGTTCATGAAGATGAATCACATAATCGACCCGTGGTCATTACTGATTTGATCGGGTTGAGTCTATGGAGGTATTTTGATGAAAAGTTAGAACCTACCATAGCCCCCGAAAAATTGAATGTCAATCGATGGATCTTAAGGATGGTTGATGATGGGGAAGTAGATACTGACTTCCCACCTCTTGATCGTCTCAAGCCAGTTACATCATTTACGTTTGCCAACAATAAAGCTGGGCCAAGAGCGAGATCAAATTCCAAAACTTTTGACGAGTTTGCTTTGGTTGAAGCTACCGATGAACAATTTGAAGAAAATCAGAGACTTACCCCTCAATTCAAACAAGAGGCGGTTGCCTCATCTGAAACGGAAGAAGATTTTACTCCTATCAATACACCCAAAGCTAATACTTCATTTCCTCTTGGTACACAACCTTATCAAAATCCTCTTCTTACAACTATGACTGCATTACGAAAAAATTCCACATTAGCAGATGCACCTACAATTGGAACAGCTCTCACTCAACCTACTTCGCGAGGTGGTGGTACAAAAAAGATCTTGAGTATTCATATTCATTCAAATAATGCTACACCTGGACAGATGGTCGCTCTGGAAGTCACAACCGATACTTACTTGGCTGATGTCCTCGATACGGTTTGTAAGAAGAGACAACTGGACAAGGCAGGACACGTTCTCAAACTGACCGGATCTGGGACTGTCGTTTATCTTGATCGCACAGTAGGATCAATTGGCAATTCATCAGAACTTGATTTGTACCGGCGACGTTTTGCTACGGATGGACCATTAACGATGACTGGTTCACCATCAAGTAGTACACCCAATTCATTAATGGTAGATCGACCCGATCCTCGCAAAGCTCGCAAGGGAACTCAAATGTTAGTACCACATCCTCTCATGGAGAGTGTCAAACAAGATGAACTTGGAAGTGCCAATTATCGAAGGTATATAGTATGGAGGAAACAACCCATGAGGTTTGTAGGAATGAACGAAAGGGTGATTGCGATTGATGGAGAATATTTACATATTCTTCCAGCATCCACGGGAAAGACGATGTTTGAAGGACAAGGCAAAACAACCACGGTGCATTTTAGTAATGTGGTTGGCTGTAAAGTAACACGAAGACACCCGACCAATTTTAAGGTATGTTATATAGAATCCAGCATCTCTGTCCTCAATCCGAAACTAATGAACAATGTTAACACAGCTTGTGGTATACAAATCACGGGAAGAAAAACGATATGATTTTGAAGCCAAAAGTGCAGATGAAGCGGCGGAGATAGTATATGAGATTAAGAAGGGAATTGCTCCATATCAAACCAATAATTAAATAAACATCATTTACATTGTACCCAAATAGTCTGCCTCCACGGCAGTGGCCCCCGGAGGGCCAGCGGAGCGTCATTTGCAATTCTCTCACGGACACTCAACAATGGAATTTTCTCGATATTCTCGGATTTGATTGAAACGTTTTGAAACCACCAAGCGTTTGGTGGCGATGAACTCTTAAGTAATTGGTTACATGTTCATGTACCTTTTCTTGGATTACTCTTCCCGATTTGATATTTGAAGAAAGGACTCGCATCAGGCATCGGCTACTTGGATCATTACCAAGACGCAGGTGGCAATAGAATGTAATCTTTACCTCCAGCAGCAATCTAGTTGCCGAGGAACAGACAAATCAGGAATACACCCGACCCTCAGATTGCTCGAGCAGGAGGAAAAATAGGGACATCAAGAATGAACACTCTTTTCCATATTGGATATCACAATTAGATCATCAATACCCTGAATTTGTATCAAAGTAACGTTATTGAAGAGCTTTTTCGATCTCATCTAGATTTATCCTTTTGGTATATTCGATTCTTATACTTATCTTGAGCTTATGCTTGAGTGATTGGATGTCCTGGATGTCCCTCCTGTTTCTACCTAGGTAGTTAGTATTAAGTGAGTGGCGTTTGAGATTCGCGGCTGTGGCTGGGGCTGTGGCGGTGGCTGGGGTTTGGGGCTGGAAAAGACGGCTAAACGGATATTTGGTTGCCGATGCTGATGTATGTTTATGTTGATGTTGATGTTGGTGTTGATGCTTTGTTTCCCAAGAAACATAAACTTGGAATTTTGAGGATTTCAAGGTTGTTATTGTCCTATTAGATCAGATCAGATCTTGGGATCGGGGTTGGGGTTGGGGTTGATTGATCGGAGATTGGAATGAGAATTTTTCATCATTTTCATGGGAGTGATGGTTGTGAAATGAATTGTGAATAATGAATGATAAATGATAAATGATGAATAATGAATAATGAAAAAAGGTACCAAGAATTATGATGACGCTATAGTGGAGGATGAGTGGATGGATAATGCGGCTGGGCGCGAGCGGGATTGATGATTTTGGGTTTGGGCGAATGAGAGGAGAGGTATTGAGAGGGACTACGATACTTGGAGCCTGGGCTGGGGCTGTGGCTGGGGCTGGGAAGGAAAGAAAAGGAAAGGGAAGGGAAGGGAAGGGAAGCTAGGAGATATGCCAAGTGCGGGGATCGGGGATCGCGGTTGGATGGACGGGGGGAGGTCAATACTTAAAAGTTTAAGTTGACTTTGGGTGTTTGGTTGGTTGGTTGGTTGGTTGGTTGGTTGGGGTGATGTTTGGGTTGATTTGATGTTTGGAGGAGGGAGGAGTAGGTAGGGGAGATTTATAGATGTTAGTTTTCCTTCCTCTGCTTTACTCTAATGTCATTGATTCACTTGGATTTCTTTCCATTCCCTCGGAGAGTAGAGAAAGAGAGAAGATGGAAATACAAGAGGTGATGTGATGTGGTGTGATATGATGTGGTAATCTTCATGAGGCGAGCAAGGTACACATGCAGGCTCAACACCTTCACCCTTCGCCAAGAAATGATGTGCAGTAGGGATGGCATGTCGTTACATAAAACGAGACGGAATACGTGGGTCTGATTTGTTGATATCTCCGGAGCGGTAGTGTGGATGCTGGTGAATTCGGTATAACGGCAGCTTGCCGAGCTTGGTTGCTTGCTTACTTACTTTTTGAGGATTTTGATTTGGGAGGGTGGCTTTGATGTGTTTGTTTGATGGGATGTGCTGTGCTGTGCGGTGCTGTGCTGTTGTGAAGGGGTTGCATAACATATATGTATTTGGCTGGATAGATATAGTTAGGTATTTCTCGGACTTTTTACTTGAAGCTTATATTTTTGTGAAATGGAAGAAAAACCTAATTTATGCTCAGATGTCTCGATGCCCCAGATCGAGAATGGTCAGTCAGTCGCTTGTCTAGACCATACTTATACATATATATATATATATATACATATATGCATCTACTAACCTCGTACCGTCGGACTCCCCGGACTCTTTTTCTCTTTTTCTCTAGTGCAATCACAATGTGCTTACTAGGGTCTGGACTAGGGAGGTACATTGTGACTAGGAAATTGAAAGCGCGATAGCGATACTTCATCAGGATTCAGCATGAAAGATGGCAAATTACTTTTCTCCATTCTCGTTGACATCGCATTTCGGTGGTTGGGAGATGAATGCGCTGGGACGGGCACTCCCTACCTATATGTGCGCTGGGTTATTATGTCCGCATCGTCTGTGGTGACATATTATGTGATGTGATGTTATGATATATGTTATGATACATGTTATGACGATGGATGTCAGAGGAATTGGACCAAGCGGGTTGTCTCAGTGATTTCATCATATTTGTCGGTTGTGACTGTCTATTGGAAACGTCTATGCTGTCATAACACGTGAATAGTGGATAGAAGAGGGCGAGAGGTAGGTTGGCAGGTGTCCCTTCGTATAGATGTTTTGTTTTGTTTTCACTGCAGGAACAACGTTACGGAGGCATGTAGGGAGGTATGTTATGTTGTGTCTGTATGCAACCAGTATAGTAGAGCAGGTACATATGCTCGTGCTCAGATAGTAGTCACATACTACTCTCTCAGAGTCGCTCTACAAACCCAAAATAACTTTCTACTAAATCACGCTATGGGTCTCGGGAGGATTGCGTGGTAAAGTAGAACGGCGGGAGATATCTTTACGCGCTCTTTCTTCAAGTGAATAAATAGCATCTGCCTCGTAGTTGGAAAACAAGTAAGAATTGGAATAAGTTTACGTGAACACTAACATGCTTTGATTATATAAACTATGGCTATGCAAATTTTATACAAATTATACTCAAATTATACTCAATTATACTCAATGATACGAGCTTCACATCTCAAATACAACCAACCTAGGTACCAACCGAACAAACCGAACAAACCGAACAAGCGGGAAGCCTTCAACGAAAACTTTCCTCTCTCCATTCTTCCAAGTTGATTCGATGCAATTCTTTACCCTTTCCTCTATTGCTTTTACTTTCGCCTCTGCCTCTACCTCTCTCTGCCTTTGCCATGAAACTAGGAGATTAGTCAATACCCACTAAAGTTAGTCTGGCACGGCAATGACGTGAATTTTAAATCACAGCTAATTCCTTTTCCATGGAATTCCACGAACCAATCAAAAGTCATGTAGAAGGACAATAAAGCTGGAAAAGTGGATCGGACTAAGCCACTTATTAACTTGGAAGTAATGATGAGGCTAGTATGACCTAGTGGAAGTGCCTACCTAGGGAGAAGACCTTGGTATACATGGAAAGGTCGTTTGTGCTGTTGGTGGGAGGGCTATATAAGAATTCGGCTTCCTGTTTGTTGATCGACTTTTCTTCTTCTTCTTCACATCTCAAACTCTTACACTCTCACAACTTTTCAGTCAACTCGATACCCCAAAAGTCTTTTATTACTTTCTTCTCTACATCTCAATACTTCTTCAAAACAAACAAGTTTAATTCCATCAACCGCAAATATGCAATTCAAGAACATCGTCGTTTTGGCTTTGGCCGGTGCTGTCATGGTATGTTTTACTTCCATCGTTTGGATATAGATCGCAAGATTGATACATCAATTCGATAATATATACGTGTGCAGAGATACTAACATAATATCCTAGGGTCAATCTTCTGTTGAATCCATCCTCTCAGATGCTACCGCCAGCGCTGGAACTCTTCTCAGCTCCGCCACTGACTCCGCATCGAGTGCATCTATGACATCTGCCTCTTCCGCCTCTACCGCTTCTGAGTCCTCTGCTTCCCTCGCATCTGGCCTCTCATCTACCCTCTCTTCCGTCTCATCCTCTCTCTCTTCAGTCGTCTCCTCTGCCGAATCTTCCATCAACTCTGCTCAAGCTTCAGCCGAATCTTCTCTCTCAGCCGCTCAAGCTTCCGCAGCAACTCTCACTGGCTCGGCCGCTTCCTCTGCTTCCTCTTCGCTCGCATCCGTCTCTAGCTCTCTTGCATCCAGCTTGAGCTCCAAGACTTCCTCCTTGTCTTCTTCTGCCAGCAGCCGTGCTACCTCTGCTGGTTCAGTTGTCACCACCACCAACTCTGCTGGTCAAACCGTCACCTCTACTTCCACTGGTGGAGCTGCTATCCAAACTGGTGCTATGGGAGCTGCTGCTCTTTTCGGTGGTGCCGCCATCTTTGCTGCTGCTTTGTAAATGAGTGAACGGATTGATTGATTTCTTTCTTCACTTCACTTTACAACATGCAAGGAACTTGCTCATTGATTGATATGGGATTTCTAATTCACGGAAGGAAATACTCTTTTGGTGATGGTTTCAATGGTTTAACTGATGATCGTAATGATGATGGTTAGGGGAAATAGGTATTGCGAATGGGCGCTGTACTTAGTAACATTGCATTTCACTGCTCTGGAAAATAAAACTATTACATGAACTTATATCTTGTCTACTTGCTTTGTGATGTTTGTGTTTGATTTGTATTGTTTACGTTACTGACGGTCCACCTTGAATACTTTCTGAATGCTTTTTACTGTTATTGAGATGTTGAACTTTGTTTCAATTTGACTCTATCTATGAACACATAATACATGACACGAGAACGTAAGATTCCTCTATGTACACGATCCCTCTACGTACATGGATGTATCTCGGCACGATATCATGTGTACCATCACTCATCATCATTCACTCCAAACCCAATACATACGTAGGTAATTAGATATTCAATTCACGTTTCTGTTCACGTTCACGTCATGTTCAAAATCAAATCCAAATTTACCTTTTCAACGCCCCATTAATAAGTTTCACTCTATTTTATTTTATTGTACTTTACTTTACTTTACTTTACTTTACTTTACTTTACTTTGTTTCGGTTCGGTTCGGTTTGCTTCATGTATAGTCTCATTCTCACTTCTGTATCTCGTCTCATCTATCTCATCTATCTCATCTATCTCATCTATCTCATCTCGTCTATTATGTATTGAGAAATGGAAAATGGAAAATGGAAAATGGAAAATGGGAAATAGGATGTTAGTATTATTGTTAGTGATGTTAGTGATATTATTGATAATTAATTAGGCAGAGGCTAAGGATGAGGATGAAGATGAGGATGAAGATGAGGATGAAGATGAGGATGAGGATGGAAAAGCAAGGTTTAGGCTTGTGGTTTTGTGATTTTGTGGTGTGGATTTGGAGGAGAGAGGGGAGGGGGGTAAATCTAGTGGATGAGTGTTGATGTGTTGATGTGTTGATGTCTTAATATCAAGTCTGGATGTGGATGTTTGAATGATAATTATAGATTGTATATTTAAGTAGAATGTTGAAGGCTTATGGGATTTAGGAATTTGAGGAGAGAAGATAAGGAAATTGAAAGATGGATTGATGGATTAATGGATTGACTAAAAGGAGGGGGGGAGGGAGATCCTTGGGAGGATTACTTTGAAGATGAATTCTTTTGTGATAAGAAAATCTAGGTAGGAGAAGGGGGAGAATGTGTGTGGATGTGATTATACATATAGACAAAGATATTGGGGGAAAATATGGAAAAGGAGAATGGGAGAGTAAGTGTATCTATATTGAAATTGGATGTTGAATATTAGAGACTTGAGAGATTGAAATTTAAAGGTTCGATGAAGAGGGAATGTTATCATTGGTATGAGTATGAATAGAATTGATCACGGATGAAAAGGTATGAGTACCTATGAATGTGGATGGGGGCCAGCCCCCAAACCCCCGTAGCTCGCTGCGCTCGAGGTTGAGAATGAGGTTGAGGTGAAATAAGAAGAATCATGATTATGATAAAGAAGCGAGTTTGAGTTGTGAGTGAATTGCGATCTTGAATTCAAGTAGTGAGGAATGAGAAGTGATTGAAGCACCTAGAAAGGGGAGTAAGCGAGGTAGTCGGAGATAAAGTAGTTTGAGCACTCGAAGGACTCAAAATACTTGAGCTCGTTTATTCGTATAGGCAATATTTACGAGTATCCGATTCGGATTTGATTCTTTTTACTCTTGGAAAGATTGCGAGGGGAGCTGGAAGCAGAGACCATCGTGTACACATGTGTATGTCGAGTATCTTTTCTTAGAACATATCAGTAATGCATTTCTTTTTCTTAAAAGAGTAAGAGGTAACGATAGTTTTTTATCACACGGATTCGATTATTCGTATGAAAGACAGATAGGTAGGTAAGTACTTTATAAACCACAAAGAAATAACTGTAACCAACTGGGTACTAATTGTACAACATAATACCAGTAATCTCCATGCATTCTTTCTTTTTCTCCCTCAACCCGCAAACTATTCATGTTTACATAATAGATAGCACGTATCTCTAAACCCATTCCTCACTCATCAACCTCAAACTCCTTGTCTTGAAAAGAAATATCTCGTTAACCATGCACTTTCCAATTTCATTCCTCGTACTTTGAGTATTATCCGCGTGATGTCGTTACGCGTAGTCGCTGTATTGAAAGAGGTTCTTGCTCGCTTGCTGGCTGGCTTAAGTAATTTGATACAATTGATGAATTCGCATATTTCGATTTGATATACATCCTTCACTGTCTCTGGGCTCTTATGCGTTGCTAGATAAGTATCTGGCCTATGTCTCTTTAAGGAGAGATAGCCGAAATTCCCAGACTAGGTCAATCCCTAGAAAATAAACCTTTTACTGAGGAGTGTACGAGTCTAACTCGATGATTCTTACATTGCTGAAATCAACTTGAGCGGAGTCTTAAATCAAGCAGATGACTCTCTGATGATCTGCAAATTCAGCAAGAGCTTGCGGTACATAGTAAGATCTGTTTGCTCATACGTATCCACGAGGATAACGCAAGCTAATCCTAGTATGCTCACAGGTTTTTGAGACTGGAGTAATAAAGAAGCCGTTCAAAGTTACAACGGTAGACTATTGATACTCCGCATCTTTGAAAGTGCATTGTGAAGGCAAATTAGTATGAAGCTTTAAAAGCTGTCTAGATTGCGGAATATCCTTCCAAGAAGGTTTGCATTAGGTTAAGTATTCTGAGTTTATGGATTTCTGGGAGCTCGATTTTTATTCTAGTTTAAGTATCGCTTCTTTGTGCTAAGGGAAATGGTAATTATGATATGAGTATTCTAACAGACTTCAACGAGTGAGATAATTACCTCTCGACTGTCTCTTAACAATACTTCTATCTATCTCGGTATCAACTTCAGATTCATCTTTATCTTGCCGCTTGGTAACTACAGGACTTCCTCCTTAAGGAATGTAGAGATTTGAATTGTTAGTCCGAGCCGCGGAGGGTTTTGGGATAACTTATTCGATGATTTGAGAATAATCATCTGAGAAGTATGGTGATACATATCTGGAGTATAAATCACAAGAAAGAGTGAGCGATGGAGTATTTCTCAGACTTCTAGCAATTATTCAATCAGTTATTGGGGATTAGTGACATGGTTTGATTATCCTCCATTATCCAAATGAGACAAATTCGTTGAAAATGTTGCATCAATTCCTTCACTCCATAAGTAGGAGGTTCATATAGAATCTGACTCTGATATGTTCAAGCGAGGCAATGGCATTGAAACAATTACCTATCGACATGCGAGCAGATTTCTTGAATAAACAGCAAAGTATCCAAGTCCTGGCTCACTTTGACCAAGCCGATAAAATTATAGCTATACACGAGTGCTTCCGCGTTGTCAACTCGGTACACTTACCCCCATGAAGCCTAAGACTACGCAAACCTCCTGCTTGATCTTCTACATTCTCCGTAACTGGGAAATTAATGCATATGCGGATTATACTTCGACAGCTGCATCTTTGGTTGAATAGTAGAAATGGTCGATCTGGCAACAAGCGTATCAAATGAGGTATGCTAGACCGCTCTACATAGGATTGGTTACACGTATACAATATAAACAATACATACAAATTATGACGATTCGACAATTATAGACGACAGCAGAAGATGTGTTGGTGCATTTCTGTTAAACCCTCATACAAATGTAAAACACACTATTCTTAACAAAGCCATTCGATTTCAGGAGTGCTATGTTTTCTGCTGTGTACTCTCACTCTTCTATATTATCATCGTCGTCGTCATCGTCGTCGTCGTCAATAAGCGAAACTAAAAGGTGCATAAGCGCGCTACATTATTTTAGACCCCGTCAAAAAGAAGAAAGCAACAAAGAGGGAACCAGAGGGGCTGAAACCTACTCCAACCACAGAGATAGGATGAATACTTCTAAAATATGTTTATCAATCATAAGGAATTTTGCTAGCCAAAAGAAAGACAGTAGTCACTCTGTTCTACACCTTCTTAAGTTTACAGTACCCGAAGTGAAAAAACGGGATTTAGCGGATCCTAGTTGAGCTCACTGTACCTATACACATGTAAACTTTCCATCTCTAAAGAATTGATTGGAAAGAACTACAGTCAAATCCATAAAGCATAGTCTTGCTATGATATTTTCAACGTAGACATCTCACCTGAACACTACCTAGGTACCTACTTTACAAATGTAAAATTACTCTACCTGCCTAAATAGGTAGATGTCTATGTATATTCAAGAACACAAAGCACAAGTAACCTTGGATCAGCCCTGTCATACCCCACAATTACCCCACAGACACACTAGCATCTATCTTCTTGAATTTAGTTCCAACGGTCAACAAGTCTACAAGAACAGCTCTAGCCATTCTTCATTTTCCGACTTCCGAATTGAATTCTCCACGAGATAGACAGCTAGATTCGTTCCTTGACAACATGTTGCATTTTGTAGAATGTTATTTCCACAATCGACGCTATTGAATACCGCCTGTATCGTGCCGACATTTCCACCTTGCAACCTTTACCTTCCTCCGACACGAAAAGAATACATTCTTGCTCATACAATTTCTCCCATCCCAAATTTACCTTGATAAGGAGAAATGTTAGTAGATCTTTACTCTCGCAATAGTCATACATTCCTCCCCTCCCCAATCATTTAGATCACCTCGAATATCTACCTCTTCACAATTTTGTTCAATCTCAAACAAGAAAACCACTCACTAAATCGCCCGTCATAGTTGCAACCTGCAATATGATTGCAATAAGCCCAGCTAGAATACATAGCAACATCCCATATCAAGTACATTTATAGATCACTTCGAAACACCAACACACAATTGAGAAGTGCGATTAAATATTGACCAATAATATCTATCGCATCCTCAAAGCAAGATATCATTTTGTCTGTAAGCACTTTATCTTCTTCCCCTCCTTATCACTCAGCTAAACCGAGTATATTCACACACCATCACCATGATTCCCTTTTGCCTATCATATTCTCCTTCATCTTCCACTTCGCACAAATTCATTCGTCCTAAGATTCATGTTCGATAGACTCATAACGCCATCCATCATCTAATCATCCATCCATCCATCCATCTCTGCATCTTGCCATCCATAAGATAAAGGGAAGCTAAAATCACAGAAAGAAAACATAAAAAATCTCATGAGTGATTTATCCCGCCCAATGTACCAACTCCATTTACTCTAACCCAGGCCAATACCAGTCCAACCCATTTCCATTCCCAATTCCCATTGTTCATAACCAAACCCCAGTTTAACCGATTGCATTTCATCAAAAGTGGTAAAAGCCTATCCCAGTGTCGCTAAGTTGCAGGATCCCTAAAATCGTGCGCCAGATATAACGCCTGTTGTATAACTTGTCGCAATCAATATTCGATTCGTTCGGCCACTGTTTGATCCCATCGTTCAATAACACCCGATACGCCATTGTAAAACTGAAGAATTTGAAAGCTTCACGAGCTTGTAATCAAAAGAAGGAAGAAAGAAGTAAATTGAAGGTAGTGTTATCACAAGAAGTCGTTCAGATATTAGAATTAGAGTTGTGCCTCCAACTCACTATCTATAGGCTCGACTTCGGTGATGGGATCCATGGGATCATCAGATGCATAATCATCTTCGGAATTATCCCATGCTATTAAAATTCAGTAAACTCTTTAAAAAGAGGGCTAGGATATCTTACGAGAAGCATCATCTTCTTCTTCGACCATGAACCTCCTCAAACTACTCCAAAGATCTAAAATTTGTTAGTCATTTTTACAATTGATGGCGATGGTGTTGACTCACAATCCATGTTTTGTTTGTAACGATCGGCCTCTGGTCCAGGTTGAAAGTATGGAAAGCAAAGATTAGTAACATTCTCGATGTTAACCAGAACTGTTGTAACTGCTTGCACCCGCTGTCGTATATAGACTTCATGAAGATATTCTAAGCATGCGTTACCCAATGCTTGAGTCTCTTGGATCCTGAATGTCGTCAGGTCTGTTTCATCTGCGGGGTCCAATTCGATACCCAAATTGAAAATCCATTCCCCAAGAAAATCTTCGGTATCAGATCTGACATTGCTTTCGTAATGAGTAAGAAGTGCAGGGACCCAATGACGAGTCGAATGGAGGCATATTTTTGTGATTTCCTCTTGAGAAATATCATTCATGTTGCTTTGCAAACTGAGGAGGTCTTTGAAGAATTGGAGATATTCTGATCCATCATTATTCTCGATGTGGTTAGCATTTCTGGCAACATGAAGGGCCATGTCATGAATCGCTTTTGGATTTTCTGAATGCTCGCAATATAATATTGCGGCTCTCAGAAATGGGCCCCATCCCGATTGACTGTTTCTTCTAATACCGTGAGTGATTGCACAATACATGTATCGGTCAAGATCAAAAGTTTCTGAAACCGGAAAGTGTAGCAGTGTGGCGATAATTAATTTCGTCGCGTGCTGGTTCTGATTAATCATGAGAAGCTTTTCGGTAAGGATGTGGGCATTAGTCCTCGTCCAATGGTAATTGATTCGGTTTCGTTCATCCCATGAGAATGGCAATGCATGATCACCAAAGGATAGCTTGAATCGAGAATCGGCTTGATCAAACTCAGGAGCCATTGGGTCGCAAGTTGAGATAAGTCGAGACAGAAGGTCAATGACGCTATCATACGAGACTGGCCTTTGTATTAAGTTTCTCTTCGCAATCGCTTGAAGCATTCGTGTTAATTGGGAATTATTATCTGTAGTATCCGCACAGATGATATCGATCGCCTTCATGAGAAATCCAGAGTCGAGGAGAACTGCTGCCTCATGGTTCCCGAGGTTAGCAATGCTGGCGAGCAAACCGAAGTATTCAGGCCAAGCTCTTATGTTGTTATGAAAATTTTCATATAGTCGAATCAAGGCAGCGACCACCGCATGAAGTAGATTTGGATCCTCGGCACGAATATCTCCATTATTGCCTAAACCATATGCATATTTAATCACATTCTTAACCGTTACCATTGCTCCGAGGACTGCAGTACTTACTTCTGAACGTACCACGGCTTCAGGGCATCTCAAAAGTAAGAAACGGAAAGAATCTGTGCATTTACAAAGGTAATCGAGAAAGTCTCGGCTGCACTCTCCGCAATATTGGCATTGTGCTCGTAAGATGTTTGCATATGTTCCGATATCTGGGACATCTTTCATACGCCCAACGACTTGGTCCAAATGATACATTGCAACCCACATGGCTTTATTTTCAACTTCATGCAGGTCCGAGCATTTCCCATTGTTCAGAGTCTCATTCAGATGCCTGGTATTTTCAAACAGATCTCGAATGAAAATAACATGTGCAGGGTCGTAGAGACAGTATTTACGCAGCCAATGCTCGTTCTCTAGAGTTATCTGGTTCGCTTGTTGGGGCTTGATAGCTACCTTCAATGGATGTCGCATCACAGGCTTGTTCTCCATGGCTGCGTGGCCTGCCTGCAGAGCTTCGAGAGCTGCAATCGATGGGTTCTCATTCTTCTCCTTGTCCAATTGTTCGTTTGCAGCGATCAATGTAGAACGGCGTTGGTAGAACAGCATGTAGGCACTGTAGTTCTTTTCGAACGGAACGTCGTCAACAGTCCCATAGTCAAGACCACCAAAGCAGGATCCCTCCATAAAAACAGGATCCCAAGACGTGACCGAGTCATCATTGAACTCCATCCAATTGACTTTGCCATCAACTTG
Source organism: Botrytis fragariae (assembly GCF_013461495.1). Lineage (NCBI taxonomy): Eukaryota > Fungi > Ascomycota > Leotiomycetes > Helotiales > Sclerotiniaceae > Botrytis > Botrytis fragariae. Next base: position 1,506,709 of record NW_023500997.1, read on the forward strand.
TGGTCGCTCTCGGATGTAAGAGTAGTAATGACCGGATTCTGCTGTTCCAGAGTGGACAAGAACGCCAACAAGCTCAAACATGTCCTCTTCAACCTCGCCAGATTCGTTCATGAGATACTCAACCTTATAAGGTCGCATATCGATTGATGGTGGAAATGTGAAGTAGTCGTTTATCTTATTACGTGCAAGTGTGCGAAGATTGAAATCGAATCTTTTCAAATGAAAGATCAAGTTATCCGACACGTCAGTAAGACACGCTCGTTTCACTGCGTCTACATGACGATCACAAGTCCCGCATTTGTACTTGTTGTCCCCTTCCATGGCCTCGCCTTCGACATAAGCCTGCAAACTTTCTTCGAGAGACTTTTTACCCTTGATATCGCATTGGATAGCGGAGAAGTCTTCTAATCTCTCTGAGATATGGGGACATTCTTTGGACTTGATTTGCTGCACTAATTTACCACCATAGAATGATCGAACTTTACGTTTGTCGTCATCATTCAAAGGCTCACGTTCAAAACGATCAATGATGAGGTTGTAGAATTCGTCAACATCCATTTGGACATGAACGTCAATCTCAAGTTCATCGAAAGTTGTAATGGATGCAGCAAAACTGGCTGGCTCGACACATCGTACGACACTGTTTTGCATGTAAGCAAACAATTGTTGCGTTTCAAAAAGTAGCTTTTGTGAACCCGGGACAGGGATATGTAAATTGAGAATGAACTCCCTGAATGATATGTTCATAAAGAGTTGCGTGACCAGAGAGTTGAGGTAGCACGTATTAGAAAGATTTCTGAGGCCAACATAACCGGTTGGAGATCTTACGGACTTCGATCTTTCAAACATAGGCGGCATGTCAAGAAGGTAAGGGTTGCTGATTCGTTCGCTGTCATAAGGTGTAACCTCTGCACATATTTGCAATATTTCTCTGTACCGAGTGATATCGTCTTTGACTAGAGCAAATATAGTCTCACATAGTGTGCTCCGCGTTTTGGAATTTATCAGTGGGATTTTTGGAGGAATAAGTCCATCACTTCCAATATCGTTGTCGGTTGAGAAATTGGGAAACAAATGTCTCTTGAAAAGTTGAGCGCCTAGAGCTTCGCAGGATAGCTTTTGTTCGGATTGCTTCATGGTGATTACAGCATGGTGTAAAAGGTCGACTAAGCCCCGTGTAATCATATCAGCGGCTTCGGGTACCCCGATGTCTTCGTAGTTGTCGTGAGCTAGAAGTAGATTACCCCACTCCTGCGCAACTGCATTGAGATCTAAATCGATTGGTGTTTCTAACAGTCTTTTGAATATTGTCAGTGCAAGTGAAAAAGTCTCCTCACACTGTTCAGGTCTCTGAACAGCCTTGGGAATCAATCCGGCTATTATCGGCCACAATGTATAGGAAGCTTCGGAGGGGGAAACATGAGCCGGATTCGAGTTGAAGGTACATTTGCTCGTAATGTGTTTTGAGACGGCTTTTCTGACGAATGGGCGGAAGTCATCCAGGAGAAGATCTTGAAGGAGGGTACTGTCATTCAGGTGATTGACAAATGTGCTCCATAAAGCAGAATTTTGAGAGGCTACCTCAAGTAAAGCCTCAATACAAGTCCATATTAGATGAACCGAGGTATCTGTAGTGGTTACTAATTTGGAGGTATATAACAAGTCCAGGAGACGGTCCAAAAGCTTGTTGTCAATGCGATCCGTCGATGATTGGGGCAGAGCAGGGTCTATGCAAGATTAGTTGACAAGTTCCCTGTGGGATGGATTACCAATACCTTTAAGAAGTGATGTGAAACTGCTGATAAAATGCATGGTAAGATTTTCTCTAATTGCTTGCGGCGCACCACTGTCAAGGAATTTTGGATCCGATATCGCAGCTACTAGTAAAGTCATTGCTCGATCAAACATAGCATTATTGACAGACCCCTTCGTGAGTTAGTTGATTACCTTTTGAATGTGGACAAATTGCATACCTTTGAAGACTGAGTGGAAATATATTGTTTCAATCCATACAGGCTATAAAGAGCTTTGTATGGTTGTCCTAGTGGAAATATCTTGGTATAGGGAACGATAGGATTACTAAGATCCTGCAGAATTCTGTCATAGACAGGAAACTGAATGAGGAATGAGTATATCTGAAAGCAAGGTTAGTAACTACAACAGCTCGTAAAATCTGTATTAACACGTACCTGCTCCGCCAAGTTTTCTTGCATACCAAGATAACTCCAGATTTGATCAAACTTCCTTGTAATCTCCAATTCCAAAGGACCTTTGTTGCTCGGTAATATAGGATCTGTCTCATCACGGCGCTTGACAAGAACAAGGCCATTTAGATTGAGTTCTTGCACAGACTTACATAATTCGGCTTCCTCATGTTTGAGCTCCTTTCCACCGTAAAACACTCTGCAAGATGTGAAATCGGTTTCCTTTTGCAACTTTGCAACTAATGTAGCAGCATCTTCATCCGCGCCTATAGTGAGTTTCTTAATAGACGATGTAGTCTCATCAAATGCTTGATAAAAGATTGTGAGTGAAGTGCCATGTGCGGTAACTGATGGTATCTTGATAGCAGAACGCAACTTTGGAGTGGCAAAGTGTGCGGTGCTGGAATAAGCCGTGAGAAATGTCCGCAAAGCTGCAAGTGATCGAGTGAAAAGTAATTCCTGTTCTTTGATTTGAGATTCCGGAGTTACCATGACTATATCTTCATCATCTCCACTGGCTTCACCTGTACTAGAAGTCTTTAATTGACGTGCAGCATTTGCTAGTTTATTCAAGCATCGTGTCAGAAATGCTAAATGCAATTCCCGTGCTTTGATCAGAGGTAGACTTCGGACGAAGGGACCCACATAAACACTGACAAGCTCTTGGATGGCCATTTCATAGACTGTTCCTTGAGGTGCGCTCTCGATTATACGCCACAACTGCTCTATGGCAAAAGAATCGAACGATAGGTTTAGCTTGATATCCTCATCTTCTTGAGACTCCTTGTCTTTTTCGTCTAGCCAGAAATAAACTCCATTCTTCACGAAGAGCAAAGTACCATCCGAGAAGTACGCTGGTTCCAGTTTTGGCAGATAGCTCTGGAAACAAATGGCAAGGTATCTATTGGAAAATTTTGCTTTCTGGAGAGCCTTGTTCAGTATTTGCCAGCCTGCTAGACGATCGGCGGCGTCATTTGACTGAGATCCCACTAACAGGTTCCAAAGTCGTGTGCCCAACTCGGCGCTGATAGTGTCGGGATCCATCAAAATGATTTGTAGTATGATCTCGCGACGAGCAATATTGGTAGGACTGTCATAAGCAAGAGAGCGATGCCCGGCTATATTAGATTCAAGTTCAGCAACCATCAATCTTGTGAGACCATGCTGAGTGGTCAATACTTGAAGATCTGGCATCAAACTTTGATGAAGTAATGCACTGATGACGCATATACTTCCAGGAGCGGTGGCCGATTGTTCTGAGATGTCTCTGATACAGCTCAAGTAGATACCATTACGTGCCTCTGGACCGGGTCCGTGAACTAGCAATTCACGCAGGTTGTTTGCTGCAAAGTTCTGAATTTCAGGATAGCCGTTTGGGCAATCATCGCTAGTGATCGAAGACTCACGAATCAGACGGACGCAAATTTCATAGGGAGAAATGTCGAGGTCCCTAGGGCCCAACTTGTGTGCAAGTTCCCTGAACAGGCTTTCGCAAAAATCTCTCATTGCAACGGTGAACGCCTGTATTGGGAGGGCAGCAACTTTCTGACAGATATATAGGCATTGTGGAAAGTCGTATAGATGGAAAATTTTCTTAACCATTTTTAGAATGGCTTCCACAACCCTTGGGTCCTGGCTCGTCGTAACAGTTTGCCAGATAGTATCGGTATGCTCATCTTGGTAGGTTTTTGTTACTACTAAAAAGCCAACAATATTGTGACTTTCATTAATGATTTCGGGGTGAGACCCAATACCAACAATGTAGTCGATTAGCTTATGTTGCAATAAGAACTTTGCAAAGTAGGATAGAATTGCGATATTGCTGGAGGTCTCTTCTTTTCCTTCTTTTGGTCGATGAGCACTAAAGAGACCCACGAGGTCCAAACAGAGAGTTGTTACACCGATCACCCGAAGTTGCATCTGACTTGATGTTATGAGCTTTTGAAGGACGGAAACCTTCCAGTCGACAGCAACGACCTTAGAGAGGTGTGTGTCTGAAATTTCGGGACTAATCATTTTCTGACTTTCAAATCGAGCACTCGCTATTTGAGGGATGGCGTATGCTGCAGTCCATAAGATATACGAGAGACAACTTAGATGTGTAGTTGCAGCGTCAGGAGTCAGAAAAGTAACATTTTTCTCGATGATAGAATCCAATCCTGACGACATGATATTAAAATATTCGTATCCAATGGCCAACTTTCGCATAGCGTCGTCATGGACATCAGGTGCGGCCTGTCTCTTAGTCACAGCTGAAGCAACAGTATTCATTCTCTCCACCAATCTTGTCGGATCTGTCAAATTCTCAAATAGTCTTGGATAATTTGGAATAAGCCGCAGCTGGCCTTCGACGTATCTGGTCAGGAGAATCATGGATCCGCCACCCTCCTCGAAGTAAGCTTGAAACTCAGCAGTATCTTCGTCCCACTTCCAATTGAAACATGTTTCCATACTTCTTCCGATGTGAGTTAACTCTGTATCGATCTTCTGTAGTTGAGCATAAGTGCGAAGAAATTGTGGTGATACGAGCTCCGACGTTTGATCTGCATCATATGTTAAGGTTCTGACGTCCATTGCGAGGAATCTCCCTGTGAGTTTGGCGTATCGGTACAGGAATTGGGTTAGAGATTTGGATTGTGCATTTACTCTGTACATGAAAGGTCCAAAACGAACACTATCACAAGTTAGCTTGGAGCGACCTCTGTATTTGCAAGTACTACTAACCTTCGAAAATGCAATGCAAGTATCAAATCCGAGAAGGCAAACCAAAAGTCTCTATATCTAGTGAATGCGCCATGCAAGCGACTATCTGAATTGGCGGAGCGCAAGAAATCATCTATCCAGTTTCGAAGTCGAATAAATATATCCTCAGTGTCAATAGGCTCTAGACTCCATGTTAGATATATTCTACTTCTTTCAGTTGTGCAGAATTCCTTACCATACTGCAAAATGTTTGTAACCCTTCTAAGTGCCATGAGTAGATTTTCTCCGCGACGTTGGTAAGGGAAGTGATTTAGAGGATCGGGAAATACTTCCTCCTCATTGATGATAGCAAGGGTTGGACTTCTCTCAGGTTCATCGGAACTGATGGGAACGAGTTCAACCTCTGGACTTCCTCCCGCCGCGGAAGGAGAGGAAGAGGGGGTTTCAATAACTGAAGCTGGCACGGTTGATAGAACATCACTTTCGGATTCGATACTTATTCTGGTACCTTCGTCTTCCATTGTATTTTGTATATTTGATTGACCCATAGGAGAAGGCGAGTTGGGGGAAGGCGATTCTAACCGATGTTGAGGAGTTCGCAGATTAATTGTAACTTGACTGGATGTTGGGCCCGCTTGAGAATGCGCTGTGGTAGGACGCGTTGGAGTGCTTGGTGGGAGAGGATGATGGTGGTCATCTATATTATCTTTATGTGAAGACATCGAATCGGGTAGAATATCTAAAGCTTTAGTTGTATCGACCGACCTACTTCTCGAGCCACTTCTGGAAGTCTTTTGTCGCTTTCTTGCAGAATGTTGTTCGCTATCATCAAATGGAAGTGGGTGTGTCGAACAAGGCTCTGATGAGACCGCACGTTCTGGCGACGACTCTACTGAATCTTGGTCCATTTGGTAAGGTTGAGAAATTGAATGAAGGGGATAGAAGCTGTCGAGGACAGCAGAAGCTGTAGCGGCAAGAAACCTTTCGTTCAAATTCACACAACGAACCTCTAAGAAAATCGCATGTGTGATTGTAATTTATTGAATTGATATTCCCCGCACGAGGTTGAGGCTGGTGAATTTTGAGATGAGATTGAAGAATTGACCGTTTGGGTACAGCCGTATGACGGAATGAGAGGGGTAGATTCGTAGGACAAGAATTAAGAGGTTGAAGTAGATTGATTATGCGATTAAGATGTAGTATCGAAAGCTACCATTTATTAAAGTTTTCCCGATAGAAATCTGTTGGGGGGGAGGGTGGTAAGTAGAAGGAAAAAAGATTGTTGTGTGTGTGTAGTGAGTGTATGTGTGGTGGGAGGAGAAGTAAGAGAGAGAGGTAGGTAGTTACGTAGTTGCAATCAACGAAATCGGATTGGAACAGTACCTGGAACTAAGGTAAGGTAAGGTAAGGTAAAAAGTAAGGTAACTCGATGTATTGTATTGTGGTGAAGTGAAGTGAATAAGTATCAAAGGAGACCTGTCTTCTGTTCCTTATTCAAAGCAAAATCAACATCCTTTTGCAATATGGAGAAAAGAGAAGGCGGCTGGAATTGAAATATTAGAAGTTTTTTGGTGTGAATTAATTTTTGGAATGATTATGATAGAAGGGTTTTGGATGATGATGATTTACCTAGCACCTAGTCATAACTCTTATCAAAAGTTCACCACTAGGTAGGAATAAGTGTCATAGAGCTTCGTCGCCCCACCATAACTCTTGACGTGGGTGTGAAAGCGGCAAGGAGTTTTGCTCTCAAGTCCCCCATGAAAATCACATCGGCTGAGGCTGCCTGGAAGCAAAATGTAAAAGTGGCAAGGCTTTGAGAGTTCAAGGTGACAAAGTTCACGCGCCAAACAGAGAAATGGAAACCTGAGGCATGTGTGCATCACTAGAGAAGCAGAATTCTGTGCAGCTGCTAAGCCCGATTGTGTTTAGTGGAAGCTAGCACGTTTGTTTTATCTGCTCTACCGATGCATCAAATACTCCATAGGGTTTTGAACATCTGCATCACATATTGATCATTTACATACTACACTACAAATCTCAATCGGCATCACGATACAAACATACATGCATCACATGATGAAATGAGTTGAGATCAATCAAACTGAATAGTCCCATAGAGAATTTCCATCTTCACAATCCATCTCCATCTAGCACATTCACCCTTCAGAACGGCGAAAAAGAGAAAGAAAAAATGGAGTATAGAAAAAGTAAAACCATCTATGAGTTGGATACTCCATTTACATTAGCTAATTGGTTAGTAATAAACATTCAATGCTATATGCTATATGCTATATGCTATGCACATGTTTGTGATGGAGCAATATTAATCTGAAAATTTAGGCCACAAGTATCTTTTAAAGATCAAGAAACCATTGTGGAACTTCTATGCAGGTGTGTAAATAATCCAATGCACAAGAACTTGAAATTCTCTTTCAGTCATTGATTTGTGCTACAAGGAGATTTTTCTTGACGTCACTCTTCTTCTTGAAATTGCCCAGTCAGGGCATGAATGCACAGAGTTCTGCAGTATCTATCCAAAGAATTCTTCGAAAGCAATGCCAAGCTAATAGTGATTACAAGGCTAATCATTTCTGTAGTTTACTGTCCCCCATTGGAGCATATCGCTCCAATCATATCACTCCATCTAAAGGAAAGCGGAGCAAGAAGCGCAAGAGAAGAGACCTGAAGTCAGAAAATGAGAGGCCCTCAGAAACCCCTTCATCGCCTGAAATATCATCTTATATCGTCACAGGCCTTAATAGTATCCATCGAATGCTAGAAGAATCATCTAAAAGAGGCGTTGAGATCAAAGAAAGTCTCGACACTGGACTAGAAACTCGGCCCCAATCTAACGAAGTCGACTCGGGTACTCAAAGCCCACCCCATACTCATTTCTCAGCCATATTCGTCGCCCGCTCCAATCAACACCCAATTTTCAACTCCCATCTCCCCCAACTCCTTAACACAGCCTCAAAATCATACTCTACCAAACCATCCACAAGATTAGTACAACTACCTAAAGGATCCGAAACTCGAATAGCAGCGGCACTCGGTCTACCAAGAGTTTCATTCCTTGGGATTCTGGACGACGCACCAAATTCTAAGGCTTTGGTTGATTTGATCCGAGATTGTGTGGGGAAAATCGAGATACCTTGGTTGAATGAGGCGAAGAAAGCGGAGTTTCTGGAGACGAAAATTAATTCTATTCAAACCACGATTGGTGCGGTGAAGGCTAAATGAGGACGATGGATAACGAAGACGGTGCAATATTCTGGATGTCAACAGCGACCACAGAATATAGTCATCATATTTCTCAGTATATTTTAAACAATCTCTTTTGGATGTTTGATATAATCCGAATGATTACCATCAGCCCGGTCATGCTCCTGTGCCAAAAAACACTACTTGGGTACTCAATATAATGACAGGGACAATGCGATATCCTAAGTCGAGCAGAAAGTACCAGGCGATGTTTCTCGTGTTATAGATACCATATTTTTTGTTTAAAGACCTAGCAAGCACAATTTTATATACACCTTCAATCTTAAAGGTCGAGGGTCTTCCTAATCTGTCAGACCAAAGACTCGAAAGACACCTAGATTGATACACCCTTGATTAAACACGTGCATTTTAATCGCTTGATCATTTTCACACACATGATGAAATTTCATCACGTTACTTGACCTTCCCCTGTTGCCCCAACCTGTAGCATCTACGAACCAAGCATACTTCAATTCTTCATTCATTCCCAGGTATTCGCATAGGCTTGTCTTCGTCTCCTCAACGCTATTCAGGTATTCTCAACTTTGCAACTCCCAAATCTCTTCGCTTATCACTCATTCTTCAACCTCTCCATCCGCCCCCTTTCCCCTCTCTATCTTCCACCATCTTCCTCTCCAGCAAGCAAACTCTCAACCTTCGTAACCTTCTCAGCAAAATGCTGTTCCTTATCTGTCCGCGTACCAGCTCTAATATCAGTCTGGACACGCAAAACACCGTTTTGGTGGACGAGCGTGTGGGCTTGACCTATCAGGCGCATTACTTCGTCCCAGGTACCTTCTATATGAAGGGTAGGTTGTCAGTATCTTATATGATTGTTTGTGAGCCGGAAGTGTGATTTCTTCTACTGTGATGCATCTCTGTGTAGTATAATCTCACTCGAGCTTGCATCTGGACTTGCGCTTGCAAGATTTCCATTACCATAAAGCTTCATTTCCCGAAATCTTTCACAGCATCCCTTCCAATCGCGATGGCTCCCGCATCGTCAAACCATCACCTCGAAACTATCGCCCTGTAAAACTCGCGAATTTTTTTCAAAATACAAGAATACAATGGAAGAGAATACACACCAACAGTAGTACCAGCAGAATGCATGCTATAACTCAACCCACTAGCCTTCATCAATCGCTGAACAGCAGCTACTTCTTTCGACACCGAAGCTGTGGGTGTACCGATCTATGGTCTGTTAGCTTGACCGCAGGGGAAAACGAGAGAGGATTAAGAGAGAAAGGGATTAAGGGGGATGAATACGGGAATCAAACAAAAATCCGCAACGGCTCTGGGAGGTGTAGGAAGATTCGCATAATCGATCGCGCCACTTTCGGAAGACGAAGAGGCCATTGTTATTTTTGTATTTTAGGTTGGCGGAAGGAGAAGCTGGGGTTCGATACTGAATCTGGGATGTTAGGGATATTCGGAGTTTTGGAGATGGTTGTGAACCTTTGTTTTTGAAGGCGATAGTGGACGGAGTGTTGATGGACGATGTTGGGAATTTGAATTCGGAGTGAGAGATGAGCAGTTGGCACGTGATGCGGGGTATGTTATTTATCTTTTAAAGCGACGACCCCGCTATTCCTTCAAGCTTGAATCTTGAAGGATCAACAGATGGGATGGTTGAGTTTTTGTTTGACTTTCTTCTTTTATGTATATAGACTTATGTGTGTAAATTGGGAATTGGTATTGCAGACCTTTCACTCGAAGATGTATTTAGTGCGTAGGTTGGAATATTTCCTCACAGGGTGTAGAGATTTGGAAGGGTCTTTTAGTCTAAGACATAATGGCTGATCAATTGCTCTGGGGAAGTGATATACAGAAGAGTAGTGTTATACATATATTATTTTATTACATCACCTTTGCAGTAAATTTCTGTTCTTTTCTCCTTTTTGCTATTCATCTCTGCGTTCTTTTTCTACCTCTCTCTCCGTTGCTCGGTTCTCTCCTCCCAACTTCTCCCTCTCCTTTTACCCCCCTCTCACCCCCCCTCTCACCCCTTCCTCTGTCTAGTTCATCACCTCCATCCTCCCTATCAAATTTCAAGCCAATCTTAGATCATGAAGAAGGAAGACAAATCCAGAAAGACCTAGTTAGCACTCAAACATATGCCAAATGTAATATGGCTATCGCGAGAATCCAATGAAGCATACCAATTGTGGATGAGAAACACGAAAAAGCATTGTCGTCACCGTACTGGTTGCTTTAAGCCGGCTGTAGGATCTCAATGAGAATTGTGTGCTGCGCTACACTCACAGACAGCCAAACATGTGGACCGGAAGAAATTTACTGCATCGGTAAACACGAGAACTATATAGATGGTTCAACATATCTCAACAGTGTCGTTACATCAAAACACTATGTTTCCAATAACATGATTGCCCAAGACTAGACACTGTGGTGTGCTTTTGATACTTCGATATGTAAGAGAGAAGATTAGTAATATAACAAATCGAATGTGGCCCGTTTCAATCCAATACAGATATAGGAAATGCTAGATGAGCTTGCAGTATGTGAAAGGAACACTGTCATATTTGCATCCTCAAAGTTGGATACCATATGCTAAACGTGGAGCTAAATGATAAGAGATATCTCGTCGTTCACATCGCACGTGATAGGGGGTAAAGTTTATTTCACTTGAAATGACAGCCGTTGGTGGATGATCCCAACCTTACATCATGGCCGTCCCTACTAAAGTTGTGCCAGGGTGAGCATACACGAGTTTCATCCATTTCTCCATTCGGCTTGCCAGTGAATCATTTTCGAATCATCCAGATTCAATATCGCTTTCAGGTAATCAATCTTCAAACAGGATCAATCGCTACTTCGTACATATCTGACATAACACCTCCTCACCCCACGAAAGACAAAACTGTCGAACCTCGTAAATCTGGAGGAGAAGCATGGAGCGGATGTTGTTTGATGAATTGTGGATTGCCTGGTCTGATCTTTGGTTTGAATCCGGTAGACTTGGAATAGAGTGGAGAAGATGGGAAATTCTCTAATCTCTTACAGATTTCGATATGGTTAAGATGTGTGGACGAGGCAGACTCGTAGAGCTTTCATTTGGAAGGTCTGATACACGACAAAAGATTATTAATATTTGATACTGGCACATCGATCTTTGTCCATGGTGATAGTTTCCTATCTGCTTACCTACCATTCACCAAACTAAGTCTTTTCGGGAAAGGGGTATTCCCGGTGGCTAGGACTTGCATATGGCTGGCATAAGATCAACATCTTCAGCCTTCTGCAACAACTTCACCCACTTCATTACTTTGGCAGGTGGGCTGGTGGCAGGTTCCAGCTCAAGGGCCAGCTGCAACTCTTGAAGATCATTCTCCATTGTTGCGTGATAGAAAAAGCTTACATTGGTCAATTTAATCAGTTGTCCTCGTCATCTTCCGCGTCGCCGACTGTACCGATTACACTTTTTTGGGTCAATGCATTGATTTCTCAACGCCTCAATTAAGGATAAAAATAGAAACGGCTCTAGGAAGATTTTCGTATCTTTCCAGCCAATTTTTTTTTGACATGCAACGATCCTCGCTCTCTCACCAACCTCAAACGTCAGTACAAACGATTTGACTTGAACAAGCATCACCCGGTGTGACATCCTATACCTTCCTCAAACCGGGACTTTTCCATCGTTTCATGCAGATCTAGAAGTATTGATTGGAAGTTCTCCTTTCTAATTCTTACTCAAATACGGATGAGGTCCACTTTTCCAAGACTCGTAATGTTGTTGGCTTACGACAATCTCAAGAGAATTAATTGAAAGAGGCAACGAGGCGCAGTAGAACGAGGCGAGTCGTAACGTATTCCGTAGTTTTCATATATGGGTAATCTATTTACTTTGATCAAAAGTTCTCCATACTTTTGAAGCCTCTTTCTTTCTTTTCAAGATTTTATTATTTTTGGGTGTTTGAATTTTCTCATATATCTGTTGTCGAGCACTTGTGGTGTTTTCTTTGTCACATTTCTTCAGAAGCAACACGTTTTATAGCTTTACTACTCTTTCAAACGAAGGATTCTTATCTCATTCTCTTGAAAATCCTTTACTCCATCAAATATGCGGTCATTTGCATTTGCCGCAGCGGCAATTCTTTCTTTGGTTAGCTCTTCGCAGGCCATGCCTCAAAATGGTGGTGGAGGATATGGAGGATATGGAGGTCAAGAATCATCATCGTCGTCGATATCTGTTGCAGTTGCAACATCAGCTAGTTCCGTATCAGTCGCCGAAGCAGCAGTATCAACAAGCACAACCGCCTGTAATAATTCGCCAGAACTATGTAGTCGAAACTATAACAACATAACACATATGGGTGCCCACGACGTTGCATTCCTTCGAGACTCGACGACCGGGTATTCAACATCAGGGAATCAGTTCTACAATGCTACTGTTGCTCTATCCGCCGGTATTAGATTGCTTCAAGCACAGGTTCATAACTCGAATGGAACTTTGGAACTATGTCACACATCTTGTTTACTCCTTGATGGTGGTAGTCTTGAGTCGTTTCTTAAGGAAATTAAAACATGGATGGATGCCAATACTAACGAAGTTGTCACTCTGCTCCTTGTTAACTCCGACGACGAATCAGCCACTACTTTCGGATCCGTCTTCTCATCTTCCGGTATCGATACTTACGGCTATACTCCTACTTCTACCACCGCACCAATCGCAACTTGGCCAACCCTTCAAACCCTCATCACTGCCAATACAAGATTGATTACTTTCATCGCAAGCATTGACTATGATTCCACATATCCATATCTCCTTCCAGAATTTACATACGTATTCGAAACCTACTTTGGGGTTTTGTCTCTAGACGCCTTCAATTGTACTCTCCAACGTCCTAGCAGCGTCGATTCTGCCTCCGCCGCTGTCTCATCTAATTACATGGGTCTCATCAATCATTTCGCCGACACAGCCCAATCATTTGGTATCACGATTCCAGATGTAAGCAACATCACTACAACGAACTCCGCCGCTACCGATACAACAGGTGCACTGGGAACTCAGGCAGAGCAGTGCAAGAGCGAGTGGGGCATCAAACCAACTTTTATCCTAGTAGATTTCTTCAACGTAGGACCTAGTATCGACACCGCGGATATCATGAATGGAATTTATGGGGAAACTACCGGAAGGACAAACGTTAGTACGAGTGTTTTAACCGCCAGCAGTGACTCCAGTAGTGATTCCAGTAGTGGTGCTAGTTCTTTAGGTTTGGGGATGTGGAAGAATTGGGAATGGATGTGGGCTATGATTGGAGTGGTCGCAGTTGGGAACTTGGTCTGGTTATAGACGATGCGGAGGGAATACTCTTCTCATTCTTCATCGGGGGATATCTTTTGTTTATGGAACTATGATTGAAGATTTGCTTTTACATTTACATAGCGATGGCGTTTCGGAAATTGGGCTTGGGAGGCAGAATTGCACCCAGATGATGCTGGTTTCGGAAAAAGACCCATCTAGATAGACTTCACGTCACTTCAATTGAAGATATGAGTCATTGAGTCGCACGTTTGTATGCACACAATACTCTGGCAAGAATTACATTCCTTTCACAAATAGTCTTGGTATTCATATGAAGTCAAGTATTTAATTGATTCATCGTGACTTAAAATATCTATTTCTCTCATCTGAATATGAAATACCCCAGCATCTTGTCCGTACCTTCGGATTTTCAAAAATAGTTCGTCCAGAATGGTGGAGGTCTAACGAATCATTGATCTCTAATCCGACCCACTTAAAACCAGCGACATCAAGTGTGAGCCTTCACTTCATGCACACCCTACATTTGACATCACGACAACTAGCTTTCCACGTTCGTTGACTTCCTTCCTCAATTTCTAATGGTTCAATCAAAATTCCTGCTACTATGGGTAGGTCTTCATTGGGTATCCTCGACGGATCTACGGATTTAACAACAATGGCCAATATGAAATTGGACATCTGACTGGCCGATATGCTTACGGTTAGATCTCGTTCATTAAAGCTAAGAGACACTTCCCCCGTTCTCTCGATGTCACATTTCGACCTCCCATGTTCTAGGAGATATGCGGATTATCAAATCTGGAAGTCAAATCTTCATTATCATTAGATAGCAACCATAAGCAATCTATGAGTCATTTCACAATGTCTATAAGTAGGTAGTTAAGGTAAGATAGAGTACGATAGTATAGTTAAGTCTCGAATTCTTCTTCAATTGCTTTTCTTGCTCTCCTCCTTCTTTTCAACTGCCCATTCATAGTGCGCAGAAATGGCCATGCCACCCATGCCACCCATCACTCCCTCCTTCTCCTCCCCCAAATTCGCCAAAGTCGACCTCATTCCCTGGGACCCAGACTCTCCATCCCATGTCGAGAGACTATTCAATCAACGAGTAGCCTGCACCTGGAACTCAGAATACGTAGAATCATGGCGCGAAAAACAGAGACAGGGCGCTATTACTCTTCAATGGATCGTACGTATCTCTCCATACCCATTATCCCGTCAAATCTAACATACTCTACAGGTCCTACCAACTACCACCGTCTCTCGCGATGACCTTCACAAACTTCACGTAACGCGTTTTCCCTTGGAATCAGAACCATTAATTGATTCAGCAACAACATTCAACGCACTCCCTCGTACCCCTCCCACCCCACCCCACTCCTTCCTCCCCGTCGGCCACATAGCCCTCGAAGTTCAACCGTCCTCCCGCATCTCCTCCTCTCCCTCCTCCACCTACAAAATATCTGGTCTCTACATTTCCGGTGCCATGCGCAGCTTAGGTCTAGGCCGCGCAACCATGGATACAATCGAAACACTTGCTTCTTCACCCCCAATCTCTGCGAAAAAATTATTACTAGAAGTTATAGCAAATGAATATCCGGGGAAGGAAGGACGGATTGTGGCGCTGAAAGTAAAGAAGCAGCCGGTAGAGAGACAGGATTGGTATGCTAGGAGGGGGTATAGGGTTGTGGGGATGAAGGATGGGATGTGGCCTGAAAAGGATGAGGAGGGGAGGGTGTGGACGGCTAGGTGCTTGTTTATGGAGAGGGTTGTGGGGTAGTTGGGAGAGAAATTTTTCGTGCATAGGAAGTTTTGAAATAGGGGTAGGGACGATGCAGTTGAAAGAAACGAACATAGAAAAGGAGACGAGCGAAGAGGGTCGCAAGATGCGGCACGCGACTCGCTAAATACATCTAAAATATTGTATCCAATCATATATCGGAACCTAGAGCTACACTTTCTCTTTTGTTGCACATCTGCGATTCTGTCGCGGTGGAAGGTGAGCAGTCATTAGATAATTGAGTTTGTTTTGTTGCATATCTAACAATTCCCTGCGACAGGGCATTTGCTACATTTGGCGTTGTCGTTCTATCACACACTTTCTCGTGGTATTTCGTTTGTCCCCGAGGTTCCATGGTGGTCCTTCTAAATCACGGTATATTGCATGTCTGTGGTCTCCTATCGTGGAGTTAGGTTGGGTTATTTCTTGGCATTTTGTTGCATATCTAATTCTTCTACTGTGGAATGTAGGTTGTTTTTCGTTCTTTTGTTGCGTGTTTTCTCTAATCCCGTGATGGCATCTCGGAACCTGTTGATGTCCGGGGATTTTCGTCGCGGCGGAGGTCAAAGTCTACTAGTTTCCCGCCGTAGTAGATTATATCTAGACCTAGATCAAGTGCGATCCGCCGTGGTGGGATGTGAATTAGCTTTGGACTTTTTTTGCATGTCTCACTCCATTCCATTCCATGATGGGATATTGATCATTTTGGGGGTTTTGTTGCATATCTAACATTTTTCCGCGGCGGAGCGAAGGGCTATTGTATGGCCATTCTCATTCTTCTGGAATATCTGAAAGGAGAATTAGTTTTGTTGCACATTTGATGTTCTTCCATGGCGGTAGATACGGAATTCTGAACTTTTTTGCACGGTCTTCGAATATGGATGCTCGTTTGTTGCATATCTTTGATATTACTGCCAATTTTATGTCTAATTTCCACTGTGGAGAGTCCATTACTCGGAATTCATGGATAAGTGCGCATTTGCAACGCTCTGTGGCAGGTCGTGGACTATTTCTGAACTTTTGTTGCATATCCGATACCATTCCATTTCATGATGGGATATTAACCTTTTTGAGATTCTTGTTGCATATCTGATTCCATTTGATCCCATTCCATGACGGACCTAGAAAGTACTTTAACACAAACCTTAGCTAGATCTTAAATAGATGGTTTGTTGCACGTCTGGCCATCTTCTGCGGTGGAATATGAGATTGTTCCTTGATCTTGGGGATTTCGTTGTATCTCAACATTGCCATGTAGAACTGGGAGCTTTCTGGCCTAAATTCAGATTTAGATTTGTGTGATATGTCTAGGAATCTCCAATGCCCCATGGTGGAATATAGGATTTTGACAAGACAAGATTTTGTTGCATATCCCATTGTTTTCCATGGTGGAATTGGAATGGATTGATTTTCGCGCCAAGGGGTATCAAATACGAGTGATATCCTGGCTGTTGTATGTCTGAAGCAAAAGCATGGCGAAACTCATCAAAACAAGACCAGTTCTTGAATATCTGGCGATGTGTTGCACATCTGAAACTCTCATACAGTGGGATATCATATTGAACTTCTATTCCATATATCTTTTTGTACCATGCTAAGACTGAACACTGCCGGGGCCGGTAGATCAAGACTTTGAACTTGGAAGTTCTATCGTATATCTGACAACCTGGTATAAACACATACTACTTTTGTTACGTATCTTAATATTGCCTCGATGGAACCGGAAACCACTTGATTCTAAGTGTGGATATGTGGGGGGGGGATAATTCTACAGATTATATTTGAATTTTCGTTGCACATCTTGCTACGTCACTACATCTCATACTACTGTTGTGGAACTAAACAGAGACTCCTTGGATCTAACGGGTATTTGTTGCACATCTCAAAACCCCCGTGGCGGGATACAACCCCATTTTTAGCTCTTGAGCTTTGCCATATCCAATATTTAACCCATTTGTTGCACATCTACAAACCCCCGTGGCGGGATCCCAACTGCTTAGACCCCGTAGCCCAAAAGCTAGACCAAAACCAAAACCTTCAAGGTTCTGTTGCACATCTGCAATCCTCCGTGGCGGGAAATACCCCTATTTTTAACCCTCGAACTTTACTATCCTTTGTATTCAACTCTTTTGTTGCACATCTCTTCGCCGCCATGGGGGTATTAGACCTAAGAGACCAAACCCAGACCATTGCCAACAACTTCACATTTTGTTGCATATCTGAGACCTTGCCACGGTGGATTGAACACATGTTGTAATTATACTTACTCTATTGGGCATTTATTGCATATCTAGTTCTCACCATCGCATTACAAACTACCAGAATCAAAATCTAGATCTAGGTACGTACCTAGGTGCTTGATGTTTGATTTAAACCTGTGTTTTTTTTGTTGTAGCGGTGAGATATCCTCGTGGCGGGCGGACATACATAACCGATAATTAGCATAAGCATAATTTTTGTTGCATGTCTTATTCCATGCCATGACCGAGCCCCATTTTTCTAAATATAATTTCAGAGATTTTGTTGCATATCGATAGATCTCGTGGCAATTCAGAGGTCGGGTTGCAGATTTTGTTGCATGTCGGATCTGATATTACTTCTCACGGTGGTGTGCAGATCGGCAAAGTTAATGTAAGATTTCCTTGTCTCAGATGATTCAAGCATTGTGATTGGACTTGCAAATAAACAAATTCAAAGCCTCTCTCATATATAAAATCGTTTAGTGAATTTGAATCGACTTAGGGTATCTTTATCATTAATCATTTGAAGCATAGAAATACATCCCAATTTCCAAACTCCTCGCTAACCTATCCATCCAAAACCTCGAACCAAATCTGTACGTGAGAATATGCTATGGAACATACTCTCTATCCAAAAGTAACCCACAAACCTAAACCTGATACTGCGAAGCTTCAAGCTAGGTCATAGAACGCCCTGCCAAATAATGTGATGCACCAAAATGAACACTTTTCCATCTTTCTTTTCCATTCCTTTTCCTTCCTTCCCATTTGCATAACTCCAGGTCGTTGCTCGTAAAATTCATACAATCGTAACTTTCTCTTCTCTTGATTCTGTACTCCTTCTCTTGATTTTGTACTCCTTCCCATGGTCCACCTGCTCACCTCCCACAATCTTACTTCCGCATCGCGAAAAATAATTCACATGTCGGAAGCTCAACAGAAACTTGTCAAACTCTCCGGATCCACTTGATCCAATTTTCCTCTTCGTCCCCCTAAAATTCGTAGATCACCACTGTTCATCCAGGGAGTGATGCCGTTGCCAGGCGTGCCCCGACCAACTGTGTGATGCTTTTGAGGGGTGTTTGGGAAGATTAGGGTGGAGAGAATTTTGTAGGAGGGAGGGTGGGCGCTAGGAAGGGTGTTAATGCTGAGCTTATGGGAGTGAGAGAGAAGTGATTTGTAGGACTTACCTTGAGGATGAGGTTGAGGAGGATAGTTTCGAGGGTCCCACTTTATATGTTGACGAGGACGAGGACGAGGATGACGGTGTAGATGAATATGAGGATGAGATTGATGATTTCGCCATGGTGTAGTTAATGATTTTAATTAAGCCTTCTTTCTTTATTTACTTAAGTATTCGAATTCAACATGAAAGTGAACAAATACGAGAGAGACGCTTCCAGATGAAAAAGTATTTGATAACAAGCAATGTTAGATTTGATTAGGCGACGAATTGATTCGAGATATAAGAATTGATAAGTATGCTGAGATCTGCTCTGAGTATGATATCACAATACAGTATCAAGAACTTTCAGGAGATATCAGAGTGTGTGATATATATGTATGTCATAATGCAGGAGTGCCATGTAACTTTATAGGTATTCCATTGGTTGCACAACCGGAACTAACCGTGCCTCTTTAGGTGGCAAATCTTGCCCTGAAAGGAAGAATTGGGCATAATGTCCTTGCATTTTAGTTCACTTTCTGTTCTTTTCTCGGGCTTAACCACTTGGACTTGGATGATGTGAGAATAGAATTCAGGGGCTAACGCCAGCATTCCAAACAGAACATGCGAGGAGGACATTTCAGCTGCACGTTGTGAAATGTTCTTGACACGTGTATCGGTGTAATGATACAACGAGTGTGCTATCATTGGCATGACAATTATATTCCGGAGGTGTGATTTAGTAAAGAGTACCTGTGATACTCAGTGTGACTAGAGAATGATTCTTAGCAAGAGAATAGGGAGCGAAAAGCGAGCGAATGCAGGCCTTGTTACGTAATGTGCTGATGAAACGCTGTGGATGTGACCAGCACTCCCCATTGCTGTTTAGCAATTGAAACACTCGTTGATCATGGGAATGTGTATACCAAACCTTTGATTCTGATGGTTGGCTATGGTATTGGGTCGTCACACATAAGGCGTCCTCGTCCTTCCTGTAGGTCCTTGCTGTACCTTTAGCTGCCCCACCCTTAATCACCCTTCGTGCATATACCAACACATGGGATATTATCGTATCATGGTATATTCTGGAAAGATCCTCGAACCCTAAGGCAAAACCAGCCAGTAATCGAATGCATTGCCAATACCGAGAAATGCCGACCATGATACCATCAATCGATTCTTCCGCGCCCGATTTGTTTCCCCCGGTACATTTGATGGGCATGTGTTCCGATCTTGTTGGGCAAGCACGTAATTGGTACCACATCTCCAGTCATGCTCTCCGTATTTCCTCTTGTAGTCGCATAGTCTCATGCTATCGATACGGAGTACACATGAAACGACCTAGCAAAAGTATTCTAGCATTTGAAGTCGCGAAAACACAACTTCAACTTCAACATGTGATGAGAACGTGGCATGGACTAATTCATTTTCCCATTACCATCCGGTACGTAACTCCATAGCCTCAATACACGGAACATGTATGCGGGACAACGGAAGGGAAAATCACGTTCCAGAAGCCGTGGTTCCGTCGTGGTACATTATCTGTACCCCACGCGGGGAATATGGGTCCGTTAGAGCGTTATGTGTCAAATAGTATTGTACCTGGGTCTCGTGTGCAGGTTGATTCCATTACAGTCATGATTTTCGTGATCGGACGATATGGACATGGAAGAAGATATAACGGGGAAGATCGGGACGGGTTCCTAGGCTTTTTCGGACGACAGTTTTGGGCCCCGAGGTTTTTGTAAAATGGGGTAGATCGTAGTTGCGCATGTGATTGTATGAAGAAAGCGGAGGGAAAAGACGTAAGTTTAAAGATCATACGATGTGTTCCTCTCATGCCTCTGCGGCTTTGCGTTCGTGCTTGAAGCGAGCACCATTTGGTGGGCTCAAGAATTTGGGTTAATGTCATTGAGACTATTAGACTATTACTCACATTAATCCAAATATCACTTTGAGAGGGCTACTGATTACTTGTTTGGATGAGTTCATTGCAGCTTCTGAATAAAGCTCAAGATATAATACAATAGCTTCCCCATTCTCAGCCTCATTCCTATATCCTTTCATCTCCAATCCTCATAAACCACACAAAATATCTCTCGAGGGTATATAATTCATGTTTTATCTTTCCAATTCAATCCAATCCCATGTATATCCAATGTATATCCATCGATACCCATATCTATATTCCAATTCGCCCCATTCATCATAAATTCGTCTCAACATTACCATCATAAATACATGATGTGAGAACCACAGTCCAAAACCGTCGCTCCTAATCTATACATCCTTTCCCCATTTCCCAACCGTTTCACGACTCCATACATATAGTACAACCTTATGGTACAATCCCTCTCCTTTCTCACCATTTCATAACTCCATATATATCAAATCCATCCTATGAAATAGTCCCTCTACATTCCCCTTTCACATAATTATAATTGAACGCCTGTAAAAGTCCCACCAAATGTAACACCATGGCCAACACAACCAGCAGATGAAATATCTGATGCGAATTACCCAATAGATCAAAACTACCTGGAATCCACGATTCTGGCCATCGTTTCTATTTTTCTATTAGTCTTCTCAACTTGCACCTCCAAGACAAGAAAGGTGAAAACATACAGCAAAACAAACAACACCGACCAAAAGCAGTAATGCTTCTGCGAAATAATAGGGCATGCCCGATTGCTCCATCGCCTTGTTCCATCCAGACTGAGCCATTGCATGAATGAAAGGAATAAGAACCGAAACAGCTGTTGCACAGAAAGCTACTACACGAAAAGAACGCCATCGATGACCTTGAAAAGCTGGCAGGAGGAGGAAAACTAATGCCGTGCTTGACATTGCTAGAATCTATACATTTTATAAGTAAAGATAAATGAAAAAGGAGATAGATAACTTACCATTCCACAATAAGCATACTGTAAAGTTTGTTGACAGAAGAAAGACATGTAGACAGCTGAAATAAAGCACCCAATGATGAGGAAGACAATTCCCACATAATCGAGTTTTAGCCACAGGTCGCGGCCTTTTTGAGAATGTGAAATAAGGGAATGGAAAATTGCTGAGATACCTAGACATATCGTTGCGCAGAGAATGAAAAATGAGAAGATAATACAATCTTTGATCGTAGCATTAGGATATCGCGTATTGAGATAATATATAATAATGCCTTCGAGAATAATGAATAAGATACAAGGAATGAAATGAGACCATATATTGAAAGTTTCATTATGGAGTTGGAAACAGGAATGCAAACAGGTGGAAGTAGAATGAGATATTTGTCGATATCCAGAGTGGATATGAGGGTTATCCTGACTCCATTCTGGAAGTTTATCAAACGTTATAAGATCTTGTTGTCCCTGTATTATCGATGAAGGGGCAGATGAGGGATATTTGAATTTTTGATATACTGGACTCGGTGGGGGCGTGGGGTCCAACAAGAACGTTCGTTGTAGAACGGGGTAGGGAATGGCAACTCCAATTCCGGACACAGGAGTGAAAGTATCATCGATGAATGTTGGGGAATCCGTCCTACCATGACCAACGGTAGAGTATGAAAGGTGTGAAAATTTGGACTCAGTATAGACCATGATATCACTCTAAGAAAATGCTCAAACCGAAAATCAAAACGGTAAAAGAAGATTAAAATTTTGAAACTCCATACAAGTAAGGCATGAACAAGGAGAACATTGACTAAGTCCAAGGGTGTAACAGAGAAAACAGCATTAAATATACTCTAAAGATTGGCTGAGTCTTTCTAGATATCACCCACCAACTTGAGATAACCCCTCCATGTAGATCGGCTAAGCGCTTCACTGCGGTTTGGCGCACACTTACAGGCTTTATAGCCAATAATAGAATAGATAGAGTGGGATATCCCACCGAAAACCAGAAATATTATAGGCGCAGCAGTCTCTGCACGTCAGACTTGGCGTATATCTCTGGAATAAAGTTGAAGAACCATCGTAAACGACAGGCTAAATAGTTCATGCAGAATTCTGTAGAGGGACGGACCGTAAGGCTTACCTTACCAATGATAAATTGTGAAGTTTATATGGCTTGATTACCGAAGAACTACTTCGAAGCTATGATTACAGTAATTTATAATGGTTACATTGGCAAATCAATAGTTTGGAGGAGAAAATAGATTCGGTACATTTGGTGGGGGTTCCTCTTGTTCATGGATCGGTGATATCAAGGCCAAGGGCCAACAAGTGACCATGAATGCGACCGCGATAAGAAGGTTTTGATTTCGCATAGATCTGATATACACATCGCAAAAAGGTAGAATTCTTAATCACATAGAAGTAATTAGATAGAAATCTGGATTGGTATCATGCCTACCGGGAGTGCTCGTAAATCCAATGAGATAAATGGGTAGCCTGTTTGCTTGCATGATCTGCAAGACGGGAAGGAAGGCATTCGCGAAAAGGATTCAATTCTCGATCCTTGGGTTTTCGAGATTGTTGATTACCCCTTGAGTTGAGTTGCGTTACGAGAATAGTGATGGCTGGACATAGCTTTTTCGTGGTATAAAATGGTGTGAGTAAGAAACGATGATGAAGGGGGAAATTGTGACCGACTCGGTCGGTATTCTGCCGGATCAATATAAATCCAGATCCGATCATTTCTAATTTTAGCTCTACCAGCCGGTAGTTACCTCACCCATTCTAGCTAGCACTGCCACAACATACTCTGCAAATCTCAAAATATTGTGCTTTCTTGCACCATATATTTGGTTTACTCGACTTCTTTCAACTCGTCAGAACGATATTTGGCTATGTGGTCTTCGTAGCCGTCCATGTTATACATTTACATCATATTGTTAGGCATAAACTACCTCTCTTATACAACTTAAGATGGCATATATTATAAAAGGCCTTGTCAATACAACAGTGAGTTTTTCTCGGAGACGTGCTTTCAAAGCAACATGCTTCAATCTCTCTACATCAAGACATTCGTCGTTAACTGTTATACACTCGAACAACGGACACGAATAGTCAATTCTCAGCGCACAAATCGAGGTTATTGCTAAACTTAACTAATAGCCCAATCGTTTGAGCGAATCAACCTCCTTTAACACGCGAAAACCTCCCCCATAAGATGTGAATCTATCAATGGGTTCATGATCTTCTATATTTGGAATATCCGAGTGGGCTCTGATATATTAAGTACTGTATATGGCTGCAATATCGACTTGAGATTCAACCAAGTACTCGCCCAGACCGGTAACCATGTATTTTGGACGACGATGCAGGAATTCTCAAGAACTTTACCTGAACAATCTATGCGAACTTTTCCAGCATGACAACGATGAGTTTTTCAATCGCGAATATATGATTTTGACACGATCACAACTATCTGATACTGCACGGCCATGATCTGTTTGGTTGCCTTGTCTTTTACGTGAAATCGAGGTATTACTCATACGCTAGACGGCCCGGACCACCAGTATCGTCGTGAAAGTGGAACAGGAACCAGTGGGAACACAGCAAGATTCATGCTGTGGAATCTTCATGTTTTACGGAAGCTCCCTGTAAATACAGGCCCAATTAACAATTCCTGTGAAGCATCCTATATTGCAATGGTGGTTAGGTTCTTCAAGATGATCAAAGTGAGGCATTTTAGGATTGTTAACTCTCTTTACGAAACGAGAGTATACAATTGTCCTATATCAATTTGGATAATAAACACTTGTCTTTTGAGAATTTCAGATAAGATTCAACCTTTAATGGATCAATACCGTTGTCGTCTCTAGAAACCCGAATGGCAATACATTTATTATATTAATCTATCTTACCCCATCTCTATGTCTAACAATGATATGATACTACCCTTGTAACTGCTGTACTTGCTCGTAATTCTACCTACCACTGATCATGATCGGGTATCATTGAAGGATTCGGAGCCATTGACGATACCCCACGTAAATCTACGGCTGAGCGATATGGCGGAGATCCTAGGCACTTATCTAATAATCTTCCTCGCTAGACCAGCTTGGACCAATCAAATATCTTAGAAACCACCTAGGGCTACTAGTTGCATACAAAGAGCCGCCACATTCACGTATGTACCGATAATCAAAACGTTCATCTTTTGCCTAGACAACACGGTGAGTCAAATTATTCAATGTGGATAGGGCAAGGAACTGGATAGGCAATGTATTGCTATCTCCAACGAATTGGAGAAGGCAGGTGTGGTGCTCACCTGCGGGCTGACTGCTGCGGCGAGTGCTGCCTATGTAAACACCACCTATACTCCACAAATTTCACCAAAGTTTCACCAAATCTGTTATCTTCTCGTCTCCTTGAACTGTTCAGCTTTTAATATTTATATACTCCTCGATGTCCAATCCTTCCCAATCTTCATATCCTTTCTTATCCTTCCTCATCCTCCTCGTTTCTCTTCTTCCTTCATAATACCTGATCACATACTTCTCACTTCTTCACGATATCCTCAATCATGCATTCCAACGAAATACCAAGTAAAGATGGCGAGAAATATGTAGTGGTCAAGGTCGAGAAGGATGCTACCACTTCCACCCAAGCATCAAGCGATGCTGGCAAGGACGAAGATATCAAATGCCCAGAGATCTTGTACAAAGTCCAGTATAAGGATGTAGGTGGTGAAATCAAAGGAACAAAGGAGTTGGCAGCACCATATAAGTTGAAGAAAACCACGTATGTTAATCCCATTGTTCGCTCTCCTATCAGACACTAAAATTTTTAAGATATCGTGATTCGGAAATACCTATTCTAGAAGTCCTATACAGTGTTACTATTTGGTTCCCTACCATTTATGGCAAGAAGAAGAACAAGAAGGACAAAGATGATGATAATGTGATCTCATCAGAGATGAAAGACGAAAATGACTTCGACGAACGATCTATGGAAGAGAAAGAACTCATCGTTCATTCTCCACACATTATGAAAGCCTTAAGATCCATTGTCGAATACTATCCCGGACAATCTTTACTCGGAGACACCATCTCAATCAAGGAACCTTATGGAATTCTTGTTCATTACCGAAAGGAACTTCAAGAATACAAAGAGAATTGCGATGATGCGGAAGCCAGTCACCATATCAGCGTCCTTCAGAAGTATCTTGAGGATAACTTTGAAGAGAAGTTAAAGTTGGAGGATGACCGACACGCTAGAGCTAATCCAGTAGTAACTTTTGAGATGTTATGGATGTTGTTCAAGCCAGGAATGGATGTCTACGCTCAATTCGACGAGCAACGTGCTGGTTTCGTTCTCCAAGGATGTGAAAACTCCACAGAGAATACCAGACCAGGACAGCCATCACCTCTCAAAGTCAAGATGTGGTATCTAGATTTTGATGGCCGATTTGTTGGACGTCGACCTCATGAGGTCACCATCGCGCCATTTGAAGGCGAGCGCGAAGTCACATCATTAAAGGTTATTCCTGCTCATTACGTCGATGGCAATTCTGCCCTATCTCCACGAAAGCAACTCGAAGATCGTGGAGAGAAATTCTACAGTATGTTGATGGGTAAACAAATGGATTACAGAGGTTTCAGTATGCCCGTTGAACAAAAGCCAAAACGTTTCCATGAGGGTCGTGTTGTGGTTGATCAAAGTGCTTTCTACACATACGCCGATTGGCAAGAAACGCAGAAACACCCAGCTCCGGTCCTTGGTATCGATGATGACGATTCTGGTATTCTTGCAGATTTACATTATAACTGCAACTGTACGGATTGTAATTCTAAGCGACTAGCTGCATCGGCCAATACACGCTGGGGCAAATACGAAAACATCGAACCTCGCGAAACCCCTTCGCTCGCCGAAACCGACGCAAATGGAGTTGTTTCCCGACACAAGTATTTCCTCTGCCCCCGTCGTATCATGGGTTTCGATCTCAAGTCTAAGAAATGGCAAGCTCTCGACGTTGATTGTTGTCAACCTCCTAAATTCTACACTTCGGCTATCGAGAATCTAGTCCTACCAGACGAAAAACAGGAAATGATCAAAGCCCTCGTTCACAAATATACTTCCTCGAAGAAAGCTGGCAGAAGCGAAACAACCTGGTCAGCGGATCCTATCCCCAACAAAGGAGAAGGACAAATCTTCTTGCTGCACGGTCCTCCTGGTGCTGGTAAAACCTACACCGCAGAATGTGTAGCCGAATTCACATCAAGGCCCCTTCTATCACTCACCTGTGGTGATATCGGAACCGATGAATTCCGCGTCGAAGAATCCCTCAGTAAATGGTTCAAATTGGCCGAAATCTGGGGCGCCGTCATGTTAATCGACGAAGCCGATGTGTATCTCGAGCGTCGTGAAGTTTCCGAACTCACACGTAATGGACTCGTATCTGTCTTTTTGAGAGCGATGGAATACTACAGAGGTATTCTCTTCCTCACTACAAATCGTGTGGGACACTTTGATCCAGCTTTCTTCTCTCGTATTCACGTGTACATTGGATACCGCCCTCTAGACTGCGAAGGCCGTAAGAGAATCTGGTCCCAATTTTTTACCAAGCTAGGGTTAGAACGTGGACATGAAATCACCATCATGAGTGCTGCGAAGCGCTACATCCTCTCAGATGAGGTACTCAAAGATATTGATTGGAATGGTCGTGAGATCCGCAATGCGTTCCAAACCGCGGTTGCACTAGCCGAATATGAAGCCGAGACAAAGAAGGGGCCAAACGAGGATGGAAAGTTGGAAGTGGAATTGAGACGGGATCATTTCGAGAAGGTGGTAGAGATGAGTGATAACTTTAAGAAGTATTTGGCGACGGTGGGAAGTGAGGAGGTGGCTGGACAGAGCGAGATGACGAAGGCGAAGCTTAATGGAGATAGAGGTGATGATGCGCTTTTGTAAGCAAGGAAATTAAGGAGTTAAGTGTTTTCATGAGGTATATACCAGCGTTCATTACAATCTAAAATGGATTGAGTTTCTCAAATTTGCTAAAATTTTCAAATCATGTGAATAACCATATGAGATTTTTAAATTACATCATCTAATAGTCGATTTCAAATTCACATTAGGCTAAAGATTTGATTGAAATTCTAAGTCCTTGATCCTACTGATATGAAAACACAAGCTCTTTCCATTCATAATTGCATACCCATTATCAACATATCACATCTGACCCCAATGATATATAGAAGAAGTATTTTACTCTGATATACTCGGAACGCCTACCAACAACTATCAAGTGAGCCCTCAAACAAAACCACCGGCTTATTAGTGGTGCGTCAGAAACACCTCTTGTTTTAAACACAAGAACCGCGAAGTGTTTGAATATTCTCCATGCGAGAAAAAACTGATACCCAAGCTAGCTCAGTTTTTCAGAACAACTATTGCTTTGGCAAGTATCACTGGTTCTAAGCCTATCTTCTTCAAAGGTTCCGCGGTAAGTTTACGTGTGAACTTTTTATACTGGATAGTTGCCTGCGAGACCGGATCTGTATCCTTTACCGCCTCTTCAGTAAATGCTTGAATTGCAACATGCAAACAGTGTTCGACAATATGGCCTTCTTTACTCGGGCTTTTGGTAGGCGTCTCGATCATTTCGACATCCATGGTTTGTGGATTGAACATAGTGCCAGGTACATAGTTTACCAGCTCATACCGCTCAGGAGTAAGTACCGCGTGTGCTTTTATCTCCAGCGCATGTCTGAATAAAGCGATAAGTTGTTGACGCCGTGCTTTCCAGACACTTTTCTCCTCCCCCCAGGTCTCGAAAACATTTTCCTCGGACTCTTCAGGGTTCTTGGGAAATAATGGGGCTATTGTTTGCGAGAGTGAATCCGCTAGGTCTTCGGCTTCTTTGATCATCAATATATGAAATCGTGGGTGGTTTATCAATTCATAGTGGGATGCTAGTTCAAGATTCTTTAAAGCTATAGCACCATCTGGAACATACAGATGGGTAGTCAGAATTGAAGCGTTAAGTACTGGGTTATATGAGTGTTCACTTACCTTGAGTTGCGATGATATTCCTGTATGTCGTGAGTAAGCTCAGACTCTTGGGATTCTGATCAAAATTCGGAAAGCTGGATTCGAAGACCCAAGTACAGACAGCGGCTTCTACCAAAGTTTCAATGACAGAGTATGGCGGACGGTTTGATATCAAGGCTATGACTTGTTCTTTACTTATACACGTCTGGTCAGCCAACCCGAACCCAAACGAAAATAGCGCACTCAAGCCAGCTGAGACATTAGAATCAGGTATTTTGAGCGTGGCGTCATCGTCGCAACCACCAAGTATGTTCTTCGTAAGACGTCTCATGATTGGAATCTTCCTTTCAATCTGCATCTCTTCTCGAGATTGGGTGTGTCTTCCCGCTAATTTGGTGAATGTTCCGATTCTTCGACAGCTATCTTTCGCTGCTTTTAAATGTTCAATTTCTTGATGTAGATTGGAGACAAGAAGTCGGATGGAATCATTCCCCTCCTGATGTCTTTCTTCAACCAATCTATAGGAGTCTAGTTTAGTCTGAAGTACATTGAGCTTGTCTTCCTTGGCGTTGACTTCCTCCTGGAGCTCCAATATCTTTTCGTCCTTCTTTCGCAAAGTGGCTCTATGAGTCCGCTCGTGTGTGGCTGGAGAAGAAACTAAGTCTTCCTGTGACTGATGAGATTTCTTTCTTAGCCCAAAAGGCGTGAGTTCATGGAGCTCGCTATCCTCTGGTGAAGGTAAAGCTAGGCCACTGCTACCCTTCTCGTTTTCAGTAGATGGACTGAGTTCGTCACCAACTAATTCTAATACTTCTTTTGGCACGCGCTCAGTTTTATCTTTCCGGTCCTGAATTACTCGTTTTCCCTCCTCATTATGCATACTATGCCCCTGTTCGTTGTGTAGTAGCTAAGAAGTTAGCGTTTCCTTCTGTTCAACATTATTGTTCTGCACTCACGTTTTTCTCACTGTTTCGGGATCTTTTTCTGGGGCCCTCTTCTTCGGATTGACTTCTGGGAGCATTCCATTCTCGCTTCAATCTTTTCGAAATCTCGCGTGTTTGATGCCTCTGCGCTCTAGGCGTATGGTGACCACTCTCACTTATGCTATAATCAGAAGTGTGGCTTCGGCGCTCATTAGATAGAAGAGTGGCGCGAGATTCGTTCCTGTTGATAGTGTCTACCAAAGTCTTCTCTATAACGCTAATCTAATTTAAGCTTAGTAAGGCTCTTGAAATTACAAGAGCTTGCAGACATACTGGTTTCAATGTTTTTTCCCACTGCTCAACGTTCAAATCCACAACCCTCTGCTCATCTTCTGTGAAATAGTTAAAGCATGCAGAGCCATGTACATATATGTCCGCCTTGCTTAGGGAATCGATCTTGCCAAACTCTCGCCAAATGTATTCAAGCTTTCGGGTAATTTGATCCCAGGTATAGCTTTCATTCGAATCACTCGTAGAGCACAAGCGGCCTGCGACGTTCTCTTCATTGAATGGAAAAACATGCGCGTGTTTTACACAAAAGTCAAGCAATCCAAACAATGCACATTCGGACTCTATACTCCAGGAAGCTTTTTTGGGGGCTGATGAGGGCTGTCTCTTCTTTGCCATCGTGTGAGAGTGATCTTGCTAAATGGCAAAAGGCCCAGAACAACACCAAAGAGAGATATGTGATGCTTAGAACGAGGTCTTAGAGATTCCCGGCTAGCGCAGCTCGGATAGAAGAGTTGAGTCAAAAGAGGAAGTAATTGATGTCAAACTAGCAAACGAATCAATTGTATAGAATGCTTTTTCGCATACGGATTGGGTGCCAAAATTTAAAAGGAAGGTGGGAGAGTGGAAGAGGACACAGATTTGAGTGTTCTCTACATATCAAGGAACAATAACAACTTTAAAGGCTTGATTGAAGTCTCGAGTCTAGTATACAGCTCTACTAGCTGCAAAAAATCAGGGATAAGATTCAATTGATTTTCTCCTAACCTACTTCAACAAACTGTCGGCTATCACGAAGCTGCAAGGTTGACTTGCGTGGCTGAAGAAATGTTGAGTATGTACTTATTAGTATTTATGGTAGTGTTCTGCAGGGTTAGCATGAAGCTGCAAGGTTGACTTGCAGGCCTCGGAAATTAAAGGGTGGTATTTCACGGCGGCACAGCCGCATTGTAAAGCGCAACCAATCATCTGGTTATCTGAATGCGGTTCGTTCCGTTCCGCAAAACGTTTATAAACTGCTTATTCTCGATCCTTTCACAAGCTACTTAGCTATAGCCGTGAATGACCTATTGATCACACTTTAGCCGAATAAATTCCTCATCGTTTCACTCAATATGGAGATAGATGATCTCGATTTTCAACTATCCAGCCGCGAATTTCGAGCTGGGTCGGATGCAGAAGGGTTTGCACGGCAAGATAAACGTTTCATTGTCGCCATTGATTTCGGAACGACTTTTTCTTCTGTATCGTTTCTTGCATTGCCGAGAGACACTAAATCGAGCGAAGTGCCAAATGCTCATATTTACTTGAATGAGATTCAGAGTACTATCAACTATCCGGGAGAACCATTGCGTTCTGGATATCTGCCAAGGAGAAAAGAAGTGCCTACTGAAATTTGGTACCCGAAGAAAGCGTATTTGGATCCGTTACTTCAGAGGTCGAGAGATAGACCAGTCGATGTCGTAAATATAGATGACTCTGACGACGAACAACAACAAAATAGAGCAGAAGGCCTGGATGAAGATTTGGATATGGAACTCGATGAAGATGACGAAGAGGACAAAGAAACTCTTTGGGGCTATCAAATCCAACGAAAACTAGAGTTTGCCGATTCAAATCGCAACCAGAATAGATATATGGCAAGGTTCAAACTACTTCTGGATGAAAGCGATCTTACGAAGGAGATTAGACGAGATCTCGAACCGTACTGCCAAGAACTGAAAAGGAATAAGATTATCAAAGATAAAGAAGATATCATTGCAGACTACCTTCATTATCTTTTTGTCCATACTAAAAATGAGCTTATCAAACACCATGAGTTCACGAATACCAGCCTCGTAGAGTTTGTGCTCTGCGTA
Source organism: Botrytis fragariae (assembly GCF_013461495.1). NCBI lineage: Eukaryota > Fungi > Ascomycota > Leotiomycetes > Helotiales > Sclerotiniaceae > Botrytis > Botrytis fragariae. The sequence goes on from NW_023500997.1 coordinate 1,538,360, forward strand.
CCTCCAATCTGGACACCAAAAGCTAGCAGAATAATGCAAAATAATATGGAAAGAGCCATGCGCGATTCTGGTTTTGGAAGGGTGGAGAATGACAGTGTGGATAATCTATTTATCGTCTCCGAACCCGAAGCCGCTGCAGCTTATATGCTCGCAAGCGAGAGTACTCAAGTGATAGTAAGTTGTGTATTCCCCGCCACTATCAAAATCGATAACATTTACATTCACAGACCGGAGAGACATTCGTTCTCATTGATGCTGGTGGTGGTACGGTCGATACCATAACATATACTATTGGGGAAAGTTACCCCTTAAAATTGAAGGCGGAGGGTGTTGAAGCTGGTGGTAAGTTCTGAATTCATTCAACATCTCTTCACAGCATACTGAATAATGTAGGCGATCTCTGTGGCGCTAGCTATTTGAATGAGGCGCTCCGGGAACATCTAAGTGCCAGACTTCAAGGTGAAGATTATCTTGAAGTCAATCGCTCCACAATTGAAGGTATCATAGACAAGTTGTTAGTCAGATTTGAAAATGATGTGAAAAGAAATGTCGATGTGGCGGCAGACAACGTTCCAACTGTATGGATTGATATACCTGGTTTAAGAGCAAATAAAAATCCGGACAAGCGGTTCCTCAACAATCGTCTCAAGATGGGATGGTGAGTGATTGAACGAACTGAGATAGCAAGCCTTTCTGACACGCAATACAGTGCTGACCTAAAGAAAATCTTCGACCCGCTTTTGGAGAGAGTTGCAGTCTTGATGAAAGCCCAGCTAGACGGTGCGAAAGAGAAAGGGTTAACGGTAAAGGTGTGTTACAACTTATCTATGATTAAGAGAAAAGTAAATCAAAGAGTCTAATACACTAAATAGAAAGTGATCTTAATTGGAGGCTTTGGAGAATCTCCTTCCCTTCGAACCTACCTGAAAAGACAACTCGCAGCAATACGCAACTACCGCAACGATGAGATCAAACTAGTTTTTCCATCAGCTCCGTAGGCTCCCAGGAATCATCCTTTGGGTTGTTATAACTAATCATAGATACAGAAGCGAGACCACTGTTTCTTCAGGAGCAGTACTTCGGGCTTTGAATAAGAAAGGCGGCCCACAGCGTATCAGCAGATCTAGCTATGGATTCTTGTGTACCGAAGAACATGAACCGGATGAATTTCCTGCGCATAAAGGGGTACGCCCATACTTTGAGCCTTTAGATGGTAGAAAATACCTGAAATATACCATCTACTGGCTCATCAAAAAGGTTAGCACTCATGTTTGCGATGGATCTGGGCCAATTAGACAATTTGCTCACATCGTTTTTAGGGCGACGAGATACCTACAGATAAAGAGTATTCTTTACAAGTATTTTATATCTTTGACGCAAGAGAAGGCACACGATTCGAGTGTAAAGAGTACCTCTGTGTTTCCGACAATAAAATGGAATCGCACTACCGAAAAAATCATGAGAAAAATAAAGGTGCGTAAGAGAAGATGAGTTTGTGAGTATATCCGGAATCTAATCGGCTGAGTATTTAGGAGCAACAGTTATCGGTATCATTGAAACAGATATGACTTTTCTGAAGGAGCAAAATCTTATCCAACCAGTAGAACCAGAGGACGGCGTGAGAGCAAAGAGACACTACAAAGTTGAGTATGAACTTGTCATGATCGTGAACGATCGTAATATGAGATGGGAGGCACGATATCCTGCTGGAGGGGAAGTGCAGGGCAGAGGACAAATTTCTATCGCAGCGGCATTTGTCCCGGGAACTAAGTGATATAGTAAAATCCCCAAGAGACGGTATCAAAAACAATATACTAAAAGCAACTATTAGTCTCCCAGTTATTCTAGCCATACAGTGTTGATAGCAGACTATTGTGGAGATCTTGATAGATGCGAAACTCATATGTGGCCTCGCTACATTCAAATCATTCTGGAATCTTTATTTTGCGATTTGGATGTTGTAAAGCTTAGCGATGGAATCCCTGTAGTGACAGAATCCATGATCGACGAAGTGAACGCTTCATTAGTACAATAGAATCTTCAATACCTTAATTCTGTATTGAAAAATCGTTTTTATAGTATCAATATGATTGATCTAAATTTCCGTACCTTATAAAGCATATGCTAATCAATAAAGTCTTAGTCAATTCCTTGAATTTGAATTTGGAAAGCTAATTCTAATTTTTAGCTTGAAGTAATTACTTTCAAATAAAAAGATCTACTTATATCCAAATCAGATTATATTATTCATTTAATATATTTTGTATTGTATGGTATAATAATAAAGCTTATAATTACAGAATAAATTGGAAATAATACAATAACTTACCCCTTAGTCCTCTTTAAATTTTCGGCTAATGTCTTCTACCTACCTTTAGTTTATATACTTACTTTACTTCTCCTTCTTTTAGTTCTTATTCGCCTTTTTGATCCTTCTTAATCCCTATGCATATACATTTCCATCCACCTTTCCTATAACTCTAATATGCAACGATCCTGAAATCTCTAAGGCCTTTCAAAATCCTTATTTTCTTATTTTCTATTAAAATTCATTCAATAATAAACAGATCGCAAGAAGTGCTGATATTATTCATTACTAATGAAATAAGTGTATCATTAATAACAAATAAAACATTAATATTGTAATATATCATATAGAAATTTGTATAAAGATTTATATTAAATTTCTTTTTGTTCAAAGTATTAACTTTGTTGGAATAGAAAAAGATATTTGTTACTAGCATACTGCTTAGTATTATATATATATGATTTCCAACAAACTTTACCACCACAGGGAATTATTGTGTCGAGGCTTTTACGGGGATGTTTGGGTATCCTTATAGCATAGGGTCGTTTTTTCATCAAGCCGAAAGGAGATTATATATAGGAGAGTGAACTTATGATATAAATTGGCACAATGATATGAAATGGAATAATGATACGAAATGATAGTCTAGCTTGTGCCCTCGAGGTGCTCGGTCACATGATTAAAAAGTCTCTGTTAGAAGGATCTAGTCGGCCGCTTTCTCAAGATGACTTTATTCTCACTGGGCTGAGAATTACTAGGTATATATGGCTGTGCTGTTCTCTGCTTTACCATTCCAGACAGCCTTCTCAAAACTTCAACTTTCATCTCTCAGCTTTCGACTTTCAACTCTCCTCAATTTTCCTTGATTTCGTTAGCCTCTTAACTTCCCCAACTTCCCCAACTCTCCTCCTCAACTCTCCTCAATCTTCTTAATTCTACAACTTGCAACCTTTTAACTCTCTACAAACTCTTACAATACAACTTCTCTCCATAAACATTTGCAACTCTCCTTTCACCAGGTAATACACCTTATTCCCTTCGAGAAATCGTTGATCCTTCTCTTAGTCGTCCCCAAGCTGACGAATCTTTAGGATTGCGATCTGTCAAGATTCCAGTCTTGTAGCAAAGCTACAGGTATATCACCAATCAGGCCCATCAAATTTGCTGGGATATACTCTTCCCAATGTATGCGATTCAAATATGAGATACTGAATGTAATCCAACTAACATAGTGGATTCAGAGCGTCTGCACATAGTGCCACACCGTCTTCGCTTGACGTTGTCGACGATGCGTTCGACAAGCTTCCGGTGGAATTGAAAGATCCAACGACGAAGAGAGTCTTCCACCAGATGAAACAAGTTCTTGAGGCGCGCCTCTCGGCCCTCAACACTCCTATCTCGGCCACCACCCCTAACACTCGTACCACGGGAGAATCTCAGATTTCCACAATAGTGGGAGCTAAGTCAAATCATACTGAGACATCAACGACGCGGGTTGCCGGCGTCCCCCTTCCATCAAGAAACAGTCCAGAAACCCGCGGTAAAGAGAGAGCGATCTCCAAGCATCAGTGAAATCGATTCAAAGAATTTCCATCGCTCCCGTGGACAGACCCTACGCCAGAGGAGCTTTTCGCCCTCAAACACACCACCGCAAAGACACCATGGCCAAGGAGGCAAGGTTTCGTCATGAAACGAAATGCCACTCACATGCAGAGGGCTTGCTCTGATATTGCAATTAATTATGGCATACCCGGTATTAAGACTGACACCGTGAGTATGTGTGCTGACCTGATCGAGGACTGGATTAATACAAGAAGTTTGGGCAACGACCCATTCTTGATACCGTATGGTCGCATGATGGATTCGAACATCTGTACATAGATTGTGAATGAGATATATACATGCAATGGCACACCCTCCAATAGTTGATCCCTATACATGTGACAATCTTGATGAACATTTAATCAACAATTCCAAGAAACGCCAAATTATTCCTTGATCTTAGATATGTCCGCAACATGTATCCGCGATAACTCAATCTTCAACATAGAAAACTACCTACAATTTCACATCCCACACTATCTTCTTCGTCTCCAAACAGCACACTCAAGAACAGCCAGACGGTATCTTCAACCGCTCTGATTCACTACATCAAAGTCACTGCCCTGCCTCCAAAAAAACAAAGCCCTAGGTTCTAAATTATAGCACTCGACTCAATCCACCAACAAGATTCGTACGAACCATCACAAATTCCAAGTCCATCCAATCAGTCAAAATAGAAACTAGAATATCGAAAAAGCTAGACCCTGCAGCAATGCGAAACCCTTCACCTCCGACATCTTCTTTGCACTTGGCTTGAAATGAGAAGACGAAGGCGAAGCGAACGCCCAGAATTGGGATGGGTGGGGATTCGTGGGTTTTTTGTATAAATACGATTTCTGTTGATGGGATATGGATTATGCTAGGTATTACTACGACTACTATTACTAGAGATAGATATATAAATAGATTACAAAGATGGAATAATTTATCTACATCTCTACTAGATAGATAGGTATAGAACGAATAACACTAGATATTTAATCTGAAAGAGGATGAGAAAAAAATCTCTGAAAAAAATCAAGTGCTAGCGAATGAGTGGATAGTACAAGACGAGGGAGGAGTATAAAATAAATCAGAAGAAAGAGAGGAGAGTATCGAAAGACAAGATTTGATATGGGCTAAGTATCAAAATTCTTTTAGTATTTCAATTTTGTTAATATCTCAGGCTGGGTTAGAACGTCAAGCTAGGTTAGAATTTCAAGTTAGCTTAGAATTTCAAATTGTATCAAATATTCAGAATAAATGGAATGCTCAAATCAAATCAAATATTCAAATATTTCTAATACTTTAAGTTAGTTCAGACATTCAAATACTTATTTGGAAACAACATTTTGGTGTATGGCTTGTGTTGTTTATATTTAAGGAGAATGCTTTGCGGTAAGTCTTCTGTGTTCTGATGCTGGTGGTGCTATTGGTGCTGGTGGTATTGCTAGTGCTGCTAGTGCTGCTAGTACTATTGGGATGAATGATGAATGAAAAGAAGACATTTATTCTGGGGACAATTATCAAGAAAGGCGCGATCAAGTGATGGATTTGGTGTTAAGCTGGTTGGGCTTGGTTCGGAGTAAGGCACACTTAGCAGATCCAGGTCCTTCGATCAAAGAACTTTTAAATACAACAAGTGATATGGATCTAATTGAAGAGATTATGAATGGCTGGTCGGGAAAAGCGATGGAGTTGGTTCTTTACGGGGATGAGTGGCAAGATGTTGGCGACAAGTTGTTGCCGCATATCCCAGTGGAGAATGATGTGAAAGAGTTATATCTCAACTCTATAACTATTGTCGTTTTGAAAAGCTATCCTATGCACCGTAAACTTCTTGGAGGAATGGCTGCTGGTGTTATGGGATTGAGAGGCCGCGTTTCTCGATATCGCAATGTTTCGACACATCATAAACTTTCATCGTTTCATTATATGATGATGGATTTACCTGGTTCTGTCTCGGAATCCCATCAATTTGCGCAGTATGATAATACTAAGCCTCTTTCATTCTTCTTATTATCAGAGGGGGGTATAATTGCGTTATTGGGATTGTATGAATCTCCTATAGTGGGCGAGCTGGCGCCCGCGTTGTTTTAAAATACGGGCATGCCGGGGGCAGCGGGAGTGGGAGTGGGAGTGGGAGTAGGAGTGCATATAACAAGATGAAACCTCTTTCGTTCTTCTAATTTTCAGAGGCGTGCATGATTGCATTGTTGGGATTATATGAATCTCCATCATTACAAAAACAATTGTATAATTAGGTATTCCTGCTGATTTATCGAAACAATCATGAATTGGGTTGAATCAAGAGGCAGGTCTTCGACTCGCAGGATGGAACGAAGAAACGGCTGCAGTTGCTCGATCGCAGGCAGTTAGAGAGAAGACGATTTTGTTGATCACAACAGGAGCCCCAATATCGATCAAACCAACAACTCGTTCAAACAGGATAGGATTCTCTCTTCTTTCGCAACATGTGGTAAACATCTCCATGCCAACCCAAAATTTATATTCAGGGATATAGAACCATACCGCAGCTATTGCATTCATCAAGGGAAGTGATGCTCTGATGTCTTCGAAGACAAGCAAATCACCACAACAGAAAAGGAAGGCAGAAATCATTTTACTGTGTGGTATGGTGATACTGAAAGTATGTGGATTGTGCAGTCATTTGAATATTCCATCTGGCGTAGAACATTGATACAGTTTGAATACCTGATCTGACTTGAATGTCTAACTTGACTTGAATATCTAATCTAGCTTGAAATATTCAGAGTACTTGAATATTCTATTTGATATAGAACATTGATAGAGTTTGAATACTTAATCTGACTTAAACATCTCATCTGGCTTGAATATCTGATCCAACTTAGAACACTGATATATTTTGAACATCTAACCTGACTTGGAACATCAAAAGGGTTGTTTGATCATCAAAATCGAATCGGAATATTGAAAGTACTACACTATCAAATCCAAAGCAGAACATTACCTACCTAGTGACTATAAGGTTTGCTTGGTGTGCAACTCTATTTCGTCCATCGTTGAAGCATGTGAGGCAATAGTCCGTGCATAAATTACGTAATAAAGCATTCCACCAATTCCGAGGTCAGTGAAGACAAAACAGCCCAAACCTCGAAAACCATTCGGAGCTGGAGTCATATCAATAAGACATAGACGTTGTACATCAAAAACAACGCTCAAACACCAAACAGCATGAAAGGGAAGCAACAAGCCAAAATAGCTTCAGAGGGAAGCGATAAATGGCAAAAATCATGAACGCGCTGAGGATCGAACTCAGAACCATTTCGGTGCAGGAATCCAGGAAACTGGATTCGAACGTATGTACACTAACTGTGAACGAAATATCATAACCATTAGACCACGCGTCCGTTGCATGTTGTTGAAAAATAGGCCATTTTTTGAGTATATGAACTCTGCTCAAGTTGTGGAGGAATACCAACTACTCACAGTTGTTGGTGGGTTGGTGGGGAATTATGCAGCAGAAAGTGGGCGCTAGGAGGAGTCGGTGGGTTCGAACCATGGCAAGGAACTCGTACTCCATACTTGGTATGGAATAGATAAAATTAATGCAGTTCATGAGAGAATATCATAAATAGGAAAAAAAGGGGTTGAAGTCATTCCCTTTGTCTCGACTCTCCTCATATTTAATATGAGACGATATTGACAAGGGGCCCGTGATTTCCCATTGTGGTGAACTTTAAAACCCCGTGTAATCTTTGGCGGGCGCAGCAAGTCTTTAAAACTGTTAATAAACTGCGAAACTGCGAAACTGCTAAACTGCAACATTCGCCGCTAGAAATTGAGTTTCATCATCACTTATTACCTACAGCCTGCAAAGCGATAGATAGCATCATCAAAAGACTTTTGGATGAGCTTCGCATAATCATCCCCTCACAAATAACAAAATCAAACAACAAACTGAATTAAAACATTCTTTTTTTGAATTTCCTCCTCAACATTTCTTAATTGCCTACATTTCAATAACTTTGATCCCCTTCTTCTTTCCACATCATTTGTATGAGCTGGGATGGCTGGTCGTTTTGTGCGCGCGTCGAAATATCGTAAGCCTTGTTACAATACCCCCAAGAAGAGAGGCACGAGGGCAATCGCTGACCGACCGATCACATAGGACATGTCTTTGGTAAATCATCCAAGAAGGAGGCATGTTACGACAACTTGCATATCAGTCGCAATGCATGGGATACCAATTTAATCAAGGTGGGAAGCCAATGACTTGGAAAAGTGACATAGATTTGAGGAAGGAAGGTAACTCATCATCGAAAATAGGCCAATCCCGAATATCTTTCGGTCAATTGGGAAGCTAGTGGTGGAGGCGCATTCGCTGTTATTCCTTTGAATGAAAAGGGTCGCCTGCCAGAACAAATTCCATTGTTTCGAGGTCATACTGGCCCGGTTCTCGATACGGATTGGTGAGTAGTTGGTAAAGTGGCACATTGGAATAAACTCTCATCTTTGAATTAGGAACCCTTTCAACGATCGCATTATCGCTTCCGGATCCGATGATGGAAAGGTATTTATATGGGAGGTTCCTCAAGGTTTCTCCCTCTATCAAGACTCTGAAGAACCCGTCGATGTTGCGCCTGTCAGCAAATTGGCAGGTCATTCTAGGTACGTGCCGATAATACCGAAGGTTCGAATTTATTCTAATAACCTGCAGGAAAGTCGGACAAGTTCTATTCAACCCCGCGGCAAACAACATTCTCGCATCCGCATCTGGAGATTACACAGTTAAGCTATGGGATATCGGCACCGGGAAAGCACCTTTGACATTGAAGCACGGCGATATTGTACAAAGTTTATCATGGAGCGCAAATGGAGCTCTTATGGCCACCACTTCTCGAGACAAGAAATTACGCATTTGGGATACTAGACAAGAAAGACCTGCACACGAAGGACCTGGACATACTGGCGCAAAGAATAGCAGAGTCGTATGGATGGGAGAACATAATCGCGTGGCTACTACCGGGTTCTCCAAGATGAGTGATCGTCAATTGGCTTTGTGGGATGTTGGTAACGCCAAGCAACCAATTGGAGGGTTCACTGTTTTGGACTCTATCTCGGGTGTTTGCATGCCATTTTGGGGTAGGTTGTATTTATGAATCATGTTGAATCTATACTAACGATCATCTAGATGACGGTACTCAATGTTTGTACTTGGCAGGCAAAGGGTAAGTTCATAGGCAGGTATCGGAAAGAAAATAGCTAACAATTCTAGTGATGGTAACATTCGATACTATGAATATGAGAACGACAAGTTCGAATTCTTGTCCGAATATAAGTCTAGTGATCAACAACGTGGTATCGCATTCCTTCCTAGACGTGGTATTAATGTAAGTGGTTCTAGTTGTGTATCTTTCGCATACCTATTCTAACCAAAATCCAGGTTCACGAGAACGAAGTCATGAAGGGATTTAAAACCGTCAATGACCAATATGTTGAGCCTATCTCTTTCACAGTTCCTCGCCGTGCCGAAGTCTTCCAGTCTGATATCTACCCACCTGCGATTGGTTTGAAACCTGCAGTTACTGCTGAGGAATGGCTTGCTGGTAAAGATGGAATTCCTGCCAAGATCGATTTGGAAAGTGTATATGAGGGAAACGCCCCAGTTGAGGTTCCATCCGATTATAAACCACCTGTCGCTGCACCAGCCCCAACCCCAGCCCCAACGAAGACTGCACCTCCAAAGGCAGAGCCTGAACCAGCTCCAGTCGCACAAAGAGCACCTCCACCAACTATGTCTGAACAAAAGGGTTCCATTTCCGCCATGGCCTCTAAATTCCAAGATGATGATGAGGATGAAGCCGATGATAATTCCAGCTTCGAGGAGATTCAAAAGCCAATTCAAAAGCCCGTCCCAGCTGCAGCCAAGCCAGAACCAATCAAGCCCGCTCCAACCAAGGTCACGCCACCAAAGCCATCCCCTGTATCTCAAGCAACACCGACATCATTCGAACCTGCAGCAAAGGCTACCCCAGCCACTATCGCTACCTCTTCCGGGCCCATTTCCGCGGTTGGTGCTTCTCAACCATCCCCAACCTCGGTTGGTGTCGAAGATTCCCTAGCAGAAATCAAGCAACTTTTGGAAGCCCAAACTAAAACTATTACGGCACAAACGGAGAAAATTGGTCTATTGACTCAAGAGGTTGATACATTGAAGATGAGAGTTGGTCCTGGTGATCAAAGTGAAAGAATCAGACAGTTGGAGTTGGAGTTGGAAGCTGCCAAGTCTTAAATATGGGATTTAGTTGCGGGAGTGCGGTGTGCTTTGGGGGCTTTGAGGAGAGGAAAAGAGGAGAGAGTACGTTACACGACGCAGGTAGTTTTCAGGGTTTAGAGCGATAGGCGAATTGATGATTCAAAGGTGCTTCCTTTTTATGAGGGCTATCGTCTAAGTGAATCTGAGATATCTATAACTGAATCATAAGTCTACTGAACAATTCAAAGATGCAGGTATGTGGGAGTCGTAGCCTGGCCCAAATGGGTATAATCGATCCATACATTTGGATTATATTGTCTCTCTTTTTACTACCTTCATTGTTCAACTACAAACAGTACAATAAACACTAGTAATTTTGGTCCAACTTATACACTCTATCTTTCTTGTCCAACTCTGATGTATATAACATGCTCTCGTTCTTCAACTCCGAATGATTCATTCAGCCCACATCAAATCCTGTCTTTTAATACTCTCCTTCTGCTGATGCGCTTCATACTCTTCGTCTTGCACTGTTCGCTCGCTAACATTTATCCATCTTTTCTCATCCCCTATTACATTTCTGATATTATACATTCTATCACGAGTAGTAAGTATTGGTCGTTCTATCTTTCTCATCTATATCATTATACATATTATCTCCTAGTATTAATCCTCCACTCTATACCTTTCATCCCTCATTCTTCATTTAGCATATCTACTGTATCTCCATTGACCCAGAATACCTACTTCACTTATGGATTGCTTAATGGAAGATTTAGTAATTATGCTATTATGAGTGAGGTCTCTCGAGGCTAGAGCGAAGAGGGCTGTGGTGTGGGATATGTATTTACTTTATTTGTGGTTTTGGCTAAAGTGGTAGCTTGGAATTTGGAATTTGGTTTTTATTGAGGGTTTGGGAGTTTGGGGGTTTGTGCGATGGATGGGATGGGATGGGATAGTTTTATGGGGTTGAGGGCTAAGATCTTGGGATGGGAGGTAAGAAGAGGGGAGTAAGAGGAGGAGAAACAAAAAAGGGGAAGTAGGAAGAGGGGGAGTAGGAAGAGGGGGAGTAGGAAGAGGGGAGTAGGAAGAGGGGGAGTAGGAAGAGGGGAGTAGGAAGAGGGGGAGTAGGAAGAAGGGAAGCAAGAAAAGGAGGGGCCGGCTCGAGAGCAAGAAGGCGCACTATATGCACCCCGTCCCCCCTCACCAGCATCATTCTCACTTTCGATCATATGATTTTTCATTATATCATTGAGACCATAACCAAATCAAAATCACTTGATTATGCATAATTAGTTTGCTTGAACTGGATTGTATCACGTGATTTTGAATTCAGTCCTATTGTCGAAAAATCGAGTGATTGTGGACCATGCCCTGAGTCCCGTTCACTACCACTTACTTATATTATAGTACATCGTACTAACATAATATTTTCAGGCATAATGAACGGAAGGATCATTATTGACATGTAGAAACTACTCGACAAAATAAGAAGATTCTGTCATTCTATCCAAGAAATCAGTGTTGGATTAAACCAGGAAGCCAGACTTCAACCTCGTTACTCGGCCCTGTCATTCAATGTATTATATATTCACGGAAGTTACCATAGGGAGTTTATCGTGCCAGGCTACTGCATGCCTGGATTGACCATCTGAAGATATGCAAAAGTTTGCTCCTCCGGAAAATGGTATTAAGCAGTCTACAGTACTTGCTTACCCTTTGGTAATTGATCTATCAACGATTGTACACTTCAATCTCACTCAGAAATTCGTCGATAATCATTGTTTCAGGACCAGAGAAATCTTGATGGTAGTTAAGATTCGAATAACACAATATCGTCGGTATCTACAAGATCTATTCAAGTCTTGGCTCGGTCAGGAAAGGAACGTAAGAGGCTAAAACTTCCCGTCGGGAACATTGTTTCCTATCCCTTTGACTTAGATTTCATCAGTACCCGTGGCTGAAATGGCTGACTACAAGCTTCATTCCTTAGCAAATGTTTTGTAGATCACAAACGTCTTTTTCTGTGTTTCCTTTGGTCGTCGCGCTTCAAGAATGCTTGGGTATCCACATCACATATTTCGCGAAAGTCGTGAATGTGCACGCGCTTGGAGGAGGGGGGTTAGGCGAATACCTCTGTTTATAATCTGAGTGTTCTACTATACTGGTAGGTTTCTACGTCTGTTAAGTTACGCTTGTTGTGCTCTTGTCCTCGTTGCGCTCTCTCATTTTGCGCTTCTTCATTTACAGTCGGTCATTCATTAACCTGTCCTTAATTGGACTATCACAATCTTTTAACCTTTAGGATGTTTGTTCGCAATGTTGCAGTTTGGGCTGTGGCTCTAAGTGTTACTGTTTCGACGGTTTTGAGCGAGAGTGCTGTTAGTGAAAAAGTCGCGAGGGCTGAAGGAGACGATGGCATGTACGTTTGTCCATGAAGGTCCATGGCTGGTTAAAGACACCGGTTTGAAGATGATTGATGCTGATAGTGACTTTGATTATATAGAGCAAAACGTCTTCTGTTTTCCACAAACCCCAATGATTCCAATGGCCCTTCTATAGCCGATCTCTTTGATTCAAATGGAGATGACGATGATGACTCGATCTCTGACTTCGTTTCGCAATTGCTTGGGGGTGACGGTGGAAACCCTGGCTCGGGAGGTGGTTCTGGCAATAACAATCCAGGGAACAACAATCCGGGTGGTTCTGGCAACAACAACCCAGGGAACAACAACCCAGGAGGGAATAACAATCCAGGAGGGAATAACAATCCAGGAGGTAACAACGACTCCCCTGGAGGCTCAGGTGGTAATACTCCTGGCAACTCCGGAAGCGGAGGATCGAATGGATTCCCCAACTTCCCTGGCTTCCCTGGCTTTGGAAATGGCGGAGGCTTAAATAATAACCCAGGCAACAATAATCCAGGAAACAATGGAGGGTCAAATGGATTTCCTGGATTTCCAAACTTCCCTGGCTTCCCTGGCCTTGGAAGTGGTGGTGGTTCAAATAACAACCCAGGGAACAATAATCCGGGAAACAACGGGGGCAATGGAGGTGTAAACAATGGAGAATGGTCTCCCTATACTCCACTTATTCAATTTCTACGAGGCGAAGGAGCTAATTCAGCTTATATTTCCCAATTTTTAAACAGGTTGGATGCTACCGCCGTTGCCGCCTTTCTACGTAGAGCTGGATTTGCTTCTCTCGCCGAATTTCAACAAGAGGCTGCTGCAGGTCTAATCTCAATTGGCGACTTTCTTACTTTTTTGGATGCACTCTCACGCTACAATTTCTTACAGTTACTGGGATTTCCGTTCATTATTGGCTTTCCAAACCCACCCGTATCTCCAAGTGCAACTAGTTCGCTAGCTATAGTAACCCCGACTACGAGCGTTGGTATTATTGGAGGTCCTACGACTACTACGACTACTACGAGACCTACGACATTCATTCTTCCTAGCCCTTCAACGTCTTCAACTAGAGCAGTCATTGGAGGTCCTTCGACCTCACCCTCCACCTCCCGAGTTGTGATTGGTGGCCCTTCGACATCCTCGACACGAGCGATTGTCGGCGGTCCTTCAAGCTCCTCCACCAGAGCCATTATCGGAGGCCCATCCACTACCTCTAACCGTAATCCTATTGGCGGTCCTTCCACTTCTTCAACAAGAGCCATTATCGAAGGTTCTTCGACTTCGCCTTCCACGTCCCGAGTTGTGATCGGTGGCTCTTCAACTTCCTCTACTCGAGCTATTGTCGGCGGCCCTTCCAGTTCCTCGACGAGAGCAGTCATTGGAGGTCCTTCATCATCTCCCTCAACCAGGGCTGTTGCTGGTCCTTCAACTTCCTCTAATCGTCCAATTATTGCTGGCCCTTCAACTTCTTCGACCAGGAATATTATCGGAGGTACTACTTCAAGTGCAAGATCGTCTACTTCTACAGACTTGATAGCAACTTTTAGGACGTCTAGCACTAGTTCTTCGACCAGAGCACTTGGAGCGGGTAGTTTATCATCGATCTCTTCGCGGATTTCCACTCAAGGACTTGGAGCATTGTCCAGCTCTAGTTCCGTATGATTTCTCTCGTTTTTCTATCAATAGCAATGGAAGCTAATTATTAACAGTCATCAACACGAGTGAATGCCTTGTCTACAAGTTCTTCGGTCCGTTCCAGTACTAGCTCCGTATGCTCTTTTCTTACATTCCTTGGAGTTGACGGATACTAACGAACTGATAGTCGCCATCTTCATCTCGCACTGCTACCTCGGCTGTTGGCCTTGGGGCTAGTTCTACTACATCTCGGGTAACAATTACTCTCATCATATCCATAACGCCATATAACCATTTAAAAGATACTAACATTTATTTAGTCATCATCTTCTTCTCGAAGTACCACAGCCGTGGGTCTTGTGGCAAGCTCCACTTCGACTAGGGTAAGAATGTTTTTTAATTTGCTCTCAATATCACTACATAAATGCTAATATTCCTAGACATCATCTTTCTCTTCCTCCTCTCGTAGCATTACTTCAGCTGTAGGTCTAGGGGCAAGTTCTACTTCATCTCGGGTATATATTCTCAACACCCCTTTTTTGTTTGAAAATTTCGATGAGTTTTAACGATTGATACAGTCATCTACCTCGAGTAGTAGATCTTCAACCCTTTTGGCCGTCGTTAGCTCTAGTACTAGCCGGGTAACTTTCACTTCTCATTACTATTTTATCTTATCGACATGAATTTAACACGTTCTACAGTTATCTTCTTCCAGTTCACGCACATCGTCTTCAACCCAGTTGGTAGGTCTTGCATATCTATGTCTCACATAATTTTATATTCGTAATACTAATACTATAAAAAGGGTCTCGGTGCTACCACTAGTACCTCAAGATCTACCACTCTCTTCTCATCCACTAGAACTTCATCCACCAGCTCTATTCGTCCAACTACGAGTGCCGCTTCTGATTTATTAGTATCACCCAATGGAAGATGCGGACCTCAATCTAATTCCTTATATACGTGCCAAGATAGTCCTAATGGGAATTGTTGTTCGAGATTTGGATTTTGCGGTCATGAAGCTGATTGGTGCACGGCTGGCTGCAACCCCGCATTTGGAACCTGCGGACTGGGGCAGTACCAAGGATTGACGACTTCGAGTAGTTCAACCGCTGTGGTAAATCTTATATTTTTTTGTCAATTCGATACATGCTAAATTAGTATAGGGCCTTGCTGGAACTTCTAGCTCCACTTCTAGATCATCATCTAGCTCTAGATCTTTTTCGTCATCCCCTGTCGTATGTATCACTTCCATTATTGATACGGCAAATTCTAAAATAGATAAATAGGGCCAAGGATTAAGCACCAGTTCTACAAGAGCAGCTACGCTAAGTACCAGTCCAACTGCACGGCTTGTTGGAACTTCTAGTTCGACTTCTAGATCTTCTTCATCAACGGCTGTGGTACGTCTTTTACTTTCAAAAAATTGTCTTTTATTCGCTTCTCAGAGTGAATGTTAATTTCTTTGCAGGGCCAAGAATTAAGTACTGGCTCAACACGAGCAACTGCTTCAAGCTCTATTTCTACAGCACAACTTGTTGCTGGAACTTCCGGTTCTACTTCCAGCTCAACAAGAGCACCTACTTTAAGTACCAGCTCGACTGCACGGCTTGTTGGTACTTCCAGTTCCACTTCTAGATCCTCGTCAACATCGGCTGTGGTAAGCCCTTCCCACTCGGAATATAATCACACTATTACTTTCTCGTAATGAGTTCTAATGCCTTTATAGGGTCAGGGTCTAAGCACCACTTCAACAAGAGCAGCTGCTTCGAGTACCAGCTCAACAGCAAGGCTCGTTGGAACTTCCAGTTCTAGCTCGAGTTCCAGGTCTTCAACATCATCAGTAGTCGTAAGTATTTGTTTTCTGAAAATTTCACGCTGTCTCCCTTCAATTCATGATGATATTGATATAGTTATTAGGGTCAAGGATTGAGCACTAGTTCAACAAGAGGATCCACCTTGTCATCTAGTACAAGACCAATTGCCGCCACCGTTAGCACAAGTTCAACACGCTCATCCACAGCCGTCGCTACTTCCGCTAGCGCATGTAGACCAGTCGCAGCCCCTGCTGTGACCCTCTCCTTGACCGCAACTGACTGCTGTCAATACTACATCACCAAATCTGGCGACACATGTGCCAGCATTGCCTCTCGTCCTGGCATTCCCGGCTTAAATCTCGTTGTTCTAGCTCTTCTCAATCCAAATTTAAGATGTGTGGGACAAGGACCCCAAGTTGGTGTCGCCGTCTGTGTTCTGAATATCCAACTATCCCTCGTAGGCAACCTTGTATCACCTGGCGATCCCTCAACCGTAACCTCTTCGGCTATCGCAACTCCAAGCCCATCTCAGACAGTGCCTCAAAGCTTCTTTATTCAGGCTCAAAATTCTGGAACGGTAGCTGATGGCACCAGTCTTATGATTCAACAAGCAGCGGAATATTTTGCTGGCTTCAATTTGAATTATGGTCAGTCAGTTTTCCCATTCACTTATGACCCTGCTACCGGATACTTGACATCGGGCCTATATATTCTATGGGCTACAGCATCATATTCACCTCCATCCATCAAGGTGGCTCCAGCCGGTTTTACAGGATGGGTAGTTCCGGCTTGGCCATTGGTTTGTAGCATAGATGGCAATTTGAAGGTGTCGTGTACGGCCAATGAAGGTCTTTATGGGAAATTTTACCTCATAAATGGTATGTTATCATTTTTCGTGTCTCTAGGGACTGCGCCGAGACTTCTACACGAGAAGAAATATACTAACAGATTAACAGCAAACAATGACGGACAAACTGAGCTCGCTATTGGAAATGGCGCAACAACAAGTTCAATCATCGTTGCGCCAGTTGATCTTTATCTCGTCGGCAATGAGGAGGAGGAATAGGTAAAGACTTTGGGTGGATAGATTTTTGCAATGTGATGGGAGGGGGGGGTAAATCGTATCATTTTTGTTGATTTTCTTCTCTTTCGAATTTCCTTGGCTCTGGCTGGTTTGTCATCGATTGAAGTATCTATGGTTGGCTGGGCGGATAAATTGAAGAAATATATATCAAAGTCTTTTACGGCTATGAAAAATCCATGTGTTAATGGTTTGAAGCTTTATTTAGGTAGTTTGACTCAATTTTTGAAATCTTAGAATGAAATCATGTGGTTTGATGTTTGGTTTTGTGGTCTTATTTCTTTGATAATACCCCTATTGCTCGCGACACTCTCCTATGTACTAGAATTGCCGAGCTTTAGAGACAGACACTTCAAGTCTTGCTGGATTTCATATATATACTTGAGTGTATGAATTCGATGAGTTACAGACGGATTTAAAGTTTCCTCTCTCTACCGAATTGGTGTTCGGCTTAGTAACCAACCAATTACAACTAGATATTCTCTATATTATGCTATCAATCATTATGATCTACAAAACCAGTCCTTCTTTTTCACTTCCAGAAGTTTAAAAATCGTCTGAATTTTGGAACTTTGATGTGAATCCACATCCAAAACCCTGCCACACACAAATTGCATCTCGTTAAATGGGCTGCGGGGAGCGAACCCCCCTGTACCCCGCCATCCTTCAACCAACCTCAACGAGCAGAACCTTATAATTCGTACGTAATACCGCGAGCGAATTAAGTTTCTTCTCAGACTAACTTAAAAGCAAGCACGCCATTCGCATCACGAATTTTTCTGTCGATTATTCGTCATTGAAAGTTGCTTATTTCTTCAAGAGCATTTCAAAATCATGGAGAAGACAACCTGCATACCCTTATCTTCCTGCATACGCATAGTTCTCTTCCACTACACTTATTCCTGACTAGAATTCGATCTCCATACCTTCTCAAGACAGCACAGATGAAATAAGAGATCGACATTCTCTCCTCCCTCGCCTCAAAATGTCAAACTCTCATCTCCAATCAAAAAATCATATCCACGTGATCGATCACACCAAAGATGCCGAAGCAAACAATCTTCACCATGACGGCCACGAGCGTCCCGTCGTCGCAGACAAGCTCGCTCGCTCCCTCTCAGCCCGTCAAGTACAAATGATAGCCATCGGCGGCACGATTGGCACGGGTCTCTTTCTCGGCACGGGGAAATCCCTCGCAACAGGTGGTCCGGCATCAATCCTCATCGCGTATCTCATCGTCGGATTCATCGTTATGTTGACTATGCTTTCGCTGGGGGAGATGGCTGCATTTGTACCGATTGCGGGAAGTTTCTGTACCTTTGCAGGTCGATATGTAGATGATGGATTGGGGTTTGCTCTGACGTGGAATTATTGGTTTAATGATGCGGTGAGCACGGCATCCGATTTGGTTGCGCTGCAGTTGGTTTGGGCGTATTGGGGAGATACTGGACTGCCGGGTTGGGGATTGGCGTTGATTTTTTGGGTGCTGTTGGTTCTGGCTAATATCATTACGGTTAAGGCTTATGGAGAGGTGAGTTTTGGGATTTAGGGATGGACATGATGGAAAGCTGCTGACTGATGGGAATTGTAGCTTGAGTATTGGTTAAGTCTGTTAAAGGTGGTTACTATTACGGTAGGTGATCTTTGTTTTTCGTGGTTTTCTAGGTTCAAGTGCCTCCATCTAGATGAAAAGCTGGTATCCCAAATCTCTCGAATAAAGTGAGATATCAGTGAGATTGTTACTCAAGATTACTACTTGAATAATGATATCAATCCACCTTTTGATACCCATTCAAAGTTGAAGGAGATCAATAAATCAGAAGCTCCTAAATGTTTTTATTTAACATCCAAAAGTAATGATCGTTTGATTTGATGCTGAATATCAAAAGAATACATATTTTCAGTGTTTTCAGTGGTTTGGGGGGTTTGGTTTTATTGAAGAATGCTAATGCTTCTATAGATCTTCATAATTCTAGGAATTGTAGTCAACTGTGGAGGTAATACTTCTCATACATATCTCGGAGCACACAACTGGTATATTGGCGACGCACCATTTGTAGGAGGAATCGGTGGATTTGCTTCCGTCTTCGTAACTGCATCTTTCGCATGTAAGTATCCCCTCCCCCCCAGAAAAATCCCCAATCTAATTCCTCTCCAGACGGCGGTACCGAATCCATCGCCATAACCGCCGGGGAAACCAAAAATCCCACCAAAAACCTTCCTCGCGTAGTAAAAAATGTCTTCTGGCGTATCCTCATCTTCTACATCCTTTCCGTCTTCCTAATCGGTCTCAACATCCCCTACAACTATCCCGGACTCTCTAGCAAAACAACCACCACTTCCCCATTCACCCTCGTATTCCAAATGGTCGGTGCCAAAGCCGCAGGATCTTTCATGAACGCTGTAATCCTCACTTCCGTCATTTCAGCAGGTAACCACGCTCTCTTCGCCGGAACCAGACTTCTCTACACCCTCTCCGTCGATCGTCACGCACCCCAATTCTTCGGAAAACTAAACCGCAATAAAGTTCCCTGGGTAGCAGTCCTAGCTACAAGTGCCATCAGCGGTCTCTGTTTCGGAGCAAGTTTCATCGGCGCAGGACAACTATGGACCTGGCTACAAAATCTCGTGGGAGTCAGTAATCAATTAGCTTGGATCGCTATCGGAGTAACCTCGATCCGATTCCGCGGGGCGTTGGAACTCCAGGGAAAAACTCATCTCTTGCCATATAAGAATTGGACGTATCCATGGGGACCGTGGATATGTGTCTTGCTTAATGTGGTGATTGTGCTGGTGCAGGGATGGAGCTGCTTCAGTCCGACGTTTAGCGCGGTGGATTTCGTGAGTTTTTATATTGAGCTGCCGATTATGGCGGTCATGTGGCTGGGTTGGAAGTGGCTGAAGGGGACGAAGGTGGTGAGTTATGAGGAGATGGATTTGCAGACCGATGTGCATGTTATTGGGGAGGAGGATGAGCAGGAGAAGGAGAGGGAGAGGACGGCGAGGGGGAAGGTGGAAAAGCTTCTGAGGTGGATTTTTTAGAGCGGTGCATAGAATGAGTGAGAATAAGAATCGGCGTTAATTGTGCTTATCTGTTTGTGAATTCATCATTGATATGTCTTCAATATGCACTATTGATTTAAAAACGTCAAACATATGTAAAACTGCTGTATGTAATGAAGTCAAAGTAGAGGTTTGGTGAATGAGAAGGGGAATAAATGGAATGAGTATGATGGATGAGTCAGGTAGATGGGCAAGATGAGATAAAACGGTATCAGAGAATAGGTCACTCCGTCCACAGAAACCTCTCAGAAAAAGAATCCTAAACTCCAAAAAGCGGAGATGAAATTATTTAATAGAAAACTCAAGGAATCTATTACCAGAACTCATATTCGAAATGAGTTTCTTCACTGACAATTTTATTGATTTCGTTTCACATCACATCATATTACATTATTACATATCTATCAATCAATCTATCAATCACAAGACAAGAGAAGAGAAGATAAAAAATTATTGAGAAAATCCATTAAATATTGCATTCGACAAAATATGATCCAAAAATCATGCCTGCTCATCTGTTCGACTAAAAATTATACATAAAGGAGTGACAAGAAATTTCGTCTCAAGTGAGACATTAGCGCATTAAAAAAGCCTTCTTTGCTTTGTGTTCCATCGAATCCCATCCCATCCAATCCAGTTCCATCTCATCCTATCCTATCCTCCCTTTTACTCCCTCTCACCATCTAACCATCTCTTATTTTCTCTCCCATTGACATCTTATCAACCCCTTAGTTTAGTTAAGAGTGTAAGTGTACGAGCTCTCGCAAGTCCAGCTATCGGAACCCTGTTGACCAGGGTTATAGGTAGCTTGGCTGCTGGAGTAGGATTGAGCGAACAAGGAGCAGTAGGTACCCATTGGCTTTCCATTCTTCTTCAACATGTAGGAGTTGAAGAACTTGCATTGGAATGGAGAGTAGTTCAAGAACTTGTAGATCATTTGCATCCACCAGGAGATGAGGGAAAGATTCTTAGAGTTCTGGGCGGTAGCATAGCCGGCGCAGACAGCGGGGTTGTATGGACCGGGGAAGAAAGCTTGTCCCAAGCAGGTGTTTGGGTGAGAGTGTCCCTTGCTTCCACCACCGCATTGTTGAGGTGGCTTCCAGCCTGGTTGTGGTGCGGGAGTGACGGTCTTGGAGTATCCGTTGGAACCGGTGATGACGACTTGGAAATCAGTGCGCATTTGACCGGTGTTAGTGGCAGATTCAGTAGTGACGCCAGAGCCCCAGAGAGTACACTTGTAGTTGGTGATGGAGGCTGGGTTCTTGCATGCATCAGATGGGTTCATGTAAGGATCACGCTCAACGTAGATGTTGAAACCTGTGCAGAGGGAGGTGCTGTCGCAGAGGGAACCGCACTGAGCGACATCGTAGGTGGTGAAGGTGGTAAGTCCGAGATAGGTAACAGCAGTTACTGCAGCGTTGAGATCAACGAAGGATTGAGTGTAGCCGGAGGGAGTGGCGGCATTCTTGGCGTCAGTGTGGAATTGAGTATAAGCGAGGAAAGCATCAACGGTATCTGGTTGGACCTTTGGTCCGTAACCATCTGGTTGAATTGCACATGCTTTGCTGACATCTGGGGTGGTTTCTGGTACAGCGGCGGTAGAAGAAGTAGGAACACTGTTTTGAGTTGTAGTTGAGGTGGGAGTGCTCTGAGCAGTTGTGCTGGCGGCTTCTCCACTTCCTCCATTACTCCATCCACCATTTCCTCCCCAACTCCAGTAGGTACGTTTGACATTTTGCGAAGCAGTTGCTGAAGCAGTAGCAAGACCGGTAGCCTTGGCAGATCCTGAAGCGGAAGCAGCAGCGTTGTCAATAACTATAGATTCTTTGGTGGCAGTTGGGGCTGGACCAGTGATGGTTGGAAGAGCAATAGCATTGATGGCGGCAAAATCAATGCCTTGAGCAGCTGGTTTGGCTACAGCAAGAGCTGCAAAGCCTGCAATAAGGAGTGCGGAAGAATGCATTTTAAATAATGGATGCGATGTGAAGAAAGAAGAGTATGTAAAGAATGTTTGTGAATGTTGGATGATGAGAAAAAGAAAATAGAGGGAAAGATCAACCTAGATATATGATTTCATTGAAGTATAGGGAGGACCCTCGAGTAACCAAGAATGTAAACTGGTGAGTGCAAAGTAGGCTTCATCGTGGAGGAGAGGAAAGCTCTCAGGCGACTAGCTCATGGAAGGAAATGAGAAACCGGAGAAAGAATTTTTAGTTCAGCTAGATAGTATCCGTTCATCTGGATTCTTCATCGCCTAGTTCTTTGATGCTAGAATCGCTTGGATTTTCCTCAACTACGTCGAGCTGCCAATTTGACAAAATTTCCCGCAATCAAAAGAATGTGTAATTCAATGGCAAATGAGCGATGAGTGTGATAAGACGCTTTGAGGAATTAGTGCTCATACTAAAAACTTTAGTGTTGTTAATCCTTGGGAACGCCCGGTGCACTCAGTAAGGTACCCGCCGCTTTGAACTCTCTCAATGCAGGTACCAGAAGCTTTCCCGTGCGGACCAATGTTCATTTTTGGACGAAAGATGAGAGCAATCCACAAAAAAAAGCTTAAATAGGACTTCATTCTCGCCTCTTCGGGTATTAGCGTTGGTCTATGAACAGATTATGATCAATGGAGCTTAGTGTAAGGAACAAATTTTGTGACTACGCCGCAACAAGGCATGTATTTGTTGTGTGTAGTCAAAGTCTTGGACAATAGCAACCATTGTATTTGGAGGTTGCTTTGATACCAGAGCTTCGAAAGGCATCAATACTCGTGTATGCACACCTCGAGCCACGCCAATCGGAGATTGCATGTAGTCTGTGTAGTCTCTATTTTGGCACATATCAATGGGACAATTTGATAGCGTGAATGATGTCCTTAATTTTGATGGATGTAGGGTCCGTATAGTATGATCGGTCCCCCTTCTTTGAAACATATCTAGTATAACCAAGGCTAATACTCCTTGCGGCTCCTGGCGTCTGCCGAATTTGAATAATCCTAAGCCCACCCATAAATCTGAACTTTCGATATAGATGGTCTTGGCGGTCGGTAAGCACTTCCGAGAAACATTAGTCTTGAGAGAGAGCCTGAACTCAGCAGGCTGTGATGAAAGTCTCCCAGTCACATGATTTCATATAGTGCTTCTCATTTTGTTTCTTTACAAATCTTTGGGGCTGTGCCTCTATGTTGATCGTGTATACTTCTCCGCGATGAGGAACCGGCATCGAGATTCATTGTTCGTTGATCAATGATTAGTTCGATCGAGAACCGAAATCATCTATGATTACCCTACTAGAGGAAGGCTCAATCTGATAGTTTGAAAGCCCAAGAAGCATCCAGATTCCAGATTCCAGAGATGATAACCGAAGGATTTGAGATTGAATTTCAAATCGACAAACTTTTTGTCCTTTTGTCCTTTGACATTCATTATGGCGTTGAACCTTCATGCTACAATTGAGAAAGGTGCAAAATTATCCGACACTCTAAAGAGCTTAAGATGACAAATTTGACTTGCTATACTGTTATGATCGGACGGCATTCTGGCTGTATAGAATAGAACCAGTGGTTCCGATACGAGCATTTCAATCATGTGACACGTCTTTTCGACTACATGGGGTCAATTCTGTCGAGGATGATCCCTTTGCAGAGTATACTCCCTAGTCCCAAGGAGGACATCCTTAGGTACATCCGTGAGTTCGTATCTTCGATGATGGACTTCTCGGGGTTCTTGTGAATCTTTTGCTCTTTGGCTCTTTGGCTCTTTGGTTCTTCTTCGAACCGAGAAGATGATGATGATGGAGAACCCTTGGTGAAGATCCGAACTAGCTCTTTTAGGGATTAGCTCACCTTATCCACACGTGCCCAGTGCTCTCCATGTGGACGGGCTCGACGGGAGAAAACAAGGCGGCACTCGTCACATTGAGAACATTTTATCACTTCATGTTGAGATACAAATCTCATACAATATATAATAAATATACAGCAAACCAAAGACCGCTAGTAGTTATCTAGATATAAGTATGTCTTTTTTTTCCAATTTTTATCCATGATAGGCAGTGATTATCTGAATTGATATCGAACATTGAAAAGATTGTAACCTTATATTTTGGGCATCTCGGTTCCTCCTTCTTCGTTCTGCGGGAGACGTGCGCAGTGCTCTCTCAGCTCAGCCCACTCATAGGTTCATCCAGCACACTCGCACGGCCAACGAACTGCATTTTCATCCGATATCTATTTCGTCCAAAAATAACCTCACAAATCACTTTGGCGGTCATGTCTTCAAGCTCATTGTCAAAGCATCAAGATTGCCGACCTCTGTCATCCATTGACCAAGGTCCAAGTTATTGAGATTCATCGCACTTTGGCAACAACTTCTCTTGAATCGTCTGAGCACGAACACAGATGCAAAGTTGAAAGCAGTCAATCGGCGTACTCGGAAATTTGAAAGAGGCTGAGAGTTTTTCACTCATTCAGCATATGATATGACACATGGCGATGAAAATTCTTCCTTCTCAGATCCCATTGTACTTGTAACAAATAGACATTCATTCATTTATCATCATCATTTGATCAGGAAGAAGATGATCCCTTTCTTCACTTGAAGCTCTCCTGTTCCCAAACTCTTCAAAGTAGCACGAGATTTCGTACAATCACCAGAGGTCTCCAACTATCATTGGGAGTGCGTGCTGCATACATTGTTCGAGTGGTAGTGGGAGTGCAGACATAGAGGGTTCATTGTTTGGTTTTGATACAACATTTGAATCATATTATCACACGAGCATCATGAGAGTACAAATACAGAGGATTCATTGTCTGGTTTTGATGCAACGTTTGAGTTACATTACTATATAAGCATTAGGGGAGTGCAGACACAAAAGGTTTATTGCCTGGTTCTATCACAACATTTGAACTATGATTGTCCCAACATACATCATGCAATCACTCTCATACTTTCATGTTACCACATAACCATTCGATTTAGCCTGGTAAAGACGCCCTACGCCATACCAATACTTTCCGTCAAAACCTCGGCACGATGATTTTCTTGCAGGGTTTAAAACATCTCAGGAACTGATTTGTCCAACATTTCCGACAAACACCACAAGTACCGCTCAGTAACTATCATTCGTTAGTTTAAAAATTGACACGTCGATGGAAGTATTTACGCAGCGGCAGCGGCAATGATTTCATGTCGTTTCGCTCGAGTGAAAGTCGACAATACACCTGAAAATATCAGAGTGAAAATCAAGAGCAACGCTATGAGGACCCCGATAAGTGGTCTTGAAGTGTTGAGATTACTTATAAACCACAGCAGAAAGACTGGCAGGATCAATAGAATTAAGACGGCCGCCAGTATTGTCAATGCAACCACCACGTTGACGCGTTCGGGACTGGAGAGGATGATATTGGAATCTTTCGAATCTGTTTTTGTTGAAGTTCCTGGCTGAGAGGTCAGTAGAGTTCGTCGCCATGAATTTGCTGCAGGTCAAACCATGGTAGAGAATATATACTGCAATGCAAGTCAGTGGTCTAAGTACTCATATATACCCGCTGGTAATACTCACTCTAGCCGTCATATTTTCAGGCTCATTGTCAAGCATCCAAATTGTCGACCTCTGTCATCTACCTATTCATCAAGGCACAAGTCATTGAGATTCATCGCACTTTGGCGAGGGACAAATTTTCTCGAAGTGTCCGAGCATAAACACAATCACTAAACATTCATGACTCATTCTTCAATCTGCGCAAGAACACCGATGATTTATTGTTGCACTCAACTAGAAACATTAATGTGACCACCCACCAGATATCACCTTCACTCAGCGCTCATCATTTATCTAACAATGATCCAAACTCTTTCTCCCACCATTCTCCTGTCTGTTGTTCATTCTCATATAATTTACCCTCCTGCAGCTGGCGGCGACAGACTTCCGACGTTTCCCACGAATACAACAAGAACTGCACAGTATCTAAACCGGTTTAGCATAGAAATGCAAGGAAATGAAAGAAATGGAACGTACGCAGCTGCGGCAGCCAGAACCTCGTGACGTTTAGCTCGAGTGAAGAGCGATAAAACTGCAGAGAAGATAAAGGTAAAAACAAGAAGAACCACAATAACTACACCAATGAACGAACTCGATGTTGATATATGATTAAGGTACCATAGAATGTAAACTGGGACGATAAGAAGTGTGAGAACTGTGATAAGCAAAATCACTGATACTACCGCATTTACTCGTTCAGGATTGAACAAAACTATGTTCGTTGTGGTAGGGTCTGTTTTCTGTTGGAGTTCCTAATCCAAATTCAAATCAGTACAAACAGATTTGAACTCACGAACATTATACGAACTACAGAAGTAAATATATACTAAGGAAATCTGTCAGTAATATACGCTACATCAATAAACATTACTCACCCGCGTCAAGCGGCATGGGAAGTTCTGTGGGATTTTTTCAACAGCGGAATCCAACCATGTATTTTCTCGACTTGGCTTGAGGGTGATGAGATCCTCTTTGGTGAGGATATACTGTTGCTCATCTCCGCAAAGGGGAGCCTCTCGATCAAAGTAATTCTTCAGTCTTAAGTAGTCCACCGTCATTGGCCGGTCGAAATTCGTTAAAGTTTGTGCGTGTGTCAAGAGCTGAACTTCATTGGTATCGGAATTATCAGTTTAGGATTCTTATCAGCCCATCACGCTGGACTCACCATATTCCTTGTACTTTTCCTCAACTGCCTCAAGAATTCCTTTAAGATCATTGCTTTCGGCGTTACAGACGTCTCTGGAGCGCAGCCTCGCGGGCCATCTTCTTGCATAACACCTGTCTATATGAGCAAGCCGATCCTCTAGCTCTCGCAATTCGTCCTGTTTATTGAGCAATATGCGTGCTTGTAGGTGGCCAAATCGTCGATACAACATGAATTGTTCATCACTATCTATGACCGCCGCGAGCTGTGGATAGCCTTGAGGACGCCGCTCAACTGTGTATAGATCAGCATGGGTTAAGCAATAGAACCCTCACTTCAAACTTACTCGTGCTGACGACACAGTCCTTTGCGTCCTTTCTACCTTTAACACCTCGCAAGTATTGAAGATAGCGTTCCGTCGTCTGACTTGGTAGCGATTGCTTGAATTGTTCCTGTGTAACACCTTCCAATCTGATTGGTTGCAATGTTTTATTGTCTAGGAAAGTGGCCATAACCACATCACGAACTCCGTGTTCCCCTTTCTCCATCAAGTCATCGTCATTAGTGTTGAGTGGTGAAGTAGTCATTGGGAATTCTCTGACAACCGTCTTGTTTCTTCAAACTTTTTAGGTTAATTGGGAAAGTGCCAGAAGTTTGTCAAGCCTGCGAGTCATGGTTGTTCATATACGAAGATTGCCCTTCGAGGCTGCAGTCCAATGACAACAAATTCCGACCTCGCACAAATGAGGCTATGTGCATTGTACATGGCATCTCGAAAATGTCACGAAGTAGCTGACCAATCACAACTTGATTAACACGGGAACTTGCATTTTTTGTATGGTACAAAATCAACGATGCTCAATTTGCCTGTCCGCTTATCTTATCCAAAATCGCATCATGCTCCGTCCTACTGCTTAAGTTTGACTCTGCGACCTTAGAGTTCTCGTGAACTTCAGTCTTGTCCTTAAAGTGATAATGGATTTTGTAAGTGTGCCAGACATGCTCTTCATTCCCTTTCGATGTCTCCATTTTTTCATTGCAAAAGAAAGGACCCGCAATCACTACTGCTTCGACTTTCCCTAATGGATCATCCGGATGTTCATAACATACGCGAGACCCAGCATGGAATTTCGCATTTTGGATGGCCCGCCCATCCTGTCTCTATGTTGGAGTTAGCTACATAATTGATTGAGGGTGTCAAGACTGTATCACCGCTGCATTCGTTGTATTGTAATGCTCGAGATCAGCAGGACCCGTCTGTTCGTTATCCATCGATCTGGCTTCCTCAGCCATATTTACTTCTACGATTCTATCAAGATCCGGATACATCTGCTAAACTACTTGCACTGTAGATGAATGCTTAAGTTGATGATCTCCAACTCTTTCGATAAATTTTTAGAGTGACTGTTCTAATTTGCTTGAGGATGAAGCTGATTTTCTAGTTTGCTGTTCACAACAGAGGAAATTGAATAACGAACGCCTAGAGTTGATATTCAAATGTAGCTTGAATGAGAAGAGTCTTCACATGAGGTGCACTGCGATCCTTCTTATACATGGACAAGGAAGGTATGATTCAACAGGTTTCCATTTCCTCAAAGGTTCAATCTTCCTTGGTGTTTGCCAAAGTGTCATATACAGCGTTGTATGAAAGATCATGACAACCATCAATCATTATAGAAATGTTATTCACCCATATTCAATATTGAGGCTGGTGACTCCTAACAAGTTCTTAGAGGCCTCTTGCTTTGATGCAATAGCTTGCAATCAATGAGGGGATTTTACTTCATTATCATTTCATTCAAACTACATTGACACCCAACACGGAGATGAGTTTCGTGGTTCGTTGAGGTATCTTCAAAGTTGTGCGGATTGAATCATCTCAAATTTCCAACCGCCCACAATTATGGTACCTCAATGACCGTTCAATTCATGAAAACACTAATCATTTCTTTGAGGTTCTTTGAATCAATCGGCATACAACATACATGGTAATTTTGAGTCATTGCTCTTTTCATACCACAATCAGTAACTCCCAAGGTGAGTAGCTTTGTCTATGATTTCAAATACAACGTTTTTTGTGTCATTCCGGCAACTCTCATTGCTATGCTCCAGCCTCTAACTCTCGACAAGGTGATTATTTGAAAGATTATGACTTGCAATGATATAGGGTGCACGAGTCACAGATTTGAACATTCCCAGGGAGTTTTCACTCTACTTGATATACATCTACGCTGGAACCAATATCAAAATTGTTTCAAACTGCTACTGTATACATTGATCTGATACCTTTCTCTAATTTTTCTTATCCATTCACAATGTTGAATCTCAACAAGCGACTCAATTACAAAAGTTCAATACTTCTTTGCCACACTTCATGCATTCGGCTATGCTTTATTCAATTATGAGTAGATTGTAAGATTATTCTACAAGTTATCAAGTGTTTGTAGAGCCTACTCGATCTACAATTGGATTAGGATAGGCTCTCTCAACCAGATCCGCCTCTGCCACTGGCCTATCCGAGAGACTAAACTGAGTCTCCCCATAATTCAAATATCTAACAAAATACATATGCCAGTTGTATCGACTAGTCGCGTTCTCTGCAACTACGATCCTTTCGCGTTGGCCTTCGCTGGCGAGAATAGGACCAGAAACCACGACTGCGTCCGCAAAGTTGTTTTCCCCTCGGATCCACATGACACGCGATAAGACGCAAATTTTCGCGTCGGGACAGCGTTCTCCTTTGTAAATTAGGGTGGGATCCTATATTGGTTAGTTTCATTGTGCATTGGGAAGATATGGGATGTGTTACCTCTGCATTTTTTTTATTGTAGTCGCGCAATTTTTCGTGGGGTGTCTTTCTTCTTCTCACTGGTGGCATGTCTGTTATTTTAGTATTGGTTTCCTCGTTTTTACTCCGAAATTGTACTTTTAGATTTATGCGCTGAATAGATATTACAGTGCAAGTCAAATGCTGGTAGCTTCAAGACAGACCAGATTTGCGAAAATGATGTTGATGGTATAAAGTTGAGCGGGTGGTGGAGGGCAATATATATCGATCGAGCCCCCTTGACTGTTTCTTAATCGTTGCTCAATGACACCTTCACATGGATCAGAGCAGTGTCTGCCAGTCATCACGCACCCTGTGAAGGTGTTTGACGTTTGCCTTACAATCACAAATCAGTGAGGTCATAAGTATTCAGTGGTACAGGAGGTCGATGTGCCATTCTTTGAGAAGGCGCATACTACGAGGATAGTTTACGGAACCTTATCTCATGGATCTTGGGCATATGACGTCCATACATCACAATTTGACCACGTACTGATCACTTAGCTATACATCTAAATACCTGGTGTGACTTCACATGATTGCCCAACTCGAGAGCTTCCATTTCTGTCTCGCACATTGTCTGTCCATCGACTTAATACCACATCAGTAACTATGAAGTTTCGATAGAATTGATATTTCTACAGTTGGGAAGGCTATGCCTAAAATTCACAAACATCACATGGCTATAATTCCATTCTTTGCCCAAACTATCTTACGCCCATGATATTCTTACCAAATCATAACATGGCCCATACAGTTTCTTATACCACCCCATTCTGAAAAATCCACGATATCCCATTCCAGTATCTATCTGAGCAGTACAGTCATCTATCTCAATAGTACAATTCCCTCAGAGATATATTTCAGTGACTTCAATAAGGTTCATCTCTTGAGGTTGCTTTGTCGCATCCGTTGCATCCATATATCTGACGCAATAAGTATGCCAGATATGCTGATCATGACCGAGAATACGCACCATTCTACAGTAAAGAACAGGTCCCTCCGTGATGAGTGCTCGAGAATTTTCTATGTCCACATCATCATCGCATGAGTAATACCATACTTGAGATCCGACCTGAAATTTTGCATCGGGAATGCGCACTCCGTTGTAGAAGAGGTTTGGATTCTGGGATTGTGTTATGTTATGTGTATTGCTTTGGTGTTGATTGGGAGTTATGGAAGTATGCTTACTCTTGCGTTACATTTATGGTAGTTGGCTAGGTTTCGTAGAGCTGCTGATTCACTCACCATGGTTTTTCGGTTAGGCTCTTCGTCCTGCGAGATTGAATAGTATGCCTATTTACTGGCGCTCGTACCGAGAACCTGTTTACCATGTAGGTGATAGGTTTCCACCGTCTTTGGAAATGAAAAATGGCAGTATTGAGCGATATGAATGTCTACCACAATATCAATGACCCAAGTGAAGTTAAGGAGAAAGATTTATCTACTCAAATTCCAAGTGACCTGGGTCGCAGGGGGGCATTGTTGCGATACGAGTGAATATATGCACGTGAGCACGCTAGTTCCACTAGCGTACGCATGTATTGCATATAGTCCTCGTAGCTCTAGAACCTAGAATAGATTAGACACAATATCAATAATGAGAAATTACAAATGGCACATATATGACATAGTACCAGCAATCCATCAACTCACAGTCGCAGGTCCAATTCCCAAAGGTGATTATAGAATCCATTTATTAATAGTACAGGTCAACAACCTGAATATTCATTCTCAAATTTCGGATACAATACAATACAATATTCAAAGTTGATGCAAAACATCAAACTATTAGAATCTACCGATCGGATTCATGGATCCAAATCTTTTGATTTCCTGTCTGCAATCCAAACTATTGGAGACTCTAAAACATTGATTCATGACGGGGCAGATACATCGGGAGGTAATTGGTCAAGTTAAGGGATCTTTACAATATGGAATTGTTTTGTGGGTATTTATATCATACACAGATCCACAACATGAACAACATGAGCAACATAAACAACACGAACAACATCACACAACGATGAAATGTATAAAATGAGTATTATTTTGAGGGAGGGAATGAAGTTCATACACATTCTCATTGCATTAGCAAGTCGAACTCTCTATCTACAAAACTTTCCCGCCTTATTTGGTTTTAGAAAGCTGAATTTCCTATGAAAACATGCTCGTTATTCTGGCTCAAATGTATGACTTCGTGACTCCGACCATTGAAGCATCTAGGATCATAAATCTCTACGATATTTATATGAAAATTCGTGATATCAGCAGGCTTTTGTGTTTGATTCGCAAACGCGTACTGGTCTTGTGTTATTGTCTGTGTGAGAAAAGTACAGCTGACGTAGTACCGACGGTGTAGGTCCTAATTGTCAACATTTTATTCTGTCTAAAGAGCTAGATTTGTACAGGAAGAAGCAATCCTTACATGTTGAGACTAGCCCTCTCGCTTAGTCTACTACAGTGGCCTAATGACTTAAGGTCATTCACCTACGTTCATAAAGTTGTTGCAAGCAGATCTGTTGGTATCAAGTGAGCTTCTAAGCGATCAAACTCCTCATTCGTGGGAGAAGAACGCTCATTTATATAATGCACAACTTACAGGCTTCAGTGTAAGACTATCTTTTAATTTAAATCTAAGATTATCGAAGGGAAACTGTAAAGACCGGTTCTTTTGACAACTTTTGTGCCAGGCTGAGAAATTTTTCGCAATGCCCGATCCATCAAACGGCTTCGGTGGTCCTCCAGCTCCATCACCACTCCATGATCCATTCGCAGGCAAAGTGTTTGAGGTCAACACTCTTGTGTATTGGACTAACCCCACAAACTTAATTTGGATACGCTCGGTACCTGTCTCGATCCGCGCCACCATTTTGAAGAAGCATGAAAACCCCGTTATTCCTGCATCTTCTTCTACATATGTTGGTCAAGCACGGAGAATTGCCGACGCGAAAGTGGACGATGTGGATGACTGGTATGATATCATGTTATTTAATGGCGCTACAAAGTATAGAGTCAATGGCAAAGAGTTAAGCTGGCGTCCAGTATCGGAAGGGTTGGAAAATAGTCATTAGCTTGGGATTTTGTAGTATGGTTTTGAATTGTTTGGTAGCTTTGAAGACAATGATAATCACTGGGATCCTGCTTCTATGCTTCATCTTCTTCATGTAGATATCTGAGGATACCCATACTTAGAGACCAAATATGTACATCCTAATCCGTCTTTCATTAACGTTAAAATCCCTTCTTCCCGAATCTGCACAACCTTGCTCTCAAGGCTCTATGTTCTCATGGCGTGTATGCTTTCATGAAGTGTGTCTTACACGATCTGGTTAGAGGAAAAACTGTTACAAGTGAAGTAGAATAATCGACGTTTTCTTTTAGATAAAAGAATGCTCAAACTCCTTGGAATACTTGAAAATCCATATAACTCATCAAGACAACAAACACTACCTTAATCTGCCTCCTATTGAATCGGTTGTTGATCAAGTAAAATCAATATAGTGTACACGTCAGCCAGAATATGGCACCCGCTTGCACCTGGTAAGCTCACAAACCCCATAATATGACTCCCCATGATTTGAATAAGGGTTCGTTAACACGGAGGGTGGTTGTGGTCATCATGCAATTTGTGAATTGGGAAGAACATAATGACAGAAGTTTGGCTCCTGAATGGAGAATGATAGTGGTGTGCTTACAATATCTCTTGTAGTACGATGGAGTCAACCTTCAAATTCAAACAATTCACTGTTGTAATTTTAAGGCATTCACTTATATAAGAGGGAATCTAGGAGCCAAATGATTATAACTAAAAGTAATATTACCTTGGTTCACTAGAAACTCATTGAATTGCTCTTAAGCTCACGAGAAATTGTAAAAACACAGGGCACTGAAACTTTTCAGACCCAAAAAATTAAGCATCCATTTCGCGCCGACCCCAAACTCCTTTCATGGAAGAACTCTTTTCGCGCTCACCAGGAATTGGTCCCTCGGCTGTTCGTCATACCCTTCACTGATTTAATACCCTGTGTCTAGATATAAACTCCAGCTAACATACTGAAGGTTCCACAATCTGCGCAAGCATTTAAAACAGGCGACATACTCTTTTGGACCGGCCATAAAGGAACTACACCTCCTCCCTCGCCACAACCACCATCATCTCCCTCTTCTTCGCCTCCCTTAATCAACAACTCAAACGACAATGCTAAAATTCGTGTTACTGTGATTAAGAAACACGAAACCGTTATTGCGGCGCCACGTTCAAACCGAGGAGCAAATTTGAACGGAACTTCGACTATCAGTACCAGTAGAACTATCAAAACCGAAGAAGTTGGCGTGTTTTATGATATACGAGTCGACGCGGGTACGATAGTGCAAAAGGTCAATGGAAAGAAGTTGACATGGCTCTGAGTATCAGATTCGGTCGGAATCGCGGTTGAGTAGAGGATGTTAATGCGGAATAGCAATATGGGTTGATCTAGTCTTGTTTAAGAATCGTAGGTCTTAAATACATGGCTGGGTTTGGAACAATAGAAGTCGTTGATTTTTGATGCCATTTATAAAAGTTTTTGTTCTTGACCGGTTGTGATTTTTATATTGTGATATGCGTTGTTCATCAAATGCTATTACGAAGTTTAATTATATATAAAAACCGTTTCGAATTAAGTTAATAAAAGCAATTTCAATATTTTTTGATGATTGAATGTTCCAAGGCTTATGATTGTTAAACTACAGTCTAGACTATCAGACACCCTGGTAATGTCACCGACATCAGCTCATTTGTATAATTGGACTGTGATTGCCATCAAGGTGCCCCAGATATAGGCTCAAATTTCTTGAAAAGTCCTGCTTTGACGAAGTATGAGTGTTCCTGAGCAATTTTGGAGGTGAATTACTTGTATGTTTGCACTTCCAGCTAGTGATTCAGAGTTGTCAGTTTGTAAATAGTTGCTAATTATGCGTTTTGCAGACACAGTAAATCCAAAGCGACTCGAGAGCGTAACAATCTTCAGTCATATAAGTCAGAACTTACGTGTAGACAAGAAGGTGCCGTAACAAAAGATCAATATCTACTTGTTTCCAAAAAATACTAGTCAAATTTTACCATCTTCTAGCACTACTAGATGTTTTCAATTCTAATTACATCAAAAATATCACAATCGAAATCTCTCGCCATAATTCCAAACTCTGACCAAAAACCCCTGATGGGCAATTCCTGCTCTAATTGTTCTGATGACACATCCATTCTCCCATCCGTCCGTTTACCCCCTACTCACTCGCGAAATCTCAACTAACGAAGTTCAGGATCCTACAAAAGTAATATTCAAGAGAGGTGCTCGTGTTCATTGGACCGGAAAAGGAGAAACGTCAACAGCACCTACATCTGACATTCAAACTGCATCAGAGATTAGCAACGTTACCATGAACCGAGACTTGACATCGGAAATTCATTCGGGCATTGGTGCTTCCGCTGACGATGCTAAATTCATTCCCGCTACCGTGAGATCGGAGCGCATAAGAGAGGAAATCTGTCCCGAAGAAGGGCGGGAAAATTTTAACATTAGGTGTTGTTATATGATAAAGTTGGAGAATGGGGAAGTGAAGAAGGTTGAAGAGGGACAGCTGCGTCAAATTGCAAAGGATCGATAGGGCTCCGTTGAGCTATGGCACACTTTCTCTAGATATACCACAATACGAATTGATATCTCAGAGCAAATAACCATTTGAAATTGTTGAAATTGGAATGGTAGATTTTAAAACAACCAAGTCAATAGCCGACAATCGATTCAATCTTAAATTAATACATTGTTAATTTTTCACTCACTTGATCAAGATCGATTAGCAACTCTAGTATTTCACGACGAAGAGTAGCTAAGTACATGGAAGCATCATATTGAGATTGAAGAAGAACATTGTTGATTTCGCGAAGTTAAATATCCTTCAGAATATCAACTACATACAAATAATCCCACGCCGCTCTCGAGAACCCCCTTTAAAGCATCGCTAGAATCTCCCAACTTAACACAAACATCTAAATTTCAAATCTCCTGATCTCCCGAAGATGATTTGTTCCTAATAAAAACCTTCAAATCTTCCTCCCTAGCCCTGCTCATCACCATTTCACTAGTCGAGAATGGAGGAGGCCCAACCATGTACTCAAACCCCTGAGTACCTTCAATTCGGTTCGTTCGTATTATGACGTATAGGTAATTGCCATTGGTAGTCCATTGTGCGTGATCTCCGGGGAGATAGGGCGGAAGTATGCTTGGGAGCGCACTGTTCGACATAGTGATGCGGTATGTTGTCTCGTTAGAATTTATCTGATTGCTTCGATTTGAGTTGGGTTCAAAACCAAGAGGGATATGAATAGGAATATTCACGATTATGAGCGCAAAACTTTTATTCTTATATGGGAAGAAGATGAACGAGCACACATCTGTATACATGACTCAGAGTTTCAAACACCGATTTAAAAAAAAATCGGCGTTTGTGAAAACATTGTCATCAGACCTTCATCATCAGTAGCAATACAAACATCGGCATGTAAAAGGTTAGTCACTATCCTCGACTTAGACTCACAATGATAATAGACTTCTTCATCACTGTGTACACATGTAGGCAAGACATACACTCCATCAGAAAGGTTTGCTCGCATGCTTCTAAACACATGAAATATCACAAAAAGAGAAAATCGCGTAGGAATTTCATATCACTTGCTCTTCGTCAAATCTCAATTTCAACTCACATGAATTGCATCTAAGCGACCCCTCCCGTATCATGTAGAATTGCCACACTACAGGTATCTTTACTCTTTCCTCCTGATCATGAACGGTTGGTACCGACACATTCGCATCTGATTAAATCGCGTTTGTCGGCTGTCCTTCTCGTCCGATTATGAATAGAATGGCACATTTCATATGGCCGGTAGCTAATCCCGGGGATACCACATCAGATGTATGGTTTCTTCCATCCGATACCTCTTGTTCCCCGGGCAGATGGTACTTCAAAGAGGAACACTGTCTGCGAGATCACTTGAGAAACACAATTGCTTTGTAAAATTGATATGATTTGAGAGATTCAGAGTTCCTAGAATATCAGAACTACATAAACATAAAAACCTGACATTAATTTAAAATATGATACAACTTTCGTACAGATCCCAGCCCTAGAATCAGAACCTCCCTGTCAATCGCCATCTAGCATCTCGCTTCAAGCGCCAACGTCTAATCCTTAAAAATCTCATATTAGCTTGGTGTCGAATATGTTTCGCCGCATCTGGATAAGGGAACATTTTTGTCCCTGGTAGACAGTTATCAATCTCAGCTATTGCCTCTTCCAAGCTTAGAGGATTCAGAATTCGCGCTTGTCGATTCGCTTTAACGGTGGATCTTCCCGGTCCATAGAGAATGATCAAACGATTAATAACTGCTCTTCTGATGGCGTGTGGTTCGATCTCTACGCCCATATGGTGGAGTTCTCGCAAAAGTACAATACCGTTCGTGATATTGTATGTTACTTTATCACTCGCGCGTACAAAGCCTGGAACCTTTGGCGATGGGCTCGCTAACGCTCGTTGAAAACCCCATTCCACAATGGCTCTTTGCAGACTGGGTGGGAAGAGACGCTTGAGAGGATGTTGATGGTGCCACTTAGGAACTAGATCGTCCGGAAGTTGCGTGCGATCTCGAATTCGTAGATGGTTTGCACCAGGTAGAAGATCATGATTTTTGGAGCCATACCAGGAAGCTAGAAACATGCACAAATTGTGTAACTCTTTTTCGCGGCCAAGCATCCCTAGTCGCCGAATGATTTCGGTCCAATGATGTACTGGAACTGATGAGCCAGATGTCATGATACCTGTCAGAATCTTGGTAGCCATAGTTACATCATCGAAATTATTGTGCTTGGGATCCATTACTGGTCGCCGACCGCGCCGACGTGGTCGCAAGAGTTGCCGCAGAATACAGGATATCGAAGTCGGTTTTACCGGTATATGATTTATCCGCATATCGGATAATGTCTTCAGCACAGCATTCCATTGGTGTCTGATAACGCAAATCCTAAGGTGTATGTTGTAAACGTCAAAATCAGGAGTTCTGCTCCCGACTAATCGTATGGCCATCGCTTGTCGGAATTCGGTTAATTGTTCTTTAGCTGCGTACGAAGCCAAGAGTTTCTCTTGGAGTATCCAATCATCAAGTGCTGCAGGATGCTGGTCGCTGTTTACTAATGCGTTCACATATTCTTGATTTCCCTCTCTCGCAAAAAATTCCACGGCCTTGACAAACTTCGACTGACCAGGAGATATACCAAGATCTGCGAGCTGATCGAGCCTCTTAATGATAGCTTTAGTATCCGGATCCCGCAGAGCAATAGATTGAAAAGATAGGGGCCCAATTTCCTTAACTCCCAGTGCGTGAATAGATTGTATGGATACATCTAATGGCACCCAGGTTGTAGCAAGCCATCGAGCTCCCAATTCGTCATCATATTTCTTAGGTTTAATATGAAAGACTTCACCATGAATAAGATTCATCATCTCTCTAGATATACTTTGAGTGTCTTTAAGCTCATGCTCTAGACCAGGAGGTATGGATATCCCTGCATGTACCAAGCTGCGGGCGACCCGAAGAGCCAACGGGCTTTTGAATTTTGTCAACAGTCGAATCAGATCTTCTGTAGGTCTTGCAGTTTTTGGAAAGTCTTTTTTCTGAAACAGCGAGAAGTGCCATTTGTATGCAGATGAGTATTCTTCTCGGTGATATAATGGTACCATGATGCTGGAATATGATACATGAAATTTACTTCCTTCATAAATCTTCCGCAGAGCTTCGATATCTCCCCGAGAGTAATCACTCTGAAACATAATTTCTCGAAAGCTTTAGCCTCTGGTGAATGATGCACCATTAATCTTCGATGCCATTGAAATGCCTCGGCGCCTCTGCCACTCATTAAAAGATGATACATGAGCCTCGTGTAAAGTCCATTCCAACGTTGACCGGTTTGTTGCAGTAGACCATCCGCATACCGAATAATGCTTTCGAGCACAGCTTTATCTTCTAGGCCTAAATCTAAAAAGGCCCTCCACATTGTCCAAGATGCCAAACCCTCGACTGGTAATTGGATGTTCCTAGTGATTATTGCTTCCCAAATCATCCTCACTCCCTCATCGCCATAAATTCTTTGCCTGTATACTAAGAGCACCGCCCAAAGTTCAATATCTTTCTCATAAATCGGGTTATCGACTAATCGTAGTGCGCTTTTCCGAGCCCTTTCGGATACACGCGATTCATATTCAAGTTCACCAGGTGTGAAGTAATTTTTCCATCTGTTGTAATTTTTGGTAGTCATCGATTTCGTATCGGCATGAGGCATGACTGTGTGGGAGCCATTCGGAGCTCTTTTCGAAACCACATGCCGTACGGCTGGTTGGGCGGTGGCAAGGCTATCATGTTGCGAGTTATACTGATTGGCAGCCTCAAGCCCAATGCTGACACTTGCGTAGTTTCGATTGCATCTCTTACCAGCACAATCATATTGAATGTTGGCGGACGGCGGGATATTCGATGCGTGTACTAGATATCGAAGGAGATTCAATGATGAATATCTAGAGATGAGCCGTTGTAACGCAGGGCGCATTATGATGCGCCGTCCCTTGAGATTTCGGTCAGATACTTATACAGATCCATCACTGCCATAGAAAGTATCGCATGCTTCTTATTAAAGCTTACAAGTTAATCGAGCATTGTCTTTCTTCAAAATATTTTGGGGCTGCTTTGGAAGTTGAAAATGCTTAGTCATAAACACTAGCGCGGCTTTGAATCCGAGCTTCCTGCGAATTCAACATCGAACCACTTCCTCGAATACCCCAAACAAACCGCAGTAACGCCTTGAATACAGACACAATGGCTGGGTAAGTAACAATCCTAAGTCTTCACAGGGCCGTGGTATATGTCGAGAGGTTGCGGAGATTATGGCTACACCCGACTCAACCCTTCACCGAACCTGCGAGAAATTGTTGCAAGACCATTTACTGACTCTTTCAACCCAACAGCTACAAACTCCGCGAGAACCGCGTTCCTTACTACCAGGCGCTCTTCCAAGAAGGTGCTAAGAAGCACGTTCGTCAATGGAACCAAGTACGTAAATTGCTCTCTATTCCCAGGCATGGGGGTGGGGGTAGAAAATACCTATGGCTATAATGAAGGACAATTCTGATAAGTTATGCAGACTTCTCGCAGCAAGATCCTGCTCTACCCATACTACGTCGCTCTTTGGGGAGGTTTCGCCGGTATGTATAGCATTCTATAAGAGGCAGGAACGGTTTGACTGATATTGGAACAATAGGATCTATGTACATGATGTCGAGAATGGTTTTTGGACACAAGACTTGGTTCGGAAAGGGATAGAGGTTGCGAGTGAAACGACAGAGTATGTGGATGCTTGGGATCTCGAGGAGCGCGGCGGTGTACATTGAAGTCAAAGGATAGATCAATTTCATTATACCTCGAATACTTGGCGACAAACCCCCATGGAAATGCAACACCTTACTGGCCTCAATGATATATGTACCTCCTCAGTCCCACGTCAGAACAATCATTGTGCAAGGAGTCATTTCAAATTTCAAGATTTTTGTGAAGTCTCCTCTTCAATTTTCGTCTAATTATCTCATACTGTGGAAAAATGACGCTTCTTCACAACAATACCTACTAGGTAGTCCTACATCACAAGTGTGTGAGATATTCAAGTTTAACATTGGCTACACATGTTTCTGAGCGTGCCTGACCTCATGTCGCATCATCGAAATGGTTCAATATTTTTATCCTGGTATTGGTTCATTCCAAAAATTCTTCTTGTGGGAAGGTAGATGATGACGAGCGATTAGACACTTTCTAGCAAGTAAAAGGCTGTTCGGTCAATGTCTTCACCGTTCATACACAGTGCTACATTTGAGTTCAACCTGAGTTCAATAATCGAATCACATGATCTGATGATCAGTTCCACGCTACTATAAGAACAGCCCAGAAGCTAGATACATCAGATTGTACACTATACATAGTAATCTGATGTAAATTACACAGATTGTTCTCAGAGACCTTGTTCTTTGGAATATAAATACAAAAAGGAACTTCCTCATGACTTCCAGACCCCTTCCTGAAGATTCAAGAATCCCTAGATCGTATAATCTATTACAGCGAGAGAGAAACAATACCCCCTTTTACGATATGAATGATATTCGCAAAATATTGTTGTCATGGTTTTCTCGCTGGCTCTGAACATAAATCTAAGCTAAGCTAACAATAAGCTTAAGTAAAGGTTCTTTTTAGAATGTACTAATAATCTCCATTTCGTTTGTCAAATACATTACCCTTGCCCCACCATTACTATTGGTTAAGAATCACAAACAATATCATAGACATTTCAATCAATATTTATCTCCATTGTAATCGTGATTACCTTCCTTGTATTCACTACTCCGAGTCGGTTTATCTTGTGAACATGAACGAACAAAACAAGCCACTTCTTACTATTCACGATCTCCTGGCGCGCGAGGAGCCAAGCCTACGACGTGCCAACTTACCATTTACCTACCGGGTTATCGCCTATGTTGCCACTACCCATGAATTGATGAGGCGCTTCTATATAGACAAGCCGGTGGGGCTTTTAATAAAGTCAAGCGGCATATGCGAGGGGGCTGTCAAGCCATATTTTTGGTAGGCATTAGTTACAATTTTGCTTATCCAGCAGATACTTATACATACGTTTTGGCTATTTGCATGCAGATTGTATTTGCCCAAACGCATTCCATATTATGCTCCAACGCTAACAAATATACTATAGCTTCATACATGGCATAGTCAACATTTCGATCATCCTTATGCCCACATCATTTGCACAAGGTCACGAGGAGATCTCATACCTTTGTTCGTGGATTCTCACTATCAGTCTATTGCCAGCTAGTTTCTATACTAGGTGGGATGAATGGAGGCTCTTGAAGGAGGAACTAGAGGAGGAGATAGAGGCGCACGTCAACTAAAATTAGTACCAAGATGAAATTAAATCTGACTCTTCCTCTATCAATCAAGCTTCATCTCGGCTGATTGAATCACACTGTGAACGAACTTGTTATGATATCGATCCGGAGCTGAGGAACTGACATCGAAGTGTCTTTTGCGTCTCGAATTTCGTAATGTCTCGACCCAAGCAAATTCCTTTCGTTTTTCTAAAACTCGCCTCCCTTCATCTTCACTCTCCTTTAATGCACGCGCCATCATACCCTTCATCCAGTTGCTTTTAGTGTTTGTGCATCGATAACATTCAACTCATCGCTTCAAATAATCTTACTGCAGCATCCAAAGTAATGATCATTTATCTCCTACTTTACTCTCATCGCATTCCTAGCCCAAGGATTAATATACATCCTCAACACGATAGTCGCTCTATACTCACCATACTCGCTGACATCTCAACTCTTCGAATTCGTCCTTTCCTATGCTTTGGCTACAGTAAGGGGGTACCATTCTATCAACAAAATCATGGATTAAATGTCTCGATTGATCGTCAAGAAACCATGAGAAACAATCAACTTGGAATCCCTTCTTGCTCATTTCGCAAAAATCCCACTTCTTCACCTCTCACTTCCTCACCATCCATCTACGCTCCTCTACTACCCTCCCTGTCCCACACATAAGCTGAAAACCCTTTACTCGTTACACATTAACAAACCCCTCAACTTCGCGTCTGTCCACCGCGAGTGCCATGTTTCTACGAAAACCCTGACAACGCACAAGCCATATCCGTTTCCATTGGCCGCCATGGATACATCGCGTTTATTTTGTGCTCATACAACTCCTTCGCCCATGCAATTTTACCATCCCTCACTTTACCACCTACTTCTCCTCCAAAACTCACCTATAAGCCCAAAGGAAATACATATAAGTTCCCTCCCCATCCATTCAATTCTTTCAGGGCTCTTAAAAATTTCAGGGGCGTTTCGAGGTTTCTGGACATCCATAGTCTATTACAAATCCACAGTTCCCAAGCAGCCTAACAGCCAAACTCCACACGACTTAACAAGATTAGCTAATGACCATAGAACCGGGCATG
Organism: Botrytis fragariae; assembly: GCF_013461495.1. Taxonomy (NCBI): domain Eukaryota; kingdom Fungi; phylum Ascomycota; class Leotiomycetes; order Helotiales; family Sclerotiniaceae; genus Botrytis; species Botrytis fragariae. The sequence continues at coordinate 1,581,113 of NW_023500997.1, forward strand.
ACGGTCAGTACATCTCCAGCGCAGTATATAATATCTTACACGAACATTGAGTCAGCAATACCAACCATCTTCCAACTAAGTTTCGAATATCCAAATTCGTTCGGGTAATCATTGCAGACATATAAAATCTTTTCTTCTTGAAGGTTCGAATAGCAAAAATTCACAAACTTTATATCAAGTCACATCACATTACGCAAGGTCTCACCCCATGTCTCTGGCACATCCTTCGAACATGTACAATTTGATTTAATTCAATTCAAATTGTCCCATTATCCCTGCCACCCATTGTATCCGCAAACCATGGTATATTCGACAATCTTGAATTTTGCATCTTTCGTTTTCTGATGCGATAAAAGCTCCTCCCCGCTTCATTATATCAGTACATATCCTACATCCCCAACTTCGTGATCACCAACCCTGGAGTAGACATCTAATTCCAATCTTTAAACTCCCTTCCTTCCTTACCGTCTCAAGCACCTGCACTATCCTGTCTCAACATTTCCGCAACATCCGCATCTAACCCCTCCATAGCATCCCCTCCCATATCCGGAAAATCATCATTCAACTTCCTCTTCTTAATGCTACTCATCGAGTTGCTGCGTCCATAACTAGTAGAAACACTACTTAGCAAATCCAAACCGGAAGTTGGTGACATGGACATAGATTGGGATGTGTAAATCGAACCATTAGTAGCAGCCGCCGAGGAATTGAGGTCAAAGTCTGGAAGTGACTCTTGTTGAGTGGGTTCTTCCTTCATGGGGCGCAATGGAGGTGATAGAGGTTCAACTTCCGGACGGTCAGGTTCGGATTTAGGAGTACCCATTTGGTTTCCTGGACTGCCATCTGCGGGTGTACTCTCGCTGCTGTTTGCGAAGCCCCGCATAATACTGTCTTCCACATCCCTCTTTTTAGTGTCGATTTCATTACGTCGCGAGGAGAGCAGATTGAGCTGAGCCTCTTCTTCGGCTAGGGCATTACGGTTTGTCTCTAGCAATTTCTCCAATCCTTCGATCAGCAAGTTACGCGATTTGATAACTTCAGCCACAGCTCCTTCCGCATTTGCCAAAGTCTTGAGGAGGCCATTGAGTCGAGCAGCATGGACTGGCGGAGACGGAGTTGGCGTATTTGGACCTGTGAGCTTTTCGTAATCATTGTTCGCAGAATTCGTAGAAGTCTTTGTAGAAAGTACCAATTTGGATATTGTTTGTTGGGGTCCTACAAGGGGTTGAAGTTCGCTTGGCGCCGACGATGAATTGTTGGAGAAAAGGGATCCGCCCAATCCTTTCCTGTTTGAAGATCTTGATTTCTCTAGTTCTGCGATTATCAGTATAAGCTATTTCATACCCACAGACCGACTTACCCTCGATTCGAGCCTCGACTGCCTCTTGTATAGGAATCTCGAAAATCTGTCTCTGTCTCCAAACTTCCACGACTCTCTTCAGCTTATTTTGAACATCGCTTGTAGCTCCCTTATAAGCTGTGGCTGTAGCCTCTGCGATTACGGGAGAAAATGCAATGAGGAAATCATCCTTGCGCCGAGCTTTGGATTGTTGTGCGACTTCTGTGAAAGACATAACCATTAGACATGACCTAGATAAATGGACCATATGTTTGCACGTTTTGGGGAGATAAATTCGAGTTAAAATGGAGATAACCCACCGTTTGCGAGGTATACCAGATTCAATCTTTTGTTGCTTCCAGAATCCTTCAATTTTTGAAGCCAAAGTTGTCCAGTACGGTCGGCATATCTCCTAGACAAAGGATAAGCACATTGAAAAGTCGGCGAGGTCAATAACATCTGCCTACCTATGAAACATGATCCATTGCGCAACGGTGACCTGAAGATCAGATTAGTCGGCCTGTCATTACCTGGGATCCAAGAACGGTACTTACAATACTCTCCTGTGTCTCGTTCAAAGCGGAAAGTTTTGCCAGAACTGCATCATCGTTGTAGGCCATGTTTCTTACTTGGGACTTGGTGGAAAGGAATGGCGAGTATTCAATGGAGTTTTTGTTTGTATTCAAGTGTTTGCTTGTCGGCGTTTGCTTGCTCAATTGAATTTACAAGGTAAAAGAACGGCTTTGTTATACACCAGCAATCCAGATATCACTTATTAAATGGCGAGAATCAGTTGATAGAAAGATGAAAATTTCTAGAGATAATCTCCAGATATTGATGATCTTTTATGTCTACTCGATTTGATGTGAAAAGGGAAAACTCAGTTGAATTGTGAGTTCTTATGTTGTTTGCATCTGGAGTTCCTTCTCAAGCTCTCCAAATAATCCTTAGTGTCGGTAACTTCCGTACTAGCACCCCCCGGCTTTAGGCGCATGTGTAATTGGCATTTGGTATCATCGTATTAGGAACAGACAGCTTGCGATTTCGAATCAAGAGTTACACATAACCAATACTTTAGATTTCAATATGGCTGATAGATTCCCTTCTCTTGAGGACTTTGACTCTGGTGGTAAGTTCACTTTTGAGAGATTAAATGAGAAGTAGTGTGTACGCTTTATTAACAACACGATTTACAGCGCAAACAACTCAAGGCGACTCTACTTTCGAAGGAGGTGCCGATGATTTCCTAAGTCGTGAGAAGGCCCTTTTGGGTGACGATGCGGATCAGTTTGCTACTGGCAATGACAATGCCGCATTTGTAGAGGATGGTGATGATGATTTGTTGGGTGGAGGTGGAGGAGAGGATGTTCATGAATTCGAGAGTTCTTTCCCTGCCATTGATACTCGCAATGAGGTATATCATCTTCCCATTACTAGTTCGTTTTCAAGGGAAGCTAATACTCATAAAATTAGAATGTTTCACCAAGCGGACAAATCACCAGCACATACACCAATTACCAGCCCCAAGTTTCCGATGAAGAAGAGCCAGAGGTCATCAAGCAATGGCGCGAACGTCGAGATCTCCAACTTCAAGCCCGCGAGGAGAGATCTGAAGAAAAGAAGCAAGAAACTATCAAGACTGCCCAACAAAACATTGATGATTTCTACGAGAATTACAACACCAAAAAAGAGAAGACAATTGCGCAGACTCGTCGTGAAGCTGAGGAGTTTTTAGCAAGCAGAGAAGATACATCCGCCGGTGGAACTAGCTGGGAGCGTATCGCAAAATTGGTTGATTTGAGTGGAAAGGGTGCTAGAGGTGGTGCAAATGGTACTGGAAAGGAGAAGTTCAGAGAACTGTTGATGAGCTTAAAGAAGGACGAGAAGGCGCCTGGTGCTACTGGATATTAGAGGGTGTTGGTTGGGTGGATTGGGTGATCTCTCTATGGACTTGTAAGATCGTGCAAGATGGTTGTTTATTTCGTTCAAGAATTGCCTAATCGGATCTTCTGGGCAAAGGGGCGTTAAAAATGAATGGCACAGACACGCATACCTATTAAAGACTTGTTTATAATACCTAACATTGCTCCTAAATGCTGGACTTTGAACTGTGATTACTATTTACTCATTGAGAAAGTTATAATACCATTGCTGGTTTCAAGCTATTCTTTAAATTGCACGGCGTGTTTCCTTTTCATACCACTTCGTTAATTCCTTCACAATCTACCCCTTCCCCTGATCCAGATACTTATTCCGGATCACCGTAATTCTCATCCAACGCTCTTTGCCTTTCCTGTTCCTCAAATTCCTTTAATGCAGCCTGTCCTTCCTCGGTTGTGGCATCAATAATTTGTTCCTCAAGTTGCAACATACCGCCCTAGATATGTGTTAGCAGGTCATATGAACACAGATACTACGATATGAACTTACCTCGCTGAGCTGGCCTACAACTTCTTCTGCTTGTTCGACACTCATTTTGCCCAATACTTTATTGACTTCATCCAAGCTACCGCTTTCCAGAGCTCGTTGCAGTCCAGGTGGGAATGCATCGAATAGTTCTCTCGATTTAACTACCTCTGGATCCTCACTCGTTGCAGGTGGAACAGTAATGTTGATAGTGGTACCAGGATCAACAGCATGAAGTTGGATTTGTTCAACTCCACCTTCAGTGCCCTCTTCAGCTGCTCTCTGCTTCTGGATTTCCCTAGCTCTGGTACGGACTCTATCAAATGTTGAGTTGACATCATCGAAGAAGACCTTTTGGGCTTGGTGGCCTTTGGTAGTGATACGCTTAAAGAACAAGCCAACACCATCTTTTCCTAGGGCTCTGCAGTATTGAAGTAATAGAGCTTGATGAACACATTGCCTAGCATAGTCATCCTTGTTTGCGATTGCGGAGTTAAATGCTAAAACAAGTAAACCATCGGTCTCTCTTTCTGCTAGTACTGACGGATTCGAGGAGATATACTGAAGACATGTACGATAGTCACCCATCTTTATTTCTGCAAATTTCTTTCCAAGCTCGCTAGCTTCTACGTCATCATCTTCTTCCTCTTCGTCTTCATCAACGTCTGCATCGGCTCCCGAGGATTGTTCGCCGGGCTTCGAGCCATCCTTATTGGCGAGGGCATGAGGATTCAGGACTTCTACAGCTTGAACCTTCTCTTTAGGCTTCTTCGATTCTGTGGCCGTTGGTTTTGGGTCTGCCTTTGCTACAAAGGAGCTGTCAAATCCGGTATGTATACTCTCACTAGTAATCTTCTTGCCCTCCTCTTTCTCTAAAGTCTCCAGTTCGACCGCAAGTTGTTTTTGAAGGTCCTCAACCCTTTCTTGATGCACTTTGATTTCGGCGAGATACGCCTCGAATCGATTTTCTGGTTTGTCCTCGTCGACCTTTGTTTTAACTTGGTCAATAAGCGCTGCCATCATCTTAGAGTATGTTGGTGGTGCCTCCTTGACATGAGTATGTACTCCTTCTGGAGGTGGAGGTGGAGAATCATCTTCGCCAGTTGATTCCATCAATGCTTGAAATGCAAGGTCATCCGGACGTTTATCAGTTTGAGGACTGTAAGATTTTAAAGCAACAAGAAGGGCGTTTATCCTCTTGAGAAGTCCATCGTTGACGATTCGCTCATACTTGTAGGTATCTATTTTATTCTTTCTCTCATATCTCTGCTGATGAATTTGATTTTGCTTTGCTCGGATGAACGAGCGCTTATCAACATTAGGGTGAACTTCAACGTCTGAGTCGTCGCTCAACTCGAGTGCATCCTGATATTTTGTCAGCCTTGAACCTTCAGCCTTTCGAAGTGGGGGATGGACGACGATGAGGGGTGTGTGTTCCAATATTGTATATGGAATGACCTTACCCATTTACTATAGTTTATCGGCATGTTGGCGATAATTTAGAAAGTATTCGTGATTGTACTTTTTCAATATTCTTGAAGTTGTGTTGTTGAATATTCTTGAAGCTGTTTTCAGAATTCCTTTCTATCTTTATAACTCTTTGAATCGAATGTTCTACAACAATTATCCTTTGCGCCCAAACATTCCAGCCGAGCTCCAGCCAACAGCGTCAAAATCTAGCCCCACGTTTAGCTTTCGTAAGCCGTGAATAAATGTTGTGATTGGCTGAATGAATGTTGTGATTGGAAGGAAGCGATGACGGAAACTAAATCTAGTAATAAATCTAAATATGCTCCTAGGAAATAATGTTACCCGTTTAGAAGGAAAACCTTCAACCTTCGATTATTTTCAACTCGTTTGAATCATTTATAATCTTGATACTCCCACGCAATAATGACAGTTCGGCGATTATATCTTTCACAGCTTCATCGGTGAATTCAGCGGATGTAGTACACAATCCGTGCATCAAAACTTAACAATGCGGCGCACCTTGACAGTAGGCAATGGTTGGGGAGGGGCCTCAATCTGCGATATAGCTTTTAAGCAGGTTGCGAAACCCATTCCAGCTCCCGCAGCTTCAAGATGGACTCCCTCCGGACCTTCTCTGGTTGCAAAACGATTTTCATCCGGCTTCAAAAATTCGCCATCGCCATTGAGCCCCGCGTCTAAGCCAACCCCACAACTATCTACAAGTCGTCTTCTCCAACAATCAAGAATTGGGTTATCATCTCAATGGCGGCCGGCAATATCTCAACTACGACCTTTCAACAGTGCATCGCCTTTGCAAGATTCCCCAAAGGGCTCAGATAGACAGGATCATATCACACGAGAACGACAAAGGCGCGAGGAAGAGGAGGAAGATAATATTGATGAACAAGGAGATTTCGCACGAAGTGAGAAAGCCTCTAAGGCGACACAAGTCAATTTGAGCGCAAGGTTACAAAGTAGTGGGAAGAAACAAGGAAATACAGCCGCTTTTGGTGAAATATGGAGGTTACTCAAAATCGCTCGACCGGAGGCGAAATGGCTCGGTCTGGCTTTTGTATTCCTGCTGATATCTTCATCAATAACCATGTCGATACCGTTCTCTATTGGAAAAATTCTCGACTTGGCTACTAAAGATCCCTCGGAAGGCGAAAAACTTTTTGGACTAGATATTTCTCAATTCTTCATTGCTCTCGCATGCGTTCTGACCATGGGCGCTGCCGCTAACTATGGACGTATCATCATATTGAGAATAGTTGGAGAACGAATTGTAGCCAGACTTCGATCACAATTATACAGGAGAACCTATGTACAAAATGCGGAATTCTTTGACGCTAATCGAGTTGGAGATCTTATTTCTCGATTAAGTTCAGATACGGTTATTGTTGGAAAGAGTATTACTCAGAATCTCTCGGACGGGTTACGAGCCATTGTCAGCGGAGGTGCCGGATTCACAGCCATGGCATGGGTGAGCTTAAAGCTTACAAGCATCCTATGTCTCATGTTCCCACCTGTTGCAATCGGTGCGTTCTTTTATGGTCGAGCGATCAGGAATCTTAGTCGAAAAATTCAAAGGAATTTGGGAACTCTGACCAAAATCGCCGAAGAGAGACTCGGAAATGTTCGCACAAGTCAAGCTTTCGCTGGTGAGACACAAGAGGTTGGCAGATATAATCAACAAATCAAGAAGATATTCTCATTGGGAAAACGAGAAGCATTGATTAGTGCAACATTCTTCAGTTCAAGTGGATTCTTTGGTAACATGACTATATTGGCATTACTATACACTGGTGGCTCTATGGTTAAGAACGGTATGATAAGTATCGGTGAATTAACATCCTTTTTGATGTATACAGCTTATGCTGGGTCAAGTCTGTTTGGTGTCTCCAGCTTTTATTCGGAACTCATGAAGGGAGTTGGTGCTGCCAGTCGTCTTTTCGAGCTTCAAGATCGAAAGCCTACAATTCCTGCAACTGTCGGTACTAAGGTTAAGTCTGCACAAGGCGTCATCAAATTCAACAACGTCTCTTTCGCCTACCCAACTCGACCAGCAGTCACTATTTTCGACGGTCTCGACTTTGAAATCCCTTCAGGTACCAATGTGGCAATTGTCGGGCCTAGTGGTGGAGGAAAATCTACTATTGGTTCACTTCTATTACGATTTTATAACCCTACAGAGGGAACGATTACAATTAACGGTCAAGACATAACAAAAATGAATGGAAAGTCTCTTCGCCGTCGTATTGGAATGGTTGGTCAAGAGCCTGTTCTTATGTCTGGCTCAGTTGCCGAAAACATTGCCTATGGAAAGCCCCATGCCTCAAGGTCTGAGATTATCGCAGCTGCACGAAAAGCAAACTGTCAATTCATTGGCGACTTTCCTGAAGGTCTGGACACACAGGTTGGAGCACGTGGTGCCCAATTATCCGGAGGACAAAAACAGCGAATCGCAATTGCTAGAGCTTTGCTCAAGAATCCTGATATTCTTATACTAGACGAAGCAACATCGGCTTTAGACGCCGAATCCGAAACTCTGGTTAACTCCGCTCTTGCGGCGTTACTCAGAGGGCATAATACAACAATTTCAATTGCCCATCGTCTTTCGACTATTAAGCGCTCCGATCACATTATTGTTTTGGGCAATGATGGGAAGGTTGCTGAAACTGGAACCTACAATACTTTATCTAACAACCCCAACTCGGCCTTTTCGAAATTGATGGAATGGCAAATGAGTGGAGGTGATGCAGCTGATCACAGACCCGTTGAATTAGAAGGTCACTTCACAGAGTCCGAGGAGATCTCTGACGACTTGTCGCGTATGAGTGATTCAGATGCTATCGAGGGAGAAGCTATCGAGGAAGGAACCAAGGAGCGAAAGGAAAACAAAACTAAGACAGAAGCTGTTTTGGAAAAGACAAATAACAGAGCGAAGTAGACCAAGAGAGAGTTAGCAAACGAATTAGAAGGAAATGTATGGATATTAGCCTTCGGTTTCTTGTTTATTCTCGAGGCGTTTATAGCGTACGTGGGTATAGTATGGGGCCCGTGAAGAGCCCCATTTACCACGCAGCGGTGAGATAGGAGGGTTAATTACTAGCGAGGGTCTGATACCGGCTTGTTATAGGTATGTCCCGAAAGGGAGAAGCACAATTGTATTATACTCCACTCATATCATAATGTATTGAGTTGTACACTTTTCTTGAACATTTTATGACTTTCATCTTTTTGCTATGCTACGCGTCATCTCTATATTTTCCTGTGCACGTTGAGCTTCGTGAGGCTGCCTATTGCAATCACTAGCATTGATATAGACTTTCGAAATAACGAATTCAAAGTTTAAAAGGTTCAAATGTGTGAGAGCTGAATAGATATTCGAGAAAAAGAAAATTCCAACAGTTAGTGCATTATTGGCAATTTCTCCTTCGTCAAGTGCTATCGTACTTCTGGTTTTTGCGCCTTGGAAACCTCCGAGATTCTTTGGGATCCGATTCCCTCTCTTTTCGATACTCTTCAGTACAGCCTCTTCAACGTTCACTTTCAAGCGGGAGCCAAGTTAGTATTCATTGTCGTTATGCTCTTTGGCCATTAGCTCTATGTCACACCTAGAAATTGACCAACAAGCTTGATCTTTCAGGAAAGCATTACTGCATTCCTCGGCTCTCATTAAGTTGGCAATGAGAATCTCCATACGGATAATGCTTCTCCGAAATTGTACTGCATGTTTAAGTTAGAGTATCAACGGTTCATAGACGATAAATCTGGTCGTAATTATGTACCTGCTCTGGGGACTGAGCACTTGTCTGCCAGTAATAGATACTGGCATGGATATGACTATGCAGGTTTTGAATTTTCCATCTGATGCGAAACGTGAAAAGAGCCTATCACCATGGACGGCTTTACTCTACGACCAGAATTATTGCTACAAGCCCCTTCAGTGTTAGGTCTAACACAGGACACCCAGCTACGGAGTTTTGGACCGAGAGACATATCAGGTGTCAGAATGAAAAGGATAAATCTAACAATCTTACCCGAACTCGCTAGTTTCTAATCAGGCGGTGGGCATTCGATATGCCCAGGTCGACACTTTGCAAAGCAGGAGATTTTTGAAAGCAACTGGTTTATTGATCTCTAAGTTTAGTATCTAGATATGGGGTTGACTGTGTTAGACGGATCTCCATCTGATCGTCCAGTTCAGAGTGATACACGTTTTAATGGAGCAGAAGCCCAACCACCAGATCATGATCTCAAGCGGATCCCTTGACTTTAAGAAAACTGTTAGTAGTGTTGCACCTTCTTTGAAAACCCTTTTTTAGATTGAATGGCTCATTCATGATTTTATCTCTGGGTAGTAGAGGAATCCAGTGCGCAAAACTAGGACCAACGAAAGGGGGCTAAGCGAGGGCTCGGAAAATTTTGCAACTTGACTATTTATACAAGAACTCTGCCACGAATAAGTTTCCACGTTACCCCTATTACTGTTGGAGCTCCTCACCTAAGCCACCGTCATAGAACAAGTCGACCTTAGGATGAGATATTCCGTTCCGATATGGCATGAACCCAGTACACAGTATACCAGTCACATCATCTTGCCAATGATCCGTATCCACCCTCTAATTTGTGCGATGTGCTCCAGAAATCATGATCCAGTTCGTTACGAAGGCAGCGCTTGTGAGTCTGTTTGAGATGCTTATAGATCAGCTCCGATAGGCATTGCGCTCCCCCGATAGATGCGGGTAAACGACTCACAACGAGCAAGGTGCTGCTAGTCGAGATCCATCCTGACATAGTTCCTCTTCGATTCCGATACTGTGATTCGAACAAGATCTCTCAAGTGAGAAGAAGAGATTTTTTAGCCGTATAGTGTTAAGCCTTGCCTGCCAGTCAATGAGTCTGAGATTCATCAATCCCCAAACTTGGGATTACGTGCTCACGAATCGTACTCGCTCACTGGGAGTTATCTGTGTTGAATGCCTGTACGAACCAGGTACCTATTTCCCTGGTGGCCGCCTTGGTCCATGAGATACTGGACGGTCATGAATACCTACTATAGCCATGTCAGAGGTGTTCTTATCATGTCTTGACACACTTAGAATATAACTCAATCCTAATCCTCAATACGACCTCCATCTCGAATTGTGCGATGGTATTTTCTATTCGGTAGCTGTCTAGGTGTAGCTACCAAGGTAGGTAGCGCTTGTATTATTGCGTTCAATCCATTCTCCCACGCATGAACAACCATTCATTGCCAAGGATATTTGGCCTGAGCCCAAATGTGTTGACTACTATCATGCCTCGAACGAGCTTTATACCAGTATCCAATCCCATGAAGGGGGAAATCCCTGGCACACCTCATGATATTGTGAAAGTCCCTGCTTCTTACAAGCATTCTGACGCAGACACTGTTAAAGTGATCTAGGATGATACAAAATAGCCATGCTGACTCCGCAGCCGAACCGAATATGATATAGAAGGTGCCAAGTGTAAGATTTCAATGTTTTGTTCAGCTTCTCAATGAGTCTTGAATTTAGACATCAAGTCAGCTTCTTAGATGAAAAATTCCCAGTCTTCCTATGGAAACACATCTCTCAATCCTCTTCCTTCCTTCCAACACTTTCTGCTCTCTTTTCAAATCAAATAGAGTGACGACGCCAAGCTACAGCTCTGATCTAATTTTGGGGCCATCGTCTCTGGTTTCGGATGGAATTTCCGCTCAGAATATACAGCCATGTCATGTTCTCATCGTTTCACGATCATCATCGTCCGTGTCAGTATTGTCTCCTCATGTAGTTCATTTAAAATCAGCACACTTTTGACTGGTCGGTAGCAGGACGCTTGTCGCTTATGGTTTCCCAGGCGTTCTCAAATATTATATGATAGGCCCTTGCGGCTTTACCCCGCTTGAAGCAGTAGTTTCGTTTAGTCTCTATATTTACATGAAGCCATAGCAATATCAACATACTCTTCAACTATAGCACTATTTTAAACCTCCCACCCATTGAGGTACAAATACAAGATGGGTGGTCAATGAAATCGTCGCATTGACTGGTTATTTGAGGCTAGCTGTTCATGATTACAAGATTGATCAGTTGGGTCGATGTTTAGACGTTGATTTTGACCTTGTATCATACGATATAGCAAGATTGACTTTCTGTCCGAATTCCGGCTGGTTCCACTTCCTTGAAGACCATACAATGAAATATCTTCTGCGTGTCTGTATAAACATGATTAGACTTCATTGGAGTCAATTTCCAAGATGTTCAAACTCTGACTAAAGTATAAATACTTGGCACCGTGCTGCAACTTCCGCCGCCAAGAACATTCGTTACCTGTCAATATAGTTAGTGGGGATGAATGGAAGATCTCGATCAGCTGTTTCGTCTCCAAAAATTGACTCTAGGTTTCTGTGATTGGTCTTCCCGAGTAGACTGTCAGTAATTACACTACTTGAACCTTCAAAAGAATTCTCTAGACTCCATGCCGTTGGACTGTTATTGTGACTTCACTTTTTACGGTTGCCTGAGAAATTGAGCTTGCGCAACAATAACTGGCTCTGTAGTAGCTTCTTTTCTCGAGAATAGAATGGATCTGGAAGACTACTACTGGCTGCACGACCTGATGGGACACTTCCAGAAGTGACTTGGCAACATCTCTTGAAGCATTAGCTTAAATACTCCGGAATTTGATACGATAATTCATTACAAATGGAATAACGGAAACATTGATTTTGGTATTAAACAATAGAAGAATAAATTTGTTATAACTTTTGAGCGTTGAGATGTGTCCCGTCATTCCACACACTCACTGATAGAATTTGAGTTCTTGCTTCAGATAAGAAAACAGAACATTTGCAATATGGCACATAGCAACTCATTGGAAAGGTTAACCTTTGGGGCTAACGCTTACTTATTACGAACGATTCAGTCTCTATTGAAGTGGCTCGCCTTATCGGGATGGGTGACCCTGCCCGACTACACAATATCACTTGAATCGTGGTCTCAAAATTACCCCGCACCAAGAGAGCAGCCAACCAAAGTTAATCGGTATCGCATAAGGCTATTCAGAGAAAGCGAATCTAAACTTGCTGCTGATAAAATCAAAATGCACAAACAGGTGCAAGAGTTTAGAATGAAAAGGCGTTGATTTGGCATTAACATAGTCGTATTCCGTGCATGTGCTTTTAGTTTGAATAAGCTGCTGTTCCCTGACAAGTTCATGTCAAAAAGAGGCTGTGAAAGAAATACTCTGAAATCTACTGAGCAAAGGATTGGTGTAAGGTTAAATTCGCTCCCCTTGTGCTGAAGTTCAGCGTATTTAAGTGAATGAACCGAATGACCTCCTGTCCGGTCACTTCAGGGGCTTTATTTCTCGTGACAATCATCATCTCCCTTCAAGTGCCAACTACGGGCACCGATGTGGTCCGTGCAATATGCCTTGATTAATAAAGCCTGGTTGGTTAGAAATTTAAGTCACATACATCATTTATAAAGCGGAATCTTGATTCTGAATTTAGATTTTAGATAATTGAAAGGAGACTGAAGATTATAATTAGTATATGTTAGTTACTACACTCGAATTTTTGAAATAAGAATGATATTGATTGGATTTTATATTAAAGAATAAACATGAATGTCTAATCGAGTTTTAGGAATCCTAACGATTTAGTTGGTCGATAAGATCTATTGATACATTGAGGTCAACGCTGTGTTCCATTCTTTATACATTTTAGGGGTCTGTGCTGTGGGGTGCTTGGGGTGCTTGGAGGTTCGGTAGTCATGATGCTCATGTGGAGACTGATGCGCGGATCTTTTGGCCACTCGAGCCTCTCAAACTGATCTGTTCTTGGTGGCAAATCCAACTAATGCATAACAGCAACTTCTCCCACAACCCTTATAATAATCCCAGGCACTGACTCAAAAAGCTTTGATATGGTTCTCGCAAATTAACGGTGTATCTAGTCATCAAATTGGCTCGGACGCTTGCAAGCCAATCGTATTTGCCATGCTCACCGCAATGTGAAAGATCTCTGACATTGGTATGGTGACTTTGGGATGTCTATTCTATTATGACTCGAGTGATTAAAGTTGCGTATTTATATCAATGTGTACTTTAGGTAATACTAATGCCTTACTCAATTGACAACATGGGATGCTAGACATCAATTAAATTCTCAATATCGATGATGGGAAACTTTATCGATTTGAGAGCAAGCGTGCCAAGAAGGAGGCAAATTCACAAAATGCGGGGGTTGTGTCGATTACATTGCTTATCACAGACTGATTAGCAGCGATCTTTCCTCCTTATGGCTTACTGCTGATAAAGACTTCGGCTGGTTACTCTGAATGCCAATCATAACTCTTGGGTCAATTGTGAGGGGATTCGCCAAGCATCACATTCTGGGGAAATTATGCTTACTCAATGCAGCATGATGTAGAGCCAAGTCAATGTCGGTCGTTATCTATTCGTCTCGCTTCGTGATTGTACAACCTCAAGTACATGTTTGACCAACAGGAGCCGTTACCTGAAGGCGAAGGGCACAGTAGTCATCTTGATAGGTTCACACAATGATTGTTGTGTCGATCATCAAGTCCGGGCGTCTGCGTCGACTCGAGAACTTAGGCAGTATGACGTCTAGACCTTGTTGGGACAAGGTCTCGCGTTAAGACATGATAATCAGATCTAATGACATGAACTCAGCCCCTTCGGGAGTCAGTGTGTATCTCACAAGCAAGTATATAAGGAAGCCTGTACCCCCGATTTACAAATTTAGATTACCATTCATACCATCAAACAATAACAAATCATACACAACTCCGATACTCAAACAAAATTATTACGCACACAAACGCGTATCATACAACAATCAATCAATCATACACAACTAGCCATCATGGATCCCAGACTTCAAACCGTCGGCGAGCAAAATGCTCTTTTCACAGATCCATTCGCAGAGCAGGCCATCGGGTCATCACTCAGTATGTTATTACCTTGCTCACTCTTTCACGGCTATCGTCAGTTCAGAGACTAACCCACTATCTAGAGAAAGTCAATACAAGCACAAGCTCCTCATCACACCTAGACTCTCCTTTCGATGATTTTGCACAAGATTGGAAGACTACAACCCACGAACGAGATAGTTGGGCGACACGTGAGAGAAGACGTTCTACTGCGTTCGGAAATATCAGCAACTCTGCTTTCATGGGCACTCACCACGAAGCCAAACATGGTCGCAGTGGTAGTTCATCACAACCACGAAAAGGATCTGTTTTAAGCATATGGTCAGACTCGAACGATGAAGAACCCGACAACCTCCTAGTGAGAGTATCGAGTAGGAAGTCTGAGGGGTCTGAGAGGGAAGGAAGAAGAGGAAGCGTGTTGAGTTTATTCTATCGCAAGAAGGACGAACAAGGAAAAGATATTATCAATTCCGAGGGGCGCTAAGACATATCAACTTTGACAGTGGATGATAAGCTTCTGTTTGGACTATTGTATATGGCGATATATTTGATACCTGGGTAGAGCCCGCTTTTTAACGACGATGATTTACGAGTTTACTTGGCTCACATATTGTATTATACAGAGAACTTTTACTGTACATTGGAATTTCTTTTTGTGGAACTCGGGATGGAATACCGAAACATTTGAATTGTATTATGAATCAAATATATTTGAGATTCTCCTTCAGAACTATTTTTAATACTTGCGTGAATTACTGAGATGATCTTCGTGCAATAAATACTCTTCTTTTCTTTTCCTTTTGAACTGGATCTCTACATTCATTTAGTTTCATATGAAAATAAATAGATGATCGATCCTCTTTGTCTACATTTCAAAAACAACCCATTCATCTGATTCTTGAAACTCGGAACTTATAAATTACCACTGCCTTGTTAATTGTGAAGTTTAGCTTAACCTAAATTTGTCAATCTTACTATCTGGAAGATAAAGAGCACCATAGATTATACTTCCATGGCGTGGGTGAAACTTTCATGCCGTTATCTTTCCTCTACCATCACACCACAAATGTACATAAATTTGAACATGTGCCAGTAAATACTAGCTGTAGCACGTAAAAAAACGAAAGTACGTACCGCACAACGTACTAAGAACATGGGAATCAGCCAGCCCCACGGACTCTCCGCAAACTCTATTTCCCACGGACTCGTTTTGGTGTCCACTTTATCCACCAGATAGCATCAGCCCTTTTAAGTAACTACCAACTTAGTGCCATTCGGGTCTCCCTACTTCCGTTCGGCCAACTGAAATCGAGACGGACATTTCCATCGATATCCAAACTGTGAGATGGTATTGATATCTCTATTTCGGTGCGTTTGAAAACTTAATTCACGCAAGTAAAACATGGCGAAACAACTATCAAGGTATGGCGCAATACAAAGAGAGTTTAACTAATGATGAATTTGCGCGCGGGGTATTCGCGATATCTTTGCCAAGCCTGTAGCTAAACATCATAGATAAGATAAGGTGACGACGCCGTTACATTGACAGGTGCGGTACAAAAGCATGTTTTTGAAGGAAAATTCCGAGGCCGAAACATTAAAAAGGTTATTTGACCACGTGTATCAAGTACGATATCTTGAAGCAGATGCGGGGAACAGCGTATTGTCTTGTTTTAAAACGTTAAGGTTGGCTGTATATTGAGTGCATTTCACAGACTAAAATACTGTGAAGTCATACGGCTTTTCTAGCTTGGGCATTGGAAATGTGACGGTGAGGTCGTTATCGCACTAGCGTAAATTCTCCCCTTTTCATGATACATTCGCTTGTGTTGCTTTCTTCGCCTCCTGTACGTAGGAAAACAAGGCGGCCATGTTTGACTGTCTCTTGATACTTCCAATAATCCGATTGTTTCTTCAAATCTGATGTAAATCATACTTTTTGGTAAGATGCAAGACAATCAAAAGGTGGCAGTTATTTTAGTCTCTTCGGATTTATGATTCAAATAATTGAAAATTTCAAGTAAACTTTGACATCTCCCACAAGCGTTCCTCCCGTCCATGCATCAGCATTGTTTTTCTCTTTGTCTCCAAACTTCATTCACCTCTATCTTCTCGGCTTATGCTTTGCTCAGACCTGTAGACATCCCGATGTACCCCGCAATGTATATGATCACTGTCACCGGCTCCTGAAGTTTAATTCTGCATACTCGACAGATCAATCTTTCAAAATTTCAAAACTCCCAAGATATCTGAACAATTGTTTGGATTTTTACTGGATCTGGTACCACCGTATCAAGGCTAGTTCGTTGAACAGCAACTCCAAATCGTCCGATTCAATTTGGATTCTAGTGAACTCATGAACAATCGATAACGAAAGGTCAGGCGCGGCCTGGGATGGGAGTTGAGTCTTGCTAGGGGAACATCTGCCACTGTCTAGAAACCATTGATAACCTTTCAGTGGATTGCTACAATCTCACCTTACGCAAGGGGAAGCATAGGCCATCAAATATGGGCGGAGGATAAGCTGACTGACCATGGCCACTTTGGTTTCTGGATGGAAATCCTATTGCGCCGTCGTAACAGAATTTCCCGCCTCAAACAGTTTTCTCGTAAGATGAAGGCAAATACCTGACCATAGACATAAATAGGCTCTCCAATATTGGGTATTAAGAA
This sequence comes from Botrytis fragariae, assembly GCF_013461495.1. Taxonomy (NCBI): domain Eukaryota; kingdom Fungi; phylum Ascomycota; class Leotiomycetes; order Helotiales; family Sclerotiniaceae; genus Botrytis; species Botrytis fragariae. Next base: position 1,597,970 of record NW_023500997.1, read on the forward strand.
TAGGGTTATAATTCGCTTTGATTAACTTCATACACTTGCAAATTTTCCTTTCAATCCACTCCTAATCAGACATGATTGTGAAGTAAAACAGCAATCATCTAAGGTTGAAGAAATGAAGGAGACTTGAAGGGATATAGGTGGAGAGGCTCAAAGGAGTTGTATATCCAATAAGTGCATAAGAGTTTAAACATACTACTTTCCCATCGTATAAACATATAACGTGACACAGAGGAAATCAGGATCGTTAAAGCTTTACTAAAGTATTATTATGTGCGTTGCGTACGTTGATTAGAGCTCTTGCACATGAGAGTGTTAACACAAAGGGGAAACCGCCTGTAAGCCCCTTCTTCATCTCTTTGAGATGTCTCAAAATGAATTGATTGTACAATATCGATATAACACATGGGATTATTGTGATTGTATGACATCGACACAATACATGAGACAATATGATTATACGATATTGATACCACATATTATGCACGTGCAACTACGCATATAGTCTCAGAACCTCTATTCCCAGAATTGCAGAGACAAAATAGAAAGCTTTCATAACCTCCTCCTTGAGACCTCAAAACTATATAGTATCAATACAATAAATGTGATGTCATTATTATTCAAGCACATGATTTGACCTAGCAAAGTAACTCTGTGCCATACACCAACTTTCCAGAAAAACTTGTTCGGAGAATGTTCTCACAGACTCAAAAAACATCGAAAAAGCCAAAAAGAATTCAAGAAAGTAATGAAGCGGCCGTGAGAAATACAGAAGTTATCCCGAAGCTAGCTCCGCACGAACGACATCAATTACGCACCAAAATGGAATTATTCCTAAGCATTCAAATATTAATCCAAATTAGAGTATTAAAAGAGCAGATTGCTTAATTCGAACTGTAATAGTTAAAGCCTTCGATTTGCGAAATCAAATTGGTACATTGAAAGATGCTTATAAAAGATTTATTAGAAGGTTTGCTTTGTACACCAAATACAACTCATTCCCCCCTCACATGACTAGTTCGCTAGATTCTAAAATCGGCCGTGCACAAACGCTCGGAACGGAAAAACCATTTCTCATCGCGAAAAGTTTTCATCTTGCTCAAAAAAAGGTATCAAAAACCTCAACCCAACTCCCTCGTTCAAAAATCAATCAAAAATCGATTAAAAAAGCAAAAACAAATATGTCGAATGTGCAAAAAAACTGGACTAGCGGCGAATCGAACGCCGGACCTCTCCCATGCTAAGGGAACATTATACCACTAAACCACAAGCCCGATCACACGTCTTTTAGAGATGTTATTGTTGTGGAGATGGCAAAAATTAAAAATATATAGAGTTTGATAACCATGGGGGGAAGGTGGGGTACTGAGTTTTGTAAGATTAAGAGTTCACATGATATGTCCATTAATTTTGAAATCATCAGTGATTTCGAGGAGTAATACAAGTATTATGTTTTCAACTCGAAATCATGTTTATCAAGCTTCTAATTCTGTTTTTGACTAAATACTTCAGTCGATTCGTTACATTACGAGTTCTACTTTGTTTTGCTTTACAGACATCCATCAACATTAAATATACTTATCCAAGACTCTAATAAAATATGTATTAAAGTATGTTCTATCGAATGGCACGGTTTGTTTTCAATACTATACAATCCTCTTTCTACACAGTCAAGTGTGATCTAACTATAATGGTTTGTTGATTTTGTATAGATGATTGTATGAGGTTTCAATGTCGTAAGTGAATAACTAACTGCTAATTATAACTAATCTCACATCTGCTTTGATGGAAGTTCTGGAAATACAATCTATTCTCTGAAGATAATAAATTGAACCCAAACCATTCCTTCCGCTCCTTTCCAATCATCACTGCGTAGTTGAACCTCCTTACATTCTACTTTCCACTAAATTGTGCCAGGTTAGGTTAGCTCAGTCAGTCCAGAGCTACCGACAGACAAATGTATACGGAAAACTCACTTTTGTGCCAGTCGTCTCGCTTACCTCGTCCCACATCTTTCGAAAGCTCTCCGCGTTATGTACAAACATCTTGTTCTCTTCGTGAAGAGGAAATGTTACCTCTTTTGCAAATTTGCCTCCACCCTGCCTTCCCATAAGCACACTTCCCTCTTTCTTCATAGCCCTTGCCAATATCTTGCATATCTTAACCTGATCATCCCATCCATACAAATGGAGAAAACTGCCGGCATAGATTACATCAATATCTCCCTCAAGCCTTTTCATATCCACATTATCCTCATCAAATATATCTGCTTTGAAGAGCGTACTCTTCAAATTATCTTTATCCTTAAAGAGATCATAGCCAAGTTCGAAGAACTCGGCTCGCAAGTCGCAACCATAAAGATTTTCTGGCAGAGCACCATCGTAGACAAGTCGTCGAATGACTTGTCCAAAGCAACAACCAAGATCGAGGAACTTGGTACCTGGAGAAGCTAACCGCGAGAGGAGTGTAGGATAGTATGGGGAGGATGTGATAACGATGTCGAGGAATTGGAAAGCCCCTATACAAGGATAGGGAAAGATACTCCAGGCACGTTTACGCTATGAATAGAATCGTTAATTTCCCAGAAATCACAAAAGAGAGGAAGTTCTGACAATATTGTAAACATGAGGCTCAACTTCGGAAAGTGGGATTCCCGCGTAGTCTTCGAGCAACTCGCGAATTGCTCCATCGAGTTTCGTAGACGGAATAGTGAGTTGATACCATGGAAGGTTCGTACTTCGTTCTTCAATTTTGACTTCAATGTCCGCATTATTCCCATTAGCCATTTTGTAATACTGATTTCAATAGCTTGAGTAGTAAGTAACAAACGATTTAAGAACAATTCTTCTCCACCAGAAGTTATGAGTCTATGAAGCAAAGTAAAACTTCCAGAAATAAGCTGCGAGTGAAAAGGGACAAGGTAGAAGGTTGCGAATGTTTTATATTAAACTCAAAACTGAAAACCAAGGAGAGAGAAAGAGAAAAAAGAGTTCCCTTCAGTCCACTTGAAACTGTACCACACTCTCCCTCTTCTTATGGGGTGACGTTGACCCTGCATAATTCCTGCACGAGAGGGACAGCAGCACCCTAAGTTTTCCCATCAGTGATGCCGTTTGCTTCTACACCTGTAACGCATGTGACCATGTACGTGACCATTTCCATCCTGTTCTATCACAGTGGGATATACGATACGATAAATCCATCAACAAAAGAGGCACAATAGGATAAATAGCTGAGGAGGCGTCGTCGAGATTCCTTGCTGGAACTGACATCTGTGGAACGTGGTTATGCAAACAGATCAACCATACCCTAAGTACCCAATCAGATTTTCAAATTCAAGGCTCGATGTGGGTGCCAATACTTCAAAGTAGAAAAGTGAAGTGGTACTTACAGGTCTACGCGGTAGAATTGGATTGTAAATTTGACAATGTAAGTTGTGGCGCAACGCCGCTAACTGAGGAGTACCACGCCACCAAAACTTGTATTATCCCAATAGCGTTGCGGCAAGTCAATTTTGAGGGGGCTGAATGTTGCAACATCAAAGTGGCTGAAGTGAATACGACGTGTGCATTCTTCTGCTTGATTCTCCGCTCTTCAACCACATTTCAGCACGCGTCAAACCACACACCAAATACTTCTTTTATTGCTCTGGCCATCCACATAGATTCGATTCAATACCCAATAGCAAATCTAAAATGTGGATATCGTTGAATAAATTGTGGAATTGAATTCTGGCCAGGAGAATATTGTGGTGAGGGCTCAAAAGAGATAAGTAACACATCGTCTAACGTGTAATTTCGTTATATGCAAAGTTCTTCAGCTACTTTATTCAACAATCAATGTCCTGGGGGATGACTACTGGTTGTTAATTCCTTAATCCACTTGAGAAGTAAATTACATTCTCTTATATGGGCGATAGTTTCCATTGTTGGTGGCGCGCTTAATGTCGCGATAAGTCCATTGACGCGACGCGCTATAATTTCGGCACAAAACTCTGGTCTTTTTATACCTTCCTATGAAGATTTTTACTCTCCAAACTGAACTCTTGATACTGTTTCAGCAATTCAAGTTTGAATTTCCTCAGTTTCTAAATTAATTTGATGCACCGTAGTTGTGTAGTTCAAGTTTCGACGGGGTGATCCCCCTCGATTAGCGGCGTTACGCCACGACTTACGTTATTGTTCTTTGCTTTTTCTTTGCTTTCTGAAGTTGTATCAAGAATAATTAGTGCAATTCTATTAGCTGGCTATAGATCTGTCAATACTTTATTTGGATATATCCAGATATCCAAGAGGAAAAGGAATAGAGTTCCACTGCATGTGCCCGGGTAGGAATATTACCCCACAAAGTAAAGAGTATGCAGATGGAACAGGAATCTCCTCTGACATTGGCTTGCTGAAAGTAAGCTGAGGATGTGCAGAGATTGCGCTAGAAAATGAAATTTCGCTTCAAAAGTTTCGGAATATTGGACACAGCATATCCAGATTTTCTACGAATGAGACACACTGCCGCAACTGCTGGGTAGGAATCCAGATGGCTTACCAGGCGTCTTTGCATACACCTTTACGATATTGCTTACCCCAATGTGAGATATCACATTTGTTTTGATAACTCGGGATATCGAATGAGGATACATATCGCGCAGTGACTATCTAATATCCAAGGCTGGCCTGAAGATAAAGTGTATCATCCCGTCGTATGTCGAATAGATTACTGATTGCAGGGCACTAGGCTATTGCAACAATAAGATCCCTGATGGTGATACCACGCAAGCTTTTTAACGCCAAAGACGCCGCTCAAGAAAGTCTTGTACAAGCTGTGCAGTAGAATGTCTACCATTCCTTCAAAAAGCCTACTGAACAGAACCTGTGTATATTTCGTAGAATTGTATGATTCTCTAAAAACTTTCAATCAGCAAGCCTATTTCCAACACAGCTCACACCGCCCATTCTATATCCTACTACCTCGTCTCTATCTGTTAGGTGATACTGGAGAAGGGAATTAAAATTCTATATTCTTGTTCAAAAAAACTAAAAGCTGAGGAAGAAAGGAACAGGAGCAGGCGCCTCCTCGCCACTATATGTACAATCGTCTTGGTTCACGAAGGAAAACCTTTCCCAATGGAATCACCGGAACTCCTGTAAACTCAGACTCTCCTCTTACCACTGTCCTTTGACTCTGGAGTCCCCTTTTGCAAATAGAGTGCTCACTTGACTACCCCGCACCCTACCCTCTAACACAATCTCCCTTCCTGAAATATCACTCTATTCTCTTCTCCTCCCGTAAAGAAACTATACCCATCCATAAACCATGGCCCCTACACACCAAATCTTCTTCTTTGGAGATGCACACGTTGACAAGCTCTCCGCTCTCAAAACACTTTTCTCTCACTCTAAGACTCACCCACAGCTGAGAGACTTTCTAAGATCTGCCTGTGATGTCATACAATGTCAAATTTGGACCTTGCTGCCAGAAGAACGAGGAGTATTCGGGCACTTCGACGATCTTCTCGAGTTGGGCGAGCGATATGCCAGAGAAGAGTTTCCAGATGAGATGATTGGCTATGTTCTCATCACCACCATACAAGTTGGTGACTTGCTCTTTCAAAAATTGACCGAAAATAACAACAATACACATCTTCTCGGTCTTTGCATCGGTCTTCTTGCAGCTTCAGTGGCAGCAGCAGTGAGTGATACAAGTGAAATTGCCAAGCTAGGCACTGAAATCATCGCAATAAGTCTGCGACTAGGTGTTGCTGTACGCCGGCGATCGCGATGTATCGAAGACACGCACAGATCATGGGGCTGTATATTGTTTGGTCTTGAGTTTTGGGACCTGGAGAAGAAGTTGGAGGAGTTTAACAAGGTAAGCTAAAGCTGTAAATTTCAGGCTGACAATAACGATACTCATCTTTGGTCTTTATTGTAGAATTTTCCAAAGCCAAGATGGGCATACGCAGGCGTATCCACAAAATCGTGGACTACCGTCTTCGGGCCTCCATCAACACTACAAAATCTGTGCACCGCAATTGACGTACCACACAAATTACTCACATCAGCCAATGCGGCTCACGCTTCGCATCTCGTACAGCTAGATATCTCCTCTATCCTTGGAGATTCGCCTATTCTCGGCTCCGCACTACCACGTACATCATCACTCGTCTCAATAAGCACTGGCTCGCCATATCCAGCAGCATCGCTACGCGAACTTCTCCACGCGATTGTGGATGATATAGCACATAAACCGATGTGGATCGACAAGACAGTCGAGGGTCTTGCTTCAATTGTCAATATTGATAGGAATTCGGAAATCACACTAACGACTCTGGGACCGAGTAGTCATACAGGGATGGTGCAGAGGATATTAGCACCTTTTTTCTCCGCCGTTCACATCAGCGCTCACGTCGGGTCTCATGAAGGTTCAGAAACCGCAAACTCAGGTGGTAGATCGAGTGATATCGCCGTAATCGGGATGTCCGGGCGCTTTCCATTCGCGGAAGATGTGAAAGAATTCTGGGAGGTGCTACAAGCCGGACAGGCATTACACGAAATGGTAATTTTCTCCTACACGTACGTAATACTTATAAAAACAAACGCTTACTCAACAGATTCCTCCCTCTCGTTTCTCCATCTCTGACTTCCATGACCCCACCGGCGAAACCAAAAACTCCCTCCTCACCACCCACGGCGTCTTCCTCCGCCACCCCGGCCTCTTTGACAACAAACTTTTCAACGTCTCCCCCAAAGAAGCCCTCCAAATGGATCCCCTGCAACGACTCCTCCTCCTGTGCACCTACGAAGCCCTCGAAAAAGCAGGGTATGCGCGTAACTCCAGCACTTCAACTCATCCCTCTAAAATCGGAACATATTTTGGCCAAACCGTCGATGACTGGAAAGACATCAATGCCCAGATGGGAATCGATACTCATTACCTGCCCTCTCTAGACCGGGCATTTCATCCCGGCCGGGTAGCGCATTATTTTAAATGGGGCGGAGGCTTTTACAGTGTTGATACGGCCTGTTCGTCTAGTTTGACCTGTGCACATCTCGCGTGCGAAGCTCTCAATAATCGTGAACTCGACATGGCAATTGTAGCTGGGGGATCATTACTGGGGGCCCCAGAAATGTTTTCCGGATTGGGCAAAGGTGGGTTTTTATCTGCGACTGGCGGGTGCAAGACTTTCCACGATGATGCGGATGGGTATTGTCGAGGCGAAGCGCTCGGCGTTGTGGTTTTGAAAAGGTTGGAAGATGCAGTGAGAGAGAATGATAACATTCTTGCTGTAATCAAGGGGACGGAAAGAAACTCGAATGCAGGCGCGGCCTCGATAACGTATCCCGGGCAAGAGGCGCAGGAAACATTGTTTGGGAGGCTGTTGAGAAAGGCCAACGTGGATCCACATGATGTAGGGTTTGTAGAAATGCATGGTACAGGGACGCAGGCCGGGGATAATGTCGAGACTAATTCGGTGAGGAACGTGTTTGCGCAGAACCGGGGCAGGGATAATCCGCTGCACATTGGGGCTGTAAAGGCGATTATCGGACATAGTGAAGCGGCGGCGGGAATCGCTTCACTCATTAAATCGTTGTTGATTTTGAGGGAAGGAAGTATCCCAACGCAGCCAGAGTGGCCCTTCAAGCTTAATCACAAGTTTCCTGACCTAGAAGCGTCGAATATCATTATTGCAGATGGCAAGCGCCGACTGGTCCCAAGACCGAATGGTGACGGCAAGAGAAGAATCGTGGTTAATTCTTTCGATGCTGCGGGGGGTAATACTAGTCTCCTAATTGAAGACGCACCTCGAAGAGTGTCGAAAAGCCCTGATCCACGATCCCATCACGTCGTCACAGTTTCCGCTCGTACCTTAACCTCCCACGCAGCAAACAAGAAGCGCCTCATACAGTACCTAAAAATGAACCCAGATACTACGATAGCGGATTTGGCTTATACGACAACTGCTCGTCGCGAACATGAGCTCTACCGAGTAGCATTTGTATGCGAGTACATTAGCGAACTAACGAAGCAACTTCATTCAAGCACAGAGCCAGAACTACCACCAAAGTCCGGCTCATCACTTATATTCGTATTCACAGGACAAAGCGCGCAATACACTGGAATGGGCAGAATACTATATGAGACTTCACCAAGATTCAAGCAAACCCTCGATACGTACCAATCTCTTTGTGACAGTCAAGACCTTGCTTTCTTTATTGACATCATACGCGGAACGCAAGATGTGAAAAATGCGACAGCTGCTCAACTTCAACTAGCTATTGTCGCGTTAGAGATTGCTTTGGCTCATTACTGGGAGTCTCTAGGCCTCAAACCACGCTTGGTAATCGGACATAGTCTTGGCGAGTACGCCGCGTTATGCATTGCTGGTGTGTTATCCATCAGCGATACCCTGTTTCTAGTCAATAAGCGGGCCACATTGATGGAGAAGCAGTGTGGACCTGGAACTTCGACTATGCTAGCTATTGCATTGCCGAAAGACAAAGTCTCGGAGGTTCTGAAGACTCGGTCATTTTGTGAAATATCCTGCTTGAATGGTCCTTCTAGCACGGTTGTAAGTGGCCCAACAGCGGAGATAAAATTGCTTCAAATTGAGCTCAAGGAGAAGAAAGTCCAATCCTCACTTCTTCCAACTGAATTCGGATTCCATTCTCAGGCAATGGATCCTATGCTTGAAGATTTCGAGGTGGCATCGAATAGAACACACTTCATGACACCTAAAATGCCGGTCGCTTCAACTTTGACTGGTGATATGATTACTTCTGAAGGAGTATTCAATGCCACTTATCTACGACGGCAAATTCGTGAACCAGTCACATTCATGAAAGCCGTGCGAGCATGTGAATCAGAGGGATTTATCAGCAACAGCGACGTCATTCTCGAGATAGGTCCACATCCAGTGTGTATCGGACTTATCACACAGAGTCTATCAGATGCACAACCAACTTGTCTCCCATCACTACATCACAGCAAAGATAACTGGAAAACAATTTCAGAGGCCATTGCTGCTGCGCATGTTGCGAAGCTTCCTGTACTCTGGCATGAGTTCCACGCCGATTATTCCAATAGCGCCAGAATATTAGATTTACCCACATATGCTTTCGACTTGAAGGACTACTGGGTACCATACCGAGCGCAATTACCAGCAGCTCCTCAAACCCAAGCTAAACACACTCTCTCAACAACATGTCTGCAGAAAGTAGAATCTCTAAATATCAATAACGCTCACGTATCAGCTATCTTCACATCTCAGGTCTCCGAGCCACATCTCTACAAAGCCATTCGCGGCCACATTGTAGATGACGTTGCAATCTGTCCGGCTAGCGTGTTCTGCGATATGGCATATACAGCTTCGAAATTCGTTCTCGAGCAAGCTGGTATCAAAGCAGATTTGGCTAATCTGGAACTGGTTGGTCTTAATATGACGCATGCACTTGTTGTTCATTCGAAAGATACAGAACAAATAGTTCATGTTTCTGCCGACCTTAACTCCACGCAAAAGGTCATCTCTATTACTTTTAGCTCTATTGAAAACTCGAGCAGTATGGCAGAACACGGTACATGTCGTATTGTTGTCAACGAAGGAAATGTTGTCCAGGAAGCGGAATGGTCACGGATGCAACGGCTGGTCGAAAGTAGGGTTAGCAGCTTAGAGAACTCCAAAACCGCACACCACATGACTAAACCCCTGATCTACAAGCTCTTCTCAACCCTAGTCGACTACGATAAATCTTACCAGGCATTATCAGAAATTTCCATAGAAGAAAACTTCGAGGATGCCGCAGCCACTATGGTTCTTAAACAGAATCCAGAACTAGGCTCATTCACGCACAGTCCGTACATTGTAGATGCACTCGTACATCTCGCAGGACTGTTGCTAAATGTCGATCCCGCGAAATCAAAAACGGACCTGTATATTGCAGGAAATATTGGACGCATGAGCATCATGGGCGATTTGTCAAAAAATCAACAGTGCACAGCCTATGCAACGATCCGAGAGCGAACCAGCAAAGGCATTTGCCTGTGTGACGTGTATGTCTTTGCAGACACGAACCTCGTGGCGATGAGCACCGATATCAAATTCCAGCGATTAAGCAGAGATATATTTGGCATGATGCTGGGGAAAGAACAATCATTTGACCCTTACCCAGCTCCTCGTAAAACTCGATTCATGCACAAGGACAAGGGAGATGCCGCTTCTTCGGTAAGTGATTCGTCGGAAAATTCTTGGGTTCCGACGCTAGTATCGAGTACTAGCTCGCAAACCTCAGTCGAGGCTCTCGATCTATCTTCCATCTTGCTCAATACTGTCGCTGCAAAAACCGGTGTTAGTGTATTAGAGATGGAAGATAACTCAAGCTTTGCGGATCTGGGAATAGATTCACCAATGAGTATCTCTATCATTGCAGATTTTAGGAAAAGGACTGAGGTTGAGCTGCCCGCCGCGTTCTTCTCGAATTTCCCCACTGTAGTAGAAGCGAAGGGGGAGCTTGGCAGCGTCTCTGAAACTATATCAATACCACCGCCAAAGCCATTGGTTAAACAGGAACAACGACAGAATCTAGCAGCTAAGCGTCAAAGATCATCCAGCCAAACGCAAGCTCAGAATGACAAGAAATCAAAAAACACATCTGAGACCACTCAAAGTACTGCTTTATTCAAGATCGTCGCAGCAGAATTAGGAATAGATATCACCGAGTTGACACCTGGTACTGAATTTGCTGAGATAGGAGTTGATTCCATGCTCAGTATCAAAATCCTCTCAATCTTCAAAAAGAAATCGGGAACCGAACTCCCAGCGGCATTTTTCAACAGCAATTCTACCATCACCTCAGCACGAGAAGAACTCGATGGATCCCCCTCCTCCCAATCATACCACACCGCCACCTCAGAATCTCAACCCAAACCCCCCAAATCTCGCGTAATCCTCATCCAAGGCAAATCCCACTCCAAAGCCACCCCCCTTTTCCTCGCTACCGACGGCTCCGGCGCTGTAACACCCTACATTCACTTCCCCGCTCTCCCCCACGGTCGTAAGATCTACGCCCTGGAATCGCCATTCCTAGAAACTCCAGACGAATACACTCTTTCCATCCAAGAGATGGCTGATATCTTCATCACCGCCATGCGCACCATCCAGCCCCACGGCCCATATTTAATCGGTGGCTGGTCCGCAGGCGGAATCTACGCATACGAAATTGCACATCGCTTAGCTATGGTCGGGGAGACGATCACCGGGCTCGTAATAATAGATACACGCATCAATGTCTCTGTTCCTAAGGCAGATGTAACCATGGAGTTTATCGAGCGTTTCGGGATATTCACCGGTGTGGGCCGCGGGAACTTATTATCGGGATTATCGATGCAGCAAAAACAACACCTGACATCTACCGTTCGCGCTCTCTGTAAATACGATGCAGTGCCTTTTCCGGCTGGGAGAGCACCGCGCAAAACGCATATTATTTGGGCGAGTAAGGGGCTGAATGACAGTGCGAATTTGGGGGAGAGGAATGATCAGGTTACGAGAAAGGCAGCAATGAGGCCGGGGAGCGGGGGGAAGAACATGAGTGAGATGGAGTTGGGGGATTTTGAGGAGGAATTTAAGAGTTGGTTTTTTGGGAAGAGGAGGGATTTTGGGACGAATGGGTGGGAGGAGTTATTGTTGAAGGGGGATGTTAAGGTTCATAAAGTCGATGCTGGTGAGTTGCTGATTGAGTTGTTTGAATTTTGAAATATACTAACGTTTGGTTTTAGATCATTTTTCGATGGTTGTGCCGCCTCGTGTGAAGGAGTTGGGTTCGGTGTTGTTGGAGAGCATTGAAGATTTTACGAGAATTGAGGCGGAGGAACAATAGAGGAGATTGGCGATGCTAGTTTTATATATAGAATTCTAGGGGGAATAGATTCGCAGTTAGATTCAGACGTTTGTCTGGTCGTGCCAAAAAGAATACACACACACACACACACACATATACACATGTCTGATATTCGATGATCTGAATCCTGGTGTCATCACCTCGCCCCCACTTAACACGAATAGAGATGGTCAAGCTTGAAACCATCAGGCCGATTAGCTGTTTTAGGTCTTGACATTCGCCCAGTGTATCAACGATCAAGATTGTGGGCTTCAAATTCCTGACCTGCAAGATATCCTCCGAGGCCCCGGATAGTGCTACCCAGACGTTGACGTCTTTGAACAACCATTCTCCTGATTTCTCATATCGTTTTTGTAAATGCGGGAGAAGGGCAGGTATTACAAAGAGAAGAGAAGAAAAGAAAGGGAAATTATATTATGAAGACAAAAGTAATGAAGCCGTGAACAGGTACATTGAAACTCGTTTTCATTAACATAATATATGATTCTTATGCTTGAGTTTGAGAAGGGAAATCGTCCAAGATTGGTTGAATCATTGATTCGTTAACGTCCTGTATTAGTCTAAGACTACGTAGGACGACTAAAGACCATGAATCTCTCCCATACTAACGGACATTATACTACTAAAGTATAAGCTCGATTTGTTGTTTGATTTGATATAATATGGAATTGAGAAAGAAAATATATAGAGATTATGAAATATTTTTTTGAGTGCTGATGGTTGGATAGAATGGACAAGAGAGTGGGGAAGAAAGAAATTAGAGGACAAAGAGGAGAGGGACGAGTGGGGACACATAAAGAATGGTTGTGAAGCGGAGCGGTGTGGATGTCAGATGGTGCTCTAGCAACTTAGCAGGAGAGCCTCGGTAAATAAGGAGAATCATTCTATTGTATCTACTTGGGTACTCTATCGACAAAGGATATATGAAAGATGATTCTTGAGGTATATGTAATTACAAAGTACATGCCTACTCATTTCTTGTACATCAATCACTATCAACGCATGAAATCTCTTTTTAATCTTTCAAATAAACTTTTTTTCTTCATTCAATCTATCGATTTACTATGACTAGTCGCTCTTCTTCTACATCCTTCTTTTACTCTCCGCCTCCCCCCTCTTCCATAATGTTTAATCCAAGTCACTCAACCATCAAGGTACGCCCTCCCCTTCATCTTGTATCACCTCACCGTAATGGGCTTCCTTTACCCGGCGTCCACCCACTACCTCCTCCTCCAAAGCTAGAAAATCCACTCCCATTTACACTCCCACTTCCCCCAGAGCCAAACTGTAACGTCCCAAGTGGCTTTCGAACCGGTGTACTTGGTCCCTTCAAGCTTATACCACCATCTTCGTTACCATTTGCTGGTGGAGTATTGGTTCTACTTATATCCCTCCCCTCTCTTTCTCTCTCTCTTTCTCTTTCTTTCCTAGCATTGAAACTGGGTGGTCTAAAATTGCACGCTTGTCCTTGTCTGTAAACTTCAATCAACAATTCCTCCACTAACATCCCTCCAACTTCTTCTGACGCAGTCCATTCTTCCCATTTTTTCCATAATCTCAACGCTGTTCTTGCATCTTCAATACTATCATGCGTCTCGACTTGAATATCTTCTCTGAATAAATACCATGCCAAGAACGCCAACCCCAATTTTCTTTGTTTGGATGGAATAAAGAAAAGATCAGCCGTATCAATCACATGTGATTTTGGTATCTGTATATTAATGACTCTAAAGTCTGTTTTGAGACCATGACCAACAAATTTACATCCTAGGTTTAATAGAATCCAGAGTTTCTTGTAAGCAATCTTGAGAGAAACGAGATTGTGTTTCGTTTTTTGTGGATCGAGGTCACCAGGACTAATACCCGAATAAGACGTCAAATAGTCGATAATCGGATCTTTGCAATTGATGTAATCATCAATAAATGGATAACCTTCATCATCACCTGAGCCTCGAACAACAGAGACACGTGCTAGAGCGTGTGCAATAGGTCGGATAGTCTGTCTTTCGCCTTCGGAGTTGACTTCTATTTCGGGTTGACGAATAGAAACGAATTCAGTATCGAGAGCTATGAGGGTTCCTTCGGTTGGCATCTCACGATCTGGGGAGAGAGGTTTGTGAGTTTTATTAATGACGTGAGTACTTGAGGTGTGTTAGCAGCAATTGCAAAAGGTTGAAAAGAGATGAGAACAGACTTTTCATCGGCAAATAAAAGAGAAGTGTCTAGATTGTCCTTCCATGAATTGTCAATCCGATTATTCGTTTCCTTCACTTGATAAGTGATAACGGATGGTAGTTTCCAGCTCGAGTTGAACAATAGAGCATCTTCTTTTGGTAGCGGAGTAACTAGGAAATCATTAAAGAGATGCCATTGACTTTCTGCTGGTGGAGTTGGCGCGGAATGAGCAACTATGATATATTAGTACATGTAAAAGCAAAAGGGGAATATGAGGTTCACCATTTATTAAAGATACCAAATGAGGTTTTTCGTTTTGCCCGACATCAATCTCCGCAGCAAAACCTACTAAAGAATAAACAGTAATGTTATGAGCACCACGTGCTATATGAAGTCTCAAATCTTCGCCTTGATAACAGTAGATTTGACCCATGTTAATGATAGTTCCTATCTCTTCTGGCAAACAACCTGGCGTTTCCCAAAACTGTTTTGATTCAGGACTTGAAAGATTCGCATTGAGCATAAGAACTGGTGGTGAGGTATGGATAGTCTTTTTCGTTTGCAAGGTTTGATACTTTCTACAAGTCCCACACCATCCGCGGTTTGTTGTTTCTCGTTCAATGCTCGCTTTTAAAATTTCAGAGAATGATTTCTTAGGCATTGGCGGTGCCTTGCCATTTCGATTGTATGGTTTCTGGTATACTTAGCATGATTCAAATGCTGCATTGAATTGCCGAACTTACAGGTGGTGTTTGCGGGTACGTTAGGTCAATAGACGAGGATCCACCTGGACGTGTATGCTCACTTTTACAAAAGACACACCTGATATTCATTGTAACAGGCATAGAAAAAACCTGAATGATCAGCAATAATCTTGACAAAAGTGTCAGGTCAGGTACTAACACGCTCAAATATGTTCGACCCAGTAGGAACGCTTTTGAATTCTTGTGGAATCCTATTAAGAAAAAATTGATTCAATGACTGAAGTAAAGTTGAGATTGAACCTCCACGTGATTCTTCCTCCAATAAGTGCATGCTCTTAGCTATTAAAATATCAGCAGTGCAAAGATTATTCTCAAGAGGTTACTCACCCTCTGGAATATGGCTAAATGTTTTTAGCAGGTTTGTCGCTTGACATACAGTCCCCGCTGCTTTCTCCAACATATCAAACAAGAAGCCCATTTCGCATAACAAACACATATCATTAACACAACCTGTCGCAGTATGTTTCAAAGCAAAATTTCGAATGAGAATCGTAAATCTCATTATTTGCAACAAGGAATTAGCATATGAATTCGAGATATGAGTCTCGAGCCCCGAATATTGAGTCTTATTGTAGTATCTACCTAGCATTAGCCAATTCTTCAGAAAGGGGAATTGGTACCTACCCAAAATCAAAATCATCGACTCCAAACTTGCTATACTTAATCTCAACATTCATGTAGAAAGCGCTGTTACCTGCTTGTAGAGTAGGGAGCTTTTTATCCCTAATGATTTCGGCGATTTCATTAATACCACGTTCAGGAGTTGCATCATTAACGCCTTCTCTAGCCCTTTCACTCAAGAATTTTGGCGTTTGTATACTTGGTTGCGTCCTCTCGGCCGTTCTCCTACTCTCTATCTGATTTCTCCTCACATCCTTCCTTGCGTTCTTGCCACAAATCATCCCATCTCCAACCTTAGGATTTATAATCCAATTTGGGTCAACCTTGACAGGCGGAGCACCGACTTCGAAAATGAGATGACTCGGCCAAGCAGATAAAAGATTTTCTCGATAATATGGCATACCAATTGAATTAAGTGGACTGTTTAATGTTCAATTAGCAAGACCAAAAAGTGGTGAGTTTTCCACACATACGTATCGTCGTGCCATTCTCCACGTGCGGGTTTATCCTCCGTATCCGCAAACTCAATGGGACCGCTGAGCTCGGCAAATCGAATATTGCCTCGCGAACCCCATATATGTACACTGTTTTCCATATCTGACAACGCAATAGCGTTTCCTGTAGCTGCAATCTCCAAAGATCTCAACGTGGTTAGAACATTAGCTTGTCTGACGTTGCTCGAATTCGGGTTGATCAAATCAACTATATGAATTTGACCCTGCTGCGAAACAATATAACAGGTAGTCAACATTCGCGGGTGCATTCTAACAAATGCTGCTCCTGGAGGAAAGGGAATAGGAGGTAAAGTCGACAGTGTTCTAAGATTCAGCACCATGACAAAAGTATCAAGCCTGTATGATCCTTGATGTGGTAACGAATATCCACAAGTGAGTAGATAGTCACTTTGCACATCCATATCGTTGATGAGTGCTGTGTGAGCCTGCCAAGTCTTGGTCACAGTAAAGCTGTAAGGATCGAGTATACAAACGGACCCCGTCGGTGTGGCCGCACAGATGGATCGGCTCCTTTTCATGATCTTATAGTGATTGTTCGTAGGTACCTAGAAATTTAGAAAGTATTCCTCATCTTCGCGGAGTACTATACCTGTTTCGTGATAACTCCTTTGTCCACATCAATTATAAACATCTGGTCCTGGATCCCCGCAACTAGTATCTCTGATGTTCCCTTCGAAGTGTAACTCATACATCGTAAGTCCTTCATATCTTCGTGGCTATATTCGCAAAAGTATCAGTTCTGATCTGCGACGCTTCCCGGGGGGAGAGTGTCGTACGTAATGTGCCATATGTGTAAACCCCTCCTTGATGCCATATGAACGCTTCTCCCTCCCACTGAAATAACACCTTTGTCATGGAACAGAAATTGACGAATTGGATCTTGACCGGCCCTATAGGATGTATATCCTATACCTTCGAGGCCATAGAAACTTTTAACGCGTCCCACTTCATCCCCAATCCAAAATAACTCTTGAGAGGAATCGAATGCTCTCGCAGGAGCTTGTGCATGATCTGGATGCACACCCGAAGGCGGCAACTGAAATCTAGTGACCTGCGTAAGATGTTTAGCAATCCGTTGTATAGCGAGTTGAGCTTCATAATCGGTTTGACTTTGGTTAGAACAAGCCATGATAGCTAATTCATTGCCGTGGAATAACAATGCTGAGGGCATGGGAGAAACAAGGCTGAGAAACAACATAGTATGTTATACCAAGATCAAAGTTTAGAAACCATTTTGTGACGATAAAGGAAAGTAGAACTCACTTCCTCCCAATCACCATCCATTTTGGACAAAATTACCATTACCAATCCATGGTTGTGTATATAAAATATATTACTGAGTTCCAAAATATGAAGGTTAAGGATGTTGATGGGGTGGAGTCCTCTCATTATTCTGCCATGCCACTTTCATCCTAATTGGTTTTAGTTAGATTTTCAGGGTATTTACCGCCCAACAGGAGCTCCATTAGAATCCTACAGCATCAAACCTCCAAATACCGAATTCCGCAAACATACAAACATGAAGCGCCAAAGCCCATTCAAAGCTGAGACGCGCCCAATGTCAATGTTCAAACACAAGGGATTCATAAACGTAGGTTGTATCTGGCATTTCCTCTTATTCATCTCAAAGTACCATTTCAGATGAACATATAAAGTTATCAATTGATTCATTTGGCATTCTTTTTCTTTCGTCGTTTCGCTTTGAAATCCATTCAATATTGAAGCTGGTTGGAAGTACCCCTCCATCAACCCATCAACCCATCAACACAACTCTTTAACAACTCTTCAATATGAATTTTTACGATGGCGCATTCCTGGTGTTAATATCAGCATGTGGTCTTCTTACATGGCGACAATATCAAACAAAAGAAGACTCCACAGAAGATAGGAAAAACAATGATGATACTACCCCTCTAGCGAAGGCAGAAGCAAGCCGCTTCATCAAATTATTCCTTACCGTCTATTGTCTTGTGATGGCATCAGATTGGCTTCAAGGTAATATACATCTCTTGATTAGACAATTATCACATTACTAATATTCAAATAGGTCCCTACGTTTACAGTCTTTACAAAGATCAATTTGGACTTGATGAGAAAATCGTAGCATTACTCTTCACAACTGGCTTTCTATCTGGTGGCATATCAGGATACTTTGTCGGTTCATTCGCAGATAAATATGGTCGCAAATCAGCATGTCTCGTCTTCTGTCTTACCTATTCGCTTTCGTGTTTTTCAACCATCTTTCCTAGCACTCCGATACTGTTTGTTGGACGAATCTTTGGAGGCCTAAGTACAAGCTTGATGTTTAGCGCTTTTGAAAGCTGGATGGTTACGGAATATCACAAGAGGAATATACAAAAAGCTGGGATGAGCTTGAATAGTCTGTTTGGAGTTATGTCTACTTTAAATAGTGTTATGGCTATCTTGTCAGGTGTTTTTAGTGAATGGTTGGTTCAGATTACAGATGATAGAAGAATGCCATTTATGGCTTCTGCATGTCTATTGGGAATTTCTGCATATATCATTACCATGTATTGGGTAAGATCTCCCATACCTCGAAAAGTCTCTGTCTCTAACTAATCACATTTTCAATAGACCGAAAACTACGGCGATAGTGCAACCAAAGTCCAAAAGTCTACCTCTGGCACCTCTGGCACCTCTGAAACTTCCCCCGCCTCTACCCACGGCAATTCTCCCTCGTGCACTTCCAATGCTCCCCCTCCTGCAGCCTCAGCCCTCAAACTAATCTTCACCAACCCACGAATCTTCACTCTCGGTCTCGCTTCCTGTTTCTTCGAAGGCAGCATGTACCTCTTTGTTTTCTTCTGGACCCCCTTTCTCAATTCCACACAACCATCTCCCTCATCCCCACCCCTCCCTCTCGGCATGATCTTCGCCTCTTTCATGGCCTCCGTCATGCTCGGTTCCCTAACCTTCACCCAACTCTCTTCCACCTTTCCCTCTCTCACTCAAACCCGTCTCCTAACAATCATCTTCGCCATCTCCTCCATCTCCCTCCTCTTTCCCCTGCTCACAGAAGATCAGCATTACACCTTCTACGCCTTCTGCATGTTCGAAGCAATGGTTGGTATGTATTTCCCATCCGTGGGATCCCTCAAGGGGAAGTGGATAGAAGATGGTGTTCGAGCACGAATCTACGGTGCATTGAGAGTGCCATTGAATATCTTCGTCGTGGTTAGTCTAGCGTTGGTGAGAGAAGGAGAGGAGTATCGACGAGGAGTCTTTTTAGTTTGCGGAGGCTTGTTGGTGACGACTAGCGGGATTTTCTATAGATTTGTCAGGGAGAGTTAGACGTTAGATTAGATGTCAGATGTCAAATATCAGATTCGGGAGGTCAGTTGTTCAACTAGGTATCCTAGGTACCTAGTACATATAGACACATGAATGAATGAATAGATATATATACATGTACACACACGTCAGGAGCGCGCATCGCACGCATGATTTCAGCACCCTCGTGTTTACAAGCAGGAGTGAGAATGGGTATAGCGATATAGGTGAGATCCCTTGTGCCCCCTCCTCTCTCAAGGCCGTATCATCATCCCAATCCACATCACTCTCCCATATCCTTCCTTATCTCACCATACAATCTTCCTATCCTCGTATGATTTAGCTCAGGAAGAAAACTCGATACTATACTATACTATACTATACTATACTATATACAAACTTTCCGCAAAAACCTGGATATAGTGATTTTATTCATCACCAGATTCGAAAGAAAAAGGCAACCCCTCTTATAATCTCCCCCTCTCCTTCAAAATTTTATGATTCTCTCAATTCATATCATCATCTCTGCTCATAATACTGCACTACAAATAATCTTCACACCCCAATCACACCCCCATCACACACGCAAATACACAAACACACAATTCCAAAGTCAAAGTCAAAAAGTCAAGAGTAAAATAAAAAAGAGAAAAGATGTTTCGTATTTCATCTTGGTATCATATCTACAAAAGCACTCAAACTCATCTCATCTTATCCCATCCCATCCTATCCATCCATCAATCCATCCCATATTCTATCTCAATCCAACTCAACTCAACTCGATCAATCCAATCCTATTCTACCCTACCCCAGCCTATCCTACCAACCATCGTATCCATATCATACCATACCCATCACCGTTTCCAATCCCCGGGAATATCCCCCATCCCCATACCGCATTCGCAAATCCCAAAGATTGCAATCTCGGTTTCCCTCGCCAAATGGTATCTATCTCATCACATCACATCCTATCCCAACTTATTTCATCACTCCTCTTCCCCTCAACCCTCAAAAGTAGGATGTAAAGCGAAATTCAATCCTAGAGATCATTTCCATTCCATAAGTACCTCCACATTTAGTCCTATGAAAATCGTATCCCAGATTCGAGTTCGAGTCTTTCGTTCGCTTCAAGTACCGATCGTTCCTCGCAAGGCAGATGCCTATTCGATCGCTTCTCTTTTAATATTTACATCTCCCTCTCCGTAAGAAAAAAAAACCACATGGAGTTCATAATTCCTCCAGCATATCTGTCATGAACAAAAGAAATATGTAAAAAAAAAAGAAATTAAAAGTCCAGCATGCTCGAGTAGTGAGAAAGCCGCGTACGTATGATCGGGTAAAATAAAAGTGATAAAACTCCCGCTGGCCCCCCTTGAAAATGCAACGAATGCAATGAATGTACATTGATCGCACCAAAGGAAATTGCGTACCGGAAATCCATAAATAGGCACCAATAGTATTGGAATGTCTCATCGAATCATTCTGATTCGATACATTTTCAACCTTGGCTTATAATAACTCTTGCACCTTCCTTTCCTAAGATACCTCTCTCCTGTGGCTTTGGACTGTGCCCTCTACCCTTCTTTCTGGATAAGAATCCTAACATACCAGTTGGCTTGGCATGCGCTTCTACTAATTTAGCATCTGCGGGTAGGGTTGCATCTTGCTTGGCCAGTTCTGACCAACTTCCAGTTTCGCCTAAAACCACTTGCATACCTCCACCTTGTGATTCCTTGCGTATTCCACCTGGACGATTAGGGCGGTTATATGATTGTTGATACGGTGATAAGGGTGTTTTGGTCGTACTTGGTGAATGTGAATGAGGTACGGAACGAGGAGGTCCTAAGACAGGGCTAGTATTTTGGGAAGGTTGTTGAGAGCCAGCAATTTGCGAGTTGGGAACGGGTGGAACATTTGCACTATTCGATGGCGATTCTGAACGTGAAGATGGTTGAGACCGCGAAGCAGCTCTCTTCCGGTTCTTAGATAAAGTGCGCGTGAGAGTGGCTTTCGGAAATTCATCAGAAGTTTGTGATGCTGGAGTCGACGGGCTAACATTTTGTGTAACCGGAGGCGGAGAATTTGGATCACCACCTTCATTGTATCTAAGAGTATTGAGTTAGCATAAGGGGAAACGAGTTGTAGGAGAGTGCTAACCTGTCATACGCTGCCTTGGTGTAATCAAATGTCGTATATTGAGCTTCAATCATCTTGTGGAGTTCTTCTTCCTTGATTTCCTTCTCTGTCGCGTCCTCCTTGAGAGCCTCTCTTGGTTTTTGTCGACGTGCCCGAGCTTCTAAAGGTGCTTCCTCCAGTAGTAATTCCTCGAGATCGTAAGTAGCGTCGAAATTCGTCTTTTCGCTAGATGGAACAAAAACTGGCTCTATTTCCTTTCTCTCGAGTGCCTCGAAATCTATAGGTCTGAAGAAAGGGTTATCGGTAAAAGTTTCGAATCCGGCGGAACCCATTCGCTTCGCTGGATCCTCCTCGAGAGCTGAGCTAATGGCATGTAAACATGGCATCGAAACGGCTGGTGCTGTGATTGGAAAATTCGGTGAAGCTTTGGTGATCTGTGCTGCTAGAGTTGTCTGTGTACTACCTTCAAATGGCCTCTGGATACGTTGGTTAGAACTGAAAACTGAAAAGTGGGGTTGACAGAATGTTGGAAATGAGTCGAATAATACCTTGTTGTAGATACATTCGTAGAACAGTACTCCTAGCGACCACCAATCTGCGCCAGGACCATATCCACATCCTTTGTAAACTTCTGGTGCGAGATAAGCTAAAGTGCCAGATTTGCTCGTTAGTAGTCTGTGTGAAGTGTAATCCGATGCAACATTCTGCAGGATGTTAGCGTTGTGTTCATACTCGGGACGTGTTCTTGGAAGGACAAACAAAATCTGCTAAATGAATATGCCCCTCGGAATCCAATAAAACATTGTCAGGTTTGACATCCCGATGTATGATACCCTGCTTATGTATGTACTTCAATGCAATCCCAAGTTCGGCAATCCAAAATTGAACAGCTTCCTCGGTGAAGGTCTTTCTCGAAATATGGAATCGTAAATCTCCTCCGTTCATTAAATCGACGACTAGATACCTGTTTGTTGAAAGATTAGTGAGTGCTTGTGGACCAGGTCTAGATCCAGATCCAAATCCAAATCCAAATCCACGTACATGTATTCAATATCTTGAAAACTATATCGCAAGTTACAAATAAATGGGTGATTTAAATGCTCCAACATTCGTCGTTCTCGAATTATATTCCGTACGCTTTCTTGTCGAACGACTATGTTTTCCAGAAATCAGCAGTCGTTCAAGATTGGAATCAAGTATCACCAACCCTCATCCTTGCGAATGTACTTGAGCGCAAACGTCAATCCGGTATCCTTCCTCTCTACTATCCTTACTTTTCCAAAAGCACCCTTTCCAACAACTCGCAGAAGTCGAAAATGATTGAGGCTCACTATCGTGGAGAAGTCATATGTTAGCAAAAGTACTAGTGGTGGTGGTATGATACCGGTAACAAAGACTAAGGACCCCTCGAGAATTCGAGGAATTCCTAGCACATTCTCTTGCCACTGAACTCTCTATCAACCAAATTCATTCGTACCTTCATCTTCGAAGTTCACCGGCTTTCCAGAACTGTTTCCCATGGGCGCAAACGTCTGGGTGAAATCAAGACTCTATCTCCCCTTAACCTCGATTTGACCAATAAATTTCTAAGGAAATGCGATTGAATTTGTAAATGGAGACATTCGGCGCAAAACTATCAAATCATGCGAAATCGATCTGAATCTCGAGACAAGCGAAAGATGGAAGATTTTGGGTCGGAAATTTTTATCGATAATGAAGTTGATTAAATTTCTTGAGAGGAAATTGCAAGATGTTGTTGCATGAAGCGAATACAAGTTGAAATGGGGTTGAGTTGAGTCGAGTCGAGTTTAATAAGTTGGTGGAGTGCAAGAGTGTTCCTTTGTGTGGAGATTTTGAAAGTATTGAAATGAATTATTATCTTGCGTGAGTAAATTGAATACCTATAGACAAGACGGTGTAGAATTTGGGAGAACAAAGATGGGATGGGATGGGATAGGGTGGTAGTCTCTCTCTCTCTCTGGACGAGAATCTTCTTTTTTTCCTTCTTCGTTTCCTTTGGAATGTTTAGGATGAAACTTGGTGTCAGAGATTAGAGACTAGAGAGTAGAGAGTCGAAGCTAGAGATCGGAGACTAGAGACAATGACTAGAAATTGACTAGAAATTGACTGGAAATTGACTAGAAATTGACTAGAAATCGGCTAGAAATTGATCAAAGGAATTTCCCCCAAGTTGATGCTTAAGGAAAGAGAAAAATAAGAAATAATAATTATAAAGAATTGTCTTGTTGTTCGGGAACGGACCACACGCCGCCTTTTGAAGATAATTTATGTTTATTAGAATCTTTGGTGGTGGTGAAGACTGTCAGAGGTTGATTTAGATGGTGGATATATGGATATGGGTATGGATGGATATGGAGATGGAGATGAAGATGGATATGGATATGGATGTGCATACCTATGTGTACCGATGTGGAATTTGGATGGGGCCAATGTGAGAAGTTAAAAGCTCGAAGCTGGAACTTTTTAGAAGGATCCACGAGTAGGTAGTATTTTGTCTTAATGTTGCATGGGGAAAGATTAAGTGAATTGATTTTGAAGGGATATATGATTGATATGATTTAGTTTGGGGTGATTGCTTGATTTGACATGATTGAATTGATTACCATTCCTATTACCATGACCATTCCCATTACCATTACCTAGGTTTCCTTATCACTCATATATAATCAAAAGCATGTAATAAGCTGTACAGCGTACACCTGCATTAGAGATGCAAAACCATGCTGGTGACTAGGTATCTCGAGAGTCAAGTACAGAGTACCTAGCAAGTGCAGCCAGCAAGCAAGTTCTTGTGAGGATATCTTCACATCCATTTCCAGTTCTGTACAGAGTGTAGTAGAGTCCCTTGATACATGTAATACACACTCCTCCACACGGCAATCCTCCTACACAGAGCATCGTGACTTCAAGCATCGAAAAGGGTGTTTATAACCGAAAGAAAAGGTCACCCATGCCAATGCCATGAAGCAAGCACATGGACCAGCATACTATGTAATGAATGCTCCGTAAGCCTTCGTAAGTGTGGACTATCCAAATTATATGATCAAGATCAAGATCCATTTCACCCATTTCACCCATTTCATCCATCTGCTTTCCCAAGTCTTTTTCATTCACTAATCCGGTTTAGTTGATTCCCTTCCAAACTTCAGGGACTGTGAGGATTGCCCAGTTAATATATTCTTCACTCCATCCAGTTTACCTGCTTTTGTTGACGAAAGGAGGGCCAGGGAAATGTGACCAGGGGTTCCGGTAAAGGCACCAAAATACACATGGCATCTGCATGGCTTCGCATGGCAAAAGTGTGATTCCCTCACGATGAGTGGTTCAACTTGGCAGTGGTGTGTGTGGTGAATGGTTCGGATTGGTTAAGGTTAAAGTGATGGAAGGATACGACAGAAGCAATGGAAGGGAAGGAAGGGAAATTATTGAATGGATAGTCGGGGTAAGCACGAGGTGAGGCGTTTTGAAACGTTGATGGACTGGAGACGTGAATGATAGGTCTTGAGCGACTGACCCTACTGACTACCTAGGTAGGTATCTATCTTTCGTCCCTCGCCACTTCACTGTTTACGGGCTTCCATCAATTATTGCGACATTTATTATATTTACTATATTTACTATATTTAACTCGTAAAGTATCTTTCTTGTACAAACTCACATTCATAAACCCAAATCGGATTTAAGCCGCCGAAGTAACCCTTGAAACAAACACCGGTCAGTGGACGGACGGTTCTTATCGGGTACCTGATTCTACCACAAGACGGTACAACACGGTCGGTACCTATCTCGATATCGATTAGTTCTCTTCTAAGCCATATATTAATACTGATTCATCAAATCCTGACTCTGGCATTCCTTCCTTTAGATGGCTTTGACTTTACTTGATAGGTACCACTTGTGGTGTATCTGTATCTGTATCTATAGCTGTACTCCGTGCTCACTAGATAACCTTCCCTAGAATCTTAGATACGGTACCTCCGGCGTACTCTAGCAACGTAAAGGACCAAGAGGCGGCTAATCTTTGTAGCTGAACGGAACGGGTCTTGAGATCCCTAGTAGGTAGGTATTTTTAGATTGAATTATCTATCAATTCTGAATCATGTTATACGAGCACAGGAAGAAAAGCTGATAGAATTGAATCATTCATTGTACTCACGCTTATTCAAGCTTATTCAAGCCTCATCACGCCTCCTCACGCCTATATACTCTATCGTAAAACTAGCTAACCACCACCACCACCACCACCAACCAAAGAACAATAACTTCAATTATCACTCCATCCATTAATAATAAACAGTACTCAGTACGCAATACGCTACTCTACAAACATACACTCTAACCTTCCCACAAATACCAACTCATCAAATCAAAACAATCCATCAACCTCTCTCTCTTGCTCTCCCACAACCACCAAACAAGCTACATATATACTCCATAATATAGCCATCCATCCCCCCCATCCACAATCAAAACCCCCCAGCAAATCCAGGGTTGTGACTTACCACTTTGACAGTCGGCTACAAATATGGTAAGTAGGAAGTCGATCAGAGACGATCATGCTATTCCCGATTATTGACAGCTCTGCCTTACCTTGTCGTTGCTGGGTTTCGCGTTCCGGATACGTTGATGGATATGTATCTGTACATACATTGTGTGTATGTATGTATGTAGTATGTATGTATAGAGTATGTATATAGTATGTATGTATGTAAGTTATATTGATTACTTTATAAAATCTGCTTGTGTTTTCATGAGAGTTGAGTTGATGGGAGTCTGTGGTATACGTGTGATCAGTAGATGGCTAGGTACTACAGAAAAGTAGTTCACAGGTCAGTTATTCTTCACCCTTTTATCCTTCGCTACCTAGTATATCATTCATCATCGACCTCAATCGTAGTATATCCTCAAATCCTCATATATTCAACTCTCCTTCATAACTTTCTTTCCTTCCTTCTTCTCCTTTAAATCATCCCAAACACCTGAGTCATTCGTTACCTCACATCAGTCCGACGATCTAGTGGATCTCTTCTTAGCTGAGACACACATACCTTCCCATGCCTGATCGTTTCATCTCCTTTTTGTAAGAATGGACAGGGTTAATTCTACTGATCTTCTTGAGATGTCATCATTGAACAAGCCGTCACCTCCTTTCTCACCCGATCCTAGCGATAGGAAATGTCAGTAAACTTCTAGAAGCTTTCGATTTGAATAAACGAGAAATGGAGAGGGCATCTGGGTAAGGTTATAGCTACTTAATATATGCACATACCTATGTAAATAATCTCATATCAGAAGAGAAAATTCATTCAATCTTCATCCAACAAGTGTATGGAAGAATTGACTATTAGTATTATACCACCTGGGCATCTGGAGACTCGCTTTTGTACCTATACCATCTTCCACAACTTGAATCACTTAAGTCAGTAATCCTTCAAGCCTTTTAAGCCTTTCCTTCCTTTCCACATCTCACATCTCACATCTCACATCTCACTCACGGTATACAAGTTACGAGTTACAAGTGTCTTTGATTTCTACATCCTTTATCCTTTCTCAACCCGTTTGAAATACTAGGTAAGCCACCCGGGTTCAAAGGATTATATGTTCATTCATCCAAATCCGAATTGGATAGCAAGTTGTTTTCTTTTCCTTCTCAGCCCTTTACATTTCCGAGAAAGTATTCTTTCTTGAGATTCAACGAATTCAAGAATGTGTATATATACATATATATGTATGTGAGTATGTGTATGCAAGAAGATACATACAAGCAAGCAAGCAATAAATCTACCATACGAAAAAGATAAAGAACTTCAAATTCCCTTTCTCTCTCTCACACACACACACACACCTCTCTCCAAACATTCAAAATCTCTTCTCTCCTACCCTACCCTTCCCTTCCCACCACACATAACCCCCTCCCTCCATCCATCCATCCATCACCCATCCCAACTCCACAAAAAGCAAGCCATTTCCACGTGCTCACCGCACACCAATCCTTTCTTCTCCATACCTACCTAGCAATACCAGGTATACACCTGTAACGCAACGCAACGCAACACAACGCAACGCAGTCAGATCCCCAAAAGAAACCCCAACCAATTCTTAAACATATCCATTGGTATATTCGCCATCTGGTATCGTACTGATACGTACCTTGCATAAGAGACATAGATACCTCGTGGTTCCATTTAATTAAGGCATAGCGAATCTTGTTTTCTTTTTTGCTCTTTTTTTTTCTTTTTTTCTTTTTCTGATTTGGTCGGTGGTCGGTTGATGATTGAATTGAATTGAACTCCATCCTTCTAGAACCCTCAATCGAAGATTCCGAAACGAAATAAAACAAAACAGTTTGAGAAGAAACACCGACAGATAGACAGACAGACAGATAGCTGGAAAGGATTGATCACCCATGGTTCACTCAGCCGGGTAATTTGATTTGATTTCCCTTTCTTCTTTTGTTCCTTCCTTTCTTCTATCCTTCCTTCTACCCTTCTATCCTTCCTTGAATAGCGTGTTTATGTACTATGTTATGTACTATGTGATGGAGTATAGGATTCAAATTTGGAATCTAACTCAACATGGTAATCTTCTAGAACCATACATACACATCACATGTCACATATCACATACCATGCTATTTCATTTCATTGATTAGAAAGGATTGATTGATTGATTGATTGATTCCAAAGCGAGCAGGGGAAGTGTTTATGGATGCATATGAATGAATATATGCACATGAATGAATAACTGGATAGATGGATATTCCATGAACAGAAATCATTAAATCTTCTCTTCTTCTTTCTTCCTTCCTTCTTCCTTTGATTTCATTTATTCATTCATTTATTTATTCATTTATTCATTCATTCAAAACCCAAAAACTAAAAACTAAAATTGTAAAAACGCCTCTTTCATATTAGTACAGCTGAATATTATATTGTATTATATCGTATCGTATGTATCGTATCATATACATCGTATCGTAGGTATTATATTATATCATTTCACTTGAAATCACATTTTATAATATATAATACACACTATATACATACTATACAATAGACATTCCGATCCTCATTTTCGAAACTTAGATATAGTATCTCCGAAAAGCAAAACGCTTGATGCGCTTTTGGTGGAAGTAGATAGGTAGAGAGAGGGGGACGAATATAAAGAAAATAAGATCGGGGATGGATATATGTATACCTGAGAAGTATTTACGTACTCTGTATGGAAGTAAGATACTAGGTAGATGGATGGCAAAAGTGAGGGTTCGGAGTTGTAGGGTTGGGTTTGGGTTTTGTTGAGATGGTGGATGGATGGGTGGGTGGGAGGATTTTGAAGGTTGGGTTCCTTCTAGGTGGGTAGGTGGGTAGTATGCATCTCTTCTTCTTCTTTTTTGAAGAATGTATGAAATGGTGTATTTGGGATGGATAAATGGGATGAATGGAGAGATACAGTGTAGCAATAGGATACCTAGGTATACAAATACCAAAGGAAGTTTTTCTTTCTTCTCTTTTCCTCTCTTCTCTTCTCTTCTCTTCTCTTCTCACTCCTTTCCTTCGGCTACTTGGTATTTCTTCTCCCTTGATATTCGTAGGTTGGCATATTGGTAAGTAATAAATATTCAATTCATTCTTTCTATCAAGCAGAGTAGATTACTGTAATCCATAGCACTCTATTCTATTCTGTAAGTTAAGTCTACTACATCTTGTCTATCTATCTATCTAGTATGTTCGTGACGAATAACATATATTCTTTCCTCTCCCTCTCAGAAATAGACTCGAGTCTAGACTCCCCTATTCCTAACCAGTTAGTATATGGAAAAGAATACCTAGTTGAGTTGAGTTGACAGATATTATAGTTTAAGCTAAATTATGAACCGAGGTATATGTACCTATCTATCTATCTGTATAGGTATTATGAACATAAAATTTTCACATGTTTATTTCTACATTCCAATACAAATCCACACAAGATATCTTTCGTGTATACATAGATATATATACCAAATGGCTTCATAACTAAATAGCCAAACCGTACAGTAATAAATCTTCTCCATCATTCATCATTCACTCAGTTTTCATCTTTCTGATTACTCATTCCTATTTTTGTATATTTTATCAATATTCACATTCACATTCGCATACGAATAGGTACCAGTACCGTATATCTCTTTCTTTCTTGGGTGCTAGATCTAGATCGCGATCCCACACCATCTCCATTTAATACACATTCCTATTCCCATCCATTCCGTTCATCGCTCGCCTCCAACTCAGCCCGGCGGAGCGGAGCGAGTATTTTGTTACTTCTTGGCTCGATTTGATTTGATTTGATTTGATTCAACCCAAGTCACTTTAATCCAATCCAATCCAATCCTCGTCAATCCGCACGAGTCATACACCATCCAGCTAGCCAGCTCAGCTACCTTATTCCCTCGCTCGCTCGCCTATCAAAACTCAAACTTAGATGTCGGAATGCGGAACGCGGAACGTGGAACGGAATTTAAAGTTTCAAGGGACCGCGGGAAAGGGACTAGCAAAAATTTAACGGGCGCGCCGATGGTGGATGGACGCACGCGTTGGGCTAGTTCGTGGATGGTTAGTTTGTGGATGGTGGATGGATGGTGGGATGATGGGATGATGGGGGAGGGTCTAGAACTTTTTGATTAATTGTCTTTACTGGATGGTTGATTGATTGATTGATTGACTGACTGACTGACTGACTAACTGGCTAACTGACTAACTGACTACTTCTTAAATTGTGGAATGAGGAGAAATCCGGGGTTATAATTATTTGTACTTATTTCTGATCGTGATTGTGATATGAGTCATGTGAGTATATGGCATTGTAGCGGATGTATACGAACTGGTAACTTGGTTATTATTTTCGTTTCGGGAAGCGAGCGAGTAAGGGGAGGGGAGTATTGGTATTACGGTTTTGTGTATATATACTCACTAGCTAGGTAGACAACTAGGTAGATAACTAGATAGGTAGATAGGTAGATAGGTAGATAGGTAGATAGGTAGATAGGTAGATAGGTAGATAGGTAGATAGATAGGTAGTATTGTTATATAATACAGCTTAGTATTTTGCTTTATTTTGCTTTATTTTGCCTTATTCTGTTTTAAATTTCTTTGAATCCGAATTAGGGATAAGAGTGAGTAAGGATTTTATTTACAGTATCTATCGATCTTTAGTTAAGCGAAGTTTTTTTATTTGAGACTTGAAGCTTCAAAGTTCAAAGGTTGTAGTTTACTTATATCTTTGAATCTTAAATTTGCTATTCCTAAATACTAAATATTAAGGCGTATATATACGATATCTATAATTTCTTTACTATATATATATATCTATACACCTATCTATCTATATATATCTCCCTCCTACCTTTTAGAAACTATTTATATCTTTCTATATACCTATCTATACACCTATCTATACACCCATCTATACACCCATCTATACACCCATCTATATATACAACTCATCAAAATCTCAAAATCTCAAAATCTCAAGTCTCAAGATTAAGAAAAAGTATAAACATCAGTCACTCCCATAGCCAGTCCAGTTCCACAACCTACCTACCAACTACCAACTACCAACTATCAAATAATCAAATAGCTAGTACAACTCTGAGAATCTTAGATTTCTTCATCTATCTTTATTTATTCTCTATATATATATATCTATTTATTCATTTACTCATTTACTCATTCACTTATTTATTCATCTATTCATCTATTTATCTACTCATCTATACACTTTTCTACTTTTCTACTTTTCTACTTTTCTACTTTTCTACTTTTCTACTTTTCTACTTTTCTACTTTTCTACTTACCTACTTACCTAGAGATCTAATATTTACTATTTATCATTTATCCTATCAACAATACATACTTGAATATACACATACATATATTCAAAACACTCACCCCCTAAAAACTTCCAATATCTAAAATATATACTCAAGAATACCACACACTCGTAACCCCCGAGACTCAAGTCAGATTGGAGAAAACAGAGCGTAAGTACACACTCATAAGATCGAGAGATGAGGGCGATCGATAGCGGAGATTAAGATTAAGATGAGGTGATTTGGAGAGTGGTATTGTTATGTTGAGAATTATACATCATCTAGAGATGGGTATTGATCTATTTCATTTCCTCGTATCCTCATTATTTTCGTTCCGTCCGTCGCTATGCCATGCCATGCTATGCTATGCTACGTTATGCTACTTTGGAAATTACTTTGTGAATTTCATATATGCAATGCAATGTAATCTCCTCAATCTCATACAGAGCTCCTTCACCATTTCTCCATTCACAAACTCACCCCTCAGCTCATGGCTCATCCTTCATCCTCACCTCACCCCCATTTCTTATTCCCCATCTTCCCCACGCCCTTCAATACTAGCTACCAATTTAGAGCTTTCAGGAGTCGGACTCATCTCTAAACTTCCTCCCTTCCCCAAAGGACTTGCTCTCGCACTCAAAGTACCACCTCCCCTTTCCTTGTAAACTCTTTCCAGAGGTCCTCCATTACTTTTCCCACCTACTCCGTTTCCGCTATATCCATTTCCCTGTTCTCGTCTCTGTCGAAATTGCGGTTGAGAATTTGACCTATAAGGTGATATTGGTGATGAAGGTGGTGGAGAAGACAAGATTTCTCGACTTTGTCTTATATCACTTTCATACCCAGATCTAATAGGTGAAGCCATTGATCTTTGTGGTGTAGAACTTCTTTCCCTTGTCCATTTTGGAGTCAATGGTAGATTTTCATCCCAAGGTGTTCCCCCCCTTGAATGTCTATCATTTCCATCTTCTTCATACCCAGGTTGATACGCCTCGCCATGTCTCTTAACGGGACTCTCATCATAAGGATCAAATCCTACTTTCTTTCTCGCCATTGCTCTTGTTCGTTTACGTTCCGAATCATTACCACCCGCGCCAGTAGTAGATGATTCATGAAGGAAGAAAGTTAGGAATTCATCTGGGACGGATAAATGAGTAGATTGTTGAAATTGTTGAAGTGCAGTAAGACGTATAAGCATCTCGAGAAGAGAAAGAGAAGAGCGGAGGTTAATGTCGATTTGCAGTGGTTGAGCTGGAGACTCGGAGCGGTTAAAGGAGAGAGGCATGGGAGATAGAGGGCGTGGTAGAAGATGGGCTTCTCTGGAGGGAGTAACTGGAGCTGGAGAGGATAATTTGAGATTCGAGAGATTCGTGGTGAGATCGTTAGTAGAGGTTTGTTCGGCTGAAGTATTTGGTCGACTATACGAAGAATCTCCATTTGATTCAGACTCAAACTCTTCTTCTGATTCTGAATCTTCGGCTTCCGTATATACTTCCAAGGCAAGCCATTCTGGGTCCAGATCATGAGGAAGTCGCCATGTTGTGTTTGTCTCTTGTGGCATTTCTATGGTTTCCTTCGATGGTGATTCTGGTGCCATACTTTCTCGTCGAAGTTGCTCATCGATATCAAATTCATCATCTTCCCCATCCTCTCGTTCTAGCCTTCCTTTATTCGGTTCTGAATAATCCTCTGGAGGTATGTCTTCACCATCATCGTACCATTCGTTTTGTGTCTCCTGTCCCTCCATCATTCGTCTTGGTGGCATTGCATTGATGTCTCGCTTCAATAGTAAAACAGGACTATTTGTTTCATCCTGGTTACCAATATTTAATATTTTGCCGGTGTCTGCATAGAATATCTTGGAAATCTGATGGATTGGTAAGTATTCTCGAATACCTGCCAACTTGACATCTCCATATGGTCCGGGTTGTGGTTCTCCATCCTCAAAAGTGTGGACTCGATCATCGTCAAAATCTTCGATTATTTCAAGCTGATATGCGTATTCTGTTGCTTTACCTTCGCCACTAATCAAGGAAGAATCTTTCGCAGTCAAATAATCTCGGGCCTCTTTAGAATGATGTAATTGTCCAGATGGTCCATATGTAGATCTGAGAGGTACACGTAAAAGTCTGACTTTGGCTTTATGTATAACTTCTTTCCAAGTAGTTTCTCTCATACCTTCTTCATCGTGAGCTCGATAAGCATGTCCGGCAAATAACATATATAAAGAGAGAGTAAGTGTTGTTCCAACTTGTACTGGCCTATTTGGATTCCTGGAATATTGATGATCTGCAGCAGTAAGAAGATTGCTTGCTTGTAACAATCTCGACGGTGATACAGTAGCCGGAAGTGTTGTCGAGAGGTTCGCTCCGGAAGTGGTGATGGCTAAATTGATAAGTGGCACAGCGTCCTCGATTTTCATCAAGAGCTTCTTAATATCTCTGAGAATCTCTCGAATCTCGGTTTCATGAGCAGCTTGTGTTTTTGCTTTGGTTTTATTCCGAAGTGAAACTTCTGCAGCACTTGCAGCTTTTGCTAATCTCATACCAAGAGATTGAATATCCCATCGAAGTGATTTGGTTAAAGATACAGCTGACTCTAAAGTGGTGTTCCCTCTCGCGGCACTATAGATTATAAGTAGAGATATTTTTGTAACAGTGAATGAAACTCACATAAGCTCTATCATATCAATAGCTGGTGATACGATCTGGAAGGTAGTAAGTTAGTATTTGAGGACACCCACACCATTGATTTGATTGGCATCAAAGTCGACGTACTTTGATTTTACTATTGAGTCTCTCTTGCAGCTCATGAAGCTCTCGATAATCGGCATTGTTATCCACGGTCTAGAATCGTGTAAGTCATATGCCTTTCACAAGTTCAAAGTCCACACAAGAAATCCCACCTTCAAAATTCTGGGAATTTGTCTTATGGCAAAGGAAGCAGTCACACCAATTCCAGACCTACATCAGTTTTAGAAAATGCTCCAAAGATCTGCATAGAATGAAACATACCTGATAGCATAGTTGACAGCATGTTGGGTGACCTAAGGAAGAAGCAATAGTTAACACGTGATTATGAAACATGGGGGAGCAGTTATTCTACCTTGCCCAAGAAGAAATCCATTGTGAATGTATTCAGGTCTTAGTTTAGATCAAATACTATAAGAAGTAGGAGATAGTCACGACAACAGACATGATCTTTATGGGAAGCCGTGTAGAGTTTTCTGCTTGTTGTTGATGTCAATGTTAATGTTAATGTTGATGTCGAATTTATTTTTATATCCAGTTGACGATTTGAAGCAAACAAAGATGCAAGGCTCCAACAGCATCGTGCTTGCCTGGAAATTGATTGGCCAACACGTCATTAACCGGGGATTGAATCGATTAATAGCGGCACTTGATCAACGGATGGCACCAAAGAAAAAGAGGGTTGAGAGGATTGATTACAATTTACGGCAAAATATATAATAAATATATAATAAATATACTATATGGGCGGTGTATTTACATGGAACGATACACAATGGAAAGATGCCAGTGAGCCCGTAGAGATCAGCCAGCGTATTCGCAAAATTCGAGTCGCTTTGGGCGTTTATCAGGCACATATGGAGTCTACTGGGCACTTGTGAGTCACTGAGATTCATATATACAGTCGTGTACCGTCATATATCGTCATATATATTTTATGATCGAATATCCTGTAAGCACTCGATACAATCAAAAATATTCCAAAGCCCCTCCATAAACGATAGTCGATAAACGATAACCGATTCATCATTACTATTATAGCCCCACCAATACCTGCCACTTCTCTTCCCCATTCCTTTACTTTTTTTGGCCCTTTCAAATTCCTCTTTCACAACCCACACATCTTTTCTTACACGTCAAGATAAATCCGCGAATTTCACTAAATATGTCGGACCTTAACTCATGGGAAGATGATCCAGCCGCTCAAGAAGATAATAATCTTTCACAACAAACTCAACGCATGAATTTGAATGCAAATCCCCAAGCTAGATCATTTCAACCGGGCGCAAATTCCTTTCAGCCTGGTGCACAATCATTTCAACCTGGTCAACAATATCAACAATATGGAGGAGCTTACGATCAATATGGACAACAACAGAATTTCGCTCAATATCAAAATCAAGGTTATGGTGGATATCCTCAATATGGCCAACAAGGGTACAACAATCAATATCAACAAGGAGGCTACAATGCTGGAGGATATCAACAAGGTGGATACAATGCAGGATATGGTGAGTTTGCCACGGATTTTTGGAATTACTGGTTATTTTCAGCACCATTATGAAAAGTGTAGAAATGCGGAATGGACTCGAGAACCCCCCGATTTTTTTCACAGTGTGCGAACGTTCGTAGTGTCCAAAATACTGACTACAATCATTTACAGGACAACAATATCCTGGATATGCTCAACAACCACAAGCAGCAGCTCAATCATCACAATCTCCTCGGCAAACACCAACTATTGCAAAAAGACCAGCTGATGGTTCGGCAGATCTAAACAAACCTGTAGCAGTAAAGGATGGAGCACCAAAAGTTTTGAGCATTGGAGGTGATGCACCAAAGGTTTTAAGCATTGGAGGTGATGCGCCAAAGCCAAAGGCAAAGGTCCTCTCTATTGGTACTCCAGCCCCTGCGAAGAAGGAAGAGCCAAAGAAGGAAACAGCATCCGCATCCGCAGAGGCCGGTGCTAAGGTTACCGCAGCAAAAGCTATCGAGAAAGTTGAAAAGACTCCTGCAGCCGCCAGTGGAAAGACCTCTCCTACACCATCATCCGGTCGTTCATCACCTTCCCGAACTTCTGGCGCTGTCAAGGCAGCTGCTCGTGCCGCAGATGCTGTAGAGCAAGAGCAAGCAGCTGATGTCGACGAGGAAACCCTCAAGGAAATTTACGGCAAGGAGCATGTTAACATTATTTTTATTGGACACGTTGATGCTGGAAAATCGACACTTGGTGGTTCTATTCTTTACGCTACCGGAATGGTTGATGAGAGAACCATGGAAAAGAACAAGAAAGAGGCTAAGGAAATGGGTCGTGAGACATGGTATTTGTCGTGGGCTCTCGATTTGACAAAAGAGGAGAGATCCAAAGGAAAGACTGTCGAAGTTGGACGCGCACATTTTGAAACCGAAAAACGGAGATACAGTATTTTGGATGCCCCTGGACATAAAACCTACGTACCAAGTATGATTGGTGGTGCTTCCCAAGCAGATGTTGGAATCTTAGTTATCTCTGCTCGCAAGGGAGAATACGAAACTGGATTCGAAAAGGGAGGACAAACTCGTGAGCACGCCATGTTGGCAAAAACTCAAGGTGTCAACAAACTTATTGTCGTCATTAACAAGATGGACGACCCAACTGTCGAATGGTCCCACGATAGATATAAGGAGTGCACAACCAAACTTTCTCAATTCTTGAAAGGAACTGGTTACAACCTCAAGACCGACGTATTCTTCATGCCAATCGCAGCACAAGTAACAATGGGTATCAAGGACAGAATTCCTAAGGGTGTTGCCCCATGGTACGATGGACCATCTCTCCTCGAATTCCTTGACAACATGACTCAACTTGAACGTAAAGTCAACGCACCATTCATGATGCCCATTAATGGAAAATACAGAGATATGGGTACCCTCGTCGAGGGTAAGATCGAATCTGGAGTCGTAAAGAAGGGAATGAACCTTGTCATGATGCCCAATAAAGAAAAGGTCGAAGTTATGGTAACATACGGAGAGACCGAAGAAGAGATTCCCGCCGGTCAATGTGGTGACCAAGTTCGTCTTCGTCTCCGTGGTATCGAAGAAGAAGATATTCTACCCGGGTTCGTTCTTTGCTCGCCAAAACGTCTCGTTCATTGCGTTACTACTTTTGAAGCTCAAATCAGAGTTTTGGAATTAAAGAGTATCCTATCTGCTGGTTTCAATTGCGTTATGCATGTTCATTCGGCTATTGAGGAGGTTACTTTCGCAACATTATTGCACAAATTGCAAAAGGGTACTAATAGAAAGAGTAAAGTTCCTCCAACCCATGCAAAGAAGGGCGATTCCATTATTGCCAGAATGGAGGTCATTGGTGGAGCCGGAAGTGTTTGTGTGGAGAAATTTGAAGATTATCCTCAATTGGGTAGATTCACTCTTAGAGATCAGGTATGTGTTAAATCCTTATTCGGAGTATTAGCTTTGGCGAGATGAAAAGGGGAAATGAGAGGTTGGAAACTAACATTTCTATCAAATAGGGTCAAACTATCGCCATTGGTAAAATCACAAAGTTGATTACTCAAGAAGAAGTTGTTGCGGCCGCTGCGTAAATACATTTACATTAGAATCATGTAATGAGATTGTGGACTTGTGAGTTTATCTGAGAGGGTAGAGGGCGGAATTATAAGGGGAATGGGATGGGGTGGGGTGGTTCGGGGTTGAATGGGATGGGTGGATTGGATGGATGAAGTAAAAAGACATACATGCATGCATGGATTAAAGTGCTTGCTGCGTTGATATACAATGATTAACGAAATCTACATGGTCCCATATATAGACGTTTATATGGAGTCGGATAAAAAGATAAATGATCTTCTTTTCTTTTGCTTGAATGAAGTAAAGTGAAGTGAAGTGATGCGATATAAATGTGTGTATTGTATCGTATTTACGAGGGAGAAGAGGAAGATCGAGGACCAGGTAGTAGTATAGTAGAGTTGTGGAAATGAAGCATACCTGAATAATGGATGTGCAAGAATTCTGTTGTGAGATGAGATATAGATCTATTCTTTGAGTTTTTAGGGTGTTTGTAGGAAGGGGGAAGGGCAGAGAGAAAAGAAGGCGGGAGAGGGGGTGGTAGTTATGGTTATATTTGATTGAATGGTTTAATGGCTGTGTGATTGAATGGCTCAATGATTGTGCGATTGTGCGATTGTTTGAATTCTGGTTTCGGTTTCGGTTTAAGTTTAGATTATTGTCATGGGTTTTATTCTGATGTGATGTGATGTGATGTGGTGTGATGTGATATAATATTATATTTATCATATCAGTATATATATATATATATTTCCAACATCAACATGCATCAGTACCTCAATCTTTCACATTACACTATTATTCCATTTCAAATCCTACTCTACTCTACTCTATTCTACTCTATTCTACTCTATTCTACTCTATTCCAATCACCAAAAACAATAAATATATCTAAATAATAAGTAAATAGGCAACATCCCTCTTCAGACTTCAACCCAGACTTTACAGAATATATACAAATAGTGATTACCTATTATAATTATGTTTCTCCTACTGATGCCTACCTAGCTAGTTCCTCACGACGTTTGATATCTTTGCTTTAAATTTTAACTACTAACATATATACATACATATATTCACTTCATTTTCACTTCATCTCAACTCTCAACTCTCAAAATTAAGATTAAGATTAAGCGAGCACCCGCCCCTTTACAAAGGTTATCATACAGTGATTATAATATCATTTTTATTTTTATTTTGATTCTCATGATCTCTCATTCTTTATTCATTGATGTGGTCATTCATTGACCGACACACACATACATATATGTACATTGAAAGATCACTCCCCCCCTTCCCTGCCTTACCCTCAAGTAAAGTGATTCCTGAACGCATCATCAGATTCCATGATCAGATTCCATCTCATGCTATCTACTTATAGCCATCAACTCCTCTTCTAGCATTCTTCCTGTCTTACTTCCTCATCTCAAACCTCTTACTCCTCCTCATATACACCATACGACACAAACAAACGTCATTTCGCTATGAAGTGCATAAGCAAGACGCTCGCCAGCCATGCCATGCCCATCAACAAGCCTCAACTTCAGCGAAAGCGACAGCACGCCTCGAAAACCCACAACGCCCCATACCCCAAAGACAAAGAAAAAAGAATCAACACAAATGTAAAAAAGAGAAAAACGCCAACCCCTATGTAAATGCTGAATCTAAACTCAAACCAAACAATGACAAGTAACATAACCCCAAAAGCAAACAACATTACCCATCCCTTCATCTAGTCCCCTTGGGAAAATGTAACCGTGAATGGTTGGGTATTGTGGTATGTAAGGAGCAAAGGACAAAGTTTGGAACATAAGCTGTGATTGTAATGTTTCTGTTGTGACAACCCTTTTTGGTTTTTCATATGCATACCCCGATGAATGAACGCCCGTTATATTATTAGTTTGTATTGGGCAAGCTGTTGTAGAATTTTCGAATATGAATTCATGTGATTGGCTGAAAGTACGTTTGCGAAGCGAATGAATCTTGCATCATAAAAGAGGTCGAACCAGTTGATTCAACAAGGCGTCAAGTTCTTTCCAATTCTCAAGCTTTTCCGCGAATTTACGATGTTTGCGTGAGACAACATGCTATATGATAATTAGTATAAGATAAATCACCAGGTGAAAAGGAATTTACCTCATCAAAGTCTTCAAATTTATCGGCGCAATTTTCACAGTATCCGGGCTTTGGATCACGCTTCTCAAGCTTTCTTTGCTGAACAGCTTTTGCTTTGCGAGAAGCTTCCATCTTTCTTGCCGCTTCTTCTTTCTCTGTAGAAACATCATCCTCTTCGATTACACCAAGTTTCTTTTGTGCCTCACGCTTCGCAGGGCGAGTAGCTGTATCTTCTCTTACAGCAGCAGTGATATCAGTCAAACGATGGGATCCAGTTCCACCATTCGTCTTCTCAAGAACCTTTCTCTGCAACCCGTGTATCTCTTTACTTGTTCCAGCTTTGAGTCCAGGTTGAGCTGCAGTTGAAGAAATCATTTGAGAGCGAATAGCAGAAGTAATGTTGGATGGTTGAACTCCCGACGCAACAGGCTCACCTCCAAACAATCTACCAACGCCAGCACGACTGACGAACGCGTTTTGTCCTCGAGAAGAAGACTCAAGTTCTGCACGATTACTTCTATCAGTATCAAATGGATTAGCTTGATTTGTCGAGACAGTAACACTTCTATTACCTCCATCATCAAGATGGGATAGTACTCGTTTGCTGATTGCCTTGGGTGGTTGCATTTTAGCTGCTTCTACCGCAGCAGCAGCTCTTGTCCTTGGAACTGCAGCCCTCTCTTTCTCCTTTTGCCTCTGGATACGGATCAATTCCTTTTCTTTCTCCACCTCACGGCGACTGTACTCTACTTCCTCCACAAATGGACACTTGCCATTTGCAACACTGCGGAATTGAGGCCAATCTCCCTCTTCTTTACGGGCAACTTTGTTATATTCTCGAACCATAATTGGCTTTTGCTTTTCATCGATATCGTGAATGTAGATATAAGGCCCTCTGAATATAGTCATTTCTTTTGTAGCGACGCTAAGGTCTCGATCGGATGGTCCATAAATTCGTTCATTCCTCAATAATTGGGATAGGTCAGCTTCTCGGCCTCCTCTGCTTATCGTCCCACCCTGAACAGAATGACTCCTTGTGTTGTGACTATGTGCTGTTTGGTAACCAGTATCCGTGTCAAACATTGTTGTCATCATTCGTTGCAACTTTTCCAATGCCCATATCTTCATCCCCAATTCTCGCGCCTTGTAGAGTACATCCGAGCTACGGACTTGTTGTCGTCTTGTGTCTCCATCATGTCCTTGTGTAATAAGTCTTCTGCCACCTGGAGCTTCAAATGTAAACTTCGATCGAGATTCCCTTGAATCTGCAGTCTCGGATGATCTGTCTAGCAAAGAAGGGTTAATAGTGCCGTGTTGCGAATGTAACTCGGCGGTAGTTGAAGAAGTAAATGGGGTCTCCGGTGGAATTGATCGAGTAGTGACGACATGAGTGACCTCATTCGAGAAGAATTTTTCGTCGCGCTGAGAAGACGTCAATACAATCCGCGATACCCAATTACTTACACAGAGACATTACTTACTGCACCTAGGGCGAGGACTTGTTTCGTATATTTAAGTCGGACATCCTCTGGTATACTCTCAAAGTAGAAGACGAATTTGGGAAAACTCTTCCTATAATGCTTTTGCCATTGGCGTATCGATTCCAAATTCTCCTCTGGTACCTTGTCCGCCTTGGTAATCTGCTGTTGTTGAGCAGCTCTATCTCCTCTAGCTGCCACACACTTTCGTTCAAAATTGGATGGCTGAGTTGATCTCCGAGTAAAAATCCTTCCTTCACCCGATACTTGGCTAATACTTTGACGTGGAGGTGTTCTTAAAGCTTGATGATGTGCATCTAGCATCTGCTTTTTCGCCGGGGGTGGTTGTCCATATGCATCTTCGCGTTGTATGTTGGCGTATGAACGTTTTTGTTTGGTTGTGGTGGAAGCTACCGCTCGATATGGGGAATTGGCGACATTGGAGATGGTGGAGAGAGGCTGCCTCCTGGTCGACATATTGGTTGTTAATGTGACCGGTAATGGAGATAGGGATACTGTTGCCATATGAAAATATATCAATACTCTCTGTGTAGGACAGAGAAATTCCTGTGAAGGAGTGGAGTGGGGTGGTTCTAGCACGCGACTTTTGACACGGTTTATCACCACTTCCTTGAAGCTCTTATTTTTATGTAGACATTAAGTAAATATAATTCAAGAGTCTGGGGAAATGGACATCATTGAAATGAGTTAACACAAAAGCGTCGTGAATACCACACAATCCAATGAAGGTGGGTTGGGATAATGCTGGAGTGGATGTTATTTTTTGGTGGTGGTGGTGAAGTGAAGTGTCAATCTTTGTATGGTAGAAGTTGTGGTTATGGGCAGGGCAAGGTTCCTTTTTTTTTGATGTGATGATGACTACGGAGTACTACTGGGTTTGGATGTTATGGTAGACAACAAAAGGCTTAAAAAGGCGCGAAGTGGATTCATCGATTATATTCACTCAGCAACACAGCAACCAATTTAAATTACCTTCCCCGGTTTGTAATGATGGATAATACCTGGTAAATACTAATGAGAACCTAAGCAGATGCTAATCAATACTACCTGTCTCGGCCAACACTCGAGTAATTTAGAGGTAATCTCGAACCCTTTGAGCCAATCAAGCCCTTCCAATTTATGCTTGATCATATTCATTATATAGGACGGTATTACGAGTCTATGACTGCCAGGTCGGAGGAACCTTAAACGTCCATTAGTGCTTGATGGTAGAACATGACATAACGAAATATTAAGGTTGGGTTGCAGAAAATAATATATTATCTTCCTCGTATATACTTACATAGTACAGGGAAAGACTCGAGAACCTCAATCCCATCAACGCTTAATTGCCAGCCTCTATCATGAAGTGTAGTAGAAGAACAAGAACACTGTTCCAGCAATTGGAAGGGACCAGTGGGAGTAGAGGAATATCATCTTCATCCATAGTATCCTCAAGACCTCGATGTCAAGCTCAAGTATCGTCTGCAGCAACAAAATGTCACACAACATATCAATCAAGAAGGACGTATGCTTCCATATCAGCTTCAGAACTTCAATTTGGCCAACCGGTTCATGAAACCCATCCGCATTTACTTAATGCTGGAGAAGGTATGGAGATGAATTCAATGGTACAATTACAACGGGACTAAATAAAGTGATCAGTTACTCCAGGTATTTCGGCGCAAGAATATGCGGATCGACGAGCAGATTTCGCTGCAAAACTTCCTCCAAATGCAATCGCCATCTTGAGAGGGGCAGATATCAAATATAGGTCTGGGGCCGTATTTCATGAATTCCACCAGCAATCAAATTTCTTCTATCTTACTGGATTTAATGAACCAGAGGCAATTGCAGTAATACAGAAATTGGAGTCTTCAGAATTTATATTTCACCTATTTGTTAGACCTAAAGACCCGCAGGCAGAACTTTGGGATGGTGCTAGATCTGGGGAGCAAGCAGCCTTGGATGTTTTTAATGCAGATGAAGTAAGACACTATTTGCTACAGTACTTCACAAACAATAACAATACTAATATTGAAATAGTCTGGAGACGTCAACCAGGCAGCTTCATATCTAAGGCCACTTATTGAAGGAGCTAGTGAAATATATATGGATGTCAAAGAATCTTTCCTTGGGGGTACGCTGGACTCAATCCAAGGCGTAATGAAACAAAAGGATCTCATGCAACTATTCCGCGATGCTAAAGCAAAAAAATCGAAACCAATTGGGCCGTTGATAAACGATTTAAGGGCCATCAAAAGTGAAGCCGAAATCAAAAACATGCGGAAAGCAGGTAAAATCTCTGGCAGATCTTTTACAAATGCTATGCGGAAACGATGGACTGAAGAAAAGCATCTTGGCGCATTTCTTGACTTTGATTTTAAAATCGGAGGTTGTGAGAAGAATGCTTATGTGCCAGTTATTGGAGGTGGAAGAAATGCCCAGAGCATACATTACGTTTCCAACAACGATGTACTACGAGATGGCGAGCTTGTCCTGGTAGACGCCGGTGGACAATATGGTGGATATATTACGGATATTACTCGAACATGGCCCATCAATGGCAAATTCACAGATGCCCAGAAAGATCTCTACGAAGCGCTTTTAAAAGTAC
Organism: Botrytis fragariae; assembly: GCF_013461495.1. Lineage (NCBI taxonomy): Eukaryota > Fungi > Ascomycota > Leotiomycetes > Helotiales > Sclerotiniaceae > Botrytis > Botrytis fragariae. Next base: position 1,641,752 of record NW_023500997.1, read on the forward strand.
AGCGAAGTAGTGTTGCGCTATGCAGGGAAAGTTCAAACATGACTTTGGACAAAATCCATGCAGTTACCAGAAATGGTCTCACAGATCAATTGAAACAATTAGGATTCGATATGTCTGGAAATGCTATCGATACCTTGTTTCCACATCACGTTGGCCATTATATTGGACTTGATGTTCACGATACTCCAGGATATTCTCGAAGTAACCTTCTCAAGGAAGGACATTGTATTACGATCGAGCCGGGGGTTTATGTACCAAATGATGAGCGCTGGCCAGCTCATTTTAGGGGCATGGGCATCAGAATTGAGGATAGCGTTTGTATACAGGAGGATTCACCTCTAGTCTTAACTACCGAGGCCGTGAAGGAGGTTGTAGATATCGAAGCTTTACGCGACTAAATGAAGGGGATAAATGAATTGTATGATAATGATGTATACCACTCCGAGCAAAAAAGTATAAACGCATATACCCACAAATCAATCGAGATTGATAACGTCCGAATAGATGCTGAGTACTTTACCCATGAAGCTTTACCATGCCTTTCTTTCCAATGAGCCCATTTTAATTCATAAAAACTGCTAGTAGCACGAGGGAAAGATTATTATTCCTGGTAAATCGAGCATCCCCAGTGAACTCCTAGTGAGTTCCCGGTGAGCTTAAAAGTAATCTGCCGAAACTTAAAATAAGGATTCACATGATAACCTTGCCCCACTCTCCACTCAGTCGGCCGCAACTCCGCATCGAAAGTCCGCATCATATCATCGGCCTCAGCCTCGTCACATTCATTTCCATCATCGTACAATCTCGCCCACCAAACTCAACCTCGCATTGCACAACATTAATTTGTTACATCGAGATCAAATCAACATTTTCTGCAGCTATTCAAAATCAGATTTCCGTCCAGCAAACAAAACACAACCAACTCTCACACACACAAACCCAACCCACACCACGAAACAATGAGCTCTCCCAACCCCGACACCTCTCCCCTCCCCTCCCGCACTCCCACCCCCACAACCCCACCACCTCCCTCCCTACACGCCCACGCACCCACTCCTCAGCTATCCCCGATCTCCCTCCCTCCTCCCCCACTCTCCCCCTAACCATGACCTCCTCCCTCCTGCTCACCAATCTCCCACGCGATTCTAGCACCGCGCTCGACTCTGCATTTGTGTTTCCCACCCCGAAAATCACAGTGCGGTTTCAGCCGATTGGGTCGGCCCCCGCGTTGCAGAGACCCGTGTCGAGGATTAGTTCGACGCAGAGGTTTGAGACGGTGGTGGCGTATTTGAGGAGGGTGTTGAAGTTGGATCGGAATGCTGGGGGAGGGGGAGAGAGGGAAAGTGTGTTTTTGTATGTTAATAGTTGCTTTGCGCCGGCGTTGGATGAGGTGGTGGGGAATTTGCATAGGGTGAGTGGTTTATGGGATTGGTTATAGGGAGTGTGGGACGAGGGTTTGGAATGGATCAATGCTAATTTTTGGAATAGTGTTTTAAGGATTCGAAGGACCAGCTTATTGTTACCTATTCGATGACGCCGGCATTTGGATGATCGAACGAACCATGTGATACTCGGTAGTCAGACATTCAAACATTCAAACGAAACATTCAACATGGGGTATTCAATTGCTTTCTAAACTAGATTTGGGTTGGCATACCAAAAAATTATATTGCTATCGGGCATCTAAAAGCTAAGCAAATATTGGGAATCTAAAAGCTGGACAAATACGCCTGCGATCTAACAACATCGATAATTCATCCACAACACCTCAATCCATTTTGCTAATCGCACTTCGAAATTCCTCGAGCTCCTTCTCTGGAATCGGATATGTGTGCTCTGGGGCCGGGTAGGCTCGGGACTTCGTTTCCTCGCGGTATTCCGTAATGGCTCTTAAGCTTTCGCTCCAAACATCACCATATTTCTTTACAAATTTTGGGAGGAATCGACCGGGTGGGAAATTGCCAGTCATGTCAACTTGCACCAAAACTTGTCCCGAGCAACCATTTCCTGCGCCAATGCCTATTGTAGGAATAGATAACTTATCAGTTATAAGTTTTGCGACTTCTTGAGGAACAGCTTCAACGACCATTGCGAAAGCACCGGCTTCTTGGACGGCGAGCGCATCTTCGAGAACTTTCAGTGCACCGGCACAAGTTTTACCTTGCACGCGGAAGCCACCGAGGGAATTTTGTCGTTGGGGTGTGAGGCCTATATGACCTAGAACTGGAATACCTGCGGTCGTGAGTTTCTTGATTGTGGGGGCCATTTCTGCACCTCCTTCTAACTTGATGCCTTGCATTCGACCTTCCTTCACAAATCGAAAAGCGGATTCGAGAGCTTGTTCGGGGGATATTTCATACGAACCCATAGGAAGATCTCCAACCTGATGATTTGATTCGTTAGTAAAGGAGGTGGTGCATGAATTGAGGGAAAGCGGGAATGTACATACAGTGAAAGCAGCTTTTGCAGCACGCGATACAGAACGACAATGCATCAACATCTCTTCCATGATAACCTCACTAGTATCCTCCATTCCCAAGGCTACCATAGCCAAACTATCTCCCACTAAAACTATATCCATACCCGCAACATCCGCGACATGACCACTTGGGAAATCATGAGCCGTCATCACCGCGATAGGTTCCCCTTTCTTATACATGGACCTCAATGTAGTCATGGTGACCTTCTTCCTTGCACTCGGTGAGCCCATAGGACTATGCGAGCTTTTTCTAGTTTGACATTGTGCAAGAAATGGTCTCACAGCAAAAGTTGCTGGTCGTGAATATTGCTTCAATAGTGTGCGCGTGCTCATCTTCACGATGGAAAATGATGAAGACATGGTTGGAATTGATGGAAAGAAATTCTTTCGGATTGAAATTGATAATTAGAAAACTTTGAAGATGGATGATGGAGAGCCATTGTTAAAATTGCAGAGGCCCATAACAAACGTTTTGTTGAGGTCGTGATGATTATTGCGCTGTGGTTTCCATACTGGAGCGTCAAGTGAGATTATTTCATTATTTGCGGTTCATTTTGTCGCTTGGGGGGGTTCTTTGGGCCGAGGGATGGGGCTAGATTATGTAAGGGGAACCGAGGCGGTAGTTTGAGGGGAAGAAAAGGGTGATGATGGATGGCATGAGATGAGATGCGATGAGATACTATTGATTCTTTTGGGACCTGAGTTGTTATTCATTCATACATAGGTAGGGTGGTATGGCTCGAAGATAGTAATACCATGAGGATAAACCCGTCTACTTCTGTGTCATCACATCCTTGCTATCAAAAGCGTTTTCTTTCCCCTCCTTTCCAGTGTGATAGCGTTCAATATGGTCCTACTCTAAGATATCTAAAGCAGCATTCAGATCATGCACTGTACTGTGGTGTACCTGAAAGTTCTCTTCCATCGTTCAATCACAGATTGAGGCGTTCTTGTGAATCATACAGGTTGAGGTGGGTCGGGTTGTCATTTCTCTGAACCGGAAAGTATATGATGATGTGTTTACCCCTCCTCGCCTTCATGTTTCCTGACACACGATCCATATCCGGACAAAGACAAACGCAGAACCTAGTGAGCAAGTATTATTAAGTTACTATCATTACACAGATTACATACCTAGCTACCATTCAAACCATCTCACGAGACCAGAGCGGGCGCATGAGCCGGCAACTACCGATTGTTACCGCTTTATCGCTCAGATAAGGACTATACGGTCCACTGTCTAGCAGCTACTACAACAAACTCCAAGATCAATTCTCTCCTCATATAAACTCATTATTTCACCATTCTGCCATTTTCCTAGATCTACAAAGTACCAAATTCTTAAATCGAATACTTGCTTCTTAAATCGAATACTTGCTTAATCAAGAATTAAACATCATAAAGTCAAACGTCAAAATGTCTAGTCCTAGACGGAGGATTGAGACTGATGTAAGTAGTATTCCATAGTCATTACTTGGATGAGTTGAAAGACTGATGTCTGGTTTGGGATATAGGTCATGAAGTCAGTATTTATGATTTGAAAACTTATTTTTTTGAGGATCTCTAGCTAACAGTGTGATTGTAGGATGTATGCGACACCTTTTCACAGCCAGTCCGATTGATTTATGCTTCAGTGCTTACCAGGAGTATAGGTTGATGTCGGATTATGAGGTGACTCTCGTGAATGACAATAGTGAGTTGAAGGCGACTCCATACAGTCTGCAGAAATTCTAACCTTTTATCTAGTGTATGTAATTTGTTAAGGATAATTTTGGAACCAACCGCTCATGTAATGTCAATAATAGGCAAGAATTCTATGTCCGCTTCAAGGGACCAGCAGAGAGTGAGTTCACTTCCCCTTCCCTCTCCTCCGACGCCCCCTGCTCTCAAACACATATACTAACCGTCACTCCCACAGCACCATTCGAAGGCGGACTCTGGAAAATCCACGTCGAACTCCCAGATCAATATCCCTACAAATCCCCCAGCATCGGTTTCGTAAACCGCATCTTTCACCCCAATATCGATGAGTTGTAGGCCCTTTCCCCACCACCTACACGGTGGAACAGATTACTTACTGAGACTATTTGCATAGATCCGGTTCCGTATGTCTCGATGTGATAAACCAAACTTGGTCGCCAATGTTTGATATGATCAATATCTTCGAAGTATTCCTCCCGCAATTACTTCGATATCCAAACCCGACGGATCCACTGAATGGAGAGGCCGCCGCATTACTTATGAGGGATTCGAAAGCGTATGATGTAAAGGTTAAAGGTGTGTATTTCTGGGGATTATAGGCAAGGGTTTTGCAAGTGAATGGGATGGGAACTGATGAATTGTAGAATATGTAACGAAATACGCAAGTAAAGATGCAGCAGACGATGCGGGCGCCGACGAATCAGATGACGATACCATGTCCTCGGTAGCTAGTTTCGACGACGACGATGACAATGAAGAGGCAGCGGGTACAATGGAGGAAATCTAAAGTACACCTGAATCGTTCGCGGACAGTTTGGTCGGTCCTAGATAATGGATGGATGGATGGATGGATACTTTATAAAGGCATACGCATTTCACGCATATTTTCACGGGTGTTCATATGGTCTGGTTATGGATACTATTTTCAATGGATATTGATGCAGGGCTTAGGAGTTTGATTGAAGTGCAAATATTTTGATTTGGCGGGGTATACATAGGCCTCTCTACTCAATTTTCTTTTCTCTCGTGATGTTTTCAGGGTTTTCGAGATACATAGAGTAAGGCATCATCGATTAGGGTGTGAAGGTGAATGTGGATGTGGAGGTGATGGAATGGTGAAATTTTAGCGTGTTCACTGAACTGGTTACCTAGCTAGTAGGCAGGCGGACCGACAGCGAGTAGGTAGTTGAGAGTGAGAATTTAGCAATTGTTAAGTGCTTGTTATAATTCTAGGGTTATGCTGTACTGTGCTTGAGTATCTAAGCTGTCGAGAAATGAAGCCTCTCAACCCTACAATACCAGCAGCCATTCCTCTATAAACCTTTCAACGTTCTGAATAGCTTTTCAAATCGATCATAGTCATAAAGTTCAATTATAAATCTGGTATGTTACATTCCAATGGGATATACATCTTATTAGCAGCATCTTATTATTCATTCCCATAAAGATCTATGTCCTTAGTCAAATCTATATCATTTTTTATATGAAGAAGCTTTTCAGACCTTCAACTGAAGAATTAGAATCTTTAAGATACTCCTTGCTTCGAATCAAACCCAACTAGCTTAGCACCATCTTCATCACTTGATTTCATCTCCCTCTAGGATCATCCCCAGAATAAATGTCTTCTTTCCATTCACCATTTATCCTAATAGTACTGGCAGCTTCATTGGTAGTTCTGTCAACTTCATTGTTCATCCTATTAATCATCCTAACTCTACGAGCAGTACTAACTTTATCAATTCTACACGCGGTACGAGCAGCAGTACAGATTCCACCAGGAGTACCAGCAGTATCAACTCCATTCGCAAAATCAATCCCACCAGGAGCTTTATAAACCCCAGCAGTTGTACATACCACATTCTGTCCCGATGCTCTTAATTCGGCAACGTAACTTCGTTTCGCTCGCGCCGCGCCTTTCGCAGTGCTCAGAAAGTCTCATTGGTTGCTGTAGAGCCTCGGGGATTGCTATAGACAATCTGATATACTATATTGGTACACTATCAGATCTGAATCATGTTACACTCACGATTCTATCAACTTCATTTTTTTTTATAGTCTTCTCGGAGGGTTTTCCTTCCGGGTTTCGTGATATCTGTTTTCGATGTTTGGATTGGGAAACTTGAGCTGATATGTCCGTTGTGATTCGAAAGGGGTTGGTGGATCTTGAACATGGAGGGGAGGGATTGAATGATTGAGGAATTAGGTTTAAGAAGGACTGGTTTGATGTGTTGAGAGAAGATCGATATAATTTGTAGGAATGATTGGATGTGGTGGTTGGATTGGATTGAAGATTTCTTGATGAGGTTTTTGCTGGTTAGAGGAATCAGGAGGGATATGATTCTTCTTGTTATGTAATGGATTGTTGGGAATGGAAGAAGGAGAGGAGGAAGAAGAAGAAGAAGAAGAAGAAGAAGAAGAAGAAGAAGAAGAAGAAGAAGAAGAAGAAGAAGAAGAAGAAGAAGAAGAAGAAGAAGAAGAAGAAGAAAAGTAGAAAAGGAATTACAAGAGAAGTTGAAGGAATAAGTGATTCTCTCTTGTAGCATATTGATAGGGAAGGAGTGTTGTATATGTTCATGTGGAAGACACCCTTGATATGGAAATATCGATATTTACATCTGAGATATTTGATCGCTATCTCTCATCTTATGTGTATATTACATCTTGATAGAGAGCGAAGTAATTGGGTGTTAATATTAAAGCTTACTTGGATATCAAAAAATAATGTACTTCAACAGTGGGTAATTAGTAAGTAATCAATATATTGGTATATTCAGCATTCATCTATAGATCCAAATCCATCATCGGAATTGTATTTTACAACGATATAAATAAATGAATCCATATCAACAGACTGACTTCACAACTCGTTCATCTCCTGGCTGTAGACCTTGTACTCATTTGACCACACTGAAAGAAGTCTATCATGCACAACAGATACCTACCTACCAGGTAGCTATGGAAAGAGTGAGAGAGAGAGTGAGAGAGAGAGTGAGAGAGAGAGTGAGAGAGAGAGTGAGAGAGAGAGTGAGAGAGAGAGTGAGAGAGAGTGTGAGAGAGAGAGTGAGAGAGAGTGTGAGAGAGAGAGTGAGAGAAAGAGAGAAAAGAACGAATAATATCCGAATTGAAATTCTCAACACACTACGAATATAGGGAGATCCGAGAGGTGTATCGTTCTGACACATAACACGGGTTTCTTCCAAAGAGCAAAAGCGCGAATTGCGCGTCAGTTTTTGGGGGGTTGGAATTGCTGGAATTGCTGACTGACTGTGCAGAAATTGATGGAAAAAATGGGAGGGGTGCTCTGGCTCCCTCTAAAGAATCTGAAATACTTTTCAAAAGACCTCTCCTTATACTCCGCAAGAGGTAAACAAAAGTGCATCAACAAGGTAATGATGGGTGCGCTGAGTATCAATCTCAGAAGGGAAAGGAAAGGGAGGTATGGGTTGAGGTGATGGGTGATAGATGATAGATGATGGGTGGTGGTGGTGGTGGTGGTGAGAGGGGAGAGGGAAAGAGGAGAGGCAATGAAATGGAAGGGAGAGAGGTAGGTGTAGACGGGGTGGGAATTGTATAGAAGAAGTAAGTAGATATAGATGTGGATGTAGATAAGAACGTCTTTGACGAATAGAGAGAGGGAGAGATATGGATAATAGAAGGGGGTTGGTGGTAATGGCCATGGGGAAGATGCAATGGGGAAAACGAGTATGAGCAAGATAAATATGAATGTTGGTTTGAGAAGGATACAGGTGACATAGCACCTACGACCTGTAAGTCCTAAATGTCTATATTGTATTCTCTCTAAAGAGCTAGTTATTCTATACAGATAGTAGGCCTTAAATAAGGACTACTGAAAGAGCTAGTCTCTTTCGCATTCGCTTAGATTTAGTACAGTGGCCATTGAATTAAAGTCATTCACCTACGTTCATACAATGAATGTGGCTGGAGGTATTGAGGTTGATGGGTATAGTGGATGCTAGATGTATGTATTGAGGATTTTGGAATGTGTGAGTGAGAAAGAGATGGATGGATAAATCATGAGTAGTATAAGAAGAAAGGTAAAGTGATGTTTTAGTGATAACCAAAAGTAAAGATGAGAAGAGGAGAAGAGGGTGGCGAGGAAGGGAATGAGTGAGGGGGTGAGTAGATGAGTGAGCGAATCTGTAATTGAGGGGGCGAGTAAAGTAATGGACCCTTCAAATTATGTATCCACTGCTCTATTAGAGATGACATATGTTACCATCCATCAAATGAACTTTTCTTTCCATCTTATCATTCACATTCACCATTTACCACGTATATATCTATCTCATGATATTGCTATATTGCATTCTACGAGCTGGAAGATCTATACAAATATCGAAACAAGCTAACAAGTATCCGAATGCAGAATGAGAGAGGGAGAGTCTGGCTCTGAGGGGAGAAGAGTATATGATATCGATATTGTGTATGCATGTATAAATAATGGTCCAATGATCCAATGATAAGGGATAGAAGTTCATAGATGAGATGGGGATGCAGCAGAACGTTAATGGATTATGAAACGGCTTGTTGGCATTGAAGTAAGTGCATGTAATTTTCTATATTCTTACATATTACATGGTGACATGATGCCATGATGCCATATATGTGTATTTGGGGCTATAAGCATAACATGTAATTGATAAAATATCTTCTAAACGTGTATCTGAAATTTAGAGAAGGAATAAAAATTGGTACACTAGTAGTCGTATTTATGTAGACACTAATCTTAACACCTATTCTTTTTTCTTGTCTCTGTGAACATCAATACGGTTTCCCACCTTTGGCAGCAACCCCTTTTGAGCTTCTAGTACCCGTCGTATAGCTTACCTATCAATCATTGCCCTCCTTATAGTGTACTCTTCCATTGATCGCTGTGTTCATCATAGATAAATTACATTGATATGGGTGCGTACCTATTCATCAATGATTCCCCAGTGTCATCGCATTGACTTTCCTACGATAGCGAGGTCGTAAATTCACTCCCAAGAAAAAGTCGCGGTCGCACATCATCTACCAATTATCTACACCCATCCCATGACACGATTCACTACGCATCCACTCTCTCTCAAACCTTAGCCGAGACCCTCCAGATCCGCCAACGACACCCAAAAAGACTCTATGTTCATAGATAGGTGAAGATTAAAAAGTCCAAAAATTCAATCGCAAGGTGAAAGCTTTAACATTAGAGAATTTAAAAGGGTCGAGGCCTTTCTGCCAACATGAAGGTCTTGTGCCGCAGCTCAACGCTTTACCGTTGAGGCAACTGGATGCAGCAGCATGTCAGGATTTAAAGTTGTCGCGTTGTTTTTGTATATGTGTGTAAGGCAGCGGGGCGGTGAGATGGTAGTGATATTTTCTGCAAACTGCCCCTCGCTGTCGCGCAGCGGGTGGTAGTGCATGTCCCCGAAGGTTTGGCATTCAAAAAAGGTAAACCACGTACCGTCATGTTGAAGTCCATATATCGATAAGAAGATTGACGGTAGGGTGATCATCAATGACTTACAAAAGTAAAGTGAGAATGCAAATTAATCTTGATAATGAGAGTCTGAAAATGGAGCTCGTATTCAGACAAGGTGAATTCAAAATGTAATGCTTGATTAAACTTAGTAATGCCAAGAGGCAACCACCTCATCATCGATGCAGAGCATTTCATATCCACTGCATCTGGAATCATGAAAGTCAAATGACAGTTCGTAGGCTGACGAGGATTCCTTCAATCTGGGCACTGGAAATCTGAGGTCCGGTGACTCAAGTTTGAGTTGCAAGTTGAGAATCGTAACTCAAGCTCGTGTTGACGTTGTCGCTTGCAATTCTTTCAGACCTTTTCGAATCGAGTCAAAGGAGCTGGACTCAAGGGAATAAATTGCCTTGAGTTGAAACAGCAACCCAAGATGGCGTGACTAATTCCTAAGTCATAACACGATATGTGTGCGGTCTGGGGATATGAATAGTGGACTAGCGAGACTAGCCACCCCGCGAATTTGCCTTGGCTTCCTTGTCAAGGGGTAGACCCACAATCTTTGATCACACGTCTTTCGCCGGGACCGCCAAGGTGTCAGCCCTGCTAAGATATAGAAGCATTCCCCAGCAGTTGTTACCAATCTTCAAGTTCTTCTAGATCGCTCTTTTTGTCCCAGATGTCGAGTAAAACGACATGCTCGAAAAGGATAATAAATTGGTAATGCTTCCGGCTTATTTTCGTAAAATTATGCAAATCGCCCAGCTTGTCGATGTACGTCGGGTCAAATTCAAAAATTCTTCGGAGGTTGATATCTTTCGAGATTGCGAGACATCCATTTGACTGTTCTCTATGTCGACATTGCTTATTGGTAATTATTCATCAAGGTGGATCTTGGCACCGGAGAATGTGATGTAGAATTTATCCATAGCCTCGAGCTTCAATCTATGAAGCAGCCAGAATAAGAAGGCGATAGCACAATGGTTTGATCTTCAGCATGTGACGCCGGTTTATCCCATTTTTGAAATAAGGATATCAATATAGAGAAGGTAGAAAACAATTGATCAACGAACTTGTTCTCAGCTCCAACTATAAAATCAGTCGATGATAAGAGACTGTACACCAGAACACACGTTGTGACCCTGCCAAGGTCCGAACCGCACTTGTACGGCATATCGAAACTATAAAGCACTTGCTTCTAGATTTCGCGATAATCCTTATAGGGGAGTTTATCGCTTGAAGCATAGAAACTTGACTAATTCCCTCATACTACAAAGTCCAATCAGATACTAGGTTGTAACGGTATTGCAATATGAGCCATTTCTTTTTCCAAACGGCTGCTTGCCTGAGTGATTTTAGATATTGCAACAGTTGTTGCAAGAGATAGGTATTTTGGAGGTTTCGTGATGGAAAATATCTGGGCCTTGTGATGATGATAAGGCAATTAGCTCCGCCGCTTTTTCGTATTAATGACATGGCATGTTGTCTATGTTGTTAGAGGAGGGCAAGGGTTTCCTTTTTGGAGAAAAATACCTAGACGTTACCGGAAAAGCCACGTGAGATGCCTCGGGTAAGAATTTTTCCATCAAACACGGTAAGACAAGACCCATAGAAATGGTTGTCTTAGAACAGCGACTGTTTTCGTCCCCGTCCTGTTCTTTCTCCAGATTTCTGTTTTCGTTTGATCCAAATTAAGTAATTAAGCGTCTATTAATGACTTCAATGCCCCGCTAAATATCATGAATCTTTTGGGCGCATAGACTCTTAGACTTAATAGAAGAAGAATAAGCCTCAAATTAGTCAACGGACCAATGGGACCCTCAAAATAGATACGATTAGGTACCGATTTGCTACCCGAAGCCAAAGATTGGTTCTCGACCAAGGCACGTGTAAGGGTTAATCCGAAGTTTAAGGGGGGCTTTGAGGGCTTTGAGGGCTTAGAGGGCTGAGAAGACGTAAAAGTTAGACTACCCGAATCAGTTTGCGGGGAACTTCGGAGCATGTGAATGCCAAGTTGTGGGGATTACCCCTATGAATGGGAAATGGGAAAATTTGACGACAGGGAGTACGTTATCGATATCCCACGCTTTTCCACACGACGGGAGATTAGCCACCAGTACGGTACCGTGGTGTTGTATCTCCACACCACGAGGCCCAAAGAGGGGGCACTGGGGTAACAGATGAGAAATAACAATCATCTTGTTTATGGTTGGTGAGCCGAGCCACCCATTGAAGAAGATATACCACATTGTTTACGCTCCAAATGGTAAGAATGCATTGTCCATTTCTACTGGCGCTTATTATGAATAGATCCATTTCAATTGTTGTATTGTAACAAGTTTTATTGATGGTCGTGTGAGCAAACAACTACTTGAGAATTCCCAAGCATCTAATCATCTATCCACTCCATGGGGAAGGCTTGATTACAATAGAAGGTAACTTACTCGCATTTTCTCTCCCCAGAAAGCTTATTTAATTTGATAAATGCAATGCAACTATAATTCTACCTAATAGTCGATCCAGTTTCAAGAGCAACAGCGGCTGAATTCGAGTCGAGCATAAAACCGTTTTGTCGTACAATGTTACCACTTCGGATGAATGGTATGATGAATGGTATGATGATATCGTAAAATGCAGGTGTAGATCCCCTTTTTAGATGGAAACCACGATATTCACCAATTTCTGATCATTTCCTCCCAAGTGTGTGTTTTGTTTGCTTCACCCCCCTGTCCTGTCCTATCCTGCTTTGTTCTTGTATCTAGCTACTGCAGATTATCGTTAATTTGATAACCACCGCTTGGATCTGATATCATTCTGCCTCGGACATGCGGGTCAATCCTCAATTATTTATTGTCCCAACTAGTTTTACGCATCGTACTTTATCGTGTTCAACACTGAAACCTTTACATTCCGTAGTTTTCCGGTGCGCCCGAAATAATAATATTTCCTTTCCGGCATCACCCATTCCGGCCAATAAAATTAGCGTAATTCGTTATACGCCGTCTTCACTACTCCACTACTACGACAGCTTCATCCAAACTCGGCATAATCAAAGATACACTACCCGAACGATGTCGACCTCAAATTTGAATAAGAAGGCTTTCGATCCCATTCAAAGAACTGCATCTCCATATCCTGATAAAAACAGTGTTGGCCCTTCTCATCTTCTTGCACAACACCAACCTACAAACAACTATCATTCTTCATCACTCTCCACTCTCAAAATGGTTTCTACAAATCCCAGTGTTAACCGCACATGTCAGTATACCCTTCTTCATACTCCCACTGCTTCAGAACTGCTTCAGACCTGCTGCTTCAGACCTGCTGCTTCAGACCTGCTGCTTTCGACCTGGCATCTGATGTTCAGGTCAAATTGGATGTCGATATACCTTCGACTTTAGCAATTCATCCAAAGCCTTTCAACTCCTAACTCTACGAACACGTTACGCTATAGCTATTATGCAAATTCAATTTGCTAACATTATTCTTTATAGCACTTCACCCAAGCGGTGTACAACCACAAGTTGAGCACACTGAGCTTGAGGAGGAACTTCACGAGAACGCACATATCGATTATGATCGTGTAGCTATTGTATGTATTTTACCCCTCTTTGAATCTGCCAGTTGCTAATTTCTATTCTTTTCTAGGTTCCTAATCCAAGTGTCGCTGCCCTTTACGAAGATGCCCTTGTTTACGAAACTGGTTCTGCCATCACATCTACCGGTGCCCTTACTGCATACTCAGGAGCCAAGACAGGTCGCTCGCCTTTAGACAAGAGAATTGTCAAAGAACCATCATCTGAAAATGAGATTTGGTGGGGTCCAGTCAACAAACCAATGACACCTGATGTAAGAAGAACCTCTCTCTCTCTCTTTACGTTTGTTTCTTGTGTCTTGTTTTTCTATTTATTCATGGAAATCAATACAATACGTTTTCAGTCAAGGAAATTTACATTGGCTCTACGGATTTCGGAAACAGCAATTTCATCTCAATAATTTCAAGCACATCTTCATATCTACAACTTATCAATTCCCCTTTCCTTCATACAAAACACAAACAATCTTTCTAAAGAGATTTCCCCGCACATTTCTACGTCATAAGCTTTTGGGTATCCTCGGCTTTATCTTTTTCCTTCCATCCCCAAGCGAAAATGCGGGGTGCATATAAACCGATATTCTCCCGATCTTGCTGCTATTAGTTATTAGCTGTTATGTTCCCCCTTTTCATGTCGCGTGCGAGCCATATCTTTGAATATTTGAATGTTTAAAATTTAATAAACTAACATCAATAACAGGTATGGAGAATCAACCGTGAACGTGCAATTGATTATTTGAATACGAGAAATCGTATTTATGTCGTCGATGGTTTCGCAGGATGGGATGAGAAATACAGAATCAAGGTTCGAGTCGTATGCGCTCGTGCCTATCACGCTCTTTTCATGCGCAATATGCTCATTAGACCTGATCGCAAAGATCTCGAACATTTCCACCCAGATTATACTATTTACAACGCAGGATCTTTCCCTGCCAACAGATATACCGAGGGTATGACTTCAGGTACTTCAGTTGCTATCAACTTTGCAGCGAAGGAGATGGTTATCTTGGGTACTGAATATGCCGGAGAGATGAAGAAGGGTGTTTTCACAGTTCTCTTCTATGAGATGCCTGTTAAGCACAACGTTCTCACTCTTCACTCGTCAGCCAACGAAGGTAAAGACGGAGACGTCACTGTCTTCTTTGGTCTTTCGGGTACCGGTAAAACAACACTTTCAGCAGACCCCAACCGTGCCTTGATTGGTGACGATGAGCACTGCTGGAGTGACCGTGGTGTTTTCAACATCGAGGGTGGTGTAAGTGTTTCAGCCTCTGTATCACATTGGACCAAGCTAACAATCTGCAGTGCTACGCCAAGTGCATCGGTCTTTCGGCAGAGAAGGAACCTGATATTTTCGGTGCTATCCAATTTGGCTCTGTTCTTGAGAACGTTGTCTTTGACCCAGATACTCGTCTTGTTGACTATGACGATTCAACCTTGACTGAGAACACCCGTTGCGCATACCCAATTGAGTACATTTCCAACGCCAAGATTCCTTGTCTATCGACAAACCACCCAAGCAACATCATTCTTCTAACATGTGATGCTCGTGGTGTTCTTCCACCCATTTCCAAGCTTAACTCCGCCCAAACCATGTTCCACTTCATCTCCGGTTACACCTCAAAGATGGCCGGTACCGAAGATGGTGTCACAGAGCCACAGGCTACCTTCTCATCTTGCTTCGCTCAACCTTTCTTGGCTTTACACCCAATGCGTTATGCTAAGATGTTGGCTGAGAAGATTGAGCACCACAAGGCTAATGCTTGGTTGTTGAACACTGGATGGGTTGGAGCTGGTGCTACCACTGGTGGCAAGCGTTGCCCGTAAGTACAATTAAAATCTTCCGGTATAATATATGCTAATATGAACTAGATTGAAATACACTCGTGCTATCCTTGACGCAATTCACTCTGGAGAGCTTGCAAAGGTTGAGTATGAAAATTACGATACCTTCAACCTCCAAGTACCAAAGACTTGCACCAATGTTCCATCGGAATTGTTGAACCCAAGAAATGCATGGAGTCAAGGAGATGACAGTTTCAAAGCCGAGGTCACCAAACTTGGTGGTCTCTTCGTTGAGAACTTTAAGAAATACCAGTCGGAAGCTACTGAGGATGTCATTGCAGCAGGACCAGCTGTTAAGGTCTAAGGTCTGTATATAATAAGGGGTTTTGATTTTTGATTTAAGCAAACATTTGCTGGCGTTCTTTATTAATGGGATGTATCGGATGTACCGGATGTATCATCAAGCATCAATATCAGATAACTGAATGAACAAAATTTACTATTATATTTGATGAGCAATAAAATGTATGTGAGTGGTTGTTGAAATGTTTCAGGCCCATTTAAGCTAAAACCTATCTGAGAGTTTCCAATTGTCATGATTTCTAATATCCAAATCCTCATTGGAAAATGATGATAATAATGTGTATATCTAGCAATGATCAAAACTTTTGCGTAGTATTTGAAATTTGGCTAAATACTACATGATAATTGAAGATGTATATAGAGCAGCAATGGGGTATCATTTACCCCTTTTCCCTTCCTTCCTTCCTTCCTTCATTCAGCCTCTTGAACAAGGCTAGTGTCGTAGCTAGCATCAATGTCAGATTAAAATAATTGCTTCATGAATATTTGGATACGACTTCACTGTGTAATAAACAATTGATACACCCAATCACCAAATTACAAAAATGTACCTACACATATATTCTCAAGTAGAAGTGAATAAAGAACTGCACCCCACAGAACATGATCTAGAACTACGTAAGTTTGGCTTTCTATGGAGTAGTCCACCAGTCTAGCAATCGGCTCGCACCAACACATCAACCTCCAGACGTCCTGCATCTCAATCCATAAAAAAGTACACAATCACCTCTCACGATTTTCAGCCCTGCATCAATCACATACATTACGTCTACACTAAAGCAAACGACAATTAAAATGTCCCCTCATGCTCCTTCAGAAGACGCCTCCCAATCGCAATCCCAATCGCAATTACGGCCCAATCTGGCGGCCCATCACCGATCCACGTCCTCGGTCACCAGCCACCAAAGCGATAGTCCGGCGGGTACACCTCCAGCTTCAGGTACAACTGCTACACAGCATAAAGAACCCAAAGGCAAAGGCGAGCGCAAACACGTAGTTGGTCACGGCAAATACGGACGTGTGAGCAGTAATAAGGCGCTGCATAAATTATCTCGTACATCGAGCACGAATAACCACAATCATCATCACAGCCATACTACGAGCAACGATAGTTTGAAGGAATTTCAAGCGCCGTGGGACAAACCACACAATTCGAGCACGAACCTCAATCGGCAGAAAAATATTTCGCAGACGGCCCTGAAACGTAATCGTAGCTCGGCAGATGTACAGAATACCACGGGGCAATCGAGAAAATCTAAGAACTCGGATGAGCAGCAGGGTAAAAAGAGACCGAATAGTGTACATTTTGAATTGGGTATAGGTACCCCGGGGAAAACGGAAGTCGAAGACGACAACGAAGAAGGTTGGGAAGAAGCAAGTTCGACCGCAAGTCCGGCTTTGAGTCGCAGTGTAAATACATCTGCCAAACCATCCGCCGCCAATTCCGCAGCTAATTCTCGACATCAATCCCCTCTTTCATCGCCGAAAGCCAAACGGACTAACGGTCCGGATTCTGTGAGGGATTTTGCGAAGGCCCCAATTGATCACTTTGATGGGAATGGTAGTGCAAAGACAGATACAAACACGAAAGCGAATAGAAATAGTTATTCAACCGCAGACGCAAAATTGATTACAGAGAAATTACTTCAGAGAACACCGTCTCATTTGGCTTCGGAGACCAAAATGAGCATGGCGACTGCGAAACCAACGCCAAAAATGGCGCATGCACATTCTGGTAGCATGGATCGATCGACGGGGATGGTAAAGAGTATGGGTGCGAGTATCGCGAGTGGAAATCAGGAATTGATATCGAGATTCGTAGGAGATGCTGGGACACCAGGGGAAAATAGCCCGAAGTTTCCTCCGCCGGATCATGGGGAAGAATCTAGGACGGGCGCTATCAATGGCAGTGCATTGGAAAAAACGCATGGCGGGATTGGGGAAATGGCAAGGGCGAAGTCGATGGGGAATTTGACAAAACATAATGTTGATGAAGAAGAGGAATCGGCTCTATTGCCTCGAAGTCGAAAGAGTTCTACAAGTGGTGTTTCGGGACCGCCTAATGCATATAATTCGCGCACGCAACAGAAACTTTGGCTTCAAAGAGCATCGTCGAATATTGAACCCCAGAGAGAGGGCTTAGGTGCATTGTCATTATTGAATGGTGGTATGGGAATGGGTAATCATGGTGGCGCAAGCAGTATGGGATTCGGGCCTGGAATGGGTCTAGGGATGGGAATGGGGATGGGTAATGGAGGATACTTAATGGGCGGAGATGGAAAAGGAGATCCGAGGATCAAAGTACAGCTTGAGAGGACGGGCCTAGAATATTTGGTTGTAAGACGTCATCAAGATCCTGTTGGGCGAGGTATTAAGAGATTAGAGAAAATGGGAGAGCTTGGGCACGGGGGCAAGAATATCCCAGGGTTTGGAAATGGTCATGGGCATAGTAAGAGTGCGAGTGTGAGTCGAGCGGGTAGTTTGAAGGAAAGGAATGGGAATGCGAGGAAGGGAGTAAGACAAAGTTATGATGGAGAGGAGAGGAGTAGTGATACTGATCGGGATGGTGGTAGTGGATTGGATGAGGAGAATGTTGCGGCGCTCTTGAGGAGCTTATGGGAGAAGAGTTTCGAGGGCAGTGGAAGTGCGGATTAGTGCGAGAGTTTTGGAAACCCAATTTGGCTTCTGAGCTTTGTATTTGTGGACTGGGGGGTGATAAGTAATGGGCAGGATGGAATAGGGTCTTGATATAAATAAAGGAATGGAGTTTTGAACTTTATAGGGCCTGCGTGCATGGGTTAGGCGAGGAAATCCCTCGATCGAATATGGTTCCTGATATTTTGAAATTGCTTCCTGGCTGATGGGTGGGATGGTGGACCTTTAGAATGAGTGTTTGATTAGCATAATGGATTTACTCGCGAGCATGTATACACACAAATGTCGAAATTCCCTGCGTGATATCTGATTGAGTGATTTGGGGCTAGACAATGATGGTGAATTGGCGACTGAGAAAGGGGCAAGGAAGTCATTTTAGATAATCATGGTGATGAGTACCAATCAAGGTAGGTGGGTAGGTAGGTAGGTAGGTGAGTTTGGGAGAATTGTAAAAGCGGAATCTTAAAATCAATATCGACCACGATGTAGTGGAATCTCGAATTTCAAATCTATAGTCTGGTAACGTGTGAACGAGAATGAGAAACCTACGCATGGGAAATTCGAGGGAAGGAAATTACTTAGCGCAGGGGGAAAGGTCGCTGAAGAGATACCTGTAGAGTGATTCTCTAATTTGAAAGAATGGGGAAGGTCATGCTCGTTGGGGGTGTGGTCGTATGTAGAGAGTATATGGTTAAGACATGAGAGCTCACCGGAAGGGGTAGAGTTGAGTCGAGAAGAGGAGAGGAGAGACTCGGTGCTTGACGTTACCAGACGCTGTGTCATAATTCACTTTGATTTTGGCAACAAAAGAGGAAAATGAATAGGGGGCTCCTCGTTGGAATTCATGGAACGGGCCCTGGATTCTCGAGTGAGTTTAGACGAATAGAGTCATATATTTATTCAGTATCTCCCGATATATGGAGTTGGGATGATATGTTGGGAAAATTCTAGGTTTTTGTTGTTTGAAGGGAAGCTTGGAGTTGAGAAACTTAGTAGTAGATACTTCTCTTCGTCATCATGTTTTGCGACAGTGAGCCAGATGGTTAGAAAAACACTTATGCAAAATGTTCATTCTTTTTGGTATTATTTAATTTCCAAGTAAGCTCCTATGCTATGCTATGCTATGCTATGTGTCCATGCATCTATCACCGAACTTTTATTATACCTGTATGTCTTAAACCATTCTTGCCTAACAAACTCAACCTCAAGATCTAAACAACATCAAACCCGCCTCTTCGTTGTTCACTCCATCATCACTAACGTCCTCCTCATCACCGCCCTCACCCAGATCTAATTTCCTACCCAACAAAGTTGCGAAAAACCTATCCCTCGCGCTTTCTTCCCACGTATTTCTATCCTCCGGCGCCATGAAATTTTGCAACTTCTCGTGAACTGTGAATTTCATTTTTCTACCCTTGCTAGCCTTGGTATCAACATTCTTTCTTGTCTTTGCTTCTTTCACTGCAGTCCATTGCATTGGTTTACCAGCTTCACCAGCAGCTGCAGAAGAAGAGTCAACCATTCGTTGATCAAGCAATTCTTTGAGAAGCAGCTGGTAAAAATCGGCATCGTCGTAAATGTTTGGATCAGTGGTAAGCTTCATTTGTTTTTGAACAGGAGCGCAAGAGCGAGGGACCTTGGTGCGAGAAATGAGATGTTCAGAACTAGAAAGTGTATCTTGGAGAAGAGAAGTGATGGATTGTTGGGGTGCGTTAGGGTTGAGTTTGCGGGAGATAGGGAGGGCTGTTGTAGCGCGGACTTTGCTAGACCACTTTTCAAGGACAGTCTGTCGATTGTCGATGTTTGCAATCTCGGAAGCTTGCATTCGCTCCCAAATGGCAGAAGAGGAGGTGGCGGATTCAATGCCGCGCTTCCGTTTCTGTCCTGTTTTGGACGTACTGGCCGCCTTTGAAAGATCGTGTCGAAGCCCATCGATTGTGTTCCATAACTTAAGAGCAGCTTCTTCTGCGGCTTGGAAAGGATTCTCACCATCCTCCTGATCTTTGTCATCGGCTGCAGCTAGCGAGTTGGTAGCTACTAAAGCCTTTTGAAGGCGAATGCGGACATTGAGAAGGGAATCGAATGCTTTGCGTTGTTGCTTCACAGCATTACCCTTCTCTGCATCTGCTTTTGCTGCTTGAGAGATTGTTGCAACAACTGTTTTCTGTTCTTCCCCCATAATCTTTCGCAATTCAGCACGTCTTGCTTGCTCGTCTTCATCGTTTTCGTCGTCGCCGGATGCTTCTTCTTCACTCTCTTCATCACTACCAACTTCCTCCTCATCACTCTGGTCAGGATTTTCCGAATCATCATTTTCTTCGTCAGAATCTTCTTCCATGGCCTCGGCATGTTGAGCATCAACATCCAAGACATCTTCATCAGTTTGATCTCCCTCTTCATCCTCAAGATCATCCTCGTCATCATCGTCTTCAGATAATCTCACGCCCTCCTCCTCACCACTATCCGACATGAAATCGGCAGCAGTAGGTCTTTTCTTCACGCCATTGACATCCGATGGTTTCTTCGCATCAACAGGCTTCTTCGGCTTTCCACTTCCTCGGAAGACGAAATCCTTGAACTTTTCTTCATCGCTCTCTGCCAAAGCCTCATCACTATCGACCTCCACATCGTCAAATTCCCCGTTGAACTCCATTCCCTCGAATTTTGCTTCTTCATCAGCGCTTTCATATACAGAGTTGGATTCATCTTCATCATCGCCATTCATCAATTGTTCGCGAGTGACTCGAGATCCGGCATACTGAGGGCCAAGTGCGACTTCTTCTGGTTTTCGAAGCTTGCTCTTTCTGTAATCTTTGATTAGTAAAGCTTCACTGTAAGAAGATAAAACAGAGACTCCTTACCCAACTTGAACATAATGTTCTGTCCCCGCCAATCCATCATCACTCTCATCACCACTTTCCGAATCGCTCTCTTGCGCCGGCTTATCATCTTCTGGATCGAAATCTGCGAAAAGAAGCCCAAGTCAATAAAATTGTCTCTGTGGTAATTGCCCAAGAATACAAACTTACCCTGAGGAATAGGATCTTCCAATTCCTTGATTTGTTTTGCCAAATTCTTTGATTTCGCCATATTGTTTGTTTTTACCTCAAACTTTGAGAAGTTTTGTTTTTCCGCAGAACTTCGATCCAAAAAATTATTTTGGAGCTTCCGCCCCACGAAATCTTGGCGCGCTAGCGGGTGCATATCCGCTCAAAAGTTAAGCTCTCGTCGCATTGTCATTGAAGCTTCAATTAAACATCGCAATAAAATGAAACAACGATTATTCTCTACCCTACGGAGCCTACAGCATGAGAATCCATTGGTATGTAAAAGTCCATTATTCAAAGGAGATTAGATGAGAGATTCTTCATTGACGCATACCAGGGATTACCACGAACGGGTAGTATTCCGCGCATGCAGCGTGGGTTGCCCGAACGAAGAAAGATAAAAGATGTAAAGAAAGTGATTGCAGTTTCATCTGCGAAAGGGGGAGTTGGAAAGTCGACGCTTTCTGGTTCGAAATCAGTGTGATATCTACATGAAAACAACTACTGATTGAGTGATAGCCAATCTTGCACTCGCCTTTGCTCGCCGTGGTCTAAGAAGTGGTATTCTAGATACAGATATTTTTGGTCCCTCAATACCAACACTATTGAATTTATCAGGAGAGCCTAGATTATCCTCAAGTGCGTCTTTGGTCTGAATGAGATATATGGGACACGTCTGATATTTGGGCGGCAGACAATCAACTTATACCACTCTCGAATTATGGCGTCAAATCCATGTCAATGGGTTACCTAGTGGGTGATGCTGCACCAGTTGTGTGGCGTGGATTGATGGTCATGAAGGCACTACAGCAACTTCTACACGAGGTAGACTGGGGTGGATTGGATGTTTTGGTTCTCGATTTGCCACCAGGAACCGGAGATACTCAATTGACTATAACACAGCAAATCGTACTGGATGGTATGGGCATTCTTGTTGTTGGTTGAAGATGCTAACCATTTTCAGGAGCGGTAATTGTGTCGACACCTCAAGACATAGCTCTTAAAGATGCAGTGAAAGGTATCAACATGTTCAAGAAGATCGATATTCCAATTCTGGGAATGGTACAGAATATGTCGTTATTCACATGTCCACATTGTCAGAATAGTACACATATTTTCGGATCGCATTCGGGGGTTACTAATGCTTGTGAAAAGCACGGAATTGATTTTCTGGGAGATATACCATTACATGCGAGTATTTGCGACGACGCGGATAGGGGAAAACCAACCGTCGTAGCGGAGCCCGAGAGCGAAAGAGCAAAAGCATTTATGTCAATCACGGAAGCTGTAGGAAAGAAGATCGGCTTGTTCTGATAGTGTTTATTAAGACCAGAATGACAACAGTCAAGTGGCGAGCAACAAACGATATAGGCATTGTAAAGCTAAGGAACTTGGAGGGGCAACGAAATTAAAGGAGAGCCATAGAAATCGTAGTATCAAGTGCGGTGCAGAAATTTTCGTACCTGGACTGTTGATTCAAGGTCAGGTGAAAACAGAAAGCCCCCAAAAGGCCCGTGATGCTCAGGTTTCCTATTCAAAAGCGATCTTTAGCATGTTTCATTGTCATTCGGTAACAATACTGGTAGAAAATTAGGTTCATTCGAAGAACAAGCATCCAAAATTCCAGTCCTCATACGCAAAGCCTATGTCAGCCTACATCAAATTGCCTATGATGATGCTGAAGAAAAGGAAAATGAAAAATAGAAAGGGAAATCCAGCCTGAACACCTATACTTGCAGAGAGTAGCCCCTCCCCTCCCCTCTCCTCCCCTCCCCTCCCCTACTTCCTCTTACGCGAAACCCTCCTCGTCACCATTGGTTTGGTATATATGACGACTTCTCGTCGGATCCTTTCGCATACTTTGTCCCGATCCGGTAAATCCGACTGTATAACGTATTAGATATTGAGAGAATAAAAGGAATCAAGGAATGTCTCTTACCTCTGCCATTTACCCCGTCAGGGGTACGGAACATACTGTCCTTCTTCCCTGCCTTTCCAAACTTTCCTTTCGCAGCGAAGTCCTGCCATTTCTTCTTACCGTCATCTAATTCTTTCTTTGCCTTGATCTTCTTTGGGACTTTGGCCGGTCTCGTGGGCCCATCACTGACTTTGCTTGGCTCGCGCTTAGATTGTTGCGCGAGTTCTGGATCAATATCGGCAGCTGCCGAAATAACATTCGATGTCGATGGAGGGGTAGGGACCGAAGCTACGACTGGTGTACCATCAGCTTTACGCTTATTTGGGTTGACTATGGGTTTAATATCCTTGGCTCGCAGAGTCTCTGTGGTGTCATAGTTCTTGAACTTGACAATGTAAACAGGAGATGTAGAAGAGCCGGTTATAGATGTGATTCGAGCTGGGTAAAATCCTTTATCGCCTGAATGCCATTTCGCCAATACCATATCGTTGACCGAAAAAGACGTTACAACTTCGGGCTCTTCGGGTGGAGGAGGCACTGCTTTCTTGAAAGCAGGGTGGTTTTCTCGTGACCATTTTTCTTTTATGGGTGGCTCCGAGGGTTTCTTTGGTTGGGCTACAGGTGCTGGAGCTGGCTTTAGTTCTGCGATCGTGGATTCGGTGAGGGAAATGACTTCTTCGAGTTCAGCCTGTAGTGTCTGAAGCTCTACATTATCAGGATCTGCTTGTAGCCCCAACTGGACAGTCTCTAGCTATAAAAAAATGTCAGCATTTCAAATATGCAATAATAATAGAACAGTAACTCGCGAGCCTACCTGCAGCTTATACTCCTTGATATCATTCTCTAATCCTGCAACGTCCGACATGGTAGACCTGAGTCTTTGCTTGTGTATATAAGGTAAATTTGATAATCCTTTCGTTGATACGCGAACAAAATAGCAGAGGTATTAAGCGGCGCTTTTTTGAAATCAATGTTAAACAAAGATACGGCAATATGATATCAAGAATGTGTGTTGGCGACAAGAAACAGTAGGATACTCAAATCTCGAGAGGCGATAACCTTAATCTTACATATGCACGTGATACGGTACTACTAAGAGCCGATGTTAATTACTAACTTGGGAATTTCTCGTCTCGATCTTATCACAACCACATCTCAAGTTTACCAATCTACGTCACAGAAAGTCACCGTACGTTAAACACCCAAATTTAATAAAGGGCGGGGGGAATGATTTCCGCGTCAACGAAAGCATATGCCAACGGACAGGCAGTTCCATCTTGACGTTATTCACGCAGACTCGATCATCACGAAGTTCACTTCTAACCAAACGAAAAATGCAAGGCTTCAACATGGGACGTTATGTCCCTCCTGATCAGGAGGGATTAATGAGTGGAAACCAGTTGCATGGAAAGCACGCTTTGGGAGCTCGAGCGAATAAGATTTCTCAGGGTATTCTGACGGTACGATTCGAGATGCCATATTCTATCTGGTGCACGCATTGCCCGAAGCCCACCTTAATAGGACAAGGGGTACGATTCAATGCGGAGAAAAAGAAAGTAGGAAACTATTTCTCGACGCCGATCTATAGTTTTCGCATGAAACATATTGCTTGCGGCGGTTGGATTGAGATACGTACGGATCCAAAGAATACAGCGTATGTGATCACTGATGGCGCGAGGAAACGAGATACAGGCGAAGATAAAGTCCTGGACGGGGATACCAAAATATTGTCCGAGGAGGAGAGGGAGAATCTAAGAAACAACGCATTTGCATCTTTAGAGGGAAAGGTCGAGGAGAAAGAAAGGCTAGTAGGTAGTAAGAGACGACTGGAAGAGTTGCAAGATCTTTCTGAACAATGGGAAGATCCACATGAAGCGAATAGAAAATTAAGAAGAGCTTTTCGAGAGGGGAGAAAGGCGCGAGAAAAAGAAGCTGGCGTAGCATCTGCACTACAAGATAAAATGAGTTTGGGCCTTGACTTGTTGCCGGAGCACGAGGAAGATATAAGGAGGGCGGGTTTCGTTGAATTTGGAAGTATAGATTCTCCAATCAATATCAACAAGACAATTTCGAAGCCTCTCTTTGAAATTGACAGCCAACCGTCTACAGCAGACAAGAAGGTCTCAAATCTCTCGCGAAGAAAGCAAGCTGAGGCATTGGCTGCAAAACAACGTAACGATGCCGTGGCTGAGATCAGAGGTAATACAAGAGCTGCGATAGATCCGTTCCTTGTCAACAAGCAATCAAACGGCGCCAAAGGCATAGCCAAAACTTTGCTAGCTGGTGTTAAGAGGAAGATATCCACACCCGTTCTTGAAGACGCTTCGCCTATACCAAAGGTGACTGGTTTGGTCGATTATGATTCCGATAATTGATTATTATAGAAGGCATCTAGGTGGAGTTCTGGCGTTGTGGTCACGGGATTTTTTTCGATACCCTTTTGCTATTTTGTTATGCAATGTCTATGGACAATGGAAAGTACGGAGAATGAAGAGAATATTCCCAGTAGGCTTGAAATGCCTAACAGGCACCACGTTTTCATTGTTTATGAGGCTACCAAACATTTGTCTGTCAGCCTAGCCGATTTTGTCCTCAACATATGGTGGAGTCCTGCATGAAGCTTATACATCAACAGTAAGTTGGTCTCGTCTAGACCTGCAAGATGCCTTAGCATAGCCTTTTTCTCAATACTTTCGCAGCGGAACCGCTTGACGCACGAGCCAATGCCGGTCCTTCACTGAGAACAGAACACTTCAAAAGTCATCAAGTGAGTGGCCTCTTGTTGTTACTGAGATCTGAATATTATCAACATCTTTTTCACCAAATGCAATGGTTACTATAATTTGGAAGCGTAATTTTGTCACCGGACTCAACTATTGAATTGGGAAGGATGAAATGCTAAGAGTTATGTAGCACTTTTCCTATGACCCACCCAATCACCCCTTTGTTCCTTCCGCCTTGTCGTACGTTAATCAAGACGGAAATTACCGTTTCAACAAAAGTTTTGTTGCATATCTGAATGACGATGTGTTTTTTTACCAAGTCTTATCGGTGGCAGTGAGTAAGCTTATCAGACGAGGCGGATTCGTCGTGCAAAAGCCTCATCTTTACAAATCCCTCATCGTTAGCGAAGAAGCAACTGTTCTTGCAACAGGAATGACATCAAGAGTGAATCTAATTCTTTTCAGATTGTCATCCTCCCCAAATAGTATTCCTCAAAACCCGGTTGTTCTGCCTATTCGATTTCTACAGATCAGCAGTATGTCAATTTTATAATCTAATCGCGAGGCCGTATCTTCAGCACTCTCAAGTCTCCGACCTCCGACATAAAATGCATGAGTTGTATTTCCAGGTCTCATGAAACGACTTAACATCACCCTCAACTTTTTCTTCGCTCCGGGTCTAGGCGCAAAACTCTTGAGACAATATCAATGGACATTCGTTTGGGAATAGGGGCAATCAGAGGTTCATTCTTCGTCATGTAGCTAAATGAAAGCCAACACTCAACTTTAGTACCCTCTTAGCTTCTTCACTCATGATTATGAAGGCCTGGCAATCTCCTGCCATTATTTATGCTTCGCTGTGATTTAGTTAGACTGCTGATCGTAAAATCCGACTTGTTGCAGGTGGGTGAGTTGGTTTAACATTACTTATCTATCCATACACTCCGGGTATCACGCAACGCATAGGGTTGTGCCTTTTCTATGGCCAGCGTTCAATGCTCGGAGCCGCACAGGATTGATAACTAATGTATAGTATTTGTTGATCTAACGATGCTCTATACATCGGTTTTTGTTCGATTGTCAGGTTTGTGTCAGATTATGTTGCCACGTGATCGTCGATAAGAACCTCCGTGCAACCTGCATATGTCCAACCTCGTAAATGATAAATATTATCTCACAATCCATCCACAATGTTACACTGCCTTCTATTGAAGTTTTACCAGTGAATCTGCCAATACACAACAACTGGTATCTAGGCAACCATGGCGTGGGGTTAGGCAAACTGCGCCACTCAGCCTTACACAAAACTCTACAAATAATGCACCTGCATCCCCAAAGTATCCTACCAACTATTCCCAGATCCTATCAACTTTCTGTAATCAAAAAAGTCATCAACGCCCATCTTACATTCACAATGGCGTCCGCAAACTCGATGCCTCTGCAACGCGCTTCTAGCTCCAACCCCGATCACGGGCCTAGTAACGATATTGCCTCATTCAAAAAAGTACTTGCCTCCTCCACTCGAGTTCTCGCTCTTTGCGGTGCGGGTCTTGGCGCTTCGTCTGGTCTTGACACTTTTAGAGGTCCAGGTGGCATGTGGAGAAACTACCGCTCGCAAAATCTTGCTACCCTGGATGCTTTCACCAGAGATCCGGGCTTGGTTTGGCTGTTTTATTCATATAGACGTCATAAGGCTCTTGCTGCGGAACCGAATAAGGGACATTTCGCGCTGGCGGAATTGGCGAAGAGAATGAAGAAGGATGGAGAAGAGGGATTTGTGTGTTTGACGCAGAATGTTGATGGTAAGTTTGGGAGAGATGCATCTTATGTTGTCTGTTATCATATTTTGTGGCCGAAAGTACTCGAACTGGAGGTGATCGAGAGTTGTCAAGTGGCAATCTCTCAACTTAAATCCCCAATTCAACCTCAATTTTTGAGCTATTTACCTTACTATTAGGGGCGATAGACCTAAGTCTTTACTAATCCAATCAGGTTTGGCTCAACGTGCGGGTCATCCAGAAGGCTCCCTCAAACTTCTTCACGGCTGTCTTTGTGACATCAAATGTGCCGACCCTGTTTGTTCTTACCGTGAACGTAACAATTTCGACGATCCTTTTCATCCATCTATCGCAATCACCAGCGAGGATGATATCAAAATTCTTCCCGCAGCTACGGAAACGGTGAGACCTTACATCCCCCTAACCCTCAGCCCTGCAATGCTATCTCGAGTTGGCCCGGAAGTCCAAGTACGATGCAACTTCCTCAAAGTCACCTATAGCTAATGTATATCTAGCAAGCAATGATCACTTATCTTGATCCAAACAAACAAACAACCACGATCAATAAAGAAGAACTTCCTCATTGTCCCCAATGTGCCACTGCTCTCTTACGTCCGGATATCGTATGGTTTGGAGAAGCTCTCCCAGAAGATACTCTAGATGAAGTAGATCGATGGATTGACAAAGCACCTGTTGATCTTATCTTGGTCGTTGGAACAACGGCAAAAGTATATCCGGCAGCAGGATATGTAGATGTTGCGAGGGACGCGGGTGCAAGAGTTGCAGTGATCAATATGGATGCGGATGGATTGGGTAGTGCGGGTGGATTAGGCAAGGATGATTGGTTGTTTTTAGGTGATGCGGGTGCGATTTTGGACGAGATTTTGAGTCCTTTGAACGATGGGGAAGAAAATGGAAATGACGAGGAGAAGGCTTGAAGCTGTGATGTGGCGTACAGAAAGTCGATTGTGATTGAAATACGAGACTATTGAAAATCATGTCATGGTGGCGAGCTTGACCATCAAAATGACTGCATTAATTCATATAGTCTATTGCTCGTTTTACTGAATGAAGACAGCCTCTAGCACTAGCGAGACTTCAAAAGTTCGTTGACGTCAATAAAATTCAAGTAGTCAGAAGTCGATTTGCGTTCATAGTGTTGAAGTTTGCCTTGGCGACTGGTCGTTCGCTTAATCGACGAACGCCTTCCCCTTTGATTGAAAGCCTACGGCCAATCCTGATACACCATCCACATCAATATATCTCAAACACTTTCTCGCTAATCTCCAATCCCAGCCCTTCTCCATTCATAAACCCGTTTACATACACTTCCCCCAGAACCGTAAACCCATCCCGTTCCTCGAACCCTCGTCTCCTCAACAAAACAGGCCATCTACATCCATGCAACACAGCAATCACATCTCCCTCTCTTGAAAATGGAAACGTAACACCCATTACGCTGTTCCCCCTCCCGTCCTCGGTCGTCATACCCGTGTAGAAACATCGATCCTCCATTGCCATTTTGAGATAGTAAAACAGTTGGCTCACTAGCTCTGCATCATTCTCTCGCAGTGGTGAAGTTTGGGCGAGAAACATATTACATATCTTAAGAAATACCTGGACTGGTAAGTGGTGTGATACGAGTTCGCCTATATAACCCGTTTTCAAAAGCGTTTTTCTCAGCGCTGCAAATAACGCGACTTGGTTAGAGCTATTGATATCATATGTCTTATGGAACAATTCAAGTATAGAGCGAAAATCTAGAGGTCCATGATCATCCACTGGATGTACGATATGAGTAATAGTAGCAAGATGTACGCCTCTACAGTTTAACATATTGCCATCCTCGGAAATTTGTGCATTGATAAGCATATTCCCCGAGGCGTTCCACTGAAACAAATGATCCGCAGTTCGACCTCTTAAGAGTCCAGGACGAAGACCAGTACCATCTCGAATACAAGACCAATTGGGTACCCATGTTGGTAGTGAAGATAAATCCTCGTGTGAGCCCGAAGGACAATGACATTTTGTGTTTTCATCAGCGCAAATTATTTCCAGTCGATGTGTTGTTTCAATAATCAGGCGAGCAACATCTTTGTATATTTCAGCCACGCTCTTGGAGTAATCAATTGTCAGTTTCTGGTGGTATGTGTTGGAAAGTCCGGCCAGCCCATAAACTTTATCTCGTGGATCTCTGCATTCGAATCTGCGAAATGTTTGGAGAATATCGAGAAGTTCCATAGGCCTGGCTGTTGGGTCTGAGAAATTTAGTTTGCCATCTAGGAGCGGTAGATTGGCAGGGATTCGAACAGATTCGATGACATAGGTTGTGTATGGCGGAAGAGTTTCAATTTCGCTGTTGTCTAGATATTGGAGTGCTAGACTTATGGCGAGAAGAGGGAGGAGGGGAATGAGCTCCTCGCCAACGTACACCCAGGTTTCAGAATTGCTCAGGACTTCTTGGACAATCCAGAGTCGGTTCCAGTAAGTTGATTTGTGAATCTTCTCGAGTGCTTCCCAGCATTTATCGAACTGAGGATTTTGAAGAATGGTAATAAGTTTGGTGTTGTGTGATCTTAGAAGCGATTGAGTAGTGTTCCAATGATCATTTCCAAAACTGTCGATAATGGCAGCGAGTTCCCTTTGACCTTCACAATGAGGAATGCTTGGCCAAACTAATATGCGGGAAGCATGCTTATAGATTTGATGCATGATGGATACCTGCTGATTTCTTTCTATCAAATCCTCTTGGTTGATACATAAGGCATCTGCCCAAAGACGAGTCTCTGGTGTAAAGCAAGGCTTTGGCGGGGACGTTCGCTGAGTCGTTTTTACTGCCGCTTCGGATCGAAAGTACTTGAGAGCATCCAGTAGGTTCCTCCCAACTTTCGTGGGCAATCCATCAATAGCTATGCGGGCTGATGGCAACCCTGCTGAACATTCATCGGGTATCGTATCACCTGTGGAATACCCTTCATCATAGAAAACATCGCCCCATGTGTAGGAAAGTGCAGCAAAAGTAGGCTTGTCCGCCAATGAAACGTATTCAAATGTACATGCCAGAATCTCATCAAGAAACCCTGTTTTACCTGGGAGAATTCTGAGCACCCGAATCTCCTGGATTGTGTCATCGAGTGATCTATAAATAGCACTAGCCATGTATACATATGTTGAGCGGTATGAATAGTAGATAATGACGACGTTCAACTGCAATGTCTACTCCCCGGATAAAGGTGACTAACCATTAATTTGTATATACAAGATTGATGTCGTTACAATCCCCAAACAAAAAGGAATCCATCATAGCAAAGATTAAAGCATGGATAGAAATAATAGTAGTGATGTGGCGCACTGCACAGCCAATAGAGACGCAGAGAAACTCAGAATGCAGTTCGAGATCCTTCATGCGGGCATCGATCTTAAATAGAAAATTGTAGTTTCTAGACATGTATCTTGTTAACACCGTCGCACTTGCTAAGGAAATAGGAATATCTTTAGGTATTTAGATCATAGGTCGTAAACCTCATGCGCAGACCATACCTATCCCGTCCAGACATCTCAGGGACCAATCAAAATCTACCTACCAGACGAGAAGAGAAGTCTACAGCTCAACCAATCCAATTTGATTAGTCCTTAGCTTCAAATATCCACATATTCCACTATTTCCCACATTCCATAGCAATAACCTTTCTACTCACTTTTTTTTCCATCTTTGAAAATCTATTTATATTTTATTATACGTTTGAATCATCCATCAAACATCAAATATCCTCAAATCCGAATTAGTGTAGGGGTTAACATAACTCGCTTTCAATATCACTTGATAGAGAACCGAGTAGCCCCGGGTTCGATTCCCGGATTCGGAAACGTTCATTTTGCATTTTTTGTATCTATTTGAATCTTTCTACTTACTCTACACCACAGACAACACCATCTTCTTTGACACTCTTTTTGGCAAATCAATCTCCCTCACTCTTTTTGCTACATTCTAAGAGAAGGTGGGGTTAAGAGGAGTAGAATCACATGATATATATAGTGGAGACAAGAAGAAAGAAGAAAGGAAACCTACTGCGTAATAAATTCCAACAATCGAGACTATCGATTTCTATATCGATGATGATGACGGTGGTTATTGATTCAGTTGAAGTGGAGACTAACTATTGCAGAGTAGGTAGGTACTTAAGCAATGGATTCCTTGTACCTCCTACGCATACTTTGCCATCAATCAATCTCGCAATCTAATGCAAAAAGGGACCAAAAACCTACCAATCGGCACATATCAAGCCACGATAAAGAATGAATTTTGGGCTAGACAGATGCTAAATACATTAGATCGACACTAGAAGAATGTAAAACTAGCTACTGCGAATAGATTGCTTGGCATTACTCTTTGATGTACCGGTAGCTTCTTTTTCTTATCTCTCTCCCATGAATCTTTCACCGACCGAGGCACGCGAGCAATTCCGAGATGGTAATGGTTTCGATGCTAAACAATTTATATTTCGCAAGCTATGCTATGTACAATCTTATTATACTATGATGTTATGCTAAATTTGTCCCAACTCCAAAGAGAAACAAAATCCATCTGGTATCCCTCTAATAACCAAGACCATACCTAAACTATGCAATCATATCATATCATAACATCCCACATAAACTTCAAATCCCAGTGCGACTTCCAGAATCCAAACTCCTTCCCTTCTGCCCCCTCAGACATTACTATTTCCCCAATGCATCTCCAAGCATCTCGGTAATAGCAATGACCTTTTCCTCTTGAAACCTTCTCCCCACAATCTGCACGCTCACATGCGCACCATCATAAACTTCCGGATCATCTGATGTTCGTTAGCATTTCTCTTTCAAACCTGCCAAGATCTTGGTACAAAGACCCAGACAACAAATGAAGATAACGAGTGATACGTACAGCATTTCCAAACCTTTTCATCCTCTGCATTTAGTGGTTTATACTCTGGATCGAAAACATCCACACTTTTATCCACCGTCGTGACTGGTAAGATTGCAGCGCTATAATCGAGAAGATTGACAAAGGTCGAATACGCTATGCACTCATGATTAGCTCTATCCACCTTATCTACTATCATCAAGAAGAACACATACCAATATAATCAAACGTCATCGTGAGATTCGCAGGCATAGGAGCCAACGGAGTAATGATCGCATCGATAGCTCTACCAGTACCAGTAAGTGCGACAGTGCTGTTCCAATAGTCCATGTATTCTTTTTGGTATTCGCGTTTCTCGACATTAACGGCGGCGATGTCGAAACCGGTCATTTGAGGTTTGAGAGTACTGTAGTGACCTTGGATTTGAGGAATCATGGGTTCGCCGGAGAGTGCTAGGGCTTCGTGAACTAGAGGCTGTGAGTTTATAGGTTGGAAAGATTGGAACGTTGGAGGGACAAACCATCTTTTCCTCCGTCGAAAGACCATGCTTTACTCTAGTTGGTTGTTAGGAAGTAAATTTATTTAGATAGAGGGAGGAACTTACTCCTATCGCGCATCCTCTTTGATGAGAAGGTGGGCTCCACTAAATTTTTGTGATTAGCAACTATGTATGTAAAGGAGAAAAATGGGTTTCTCATGATTCATAATATTTGGGTGCGTTTCCAACTCACTTCGATAACCTTGTGTCCAAGTCTCTTGACAGTGTTAACCACGATATCAATAGCTCTAGCAACAGGAGGTTGAGGAGCAACCCCTCTATCGCACTTAAAGACTCCGAAAGCCAATTGGCCGCCACCATTAGATCCAACAGCATCAAGAACCATTTGTTCTTGTTCATCACGCCATGGTATTTCACACACCAATGGATCATGTAGCCACGGTTGAGCACTAAGAATGCTCTTCATGACCAATTTCAAAGATCGAGCTGTTGTGGCAATTGGGCCCACAACCGATAAAATAGTATTTTGTCCAGCCAAACTGTTGGCCATACCTTCATAAGGCATTCTACCTGCCGAAGGACGAATACCATAAAGTCCATTGAAAGCTGCTGGAATCCGAATGCTTCCTCCAACATCAGTACCAAACCCTACTGGACTACCTCTCAATCCTATCAATGCTCCTTCACCTCCTGAACTTCCGCCTGGTCCTAAGAGTCTGTTCTTTGGGTTCTCCGTGGTACCCATAATATTGTTGACAGTCTCACCCGCCATGAGTGTTTGGGGAACGGTTGTTTTACAAAACATTATCGCACCAAGGCTCCGCAATTCTTTGACCATCTCACTCTCAAACACTCGCTCTTTCCCTGTACCTTTCTTTCCTTCAAAAGTTCCAATCCAGCCTACATAGCCCATCGTGGTTTCCACACCTCTGACGTGAAACCTAAAGAATTGTGAGAAACTTGCGTCTACCAAATAGAGCGAACTTACTGGTCTTTCAAGCTGACTGGTAATCCATGCAGTGGGCCAATTGGCATTTTGTG
Source organism: Botrytis fragariae (assembly GCF_013461495.1). NCBI lineage: Eukaryota > Fungi > Ascomycota > Leotiomycetes > Helotiales > Sclerotiniaceae > Botrytis > Botrytis fragariae. The sequence goes on from NW_023500997.1 coordinate 1,675,718, forward strand.
TTCAGCCAAATAATCGTCCAGTTTTTGCGCTTCTGAAATAGCATCATCGAAAAAGATTTCATGCAAACAATTAACCTACATCAATATTAGAATCGCTGTTCAAATTTGAGGTTAAATTGCTGACCAGTTGATGCGCCAAAGCCGCCCTGTGACAGAAAGCTTCACAAACTTCTCGTGACTTCCATTCGCCACTACTAGTTTTCTCTACAATTCCCACAGCATCCGTTTCAGTAATCTCGATCTCTCGAGCGGAAAGAAATTGCTGAATGTAATCGCCCGTTACATCTTTCTGTTCCTCGACCGAAGGTATCGAGTCCAAGCGCCATTTCTCAGGGATCAAACCATTAACCGATTCACGCTTATTCTTTGCGATGATTTGCCAATCCGAGGTGATTGGATTTGAATGAAGTTGCTGGTTTCCCTCAAAAAACTTCCCGTACCAATAAGTCTTAATTTGAGATGCGGTAATGACGAGAGAATGTAAAATGTGTTTGCTCTGAATGTGCCACAATATATCTGATTTCGCTGGTTGGGTCGCCGCCCAAGAACCCATGATAGGCAAGGGCGACTGGCTATCTGCGTCGCCACCCATAATAATTTCTCTCATTGTCGTGTGGTCCATGAAAGAATAAAAGATTGAGATTTATGTTGACAGTACAAAGGGGTGTCGAATTTTTATATGAAATTTTTGCTCCAACTGATAAGGAAATGTGTTGTTGTGGATTGTTATCAATGCATCGGGTAGACTCTAATTTAGTCGGAAACTATCGCGTGGTGGTGGTGTAAGCATAAAGGGGCTAAGTTGAAATTGGCGAATCAACGGTCCGACTTTCGCTCTCGCACTTGTCGCACATTCAAATTGATTCTTTTATCCGTCATGAAATGTGGGAACTTTTTTATATCCAATTCGAGGTCTGCGAGATAATCTGGGCACGTGCTAGGAATTATCTTTGGAACTCCATGCCAAGCAAATCGAGAATCCTTCTGCATATAAAGTACATCGCCAGACCTGAGACGGAGAACTAAATGGTCGTTTTCGGATTTGGGGTTGTCCAAGGCGATCATGAAGATACAATCACAACCAAGACTGATGCTAACAAGGCCGCGATCAACACTCTCTGCGCCATCCCGATGTAATTGTAAAGTGTCTTTTGGAGAATAAAAATTGACAATGGCTGCTTGCGGTTCCATATCAGGGAAAAGCCCTTCAACAAGATTCGCAATATCACTTGGGAATTTTGGTGGCTCCTCTTCCGGATATACTTTGTTTGTCCAGTCATATTGCCCCCCAAGAGTAATCCAGCGTAATTTTTTCATCATGACTTCCAAGTAATTTAATGCTTTTGGGTGTACTGTTGGATCCTTCGGCTTGGCAACAATTGATTCCCCAGAAGCAATTTCACGAGGTGGAAATTTGACATCGTAATGGGCATGTAGATTGGTCATGTGCTTTGGATCCAGAAGATCGCGGTGTACTATACGCCGGATCAACTCTTTCTGAACCTCTGGGGGAATGAGAGATGGAAAAACCATGAGACCTAGATCATGATTAGAAGTTGTTTTGCCCAAGGCTATTGGAAGTTCGGAGGAAAGAACGTAGAAAGAAATACGGGTTGGTCTTTTAGATGCAACAAATTTTGAGGTGCAAAGAAGTATGAGTATTTTAGTCTTTCAGCCAATCTGAATCTTTTGAATAGGCTTATTTTTTTGGTCATTTGTAGCTGTGGTAGAAGAAAGAGATGTTGAGATTCCTACCAGGTATAAGTTCAGAACCATACGATGAGCCTTCTAGTTGTAATCTAGACAAAGGTAACTCATGATCAAGTGATCCGGTCGAACACCTCTTTTGAGAGGTATTTAGAGGAGCAGCAGTCATAAAGTCTTGAAAAGCTATGTTGCACGCCTCTCTGGGTAGGGTTTCTAGATTAATCATTCCAGTGATAGAAGGAGATTCTTCGGTTGTAGTATAAGTGGTCTGTTTACAAAGCTTGAATGCTTCTTTCAAATGCCGGGGAGCACTTTGATGAAGCTCCTTTTGCTCCATCTTGGCCGTCGGTGTTGTGGGTTGATCTGGAAGGGCGTTCCCCATCTTCGCGGTTGTTGGCAGTATGTCGACGAAGGAAAGTATTTTCCCTGTTGATCGATTTGATAAGATTAGGTAGTTGGTTGAAAACTTTCTCCCGTATGGGGTGTTTGACTAGTACAAGGATTGTGAAGTTGTCTTGTGAAGTGTTCCAATCAACAGTTCTGATCTGACTCAAGCTTCCAACGAACGAGGAGGAGTCACTGTGTACTAAGTGTAACCTTCTTAGGTAGGTAGTTGATCGAATCGTGCCTTACCTACAGAAAAAAGGTAGAGGAGAGGTAGAGCTCGCACCGACAAGGATCATGAATGCAATTTTGTATTTTTTATACGGTTTTTGACTTTTCGGCATTACTCATTAGAACCTAGTACAGTCAGTATATCCGACCTCGCGTCAAAAACGCGCCCGCTTATTCCGCCTGGCCCTGGGTTACGATTTGTTTAATGTTTTGTTTGGTTGTTTGGTTGTTTGGTTGTTTGGTTGTTTAGTTGTTTGCTTATTCTCTTGTTTACTCCTGAGCTTGAGCACGAATAATAACAGAACGACAACACTAACAATACTACAAACGATACCGTACGAATTCTTCTTTCTCTTTCTCTCCACCTCACTTCAATTCGAGTCCAAATTCGAGTATCACGAGTATCACGACACGAAAGATTCTACGGCAACTTAATACAACAACAATCCTTCTCCACAACGATCTACTTATAGCCAATTCGCTACCCTTCCTCTCATTTACGAATCCTTCCACTCTTTGCATAGGTCCATCTTCTTTCAAAATAGATGCTGTTGTTACCATAAACCCAGGATCAATTACCATTCCAAACTGCCCCTCCTTCACCGCCCCACTTCGACGGACAAAAGCAGATTTATTTCAACCTGACCTCAACGTTCTTTAAACCTTTCAACATCAAGTATATTCGACAATGGAGAACTATCAGAAGTTGGAAAAGATTGGAGAGGGTACGTTCTATGCGCGCAAGCTCTCGGCCAAAAGAATCGTCTCACAGAGTCTTTTGTTCATTGAATAACAAGGAATTTTATACTAACATTATTCACGCGCAGGTACTTACGGTGTTGTTTACAAAGCCAAGGATCTTTCCCATCCAGGACGTATTGTTGCTCTTAAGAAGATTCGACTCGAGGCAGAAGATGAAGGAGTTCCTAGTACCGCCATTAGAGAAATTTCTCTCCTCAAGGAGATGAATGATCCAAATATTGTTCGACTTCTCAATATTGTTCACGCAGATGGCCATAAATTATACCTCGTCATGGAGTTCCTCGACCTCGATCTTAAGAAATATATGGAATCTCTTCCAGTTGCCGATGGTGGTAGAGGTAGAGCTTTACCGGAAGGATCTGGTCCAGATTTGGGTAGAATGGGTATGGGTGATGCTATGATCAAGAAGTTCATGAGTCAATTGTGCGAAGGCATCCGATATTGTCACGCCCATCGAGTTCTTCACCGAGATTTGAAGCCACAGAACTTGCTCATTGATAGGGATGGTAACCTCAAGCTTGCTGATTTCGGTCTTGCTCGTGCTTTTGGTGTCCCTCTTCGAACATATACCCACGAGGTTGTTACCTTATGGTACCGTGCTCCTGAAATTCTTCTCGGAGGTCGACAATATTCAACTGGTGTTGATATGTGGTCTGTTGGATGTATTTTCGCGGAGATGTGTACCAGAAAGCCATTGTTTCCAGGTGACTCTGAAATTGACGAGATCTTCAAGATCTTCAAGTAAGACACAACCTTCTACATTTTCCCAATCTTCCTCAATGGAATTCATTACTATACCTTGAGTTTAGCTAACATATCAACAGACTTCTAGGTACACCTAACGATCAAGAATGGCCCGGTGTCAGTGACAAGACCTGTTTCCCCGACTTTAAACCATCGTTCCCCAAATGGCAACGCGACATGAGCCAACCCCTTTGCACGAATCTTGACGATAACGGACTGGATCTTCTCGAATTGATGCTTGTCTATGATCCAGCTGGACGTATTTCTGCCAAGCAAGCATGTTCACACCCATATTTTGAGGAAGGAAGCGCGGCATACTCCGGACGAGGCGCAAGCACTACATCTACATATAAAACTACAAACGGATACCACTGAGGACTGAAACATACCAATAATTGCATACAATGGATGGCTATGAGTATGCGATAAGACGAGCTGAGACGATTTATGATATTAAAAACCACGGGAGTGAAGGACACTAAACGGAAGGAAAGAATGGTTGGGGCGGACGAGGAAAATGGATGAATAGAGCTATAGCTATACATCAAATAGCCATGAGCTTCAGGATAAGAATTGCATGCATGGAGGGGTTTTATTATGAATGGAGTGGATCGGATACACTGTTATGGCTGACAAGCTACATTTCATTTTCTTTTCCCTTAATTTACTCCATGTTACTACCCTATGTTTTCTGCGCCTTTTTGTCTTTTTTTATACCTACACTTTTGCCAGTCTTGATGGACAGACAGACAATTAATGGATGGCGTCTTTCTAGCATGCCTACAGTCCATTTTTTATGCTTGTAGTTGTATTCCAAGAACAAAAATATACACCTTCAGATTTGGGTTTGAGGATGTGTGACTGAGATGTGATTGATATTTTTAAGTGTGTATTGCGATGTTGTTGCAAAAGTTATGTATACCTTTTCCCAGTCTTGAATGATATCCATCTATTCATTCGACCATCTAGAGTTCCCAAACGCCTCCGCTTATTTCACTACCTCTTTGAGTCTTCATTTCTATTTCCCTACATATTTGCATCTCATCCTTTCCTCTCTTCTTTCTTTTCCTTTTCTTTCCGTCCCAACTCGTCTATTTTTCATCCCTCCTCCAACCTTTAATCTTCATCTCCCCTCTATTCACTCTTCCCCGTCTTTCCCCCCAACAACCACCCATCCCTCTTCTCAACCCCCCAATTCTCCCTCGCCAAACTCCCCCTCGCAACCTCAATATCCGTCTCGATATCCCTAACCAAAGACTCCTTATCCACATAATCCAGCTCCGGACGAATATACCCCAGAATCTCCACGCGCATGTTGCTTCCGTAGAAATCCTGGGAAAACTTGTGCAGGAGGTGTACTTCGGCTGAGCGGACCGTGTTGCGGTAGAAGGGGTTGTAGCCGATGGACATTACCATGGGGTAGAGGCGGGTGGTTTGGGAGGTGGGAGAGGTGGTGGAGGGGGAAGTTTGGAGTTCGGGGTGAGAGGAGGGAGGTCGAGAGCGGCGTAGCCGAAGTAGACGCCTGAGGGGGCGGTGTCGATCCAGGGGACGTTTGTTACGGGGATGTTTGCGGTGGGGATTCCGAGCTGGGGAGTTGTTAGGGTTGGTGGGTTGGGGAATTTGTAGATGTGGATGGGGAGGAAGAGAGGGGGAGAAGACGAGGAGGGAGGAATGGAAAGAGAAAATATAGTAACTTACTTCTTTAGATCCGCGACCAAATCCAGAAACTACTTCACCTTCCATTCGTAAAGGATAAGGAGATTCGGGACCGCTTTCCGAACCGACGATTAGAGGGCGGGGTTCTTTGGTCGGCATTGTAGAGGTGAAGGTGGAAGTGAATGAAGATTGGAGAAGTGCGGTTTGGAGAGGATTAGTGGATGAGAGATTTTGGGTAGAAGAAAGTATGTATTAATGAGGAAATGACTGATGGATTGATTGATTATAATTCCATAGCTAGCTACTCGATGGCGAATGGTGGGGTGGAATAGAATGATATGCTAAGCAAGGCTACCTAGGTACCTACATAGAATCATCTCATCTCATTGCGAAGTGGGGGTACGGCTGATGTTACGCCTTGTGCGCCTTGTTGAGCTTTTATTTTACTGATAAGTAATGACTATTAATCCCAAAAAGTCACAATTGTAAATATCTAGATCTAGATCCATGACGCTCCGCTGGGCCACTGCCGTGGAGGCTTTTTCGCTTCGCTCTACGATGAGTTGTATATTATTAAGGTGCCGGTTGTCAATCGTTCCGTCTAGACTCTAGATGCATATAGAAATTCCGAATCGATCTAAAATATGTACTACTTACTATCTCGGTATCTACTAGATAAAAGCTTAGTCAAAGGAAAGTTTGTTCTTGACACTTTCTCCTCGCGTCCGTCAAGTCGTGCAATACAAGATGGCTACGGAGGTAGGAAATACTGGGCATGTAAATTGGAACTTTGGTTGAGTATAAGTAGGTACAGGTACAAAAAGCAGTACAAACACAAATACAAATACAAACCTACCAAATAAGTCTTACAAAAAGCAAACAAGCTCCTCATCCACAAGTCATACACAAAACCAAAAGTCTCCTTTCCACGTGGCAACGGCTATCGACAGTACCTTTGTACCTTGCTTCAACCTTCTTGTAATCTTACATACACAGATACTCATAATATCCTTTTGTATCCACAGGCACATATCTCCACTCCATCTAGATTTTTGTATCTTTGTATCTTTGTATCTTTGTATCTCTGTACCTTTGCAGTATATCCTACCTTTCCACGCGCAAAGTTGCAAGGAATGGATATCGATGAGATCTAGCGAGCGACTCTCGATACATCTCTAGGTACTAGTTGAACGGACTACTTTATATACCATTTTTCAATCACAACCCAAATCTAGTTCATGCAGGAAACAAAATGAAACTTCCAGACTCAAAAGAAGGTACCATGCTAGGTGGATAGTTGATTGCGCGACACATCCAAAAATACACAAGAAATTTAAAGTGGCTGGGAAACCAACGCGGTGACGTGACGTGAAGTGAAGTGTAACCGGTGATGGGTTGTCAAGTGTCAATGCTTAGGTACTTGCTATATATTTTACAATCAGGATGTGAATTTAGCATTCTTATTTATTCTTATATATTCATTATATTTATTATATTATGATATCATTAAATCATTATCACATATAAATATATAAGTTACATATATAAATAAATACAAGTATCGACTTCACGACATACAAAAAAAAGACAGTCCCAACCCCCCATGTAACCCACGACCCAGCTAGCTATCTACCTACCTACCCAATATCCATCCATACGCGCTTACCCATCCCAATGATCCCCTCCCAATCCCATACCCAATCCCATACCCAAACCCCATCCATCCATCCCTCCCCGCCTCTTAATTTTCCCAACCCCAAGCAATTTGCAAAAAGCGACAAAAAAAAATGTAGATGGCAGGACAACCAAGGTGTGACAAGATACAAGAACCTCTCCATCCATTTCTCTTTTCACTTCTCCCTTCTCTCTCTTTGATTCTTTTCTTCCATTCCGTTCCTCACTTAACATACCTATACATACTGACTCAAATCAAAAATCTCAACTCGACTTATTATCATTTCACTCTTCACTACCTATCTGATTCTGATTGTCTTATCAGACCGGAGCTATCGCATTGTTTATCTACACCGATACGATATCATATCATCTATCGTCGGATTATCCTCAGCCTTGTTCAAATAATTGACCGAGTAGAATTGAGATATCAAGGTATGTGTAAAAACAATAATCAGAATACTCTCTTATGAGTTTTCTTCTTCTGTGGCATTATGAGAGATTATAAATTAACATCGCATCCTAGATTTCTATATCTAAATTTCACATTCACATTCACATTCACACTTCCATCTAAACTCATCTCATCTCACTCCACCAATCCACCCACCAAATTCACCACCCTCAACTTCTCACTCACTCACTCACTCACCCCCTCCCTCACCGCTCACCACAAACCCCAACACCCACCGCCAAAATGCAAGAAAACACCGTCATCGCCATAATCATCATCATCCTCTTCCTAATCCTCGCTCTCATCGCCTACGGCATCTACAGACTCGTCCAGCAAGCCCGCGGCGGCTCCTCGACTATCTCTGGTAGCTCTGGGAGTTCGGGAAGTTTGGCTGACGATTAGATTTTTTTTTCCTCCTTCAAACTTGGATGGGAGAGAGGACGGGAGAGAGGAAGAATGGGAGAGGAAACGAAAGAGCGGTGGGAGAAAAAGTGCAAGAGGAAGTAAACTGTGGAGTAGAAAGTTCCATCTTCATGATTCTTCCTTGGAATTTTGCGGCGTAGGCTTGAGGTACATACCTATGCATACATGCATACATGCGCATCAAAATTACGAATGAAGGAATGAGTTGAGTGGAATGCACGGAGCAAATCATGGAAAGGATGCGGCTTTCACATATTCATTCATACATGCATATGTACGCATCTTCCCTCTACAAGTACATTCGATGGAGAGAGGGAGAGAGATGGACGGACAGATGAGGTATGAAGAGCGATCACTCAATAATCAATGATCGATCAATGACGCGGTGGGATCTGGGATTAGAAATTTACGCGGAACGGTACTGTACGGTATGGTATGGTATGGTGTGGTACAGTAGTAATGAAACTCAGAATCAGGAAAAGGGCAGAAAAAGGACAGGGCGGCAGGACAGCAGGAAGGAATAAAGGGATGAACGATATGTATATGATTCACGATACGATACCATACGATACGATAAGAGCGAGATGGGATGGGATGGGATGGGATGTAGATGGAAACAGAAATGACTTTTTAGATTATGAGGGGGGAGAGGGATCAGTCACGTACGTGTGTGTATATTTTAGCAGCATGGCATAGGCATAGGTATACCTACCCAGTAGGGAGGTAGCATTGGAGTTTTCGGATTTGAGGTTTGGGTTGCATTTGGATTGGATATACCACCATTATCATTATTATCATCATCATCATTATTATGAGTATCATTATCAGGATTACTACAATTAAAAATTAAGATCAATCACCATATATATATATATATCACATATTCCATATATTACCTACTTACTTACATGTTTTGACCCGATCTTTCTTTTCTTTTCTTCCCTTTCCTCTTCCTTTTGAATGAAATTCTCAAAGCGAAAATTAATATTCATTATCATCAAAATCTATACAGGTCAAATAGGATAGGTAGGTAGGTATGTGCAATAACAATAAAATATGGTATCATTCTCGTTCTTGTTCTCACCCTCGTCCTCATCCACACTCTTGGTCAACCAATCAATCTCATATGCCTTCTTCCCTCTCCTTCATTGCACTATCATCATCATCATCATCCTCTGTCTCTACCTCATATCAATGATCCCCATTCTAAATACAAATGTATTCCCCTTCCCCACCCCCAAGATAATCCTTCCCCGGTCTTAAACCCACACACCCAACCCACCAATACCTCTCACCCTCTCCCCTCATCCTTTTATTTCATCATCCTCTGCCTCACCCCATCCCTAGCCCTCCCATCCTCTTCCCTCACTCTTATACCCATATCATATACCACATCATATCATGCATTGCATCGCATGCAGCCATCCCAAAACCCAATTGAATTTCAACCCACAAAAGTCCATTTATCCATCCATCCATCCATCCCTTCCCAAAACCCCTTTAAAAAAAAATCCCAAAATCCATGCCCAAAACATATGCAATGCAATGCTCGTTCCATTTACTTATCCAAAGATGAATATGACATGAATACGAATATGAATGTATGAATATACTAAACCCCAAAAAGAGATCCCCCCTATGGAACCTTCACAAGCGAAGCACTGCTCCACTTTATGAATCTTCTTCTCATCTCATCAATCCATCTTCCCGAAAAGGGGTATATAAGATCCAGTGCAAATGCATATTTCAGATTTCCCAATCCCATTCGTAATCCAATCAAATTCCCCATTATATCCAACACCTTTCGTCTCAAAAACGAATCCAAAAAGACTAGCGCCAATTTTTGCCTTGACCCCTTATGCATGAATGCAAACAAACAAAGCAATGAAAAGAAGCCGTGAAGAAGGAAGGGAGGTATTAAGTTGGTAATATGTATGGAGACGAGAAGGTATCGTATGTATCGTATCGAGTGAGAATGGCGTTATCATGATGAGGAAGGAGGATAAGGTGCCGTAGAATAATATATAAATAGAATCTAGATGCAAGGAAGGAACTATAAATCGTTAGTTTTTATCTCATCACGAGTTTTCACCAATTCCGTCCAATCCATCCCCTTTTCAAGAAGAAAAAGACTCACATTCATAACAATTAACATAGGAATATCAAAGACATCCCTCTTAATTGTCCAGCAAGAACTACAATCCACCTTTCCATCCTGTTGTAACGTCTCAATGCCATTGTTTGCATCAATCTCCTTGATCCTATTACCCATTCCTCCAATCCCAGCCCCATTAAATCCAACAATATCTTTTCGCTTTCCCTTATCACCTTCAGGAGATTGAGAGGTATCCTTTGCAGTTTGATATCTAAGAAGCTTATAACGAGTCGTAACACTTCCTCTACTGTCTCCAAATGCCAATCGTGCAAAATCTTCATAGAATTCAATGACGCTATCATCATCTAACAGTTCCGCGAGGAAGATGGGTTGAGTTTTGCCGCCAGGGTTCGAGTCGGCAAGGTTGAGGGGTCGCATTCTAGGAGTTGTAAAACTTTCCCGACCTGAACTTCCTGAGGATGGAGGACCACTACTGCCTGTATTGGTATTAAGGTTTGCTTCATTGCCCAAAAGGACTTCTTTCCTCCATCCAGTCAAAAGTGTGAATTCTTTATTAGCAGCGGCAATTTCTCCAGTCCTACGACAGACCACTGTTGGCGTGCAGCAGTTCAACATGAAGTCTTCATACTCAAATAAAGTTCTTTGAAAACATTTCTCCATGAATATTAAATCCTGTCGATTGAGGGTTTTTGTACAAGAGATAAAGGATGGTCTAATGGAAGCGAGTGATTTGGCTATCCGAAGTGTCTTGTTTGGCGAGAACCGCTTTTGGATGAAAGCAGTCAAGCTATGGAAACCGGTAGTATACGAATAAGGTTCATGGACTGTATCGTAGATGGATGAAGGATCCCGATTCCTCTTTCCAAGTATACCCGATGGCCCAAGCTTGCCAGATGGGCCTGATTTCGTATCTTGTCGTTTTGCTGGCCTATGAGTTGCCGGTGCTGGATAATTAGTAGCAGTCGGTGAGCTCTCAAATCCCATTGTACTTGCCGCAGGACTCGCATCAGTGCTAGGACTGTGTTGACTACCACTAGTGGCAATTGCGTACGCATGAGGTAAACCATGATGTAGGTTATTATTGCCAAAGACATTTCCTCCATTCTGTCTATCCAAACCTACAGCAAAATCCGGCAATGTATCGTGAGGATAGATTTGATTAAAGGGTGGATTATTAGTGAAAGCCGGATTGTTATTGAAGCCGAGATCGCCAACATTCTGTGGCATTCCTGCATTTGAATCTTGTGGTGGTGTTTCTGCTGAGCCTGATGCCATATGCCCTAGCATTCCAAATTCTAATGCTCCATAATGATTTCCGAAATTTAGCCCTTCTAAATCAAAGTTGAATAGTGCCGGGTTACTGGGATCGAAAAATGCACCGCCTCCAAATGCGGAATGAGAATCGTTTGAAACTTGCGGTAGAGAAATTCCTTGCAGTCCAGCTGGCCGATTACCTGCTGTATGGAAAGTTGGAGATATCGGTGATGGCTGATTGCTTCCAAAAGACAGTCGATTCTGCAATGGCGGTGGCATTTGACCTTGTTGATTGGCTCCAAAAAGTGGATAAGATGGTGAAGTATCAGGCTGAGAGAAAAAGTTTCCCATACCAGGGGAAGGTTCCGTTGGTGTTGATGCGGCAGTGGCTCGATTATTGCTCACTTGTTGATTATAAGTTGGTCCCAAAACAGGTCTGAGAGCTTCCGGGGGTGCATCGTGAAGATACTTTGCTTTCTTTCTGACACCATCCTGGCAGGCATCCGCTAAACCTCGTTTTATACAACGTTGGCATGGACGCTCGTCCCCTATTGAATTCATTCTCAGCACATGTAGCAAATTTCATTGAAAATTTAGAAAATTTAGATAAAAATAAAGAACAAAACAACGAATCGTGAGGCTCTTGGCACGAAAAAGAGCCCCAAAATGAATCCTTGATAAAAACAAACATACCACAAGTTAAATGAGCTCGTTGACAAGCAAAACAAGCTCTTCTTGCCTTCTTTCTTCTGGGTCTCAAGGGATCTTTAGGATCGAATTTTGGTTTTGTAACTGTAGCCGTTGCTCCTACAGTATTTCCATTCTCCTCACCGTCCGGTCTTACTTTTTGTTCCGCCATTTCTTGATTATCGTCCTCTTTTCCTACAACATCAAGCTCTTGCTCATGATCACTATAATCGTTCTCCGAAGCGCCATCCGAAACCTCAGGATCATCTATTTCAGTTTCTCCCGACATCCTGTCTTAAATACCTCACTTGGTACTTGTGCAGAAGCTAGTTCGTTTCTGCGACACCACACTCCAATCAATAGAAGCCCCAGTCAACCTCACTCGCCAATCCTTGAACAGGAGCCCTGCTGCAGCAGCCTCGTCACACAACCAAGGCAACACAGGATGGTGCCGTGAACCGCCCGTCCAGCAACAATGCACAATGACCTTGTTTCCTCACTCCCACACTTCCAGCGCACACTTCTACCACCTTCTTGCGTCTGCGAGCAATCTTAATGCTACAAAGGGTAACCCTAGCGATACTCCGAAATAAATTCTTGCCGCAAAGTAAGTACCCGCGTCTTTTCAATCCCTTACCACGTTTCGCCGCGTGCCTATCCGAACACCAACACGCGTTCGCATGCACCGCTATTTGACCGGCCTAAAATCCTCTCTTTCCGTAATTCCTTCCCAGAAACCAGGTAGGTTTGCCCGACTCGGCCGCTCCGTATTCTCTCGTAATTTCCTTTGACCCGAAATCTCACCCTTTGGTCTTTTCTCTTTTCGACAATCTTGCTTTCGATTCTTTTCGATTCTTGTTTTTTTTCTGCAGCCAATCCAAAACCTAGTCTCTTCGTAAAGCACTACATCCACACATGTATAGTCACGCGGAGAACCTACTCCTTCAACCAAGCCTCTTCTCTCGTGCTGGAGAGAATGCGCAAATGTAATAATCGAATGCTGTGTTACTGTATGGTGCTGCAAGTATCCGCGAGCTAGTCCCACCGCAATCGCATTGATGCCCAAATAAAATGCCTTCCACTACTGATGCAATTGAAATATCCTTTCCCTTTTTGCGTATCACTTCACAATCGATATATTGGAAATGGATATATTCGCCGTCCTTTGTTTCCTCGAGCGGCCAGGGTGTTTGGGGTTTGTTTCCTTTTCAATCGGAACCTATATAGCTTTTTTCTTTCTCTTCTTTGGATCTTTCGCCTCGTATGGAAGAGACTTCAAATTGTTGCCGATCAGGACGGCGGGGGCTCGATGAATTGCGAATTGAAATTGCACTTATCTTCTGTGCAATGGCGGATGAAAGGATTTGGGAAGAAGAGGTGGTGGGTAAATGGGTGTGAGTGGGTGAGTTTGGGTGGGTAGAAACGGGTAAGCTGAGAGAGTAGGATATCAATTGGTTTTCCCAGAGTTGGATTTTGAAATTTGAAACTTGATTTTTTGATTGATTGACTGATTGATTGAACAAACAAATTACCTTTCCAGATGGTAAATCAATAGAAGATCTTTGTACTCAATTGAATGATATAGAGTATCACCAAAATTCATTCCTTTCAAGCTTAAACGCCGCGTGGCAGGAACGAGGTTTGTTGTTGCGACCGTCTTGTATTGTATTATTGCGCGGGGAAAATTTTAGTGATGTTCAACAGATTAAGCAAAAGCAAAAAGAAGCTTTTCCTAAAGAAATCAAAGTGGAGAGTGGAGTGAAGTGGATTAGATCAATAAACGGTAAAATGATGCTTGAAATGAGTGAATTATGATAAATAATGATAAATTTTATTATAAAGCCACAATTGACACAGCCACATTTTTAATACTCAATATATCCGCAATAATATTTACCCAGCCCTCGTATCTAGGTGATTGTTCAATATTATCATCATCAGATATTAATGTTCATTTATGGCATACAAACAATCAATTGTTGAACTCGAATATCATGGGTATGACAAGCTCTTTGTTGAATCCAGCTTTTTTGGCTTACATTAAGCCATTGCCTAATATATAAAGACATACTAAACACTTGTCTTTCACTCTCACTAACCAGTCATCCATCTCTACCTCGAGCGCAGCGAGCTAAGGGGGTTTGGGGGCTTGCCCCCATCATCAATAGCTTCATCAATAATAAGAATTCGATCATCATGAGTCTATTAAATGACGCTTCGCTGACCCTCCGGGGGCCACTGCCGTGGAGGCAGACTAGACATTATTACTTCCCTCCTTCAAACTCCCTCGAGTTATCACTATAATAAGCTGGTAACAACTACCTACCTACTATTTACTACATTGCATATGCATTCATACATAATACATAATACATACATAAAATACTATATAATACATGAAGTAACAGCAAACCAAAGTAACTTGTCCTACTCTATCAACCAATCCCAAGCATTCCACTCAAGCAAACTCACCACCCATCCATCCGTCACAAAACGTTCATTAGAAATAAGCCGACTCGCTTACCTTACATACGTACCTGGGTATATCGTGTTGTACCATACTATATGTACTGTACTGTATTGTATCCCACTCACCGACTGACTACTAACTGAACGACAGACTGACTCCATTCATCTCGATCCTCCATCTATCCATCTATCTATCGTATCCCACCACCCTTTCATCTACCAGCTACCACGTATTCTGCATATTGGCTTTAACAGTCCTAGTCCAGTCACTAACTACCCACCCACTCACTCCCTTACACACAACCTGTATTCATTCCATCCATACATGCATATCTATCCATCCAACCATCCATTCATTTCCACCAAACAGAATCCGTTCCGTCCCAATGGTTTCTGGAGTTTACGGGAATACACATCGCATCACATCAATCACCCTCCAAGACCCCACCATCAAAACATAAACACAAACCTCAATTCCCAATCCCTAATACCAATTCCTTTTTCCCTTTTCCCTTCCTCCCTATCTTGTCTTCATCCCTAGGCTCTAGATGCAGATAGAAATACGGGAATACCGCAAGGGAATAACACTGTATCTCCATCCATCAACCTATCCAATTCAAATCAGAATCAGAATCCAAACACCATCCATCCATCACATATCCTCTTCTCTTCTCTTCTCACTCCCTCATCACATCTACATGTACCAATACAATAAATACAATACATCACAACATAACACACAATCCCAATTCCAACAGATAGATATATGCACTCGCACACCCATACACCTCATCTCACCTCTCCTCACCTCACCTCAATACATTGTAGCACATGCACACACATACACATACACATCAGCTACCCAAGGTACATGATATATTAACTCATGGAACCAGGAAGCCACCATCTAGTATCTAGTAACTCGCATCTCTCCCGTGCCCCATCCACCTCTCCACCCATCTTTTTTTATTTAGAAAATAAAACAAAACAAAACAACAAACCCAAAGAAATTCGCCAAAATGCCAAGGTACCTACCCAATGCTGGAGATGGCGGAGTGGCGCGTAGTAGCTGTAACTATCTAGCTAGCCCGCTTCAGTATTCAAACATTCAAATAGTTAAATCGAGTGCGAACCAGATTTCAATTTTCAAAGGCTACATGCGACGAGACGAGACGAGACGACGGGGTAGTGGGGGTTTGGAAAGAAAAGAACTACTCGCTACCTACTACCTACTTACCTACCTACCTACCTACTTACTAGGGAGTTGGAATGAATGAATGGATCCATCAAAATGAAATAGAATGGAATGGAATAGAATGGGGAAATAAAGATTGTGTTACCTTTGACACATACCTACCTACCTACCTACCTACCTACCTACCTACCTACCTACCTAGATAATAATATTTATTCCCATCTGATTTTCCCTTCGGAGGAATTACATCCTGATTTTCCATCCATCTCAAATTCTTATTTCCATCTTTGCGTTCGTTGGAGAATTTGTAGATACTAGAGAGTGTTTTGAATGAATGAATGAATGATTGATTGATTTGGGGTATATGCTACATGAATGAAAACCAGGTAGGCTCCGTCCTTCACCTAGACATAGATAGATACCTAGGTAGGCAAAGTAACCATTAACGTACATGTCAACGTTAGCGTAAACGTTAACTCGCAACGTCTATTTTATTAATAAAAGAAAACCCAAACCCGATTCTCCCTTCCTTTCCATTTTCCCAAAACTCCATTTACCCATGCATGCAATGCTCACTAACCCAATCGCTAGAAATTTTAAAAACTTTCTGTGCTTCCTCAAAAGCTCCAATGATTCTGAGCCCATGTTCATATTTTATATTAACTGCGGTCGCATGTATTGCCGAAAAGACTCATCACGCGGTAGCAAAACGACTATGTCCCTGATTTTCTTCCCGTATTTAAAGAAGAGGTAGGGGAAAGGCGTCATGACCAGCGTCAAAAACGCCAGGAGAGTAGTTGCCCATTGATCGCCGAGCTTGTGATACATTTGGATCCCAAAGAGCGGAAAGATAGCTGGTGGAATTGATTCAGCCTTTATTTTTGTATTCTCCTCTCGTACATATAAGACATTTATAGGTATGTAGGTGATTTGATCTCAGGTCAATGGGGGAGAGATGGGAATAGGACTAACCTCCGAAACTACTTCTCATGAAACTATTTGCTGCTAGAGCGCTGGCTGCATACAATGGATATGCATCGACTAGGAATGTAAAGATACCAGTAAAGACAAGAATGGTTCTGCATGAATCCCAGCCGGTTAGCTACTTTTCCAAGTGTATCGTTTGGTACCACATCAAATGTGTGTCATGTGAAACATCTCGAGTCTTCTTCCTCACCAGAGCATGAAATAGAGTGAAGATCTAGCATCACATTTCCCCGAAAAGGAACAGATGTGCAAAACATCAAATGACGAGATCAACTACATCTCCATGCAGGAACGAAACAGCCATGATGCAAGCACCACTTCGGCGATGGAACATACATGGTTCGGGGACCTAACTGCAAAGCGAGAGACACACGAGAGGACATCACGAATAGTGAAGAAATTTCATAAGAGGGAAAAAAAACTTGACGTACCCCATTCCGAAAATACCGGATCCAATAATTGGGAAAACCCAATGAACAGATGAGTATGTTGTCCACGCAAAGAGAAATAAACCGATAGGAACGAGACATGCTCCTAGAATGGCTGGAGGTAGACGATATTCAGGTTCGGACCCACCAATTTCGCCCGTCATTTCTTCTCTCTGATTGATCAGTCTTACATAGTTCTTATGCCAGAAAGGATCAGTAGCCGCTGCGATTAGCATTCCGATGAATAGACCGAGGAAGGTCAATCCAACTTGATATGGTTGGAATCCGTGTTTACCTTCAAAGACGAGAGGAAAGGCGCCGAAGAAAAGGTAGAGGATACCAAGCAAGATAGCCGAAAATATGCAAAGGTTGAGACACATGGGCTCAAAGATTAATAATTGACCGGGTCTGAGGAGGGAATAGCCAATAGTCTTCGGAATAGACTTGTTGAGTCTCTCATTAGGTGCAAACCAACGATCATCACCAGTCTCCTTTCGAATCTTACGAGCTTTGGCCTTCAAGACAACCGGATGGTAAGTTTCTGGGACGAGAGAAAAGATCAGTGTTAAGTTGCACGCTGACCAGATGATCAGAACGTAGAATGTCCAACGCCATGATGTAAATTGGTTAATGAATCCAGAGATTAGTGGACCAAACGATGGACCGATGAATGGCGATGCTGTATAGAGTAGCATAGGACCTTGAAGTTGTTCTCGATTGAACAAATCTCCCACTGTGCCTCCTGCGACGGACAGAAAAGCACTCCCGGAAAGACCAGCAAAGAATCTCGCTACGAGCATCGTCTGAATATTTTGCGCCACAGCCGAAGGAATAAGCCATAATAAGAAGAAAGAAAAGGAGCAAAGATATATCGGACGCCGACCATAAAATTCACTATTGATGTCAGTACGTAAGTTGAAGCAGAAACATCGAATAGATTGCTTACGAAAGAGGTCCGAGCAACATGGGTCCCAGGCCAAGTCCAAGGATAAACATAGAAAGTCCAAGGGTAGCGACTTCTCGAGAGCAATTGAATTCTTCCTCTATCTGTGCGTATGTACTGGTATACATTGATGACGCACATGTACTAATATGCAAGTCAGATTAGTATGCGTAATATTCTACGATTTGGCTCCACCATCTATGAGTGTTTGTGGTGCCGAAAAGGTAGGTGAATTTTGATATCAACCAAGATTACCAGATGAACCCCATCTGAAGATCCCAAGGCAGAGTACCGATTCAAGCGAGAATTACATGATAAAAGATGGGATGAACTTACACACAAAAAGAACTTGCGCTAACAATAATAACCACCAACCACTTTCTCCCATGAGCCATACTTCTCGGACACATGGGATCACTATCACCACCATCAAACTTCACCTCGAAAGGATCTCTCTCATCTTCTTCTCCTTCATAATCCCCAGCAGGATTGTCCGGATCGTCGCAACCATATCCGTTGGAAGAACGTCTTCGTGCCAGTGAAATGGATCGACTTAGTTTCTTGTCCCATGTCGGAACGGGTGTATCTGGAGGTGAAATTACGATGGGTGCGAATTCCTTGTCGAATTCAGTTGCAGCATGCGAGAGCTCAGAAGGTGAGACTGGAAGTTTCTCGAAATCGAGGTCTTGGATTGAGGACATTATGAGATGAGAATGAAGTGTTGTCGTTGATTGGAGTGGAGAGGAGAGGATAGGAGTGAATCAATGTATTGTTTGTGAGAAATAGGAGGGGATGTGAAGTTGCGATTGGTATCAAGGTATTGATGAGATGATAGCTATATCAATTCATTATTCGGACAGCTGAATTCATATGGGTAGGTAGGCAGGTATGTTGGATGAGTATATTGTTGTACACATTCATTCCCTCTGGTTGAAAGATATACTCGGGGTGCAAGATGGCATCGGGTCTTGATATATAAATGGTTATGAGAAAGTAAAAAAAAATGGTTAATGGATAATAAATACCGATATAACCTTAATCCAAAGCTTTTACAGCTTCCCCTGTCGTTTTTAAGATGGCAGCTAGGGATTTATCAGCAAATCTCAACTTTTTCATAAGATTGTCATGAGATCGGATTCTCTTTGATGATTGTTCCTGAAAAGAAAATTCGCCTTCGAAATGGGGATTTTGCTAGTATTGAGGAGAAAGTGGGGGTGGATGTTGCGGAGTTCGCGGCAGTAAACTCGGCACCTCAGAATGGCATTGTAATGGCATCCATTGTTATATCATTCTTCAATGATTCCAGGATCTTGCCAAGATTTGGTCTTGTCATGTTCTTGCGGTGAAGGTGATGAGATGATTGAAAGCATAGGATGAATATGAATTGAAGTTTCTTCATGTCTTCATGTCTTCATGTCTTCATGTCTTCACCTCTTCACCTCTTCACCTCTTCACCTCTTCACCTCTTCACCTCTTCACCTCTTCGTTTCAATCTTCATTGTTATTCGGTATCTGGTATCAACTCATCCGGTCACCGATTCCATGATATATCCGTTGCATATCTGATACGTACTGTCTCCAAACTTCTCTTGATCCGCATATCTCCCGAGCTCCCGAATTTTCCCCAGACGGACTCGAGGCGGGTTCAAAATGACCTCAATGCCAGACCGTTTTGCTGCCTTATTTTGTTGATTACGTTTTTACGCCATTTCATCATCTCTCCATCCGGCCCCTGCGTGCTTGTCGGCTCGGCTGCATAAACGCCGATGATCCCCATTTATCGTTTGAATATTTATCCTCCTTGGCGTTAGTGTCAACAGTGCACAATGCACAATGCACATTGCACAGTAAGCATTGTCATGAGGGGTTTCGTATCATCATAACTCAGTGTCGTTACACTTTAACGCCGGTAACTAACAATCGAAACTCTTAACGGCTGACCCCTTCCCAGTTGAGTTGGGGAAATTAAGTGTCTCTGGAAAGCAGACGTCCTCGATCAATCAACATCCATACAATTCGTTTGGCTTTGAAGTTATTATGAAAAATCTAATATCTTCATGGTATCTGACCTGTGCCGAATTCAATAGTATGAAATTTCCTCAAATCACACAGGAATTGGTTGTTGTGTGGTGGAAAAAAGCTTTTCTATGTTGATCTGTTGTGGTGATACATTTCCTATCAAAAATACTAGTGGAGGCACTTATTTGCTTTCCGGGGAAACTTACTTTCCCCAACTTAAAAATAGGTAGTCGGCATTTAAAAGGCCGACTATTAGTTGCTCATGGTTGTTGTTGCTATTCTGGTGATTGATATTCCTCTTGAGCCTGTGCGCCATGGGAGAACGTCAATGTCTTACATTCGGTGGTTAGCACTGGGTCTATGCGAAGTGCATATATGACATACGGCGAGACATCGCTCTGTATTCGCGAGTCCGTAAAAACAAACATTCATGCTTAATTTTCATAGCTACACTTTGATCATGCCATGAGATATCATTTGTTCACACCCAAGTGCTTCAGTAAACACGCAGAGAAAGTGATGAGGGAGAATTAGAACAAAGTAAATTTAGCTTCAATTGCAAAATCGTGGTATTTATCACGAATATCTTATTATTCTGAATCCATCCCCAAAATATGTGAAAAGCGTCTTCTCGTTCAGTCCTCTCAACTCATCCATTATCTCCTTTACCACAATCACTCAACCTCACCCTTGCCACTTAAATCTACTCTCCCTAAACATTCCCACCATCCCAGTCGGAAGTAATCCCTTCTCTACAACATTTATCCCCCCAAACCTCTCCTCCATATCTGCCCCATAAAGCTGCAAAATCCACTTCTGATAATTCGTCATCCCTCTCGTCTCCCATCTTCCCCCCTGCACCACTCTTCCCACCATGATATCGACCGCGCACTCCCTTGGTTCATTCATCAGCTGATCATACGCACTATGCAGCGCTCTCGATGTGCGTTCTCGATATTGTGTATATTCTTTAAACAAGGGGAAGCCTTCAAGGTCGAGCTCTTTATCACGTCGAGGACGACTTGACCATACGTCGCCATCATCGTATTGCTTTTTCGCGCGCTCGTAACTATGACGCTCTTCGGTGAAGAAAGTATCCATTATTTTATCTGGATTAGCTTCAACTTGATCGCGGATCAAATAGAGTGGTACAAAAGGAGATTTGAGGTCGAGACCACCCATGGACATGGGAAAATAGAGGTAGCCTTCTGGAATGTTTTCCACACCAAAACGAGCATGAAGCATAGATTTAAGAGTTGAGGTAACGGAGCCACCGGTTTCGGAAAAGAGCTGGGTTTGAATACGGGAGAACGTCGTGAGAATATCTTCCACGTGGGCGAGTCCGAAACAATGGGCCGGTCGACCGAAGTTTGTGGTGAAGAAACGGGAGCCGTAGATGTTCCAGGCTTGAATCCAATCGAATATAGACTTGCAGGCGTATAATTGAAGACTTAACTCTTTGATATGGTTATCAACTAGCTTTTGATCAATCAAGAATCGACCAGTGAGAGGATCCAGGTACAGGAAATTCCAACGAACAAGTCCTTTAGGAAGAGATGAAGGAACCTTGGTGATAGTGGTAGGATGACGAGTGACGGTGCAGGAACCTGTTTTATCAGTATTAAAGGCAAGTCCCATGAGGGCTGCAAACTCTTCCATGACGTTCCACCCAGATACGCAAACTGATTCGCTACCCCAGAACCATATATCGTCGTGTAGGCGGTATAGACGTGCACCATTGGTTCTATTATTCATGGCGAAATCAAGACAGAATAGAACAGTTTCGCCGAGCATGTCACTTAGTGGGCCACTAATTGGAGTCCCACGTTTGCGGATACGCACAGGGGCGGATGGTCCGTCGGAAGGAAAGACCATGGGTGCTTCGAGAGCGCGGCGGAAGAAAGATACCCATTTAGAGGAAACACCGAAATGTGATAGAACTGAGAACATACTTGTATGAGAGAGTGAAGGACCAAACCAAGCGAAATCGGAACGAACGACCGTCACAGGGTTGCCAAGACGAGTTTGCATTATTATTTCGGTAGCCAAAGTGTGAAGGACTGATTGTGTAATTTGTTGAGGGGATTTGCGAGTGTCGGTTTCGCATTCAGAGTCGTCGTCGGCGTAGCCGCCTCGTTGTTCCTCGGGAGAATGTTGTAGATGTTCAAGGAAAATTTCAGAGTTGAAATGGCTCTCTCGGGTAGCTTCAACGTTGACTTGATTGCTACAAGTTTGGCCAAAGAAGTATTCGCGTCTGTGTTTGTCTGCTTTTGGAACTTGTGTAGTGGAGCTGGCCCAGACATTGTGGGAATTTTTAAATTCGGTAAGCTTGTCTTTGAAAAATACGGACCATTTAACGCCGAGATAACGAAGAAGAATGGATTGCAGAAGATCTTCGTCATGATAAAATCGGTAGCGACCGTTGACTTGCCGGCGTTGTTCGACAGGAGTACCCTCTGAGCCCCATTTCCACTTGTCTATTGAGGATATGCGCATATTTAGAACGTCGGCGACTTCAGCGAGGACGACCTTATTGCTTTGAAAGTCTTTAAGAATGGCGCGCTTTTCATCAGTAAGAAGATCACTGCGTAGGAGGCCATTGATCACCCATTTCAAGGAGTTTTCGTCAAAGTGCACTTGATTTTCCATCTCCTTTTCAAAGGTGGCGGCCTGGAGTCGTAGTTTCTCCCAAGCAGTCTTGATGTCCGATGTTGAGGTAAAAAGCTTGGTAAGATATGATTCGATAGCAGCGGAATCAGTTTCTAGAGGATTAAAAACATAGTCTTCCCATTTCTGTCGCTGCTCATGCATCTCCTTTCGACCAATGCTCTCAAATTCGTCATCAGACGCCGTCTTCTCTTCCGAGGCTGAGAGCCACTCATTGACAAGTCGACCATATAAAGAAGCATATTCGTATTTCAATGAATGGACGTCGAGTTCCTTCTCAAGTTTTTCTTGCCAATCTTTGAGGAGGCCTTCTGAAACCGATGGGTCATGTTGAGCTTGTTGAAGGAAGAGTCGGATGTTGTACAATGAGATGGATTTGTTATCCTTGAGCTTTCCCATGGAAGCAAGACTCTCAATACGATCTAGTAAGATGCGGAGTTTCTCACTTTGCTTGGGCTGATCTGAGACGGTCTTAAGAAGTTCCGACTTGCCATGCTCGAATGCAGACCTCTGGCTTGAAATCTCTTCGAGTTTGATGGATGTGATGGAGGAAAGAGTATGGGAGAGAATGTCGGTGGATGCCATGATGAAGTTTTTTTGAGACGTAGATGATAAACTTTGGTAAATTCTGCTAATGGAAGATGTGCTCTGATGACGAACGATTGCGGATCAGAGAGCAATGTGAGGGCGAGTGTAAATGTTGAGCTTGTTGAAGAGGATGAAGGGGGATGGATAGACAAAATAGCAGAGGGACGCCATATTTATATGTTGTGGTCATAATAGAGCTTCAATATAAATTGAAGACAAACTTGTATTCAACTATTATGATCTCATTACTAAAGAGTATAATGGGTCATTCTAGCTACTAAGAAAAGCGTTCCTGCCTGATGAAAGCGACTTGGTATGATTGAGAAAGGAAAATAAAGGGGAGTATTCAGCTGTGCTAACCCAGATTTCTCTTAGTCGCTTTGATAAAACATACAAATGTGTGTGTTGAGATGCACTGCTTGACTAAGAAGCCAATTAAAGAACATCAACTGGGTTCAATTATCAAAGATCAACAACGGCACAGAATTGCTTTCTCCACTTGGATCGCACATGAGTCAACGGCAAACAATATTCATGACTGTGAGTAAACGGTGAACTTCCGGGGGGCCTCCTCTCGTTGGAGGCCTCCCAGCACAGTTCACCAGCGTTGATGGGAAACTAGAAAAAAAACAGCAATAATGCCCTTGACATACATACAAATTAGATACTATTCTCAAGCCAATAGCTCTCACTGTGTAAGCGATAGCATCGATGGGGAAGAAATATGAACCAGCATGAGGTTGAACTTTTGCAGTATCAAAATCTATAATGCCTAGCCCCTAAAGGGTTAGTGTGGGGTACTAAAGTGGCTTTGCTACACTTGAGCCACAGTCTTCTTCTCGTCTCAGAAAACTTATGGTCTAAGATAAACACAACATTGAATGCTTAGGTAGGTGTTGCAGATTCTTCAAAGGCATAATTACTAGCAGTCAGATTTCTGGGATACTTTGACAAATTCCCAAATTCTTCTACACAGTTTGCGAATTTATCGTGCTGGTTCGATACACCGGCACCTTCAAAATGGTTACAAAACGCCATAATCATGTGTTGGTCAGGTATGCACACTCGAGGCACAGCACCCTCGCCATTCTGCATACGAAGCCTACTAGTTAATTTGATCGTCAAGCTTATTTTCGAATGTCAAGATTATCTCATCGTCGTATTTCTGCTTCTTGTGTATAATTCCATCGCCGAATTTGCACCCAGGTATGAAAGCTATTTGAACGGTCACACAAAATGGATAACTTGATCTAGTGCTGAGAATCACATTCGAGGCTTGAAGAAAGATACTGGTTATTTTGCCGAATTTCTAGGAGAACGGAGCGAACATAGGCCAGAGAAATTGCTGGATGTGCTGGGGAATCAGCATTCGAGCCTTGATAAATCACTTTTCTGGGAACTCGTAATTGAAAATGTCGTTTCTGATGCCCATGGTGCTTTAGTTACACTATTTCTCTCAGACCTTAGACTCATCTCGCATATCTATCATGATCTGGAGATATGTTTTCCATGGGCTTGTTTCTATGGGTATCAAGCCAACCTATATAAAGACCACCTTTCGAAACTTTCAACGACGGCATGAGCTATTTGACAGCATACATATCAATGTCAAAGGTATTGGCTTAGCCGACTTTGGGTCTTCAGCCGAGGGCCGCTTTCACTATCCGTCTGAAAAACGAAGAAACGAACAAAACAGGGAGAGCAAGAGGAAAGCTGAACAAAATCTGGATGGGTTTTGGCAGAAAACGGATGAGGTGTACCAAAGAAACACTGGTCAAACTTTGAACCAGGCTGTAAAGCATATCTGTACCGTCGTGCCTTCGCTCGAGCGGATACCCGAATGGGTCGAGGCAATAAATGTACCAAAAACTAACCCCCAAGAAAGAACTGGTCGCGACGAAGCATCTCCAATACCACAATTTGACTCCGATGATACTACCAAATTCATTGCTCCACAACCAAAGTCCAAGCCCAAAACTCGCGGTTCAGCGATTACTACCAAATCTCCAACCCCATTAGCAGCAGCAGCTCCAGCGGCAACTCCAACTCCAACTCCGGATTCTCAACCAACATTCAAACCCAAAGCCCGAGCGATCAAAGTCTTCAGAGTTCTCTTCCGGTAACAATCTCTTAATGATCTCCCTAGTGAAATTCCCTGGGCGAATTTCCTCTACGCAATGACGTCTACGAGCTTCGCGGCCGAAAAACAATACGGTTCGGTGTGGCAATTTACGCCGACGAAATTGGATATCGAGTGGAGTATTCAGTTTCATGAACCGTATCCTCCGGGGAAAATTGCGTTTCGCACAGTGAGGAGGACGGGGAGACGTTTGGGTAGGTCGTATGATTGGGGGGGGGATGTTTGTTCTTGAGTAGGGTGTGGTGAGGTATGCTTGACGATTCAAGGTTGGAAGTATTTGACTTTTTTAATCTACCCAGGCATCTGAGGTGAAATTTGGTGTCCATTGACATGGAAGTCATAACAATGAGTTTGTTCAAAAAGCTTCAAATAAGCTGCCGTTAAGGAGTTGACTACTTCGAAGTAAGGTAAATTTATTGAATTGAACTAACGTAAGAAGGGAGAAAGGCGTGAAGTTTGTAGATTAGAAAGATTATAAAGATAAATGTAAGAAACACAATCATGCCTTATGGATTATTGAAAATCATGATTGTACATCTCGATCTATATAAATACTACTCACTCGATGGCTCTGAACTTCTACCCCTCGGTGTCTCCAACGGCACATCAGCCTCTCTATCTGCTACATGATGTACACCCTGATGCCCAAAAAACACATCTTTTAGATTATCTACAAACCCAATATCATATAAATTCTCAACATCCCTCAAACCCCATACACGTTGCCATTCTCCATCTCCGATTGCTCCGACAGGATCCTGTCCATCGGCTGTACGTAAGACTATCTGTTGACTCTCTGCTGGCCAATGTGTCCATGGTGGTTCTATCCGTAAATTTTTCTCTCGATTTTCGGAGAGAGCGCGTTTGAAAACATATCCCTCGCCCATCTCTATATCCCAATCGGACCATTTCTGACTTTCGTTGGTGGTGGTGCCGCACCAAATTAAATATATGTGAAAGAGAAAAAGTCCATAGACTAAGGGGGTGATGAGGAAACATAAGAGAGTTATGGAACCAATTTGGGTATGTTCTTGTAGTGCCCATCCCCAAATTGAGAAGTAGCGAGACCAGGTAAAACCGAATCCTAGAAAAGACCAATCTGGATATACGGCGACAATGAAAGTGGAAAGAATAGAGTTTCCAATATAAACAGCATAAGTGGTGAGATTTCCAGTCGTGAAAAGAAGGAGGAGAAACCAATGGTGGTTGTTGTAACCCACGCAATTGTTGATAAAGACACAATGGTGATCGCATTTCGCGATGCAACGTTTACAAACATGACAATGCTTGGATCTGGCAGGTTTGAGTAGACGACATGTTCGACAGAGATTTCCAGGATGAAAAATGGTATAGTCATAAGGATAAATACTCATTTGATGGACGTGATTCGAAGGTGTAACATATCCTGGATCACGAGAAGCAGCTAGGTAGAGGAAGACGTATGGTAATGCCAAAGCAACAATTGCTTTTATCTTGCGAGATGTGCTCATAAATGACCATGCTGAAGGCAAGAACATAATCTCGGATACGAAAAGTAGAAGAATGAAGAATATCTTAACCTCAGTTAGCATGGTTAACGACTCCTCACTCCGGCGATTCAGGGACAAACAGCGTACCGCGAACTACAAGAAAGTCGTGTATTGCCAATCTTTCGTTATAGGTTGTATGTATTCGATTCATATCACTTGAATGCATACGCTACTCGATGAATGATACACGAGTCACTTGACTTCATGCTCTCTCGAGTTGAAAGAAAACCAATCTTACCATAACAACAGGATGTCGATCATTCCATAATGTATGAGCCAGCCTTCCCACCGAAGCACTGAGACGACCACTGGTCAACCTCTCGTCTGCAGCTCTAAAACCACGAGGAATATGTACCCATATTACTCGATGTAAAATACCTATTGGTGTATTCCTGTCAAGTTGTGAGTGTGTGAAACATAGGGAGATTTAACAGCGGTGATACCTTAATGCTGGAAGCCTGCCGAAGAAAGCAACGAATGTGAAAAAAGAAAGGATCAGAACAGCTATTGCAATATTCCGAACACTACCCATATTTGAGTAGAATTAATTATTTTCTGTATTCTAGAAAATGAGTGTAAAGGTAAGAAAGCAAATTAACCAATACAGTCTAGAAACTCATGATATCAAAGTATACGTGAGCATCGAGAGTTTCAAAGTTGTTAGCCTTTGCTTCGGTACATAATCTTTGCCAAGCCCGATATCATTTGTAGGGGTTATCAGCTGATCGCGCGCGGAGTGTTGGCTTTCTGAGCGCGTCAAAGGTTAATGTTAAAGGTTAACATCACATAATTTGCGACAAGAAACAATCCTTTACACCAGAATTTACTTGTATGGAGCCAATCAATGATAATCAATAAAAATCAATGTATGTTTTGAGGGCACTCGCTTCTTTCAAACATCTGCTTTAATACATTTTCCCTTTCGATCAAATTTACTCTCCTCAAACGACTTGCGACCGACAACCCCTCTCCAGTCGCAAAGGCGAAAGCCATGGCTTCTATTGTATATGATGGTATTGGGGGTGGAGGAGTTCTTTTTGAAGGAATGAAATTCTTTATTCTTCAGCGGGTTCCTATGCGCTCAAGATGGGTTGAGATAATTCGAGTAAGAGCGTCTTTTAAATGGAAGAGAAAGAGACATGTTAATTATTGCGACAGTCAAACGGGGGTGGAGTCGAAAAAATCGAAAAGAATGCCGAGATTATAATCGCAGATGGTGCGCGAAAAGATGCGCCGCCAGGATCTATTTCATGGAAGTTTATTGAAGAGTCTGCGAAGGCTGGGAAATTGGTAGACATGGAAGAATATCGATGTGGTGCATCAGAACGAGCATCAGAACGACCATTCGCACAACCCGCGAAATCTACGCGCACGCCTTTTACAGCTGAGGATGATCGAATATTGACCCAATGGGTCTTGGAGGGAGAGCGTATGGGACGATCTACCAAGGGTAACCAATTATACATTGAATTAGCAGAACGAGTATGGAATTCCTTTCCTGATATTAAGATAATTTACATTGGACTTAAATTAATCTTTTTTGCAGTATCCTCGGCATACATATCAATCCTGGCTGGATCATTGGAAGAGGCATCTTCTGCCCAGTTATGAGGCGGGAAATTTACATTATAAGCGCGATGACAATTTACCATGTCCCAGCAGGGAACCAAAATATGCTAAAAAGGGACTAGCTAAGCCTCTTGCAACAAGAGTTTCTCATGAACGCGCACAATCTGCGGTGCCGAGTGGAACAGCCCCGGTTCTTGCCTCATCAGCTCCGCCAAAACACACGAGCTCTCGACCGCCGCCTCAACCACCTCGACCAATAGTCTCAAGGGCCTCATCCCCGAGGCGGAGATAGAAAAGGTTGTGGTTGGAGGACTTTTTACAAAGGAGGATGACGATCTTTTACGAGATGTATTTGAGGCTATTTGTAACATAGATTCATCCAAAGAAATTGAGGCTTGGGAGTTGTGGACCGAAGAGGTAAGCTCGACACCTATTAAGCTATACGAAACCCCGCTTATATGAAGATATACAGTATGGACGCCATTCAGCTCAAGAATGGCGAAACTATTTCCATGAAGATTTTCGCCCCCGAGAGATGAAAAATAGGAAAAAGACAACTGTTGAGTCTGTATCATCTCCATCGATTCGGCAAGTTTCTGATCCCCCAAGTGGTGGAAGTACCAAAGATTCGACGCAAACGAATAATTCTACTAAAAAGCCGGAGAGAACATCAATGAAAACTACTGCCAGAAGCTCCGCTATGGCCCACAATGCAGAATCAAGAGTTGATCCAAAACCAAAGACATCCGAAGTCTCGACACGAACAAAGCATTCTCCCTACAAGCAGAAGAAAACCTCACCAGAAACTGCTATTGAAAGCTCGGTTACGTCCTCTGGCAATGTTAAACAAAGAAGCGATTCAAACTTAAGCACACCAGAAATAAACGCAAAAACGAAGAATTCTACGCCCCAGTCTAAAGAAGCCTTGGTAAAAACCACTGCTCGAAATTCTGTTACACCTTCTCGCAATGCTAAACCAAAAGTCGATCAAGAACCAAAGATACCAGAGGCAGCACCGCAGGAATTTGATTTGGAACGAAGGCCTTTTATGAATTCGCTGACGACCGAAGAGGACTACTTCACGCTAACCTTGAAACAATTCTGTGAAGAGGATCAGGAAGAACCAATTTTTAATCCCAGAATTCGTGGAAAACAAATTTCCCTCTTCAGACTTTGGCAAATCGTTATAGTATTTGGCGGCTTTGAAACGATAAACGCCGAAAGTCAATGGCAAGAGGTAGCTGATAAATTAAGCTTCCCTATTGCCAACCGTTCCGAGGCTGCGCAAGATTTGAAGAGCTGTTATGACGAAATTCTATCCGAATTCGAAAGAGTTGTAACCGAAGAAGAGAATGATCCGCAGAGTATCCTTATGTTCGCAGCCTCGCAAGACGAGACTTTGATAGCTTCACAGCTTGCTGATACAACCATACGCAGTGTTCAAAGATTCTCTGGTCACGAAAGGGATGTAGAGGATGATGATGAAGTTATAGAACTACCACCATTGAAAAATTCTAAGCAATTTTCAACTATGTCAACCAAGAAGCGTGCGATTGGCTCCGATGGATTATCCAACCTTAGCGAATCTTCAGAAATTAATCCTAAGCGTAAAGCTAAGCGTATTAGAGCCGATAAGGGTAAAGGTAAAGAGGTAGAGATTCCATCGACCCCAGAACATATTTTCAATGCTACACAGCCACCCCGTCACATATCGCCGCTCAAATACCAAATCAACGAGAATGATAATGGTGGTAGCAGTGAGGATGATAGCGATCGTGAAGCTCGAGAAAGAATTCTTCGTATCCAGCAAAAGAAACCACGAGAATTGATTCGGAAAGCTTCAGCGAAAAATCTCACAGTTGAGCCAGAGACGCAAGACTTCTATTACCCAGACATTGATAATCAAGCCCCACCAGTATCTCCAACTCCAGTCCGGAGGAAGAGGACCCCAGGCCCGATCATTGACTTATCTCGAGATTCATCTGCAGAGTCGGAAGCGGAAGCAGATTCACAGGACATCGTTGATATTGAGCTCGCTAAATATATTGCCCTTGGCTATTCCGAAGATATTATCTACGACGCTCTAATGGCATCAACTTATGACTTTGATATTGCAAGTCCGGTTATGAACCAGTTGCAAATGGGACACGGGATCCCGGACGATTTAGCAGGAGTCTGGACTCAAAGAGATGATGATGCGTTAGAGAGGAGAAAAGGCAAAGAGTATGAGAGAGTTAGGGAAAAACATGGCGATGAGAGAATTCATGCGAGGATTAAGTTCTTGAGAAATCTTAGCGAGATTGATCAATGAGTGGAAGGGTGTGTTGCAGTGAGCGATAGGGAGGATATAATAGCAACTATGGTCCGAGGTGTAGGATATATGACATAGAGGCGTGGTATGTAATGTGAAGGGGAGAAATGAGGGGTGGGTTTGTCTTACGAATTGGTACGTTTTTGATTTGGGAATATGGGTTGTTCATCCAGCGCGTGATACCCATGGAATCAGGCGAATGGCTAGTTTTTACTTTAAATATCTTTGCAATTGTCCATAAATCGAGACATGATATCAAAAGAGCAAAAGAACACTAAGTGCTTGCTCTTGCAATGATAGAATAGTGTGTTTTTACAACAGAGATAGGAATGAGAGAACGGAAAAGCGAGCTTCATTTCTCCTTGGAAGAGAGATATAGAATGAGAAGGGTAAATTTGAGTCTTGGCCAAAGTCTCAAAATGATCTATCTGTCGACAATGGATGTATTATATTGCTAAGAGACTTTATTTTACAGCGCTCTTTGGTATTGTTATTCATACCTGTTGAACAGATACTTATCATATCTAATTCCTTCAGTCATATACCCTTCAAGTTCGGAAGAAGAATGGAATTGACTCGATGTGAGTAGGTAATAACAATAATCAGGCTCACCAAAATTGAAGTATCATAACTATTTCAACACTTTATGATGGCAACGAAATAGTTTAAATATGATGAAATTGATGTGGTCGGTCAGTTTCAAGTCTGAAAAATAGATCCAAAGATATTATCTTCAGATAATGATGATCCGATTAGTCGTGAGATTTTGAAAGAGGTGCTGAATTTTGATACTGATGTCGCCCTTATCATGTTTACATCAAGGCGTGAGTACATAAATTTGATCTACGATCTTATTTCAAACTGTAGATATTATCTAGAGCCGCCGTAGCCATTAGCCATCAGCCACGATGCCGCTATAACGTTTATTTATCATGTAACTTAAATTAGCTAGATTAGCCCGATGGTCCAATTGATTTATTGTTGTTTAATGCCACTTTAGCTTGTGGTTCATCCCGCCGCTATAAATCGGACTCATGTCTACACGCTAGCGAGTCACACTAACAAGTGACTCAACCCCGCCAAATTCATCCCACCATAATTTTTGTAAATAAATCGACGACCTCCCTTTACCTTTTTACCATTG
This sequence comes from Botrytis fragariae, assembly GCF_013461495.1. Taxonomy (NCBI): domain Eukaryota; kingdom Fungi; phylum Ascomycota; class Leotiomycetes; order Helotiales; family Sclerotiniaceae; genus Botrytis; species Botrytis fragariae. Next base: position 1,707,799 of record NW_023500997.1, read on the forward strand.
TTTTGTTCATTCACAACACAATTGTATAAACCGCAATCATGTCGGCACCAACGGAAAGCGTAGCTAAGCTACTCGATGAGGTCACTGGGGAGATGGTCTCCAAGACCGAATTGAAGAAGAGACAGAAGCAAAGACAAAAGGAAGAAGAGAAGGCAAAGAAAGCTGCTGCTCTTCCAGCAAGACCAGCCGCGGTCAAGAAGAGTAATGCTGAAGCTGAGGAGAAGGATCTGGATCCAAGAGTATTTATCTCTCGGGGTTTCGAATTTGAATCTTGACTAACAATTGATTCGTAGCAATACTTCGAGATTCGTTCGCGACAAATCAAGAAGATGCAAGCAGCATACAACAAGCAAGAAGCCAACTCCCCCGACCCATATGTACACAAATTCCAGCAGAACTATAACTTGCAGAACTTCGCCAAGGATTTCGGTCATTTGAAGTCGGGAGAGCACAAGAAAGACGTGGAGATCCGCCTCGGAGCCAGAATCTACAATAAGCGTGCTTCGGGAAACAAGCTTGTCTTCTACGATGTCAAGTCTGAGGATACCAAGATTCAAGTTATGTGCCAACTCCAGGAGTCTAGAGAAGGAGCCCCAGCGTTTGAAAGCCAGCATGAACCTTTACGTCGTGGAGATGTTATTGGTATTGTTGGATACCCAGGTCGAACTGCACCAAAGAATAAGATTGAAAAGGGAGAAGAGGGAGAACTTTCGATCTTTGCGACAGAGATTATTTTGCTCACCCCTTGTGTACAACAACTTCCAGATGAGTACTACGGATTCAAAGATCACGAAAAGAGACATCGCCAGAGATATCTTGATTTGATCATGAATGACACTAGCCGAAAGGTTCTCATGACTCGTTCCGACATAACTGCATATATTCGCAATTACTTCAACTCGAGGGATTTCAAGGAAGTGGAGACTCCTATGATGAATTCAATTGCTGGAGGTGCCACAGCCAAGCCATTCAAGACTCACCACAATGACCTTAACATGGACATGTTCATGCGTATTGCTCCAGAACTTTACCTTAAGATGCTTGTCGTTGGTGGTATGAACCGTGTTTACGAGATGGGACGTCAATTCCGTAACGAAGGTATCGATCTTACACACAACCCTGAATTCACAACCTGTGAGTTCTATATGGCATATGCCGATGTTTATGATACCATGGATATGACCGAAGAGTTAGTTTCTGGTCTTGTTAAGCACATTACTGGAAGCACTACAACCAAATTCCACACTCAACACGGAGAAGAATATGAAGTCAACTGGGCTGCCCCTTGGAAGCGTATTGAGATGATTCCAGCTCTCGAGGAAGCAACCGGAGAGAAGTTCCCACCTGCGGATGAGTTGCACACTGACGAATCCAATGAATTCTTCAAGAGAGTCCTCAAGAAGATGAAGGTTGAGTGCTCACCTCCTCTCACAAACGCCCGTATGCTTGATAAGCTTGTTGGTGAATTTATCGAAGAAACCTGCATTAACCCAACTTTCATCACTGAGCACCCAAAGATGATGTCACCACTCGCCAAGCACCACCGTAGCAAGCCTGGTTTGTGTGAACGTTTCGAGGCATTTGTTTGCAAGAAGGAGATTGTTAACGCATATACTGAGTTGAATGATCCATTTGAGCAACGTCTCAGATTCGAAGAGCAAGCTAGACAAAAGGATCAAGGTGACGATGAAGCTCAAATGATCGATGAGAACTTCGTCAGAGCACTAGAGTTTGGTTTACCACCAACAGCTGGTTGGGGTATGGGAATTGATCGTCTGGTCATGTTCTTAACCGATAACTACAGTATTAAGGAGGTTTTGACCTTCCCATTCATGAAGGAGGAAGTAAACGTTCATACTGTCGTGGAGGAAGCAGGTGCTGACAGAATTCCTGTGGAGGGAATTACACATAAGTAAATCAATGTCTCATACACGTATGAACATAGCCTTGGTACAATTTGTTTTAGATATAAGAGTTCACTACAGAAATGAAAAACACAATAAATCTCATTACACTAATCAGTGCCAGTTTGTGACCGCTGTGATCTCGCCCTGTCTCAATACCCTCCACTCATTTCTACTTCTTTTCCTCTTGTAATTTCCTTATGGCAGGGATTCTTGAGGCTCCAAAAAGAACAAATTGCTCGACAACTAGTTGACTATCTACTTTCTATCCTCTCATCGTTCTATCATATTTTGAATGTGATCGATTCCCATACTTGTTGAACGCTGAGAAGAAAAGTGAAATGGAAATCTGTCTTTAAGTGGTGGAGGAGACTTGCAGAAGGGTAGAAGTTGTATTGCAGAACTAAGCGAAGATAGGGAGAGAGGAATTTGATATCAAAGCGTTGAACTTTCACGGGAGGAATGATCAGGAAGGGTAGAGTATGAATCTTGCTAATAGCAAAGCCACCGAAGTTGGCATTCAAGAAGAGACGACATTATTCGTCAAGCATACGGGCTCTCGTCTGATGTTTTTCAATCTCCGGGTCAGTAACTTCCGCCTTGTCCATATTCACTTTCACAATTTACATATTGATCAACCACCCCTCCTCGGTAATACTTAAGGTTGATTCACTCAAGCCTTCATAATGATGCTTCCGTACATACAAGGCTACCAATTCTATTTAACACTAGGAAATCTCCCACTCGCTCATCTACTTGCCCTTGAGATATTGATCATCCCTTTGTCATCCATATTAATATAAAACGCCCTAACAACAGAAAAATCTAGATGCGAATACAAACGCCGTCTAGCATTCAACCAAAGTGCGTCTATCGGCTCAAAATACTCAGGATGCAGACGCAATGGCCAGTGATCGATTATATCGGTATGGTTGAAGAAGTAAGTTTTCCATCAGCTATTCATGTCTAATCTTTCATCTCGACTTTTCGACCTGTGTATTGTTTGTAGGTCTGAGATGAGCAAGGGAAATGAATTCGTGATAGTAATACTGACCAATGCATCAGATCAACGCTGCATATAAGCTCTCGTATGATACACAGCAAGCAGCGGTTTGCTATCAGAAATGTAATGATTTGCTTTTTCAAATTAAGGAACATGGATATCTTTGTGAGTTGGAAAGCTTATTATGTTAATGAAGACTTTGATTTGTCATTCTTCAGTCTATGACTATCTTTGTTGATTTTGTTTTCCATTCTTTCATCCTATTGAATATTCTTCCACTGCCCGTTTTCTTACTTCTCCACCTACTGACTACCAACTAGTCATCGCTCACACACATCTCGTTCTCTCTCTTCTAGCCTCCTTCAAAGATCCCATCTCTATCCAACAACACATTCAAATCGCCCTCCTCCAAATCCGCAATTTCCTTTCCCTCCCCGAAAACGCCTGCAGAATCGGTGTCTACGACCCCTCCGATTGCACCCATGCATTCTGTCTCGACAAACCCCACGCCGACATAAAACTCATAACTCAATATCATCTCTTCATTCTTGCTCTCCAACAAGAACATTCCGACATGTTCTCCACACAGAGCTGGAAATCATGGGACACGACTTTCAAAGCGATAGGCAAAGGAGATGATGAATTTCGATGCGAGAATTACGAAATGGAAGTCAAGAGCGCGGAAACGGGACTCTATGAGATGGAACCTTTTCATAAGCTGATATTGCCGAAGATTGCGAAGACAGAGCATGAAATTGCGAGTGAGAAGTGGGAGAGGGGTGCGAGGTGGTGGAGATATATGAATAGAGAGTTAGCGAAGGGACATTCAGGAGAGGATGTGCGTGTTTTAGGGGGAGCACATCTTGCGCCGTTCTTTTTGATGGGAATTTTTGGATTCTGGGATAGTATTGAAAAAGTTGCTTTGGGTGGGTTTAGAGGGTATGGGGGCTTGAGTGGAGAGGGAGTGGGATGGTGTGGTGAGGGTGACATCAAAAGGGAGAGCAGAAGGGCGGCGGATAAGGATGGAGAGAGATTGGAGAGAACTTTTAATCGGGTTCATCTTACTGGTTATTGTAGGACCACGCTGTCTTATACGCCGAAGATTTTTGATTATAGGGATTGTGTGTGTGTACAGCGTAAGGAGGTCTATAGCAATTGTTCTGAGAGAGATAAAGCGATAGCGGATGCAGAGATGAGGTTTCAAGGGTATGCTAGCACGAGTGGATGTGGGTATCAGTGGGAATTCTGAAGGTATTTGAGGCGGAATTAGAGAGTTATCTGGTTGAGTGCTGGATGTGATTGTGGGTGTGGATGGACGATAGGATATTCGGATTTGTAGATTTGTGGAATACACATTATGATGCTGGATTTCTGAGATGATATCTTCATGACGAAAAGAGTAAAATTTATATCATCAGCCGTTTCAACTGACAATGGGCCAGACTTTTGAATGTCAGGTAAGATATATCATAAAATGAAGCGAAGTATATTGCTACTGGTTAGGTGGTATGCTGCTACTGATGAAAAGACAAGGAGATGGTCGCTCTTTATTCTTTTCCCCAATTTTGAAGATCTGAATGGGGACTCAGATCAACTATCAAAAGACCTGAGAACTTCCACTAACAATCTTGCAACTTTTAGTCTAACAATTATCTTCTTCTACAACAACTGAACTCTCAGGAGTAACACCAAAAGGTCCAGCTTCTACAACGCATCTTGAATCATGGCCTGGTAGATTCCCCGTTTGAAAGAAACGATAAATCTTCTCATTTGCACAAGAATTGTTGGCCACCATCGAAGTGTGCTATAACAATTAGAGGAATCTAATATGGAGAAAGGTTGGAAAGACCTACACCGATAGCTTCTATTGTGAGAATTTGAGCATCTTTGAATTCCGGTGCCCATTTTTGACTACTGTAAAAAGATGCCGATTAATATTGCAACAACATCGGAGAAAAAGAGTGAACTCACTTCGCAATAGGGTGGCTGGATCGAGAGTATTACTGATGAACAAAATGGGATTCTTTGTATCACCGCCAAAAGGACCTATGGTAATTAGTCAAAATTGATCAAGTAAGACATTTCTACTTGCCAGCAAATCTCCAAGATGCAGTGATAGGCCATCCTGAACATAGCACTAAAGTCGTAGCCCATATTTCTCCAGTCAAGAAGCTTTCTTCTTCGATCGTGTCGATATGTGATTTGAGTTCTTCGTATGTCTTTCCATAGACTGAAGGAATTTCACCACAAAATGCACCAATAAACCATTCGGTTAGTTGAGGAACAGTGCCTATAATATTGGCTGTTGTGGCGCCAATATTACTTGCAGCTTCGATTGCGGGGAGGGTCAAATTTGAAAGAGCAACTTCGTACGCCACGAGCTGGGTAGCTAGGATGGGAAAAGAATCAATAGGTGTATAGGCTGTCAATCTGACTGTGGATTTAATAGATACGAGAGATTCCTGAATGGTGGTTGCATTTGTCCAATTTTGGGAGAAAGCGTATGATGCGTTGAGTGGAAGGAAAATGTTCTCGAAGCGATTACGGATGTCTTTAGAGCTGTTACCTGTGTAGAAATCACAGAGTGAAGGGCCGGCAAAATGACAATATGTGAAGAAAGAGTCAATAACGGCATCCTCTAAGTAAATATCCTTTAGTTCAGTTCCGGAAATGTAATCCTCGGGATCGACAACACCTGAGATAAATTAGTGCTGGAAATCTGGAAGCTCATATCCAACATACCATCAATTGCAACACGGCCAACTCGGTCTGGGTACATTGACGCAAATGTTTCACCAATGAAAGACCCATAACTAAAACCCCAATAGTTGAGCAAAGATGATGAGTTGACACCTTGACCACGGTCAGTCATGGCAAAAGCATCAACAATAGTAAGCATATCCGTAGCAAGAACCGCTGTAGACATATGTGGCCCAGCCTCATCAGGTCCTCCCATTGTTGCATTACATTCCGATCCGAAGCCCATTGCAGTTTGAAACTCCGAAATCCAATAGGAACTATCCAATTCCGGTCCCGAAAGCCCGAAATTCCGTCGACGAAGTTTGGATGAACTGGAAGATGAGCAATCGGCGAGCGGAATACTACGACCCATTCCTCTGGGATCAAACGCTACAATGTCATAGTTTGTTCCTACTACCGGAAGTAGAACTGAGTATCCATCTTCGAGGAGAAAATCAACACCTGCGTTACCAGGGCCACCTAGAAACATCAGTCATGAATTGAAAAGATGAGAAGTAAAGGAATGAGAAGCATACCTGGATTAGTGAGGAGCATTCCTTGATACGAGCCATCAGTTGAGTTACTCTGGGCGGCTATCATGATCAATGGAATCGAAGCACGCGTTCCGTTTGGTTTGGAATAATCAAGAGGAACCTGCAGTTTAAAATGTCAACTTCCGGGACTTAGAGTTTCGTTTTTAGGGGGTTGTTCACACTCAACATGGCGCAGGAATAATTCGAAAAGCATGGATACCAGATGAGATCGGTTGAAGCTGGAATCTAGAATATGATAAATTAATAAAAATTGGCCTGATGGTTGTTTCTGTCTAGGAATGGGATAATGGGAGGTACATTACTTTATCGAACGTCCATTGTTTAGTCGAATTACTGAGTTGACTATTCTTTGGCAAAACAGACGCTGTCGCTAACGAGATAGCAAGTGCAACAAAGATGCTGATGGTTGATACATGATGAGCCATGATTGCAGTTTTAGCAGAATTAGTTGCGTGCTATTGTGAATAAATGTTGAATAGATGAGAAAAGAGAGGTTATCGATTAGACTGGCTCCCGACCTTTATAGCCATCGCCGCACATCTCGGGACTAAGTGGAATAGGGGCAATGCAACTGAAATACATTGAAAGCATGATATAATGTCCCATAATAATCTGCATCTCGTTCTATGAAGCGCCAAAGAGAACGTCGTGATAAAGAACATTAACCGCGATATGACCAATAGAATGTAGGCAATACTTAACTTAGGGGCACTTATTAGTTGATTCTTAGTCAGATTTTGTTATGAGTTCTTATTGAGTGCTATCTAGATACAGTTGAGTTCCGATACGATTTGATGAAGGGTATCGGTAAATAAGATCTTACCTAGTGCAGATCCACCCCCCCCCCCCCCCCCCCCCGTTTCCGTGAATTCTCACAGGTCACGTGAAATGACAGTTTTTCTCCGACTCGGGAGGTCACTTTATCAACAAGGTGGGGAGATTTCTTGTTATAAGTTTGTTCAATTTGTTCATATTGTGGGAAATGATATTTAGATTGTATAGTTTTATGTGGTTTAGATTAGATTTATGTGTTCTTCGATTCTGATGCGGAAAAGAAAATGAGCGACCTCTTGGTTATTTTATATATATTTTACCTTCTCGCCTCAGATTCCTCTTTGCGCTCCGTGAGAAACCGAGCCATGGGTTTGTTTCCCACTTAAACGCTGTCTCAATCGCCCGATCAAAGTCCTCCACGTTTGCACCATATTTTAACAAAGGCTCTGGAACTCTAGTGTCGATATAGAATCCTGCTGCACTTATCAACGGAGGAAGAGCACAATCTGGGTTCTGGGCTGGATCGGCGCCTGCCTTCAACAAGAACTTCAAAAGCCCAAGCGGCTGTTTAGTCATACATGCTAATACGATGGGTGTACCACGTTTGCCAAATTGGCGATTGATGTATGCTGGGCCGTTGGAAAGAAGAACTGAAAAGAGATCTGTGGATGGTGCGTAGACGCCTGCTCGGATAGCTTCCTCTTCGAGAGAGAGACAAACAGATATTTCGAAAGGAGGGAATTAATGATTGATGTTTCATACTTCCACACTGCCTGCTGCGGTTAAAAGAGTCTGAAAATTCTTCTTGGCGAAGTTGTTTTCATGTTATTTGGACTAGTGGTGGACTTTTGGAGGATTCACGGTCGCGAATCAAGATTAAATGGATTGTGGTATATCAGATATCAATCCAAAATGCGTGCGTTCCAAGATTACCTCGAATTATCCCCTCGAACTATTACCTATGAAGTTTAGCGAGAATTGCAAGAACTACAATTACACAATACTTGAGAGATATTAAGATTGCGGGGCTCAGCTGTGCAAAACGACAACGCCAGTGAGAAGCTATCTCGGAGTATTGAAACTGTAGATTAGACTAACATTGGTTGAATTCGGAGTCAAATTTCTGTCGGAGAATCCATCTTTACATATAACTCGTACTTCAAATTTTACGAACATTCCAAAAGCGCCTTATGATTTTTTAGAATCGGCAGACTTCTGCAAGCTAGTTACTCCCGAGTTTCATACTTACAAAATCCGATGAATTTAAAACATGAGACACAGGAAATGCTACCTTCGACATTTTGTGAGATTGTGGAGGCTGTGGATCATGACGCCATGTAAGCTTACCGAGTAGATACAAAATACAAATAGAGATTTACGCCGTATTGTGTAACATAACAGCTGACCAAAACGGATTGTCCCACGATAAGACTTGCAGTGCCCCTTGGATGGCTTAAGCCAAGACCTCCCGGATTATTTCGTATATCCTGGAGAACAAACGATTCGTGCTTATTGAAACGGCAAGGCATATCTTCTGAAGAACTGATTGAAATTGACACATCCAAGGCCTCTTCCTAGGATGCCATGAGATAACACTCCTGAATATTTATCTTCGTTTCAAAACAATATAATCATGGTAAGCCTGAAGTTAACATGTCAAAATCGAAGAAGCACTGTTTGCTCGTGAGGGATATATCATGTGGAAGAGAATTGAATAAGAATAGCAGTGTCGTAATGCATTGGATGTAAGATGTGCGAATCCTCCATTCAGCTACTTCGAGTCATCTAATAATCCATCTTGGCTAATTAGAACTTTACTTCAACATTAGTCACTAAAGTAATTGAAGAAAATCGCGATAAAAATGCTTTTAAAATCAAGTTGCAGTGGTAATGCTACAAGTATCAATGCCATTAGAATTTGTGAGAGGGAAATGCCCTCGGGAAAATGTTTCCCTTATTGTAATCAGTTTTGATCCGAATCATCATTGAAAGTTCATCGAATGAATGTATCGGGAGCCTAGCTTCAAGAGATTAATGAAATGAACGTATGAAATAGAAGGGACGTCCAGATCATCGTTTACCTAGCAATAAACGACGACAATTCAAAGGGCTCATTTGCATGTATTGAGCTATCATTACCTAAGCCTCGCCGAAACACCTCACTGTATTTGCTATAGCTGAATTCGGCCTCATTAACCAAATCACTGTGAAGATTCCAGATAAATGAGGTACAATCTACCTGCGTGGGTGTAAGTGTTACTATTTTCACCCTTATGGCCTTGAGCAAATCCTCCGAGGTGGCAAGACCATATTATTCTTAGACAGCAATCACGTTGATGTAATATTACTTCTATCACTGTCAAGATGAACTGATGGCTGCACGTATCATTTTATGCTCTTGTGAATGACGAGCCCTTCATAGGATTTAAGCCAGTTTGGTTGTGTTTCTAGACATTGAGGCTTGACAATCAACTTCTTGACCTACATATATGCTTGGCAACTGCACTGCAGAGATATATAAGAGACTGTTTTTCACTGATGATCGATTTCATCCTCATCATCAACAACAAGAACATCTCTCTTGCAAATCCAACGCAAAGCACAAAACCAACAATCAATTTTCACTCCAAACACTATCTTCATATCCTAGATTTTCAAAATGGTTCAATTATCTACTATCACTATCGTTCTTGCTTCCGTGCTCTCTAGCATTGTCGCTGCTAAGAGCTGCAACTCAGGTGGTATCTACTGTGGTACCTACCTTCTCAAAAGAGGTCAGTGACAATTTCTATCATCATCTATCACCACAAGAATTTTCACCAGTCCCAGAAATGAAACTATTCACACTAACACTTTTTCAAACAGGCGACTATATCACCAAGATCAACACAAATCTACTTGCAAACAACCTTCCAACCTCAGACCTGTATGTAAAGCAATCCCTTTGGGCCTGCATCGAGCACGGAGATATTAAGCTCCTCGAATTCTGCGCCGCCGGTTGCGTTGGCGGTGATAAGAATGACGATTATTGTACTGGAACTGGTGCACCTGCTAGTAAGAGAGACGAGATTGAAGAGGATTTGACTGAAGAGGAATTGACTGAAGAGGACATGCCTGAAGAGGAATTGGTTGAAAGAGCGGTTGCTATCGAGTGGAAGGCTTGAATGCTTATGGATACACTTTGGGAGCTTATGGTCGGTAGATATCGTCTAGTTTGTTTTTCTGTAGGTGTGTGGGGTAGAGCGAGAGTATTTCAATGTGTTACGGCACATAAGGTTTCTTAGGGCGGCTATGGACAGGCTGGGTGGTTTCAATAAAGACTTCTCTTTATTCTCTTGGTTGCTTGTTTATGTATCGATTATCTTTACTTCAATTTGATTTATCCAACAAATTTACACATAAATTTTGGTCTTGAACTCTCACTTGCCTTTTTCTATATAGCTTTCCATTTTCTTATCATCATCTGCGAGAACATTGTGACAAAAATACCCAAATCCCTGGGATAATGATTTCTTCATGTATACCTCAAAGTCAGAACAGTCATTGCGACCTGAAGTCCATCTAGAATACATTTGTCAAATCCAAGAATATCTAATTACGTATACCAAACTATGATCTTGCCTCATTGATGGTAAATCTTGATACGAATTTTCTGCAACTAAAGCACCGCTCACTTTCAAATCTATCAATGTCTGTATATTTGACTTATCAATCGAGTGTCATACGGTACTTCTACACAAGTCCTTGTTTCAGCCTCGCAGTTCGGTTGTTTAAGCGAGTGTCACCCGAAATTCCTGTCAGCGAGTAAGCAAGTAATCACGGCATAGTCAAGCGAAGTTATGGCCGTACAACTTACGTAGAGGGATTTAAGGCTGGGCCAGAGTCTTGCATAACTGGATGGGTAGGATTTACGCCATAAGGCACACCGCCACCCTAGTTGATTGAAGAATAACCCCAACTCAAGATCCATATCTAAGTTGATACAATGATGGTGGTCAGACATTTATGTTGCACAACATATGCAATTCTTATAAGCTTACTTATTGTTTCAAATAAAGCTCTTCAGGCGGTTTTTCGATTTTGTAACTCATAAGCATATCTTAACGTCCTCCAAAAAACTCGACATTTTGGCTCATATTTGCCAAGTCTTCACAGCTGATGATGAGAATGAGAGGATTAATCCTATAGGAGTTTGGAGAACTACGTAGATAATGCTTTAAGGTCACACAATTATCAAGAGGCACAATGACAAAAGTTATCAGGCACTATAGTTCTATTTTTGATACCTTAGAGAAGAACATGAAGTACTTTCAAGACATATCTCTTCTTTCACAAGGAACCCGTCACCATCGATGATTTCGAGATTTTTGTTTTTTTACATTGATAGATTTCATGAATTCCAAATTATATTCTTCATATAACTCTTTATTGGCGAAAATTTGGTTGTGTCTTTACATTAGCATCGCTGAGAACATTTGATATTTCAGCTGGCAATATGTCGAATCACCCATTCGGTGTGTATAGCAGTGACAACGAGAGTGATCACGACAGCTAATAAGTTCAGAGCTGAAGGAAAATGAAGAGCGCTCTTCATGTTCATCAGACGATAGTTTTAGTCATCGAAATGGTAGTTGGAAAGGCCTCCTCCGCGGTAATGGAAAAGAAAAAAGACAACACGATCATGATAAAGGTGGTTTTAGGAGACGTTGGTTTCGTATCGTTGGTATTATGATTGTGCTCGGAGTTATCGCTACTTTGTAAGTACCTTCGCTCATTGCTTTTGATTCTCGGAGACCTCAAATTCTAATCATATGTCGCTTAGGATATGGTTGTCTTTACTTCTGACCCTACCTCATCGACATAGACCTCAAATTCCGTCGAACAAAGTCAGTTCCATAGTAGATGATTGGCGAAAGCCTGAAGATTCTATCAGCTTGCTTTCTCCTTGGAAATCAGATTTTACCGAAGGCATTACGCCAATAGCATGTCATTCACACAACGATTATTGGCGTACTGTCCCACTTTTCGAAGCTTTGGCTGCTGGATGCACTAGCGTAGAAGCAGACATATATCTTCCAACAAAACCTGGAAACGAAGATCTTTTAGTAGGCCATTCTTCATGGTCGCTGGCACAAGATCGTACACTTCAAAGCCTATATATTGAACCTTTATTTACTATCCTTGAAAGTTTCAATAATGGATCCACCCATCCAGATGGAAATGACTGGATTGGCATCTTTCAATCCAGTCCAAACACTACTGTTACACTTTTTCTGGATTTTAAATCCGATGGTAGTGACCTTTGGCCATATGTAAATCGACAGCTTGAGAAACTCCGAGCCAAGAACTGGCTTACCCACTGGAATGACTCGAGTGGGATCACTTGGGCCCCAATTATAGTTGTCGCTTCCGGAAATGCTCCTTTTGACCTACTGATTTCCAATACTACCTACCGCGATATATTCTTCGATGCTCCTTTAGACGATATTGCAAACTCTCTCTACGATGATACGAACTCTTACTATGCTAGTGTTTCGATGTCAAAAGCCATTGGCAGACTGTGGCTATGGAAGTTCAGTTCAACACAGCTAAATAAAATTAGTGAACAAGTTAGCGCAGCAAATGGGAAGGGTTTGAAAGCCAGGTACTGGGATACTCCTTCTTGGCCTATAACTTTGAGAGATTATGTGTCAGGAATCTTGATAGAGAGGGGAGTCGGGGTTTTGAATGTCGATGTATTTTCCTCTACATTTTATTTCCCATTGATAACTAGATTTGGGAAGAACAGACTTGTTTGGTGAACGATTACATGGCATGAGCCATATTTACGGCTGTAATGAGAATCACGGATACTTCGGTCATACATACATACATATCAACGGAGTCTCATACAGTCATCTCGGATGAAATCGAGAAGCGTGAGTGAACTGAATGTTCTATGTACGGAGTAATGGGATCAATAAAGATGAGTAAAACACAAGAACCTCGGCCCAATGTCCAATAATTCTTGGATCTGACAACGGCATCGAAAGTGGCAGAACGATAGAGTGTATAAGTTAATTCTGCGATAAATTACTTGTATCTTCCCATGGCAAAAGTGGAGGTTAGTGTAGACGGACAGGCAATCAAAGAAACAGGTTAATTAATCTCCAATTGCACTGAATTAAATTCGACTCTGGAACGATGAAGGTATAGACGAAGAGGTAATCAAGCTTCCAAGTTCTAGTGCAATGTGCATTAAGTAACATAATAGAACGCTTTCAAAAGTGCTTACTACAAATTCCAATCCATATTTGATTTGAGCAGTGTGGAATTGCTCGAGGCTCCGCGAGAGAATGAGATTCAATACCGTGAACGGATTTCGACATTTGCATCCTGAAAGCCGAGAAAGGTTTCAGTTCCAATTACACATAAACCAACCAACCACTGCGTTAATTATCTTTTAATCTTTCTTGCGAACACAACGAGCAAAAATGAAACGTAAATCTTAGGTTGCAAAATGTGCTTTCGTGCGTCGCGGAGTCTAGATTTTTATAGAGTACTCCGAGCCTAAGCCATTTCTAGTCGTTAGTCCTTACAGTGACGAGTATTGTAGCATCGACATTGTAGCATTGCATAGAAAAATTCCATGCAGAATTCGTATGTCATAGTTGACGCAAACCTACGTTGTATGCAAAAATGTTGCCCAGGATACCCCAATTCATAAAAAATCTCGCCCTAACTTTTGACTGCCTACGCCGTATACCTAGACATCCGAGACATCATCGCCTTGCGAACCTTATAATTAAGGTTTAGCTACGGGACATGTCAAATCGATGTCCAACATCTCGGCTTGTGTAATGCAAGACTTTAAGATTAAAAATTATGCTCCAAGCTTTCTTTCGGTATTCAGCTGGCAATTTACCTAACAATAAATACTCGGTAGACTGTGTCACCAAATATCAAAATGCTTGGCACGAATTCTGGTTATATATTAGACTTTGAGGTGCCTTGGAAAAGTGTGGAGTCCACGTTGCGAGCCGTCCGGTAGCGTCTCTGGGGCGGCTGGACCACTTCGGCTATTCTGATTTACTGGCTAGCTCCGCTTCTAGTTCGGCTCTTGGTTATTATTGGCTTGAAAGGAAGCCGAGGAACGACAAATATCTCGCTCAATTTGGTTGTCCGTAAGTATATAGAGCGACAGCAAGTAACAAGGTTGAAGTGTTACTTCGCAATCCTTACACTTTTTGTATTATCAAGAAAGATACTCATCGCGATGATTTTTGACTGCTCTTCATCCGGTGAAGGAAAGGTTATGGATCCGTCTGAATTTGTTTGTTTGCACTGGAGAGTGAGGAGCAAAGAGGGCTTAATTAGGATGTAAGAATGGAATTTTTTATCCAGTCGGCCAACACGCGATAGATTGCCACCCGAAGGCATTAGGTAGAGTCCTTGAGACGCTGCTTTGAAATCTATGTGTGTGATCTCGGAACACTGGTCAACCTCCGCATGATTGTGTAAGTAGCATCATGCCTGTACTTACTAAAAAATTATACTTTATTGGATTGATCCAATTGAGAGTCTTGTTTGGATCTTCACAAATGATTGGCCTTCACCCGATCCATGCTCAATGTCAATCCCATTCCCCGGTTATGCTTATGGGTGAATAGAGTGGAGGTAAAGAATTTTTCATCGATATTTCGTTATTGTTCAAGAATCGAGTATTAGATCTCCATTCATCATTCAAATCGCATGCAAAATTCTCAAGGTGCGAGATATATCAGTATGTGAACTTGAAGGTCATTGCGTTTACCAACCCACTTTCTGCCCAAGTCTGATCTCTTGGCAAGCTAGAAAATTTCTCCGACACATACGCTAAGCCATTATCAATGCGAGCAAGCAAACATCCTTGACTTATACGAGAATTGGCCGTTCATTTTACAACTCCCCTTAGCACAACGTCGACATTGAAACATGTAACTTGCAAGAGATTGTTCCTAGAACGTCTCGGAAGGTCATTCAGCCTTGTTTAGAACCAGCTCGCTTGTTGGCAACGGGAAATAAAGAATCGGAATCAATTAATATTTGAGAGATTACGAAGTGATAGGCAGTTCACTAACCCCCGAGGAAATGATTGAAATATGGCAAAGTGGTTCTTTACATAAAACGGTCCATGATTGTCAAAATACTCGACGATCAACGCCACACTGGTAGTTGGGAGGGAATTGAAAGAATTGACTTCTTGGGATAGCCTGTCTATCAGATGAACGAATCTTCAATTGGTACATGATATTCTAAGATTCAAGTGGACATGTTCTCAGAGTTCCCTGTTAAAGTTCCCGGGGGATCTACCTTCGGGGAAATCCCTAACAAAAAGGGGGCTACCCAATGCAATGGAAACGAAAGTTTGCATGGTAGCGTGATGGCAGGAGTGTAATAGTGAAAATAATCCGAATCCCAGAGATCTGGATATTCTTGAGGTGAACTTTAAACCAAGGCCCAGAGCGTCGCTTCATCCTGGCCCCTGTTTCATAAAAATCTTCATAGGTATAGTATACACCCAGAAACCAAACACTATGCGATTACTGATTGTAATTAATAGAGTTTTAGCTGATCATTTCTGACATCTGGTCCCTGAATCGATCTCAAAGAAACTTCTATTTCGATTCAAGAACTCTATACAAAGTAGTTTTAGACCTTGTATCACGATTTACAAACGACGTCCGTTACCCTGAGATAATCCTATTATATTACTGTCGTTATCTCCTTTCGTTTCTACATTATTTTTTTCGTTCTAGGCGTTCATTTGATTTCATTATTGCATTGAGCCCCACCCAGAGATGATCCAGCTTCGGTGAAGGCTTCACGACATCAATCATCATTATGCTCACATTGCTCTCTTCAAATTATGTGGCCCAACCTACGACAAGCGCTGACTTAGCCATCGCTTCGATTGCTTTTGGATGGACTCTTGGTTTTGGATGGTTGACAGCATGGACGGCATATAAACAAACAAGAAGAGTTAGACAACGCTATGGAATCACTCGAGTTCATACTCCATATGTGGTAATGATATGGTCTGAACTCGCCGTATGTTTGGCATTCGCAATCATATGCTGGATTCATTTGTATGATGCTGAAATTGTTCCCCCAAGGTATACCTTCCAGCGTTTAAGATTTGTTATCTCCCTCTAACATAATTTAGTTTCGCATTCTTTTTCTGCATTCTCACTCTCTGGGCACTACAAGTTCAATTTCTCCTCCAGATTATAGTAAATCGAATTAGCATTCTCTTCACCGTCAAAAAAAAAGCAGTTCATCTCAAAATCGCCGTCGCAGTGATCATCACACTTATCAACATTTCGGTCTATTGCATTTGGATTCCGGCCAGACTACAAGTTTCAGAAAGATTTATTCACATCAATGACGTTTGGGATCGTTGCGAGAAAAGTATTTATCTGTTGGTGGATGCTTTATTAAATCTGTATTTTATGAAAACGGTATACAGCAAGCTTGTGGGCAATGGCTTGCAAAAATACAAGACCTTGATTAAGTTTAATGCTGTGTTGGTGGTATTTTCCTTGAGTATGGATGCGTTAATTATCGGAATGATGAGTTTGAAGAACTCTTTTGTGTAGGTTACCCCAGTCCTTAAGTGTTCCGCGTCTTTTGTCTCTTTCCTTTCATCCTGTAATTTGTCCCACAGACTCAAAACTAACACCATAACCAGATACATGCAATTCCATCCTCTCGCCTACATTGTCAAACTCAACATCGAAATGTCCATGGCCGAATTAATCGCCAAAGTTTCCGTTCTCCCCAACACCTATCTACCACCCAAGAATCGCATGGCCCTTAAAATCGGCATCCAAACCGATATTTCCATCAAACACGATGATGCAGATGATATGCAAACGTTAGAGTTGGCAGAAACGGTCAGCAGTCCAGCGCCCACGATTAGTAAAGAGTTTGATCATGGACGACCGGTGGTATTTGCAGGAGAGGATTACGAGAATGATAGTGAGAGGGAAATGGTGAGGAAGAGGGGGGAAAGTGATGTGAGGATAAAAGGGGGGACTTGGTTAAGTGCCTAGTTAGTAGATGAAGGAAATGGGTTCTGGGGATATCAAAAAAAATTATTGTCATAAATTTCATCACAGTTTAACACTGATTGAATGAAGGACGAGCAGTGCCAGTATTCAACCAGTTGGTCTCGATAAGATTTGAGACTATTCGACTAATTGCTTGCTATGATTTACGCACCAACCATGACACTCAAAGATAACAGGAAGCTCATGAAACCACTAGTTAGTAGTTACAAACAAGCATTTCTTCATATAACAAAAAGACCCGGTATGCTCATTATTAAGTTCTCAGACACAGACACAGACACAGACACTATCGGAAAGTTCCCTCTACTTGCGTCATTCTTGCCCTTTGCCACAGCGCATGCTACACGCTGAATATTCTCCGATAAATGATCAACAGCGCTATGAAGTTGCAGCTACAACGTATGTAGTAAAATCTACCATTATAGCCTGGAATCTTTACGAGATTTACGAAATCTTAATGTTTAAGCGCACATCCAGTGATCTCGCGAACAATTGAGCGTTTTTAAATTTTATACATTGATGACTGAATGTCCATAGAATTATCCGATTGGATGCACGGGTTAGGGTATGATTTTTGGGGGGGTGTGGGGGGGGGGGGGGTAATTACATGTATTCCTGGAGATATCTCTCATTTAGACATTTCAGATATATCTATAATTGGTGATATAAGTATACATATATATCTATCTTTATACTACCACTATAAAAACATCATTTCCTAGAATATTCATTCTTGATCTCAAAAAGCGATAGATTCAATTCAAACACATCATTTTGTTCCTATCTCTATACTTACCCCTTAATATCTAGGTCCTCCAGGTAAAATCATAAGCGACCTCAAGCGATCTTAAGTAATCGAGAAGAATCATAATACAACGAACTTGTGAGTTTACCGAGACTAACCTGTAAACATCAATCAGAATTCTTCGATTTGAATGAGCATTATTATAATGCATCCAACATTTTATCATTCCTATTATATCGAGTATACAATCTTCTCAAATCATTTGTACAATTTTCAAAATTCTCACTTAGAAACACTACTCTAAAACTCTGCAAGTATTACGAAAAGAAAAAAGATCATCCACAACCTACACATTAGATCCAAATTAAGTAGCCACCCACCTACTCAATTTTTAAAAAATATCATCACAGTATTCAACATCAATCGAATCATCTCTGTCTCAGTGAGAATATATCAAGATAAGTCCTCTATAATATCTATCTATCTACCTACCTACTTACCTACCCATACAAATAAATCAAAATCAAAATCCACAATATAAAAGCTAAATCCTCACATCCAGATATCAATAATAAGTAGGTGTGAATTCTCCATCTAAACAATTCATCTGCTCAATCACAGAATTACTATACGATATCGAAGTTTAAGTTTTTGATATCTTGTTACTTACATGAATAGCTTGATTCGGTCCAGTCCAATCTACGTCGGAAATATATGACTTAGTTGAAGTCTAGCTTACTTAGAGTGAAATACAATACAAGATCTCATTCGATCTCTAACGGATCTGTCTACTGATGATTCATTCATTCATTCATTCATTCATTCAAAAACTCAATCTCCCATCTCAATTACAATCCACGATCCACAAGATTGAGAAGATAATAGGTATTTCAAGATCTTTCTTTCTTTCTTTTTCTCATCATAAGATTATCTATAACTGTCGGGACAGGGATCATGTGGCTGCACTAGCGCTTGCGCTAGTGCCTCGGCATTGTAGCATATAAGTTTCGTAGCCCTAGCTTTCAGAACCTCAAGCAATATTACAACAGTGTGAACCATAGTACTATATTGACTTTACCATCCCCATGGTGATATCAACAATAACCTATCTACATTATCGGCTATTTTGTACATGCCTGTTCATCTACAATCATATTATTTCTCTCTTCTATTTATCTGCTTCTCATCTTCTTTCGATTCTCAATCCTGAATCCCCAGTCTTTAATCCTCAACCTCTAATCCTCATCTATCCACCACCTTCTCTCCATTCTTCCTCTCTACCCATCCTCCCAAATCTCAAATCCATCCATACATAAGATACTTAATGTAAACCCCAATCGCCATCCGAATCCTAATCCCCACCCATCAACAAACCCCCCCCATCAATCCCTCCATATCTCATCCTACTAACCCATAAACCCCATTAACCAACCCCCTTTCAACTTCCCACATCCCAAATCCATATCTCAAATCCATCATCTATTTCATTTCCCTAAATATCTATGTCTATCTATGTCTATCTACTATACCTACCTACTCCATCCCATCCCATCTCATTATATCTCATTCCATAATACCACCACTCCAATATCATTACTCCCCTGAAATCCAGATACTTATATAATCACTTAGGGCGCGTTCGAATCGATTTTATGTATATTTGACGAAATCTCTAATAATGATAAAATGATAAGGATATTTGAAATATTAAAGCTAATACATTCGAAGTAAGATTGGGATGTACAAGATTGAATTGAAAATAAAAGTAATATCGCTTTTCTCAAACATATTGGTTAATAGTATTTAAAAGGTTACTACTTACTGACCACTGTGTGAGAAAAGTTGAGAAAAGTTGATACATTTGCTATTTTAAATATATTAGAACTAATAAAATATTGGATCTGATATTGCGTTCGGTAAACGTAATATTAAACCTAATATGGCTAATACATTAGGTCTAACGTCAAAAAAAAAGATCGATCTGAACGCGCCCTTACTCATTCGTTTACTAACTCAATACCCAATACTCATTGATTCTCCTCCCTCCTCCTTCCTTCCTTACCCTCATCTCGCACCTGTCACGGCGCCAACTATATTTCCTGTAGTTGCCTTGGTGCCTCAGGCATTGACCACTAGCGTGCCCTACTTCTTACAAGTAGAGCCTTTCTCTTCCGTAGCTCTTCTACCTTTATGGTACAATATAAGTCTTTATCTGTACCCTGAAACCATCCTCATCCCTTACCCCTTACCCTCATTCCTCGTCCCTTACTCTCAATTTCAATAAATAAATAAATAAATAGATAAATATAAGTCTAACTATAAATATAACTATACAAATAAATCAACTATATACCCCTACCTAGCATCTACCGTCTATCTACCATCTGCCTACCATCTACCCACCTACCCACCTACCCCTCGCCGCCGAAAAACAGCCCCTCCTCCCTCCCTCAAAAAAACCTTATATTAATAATATACAAACAAATCTCAATACACACACACATACACACAGCTCCTCTAGAAAATCATCAACCGTATAACATAATCGTAATACTCATTTACGTATTACATACTACATACTATAATAAAGTTTAACTCATCTGTCAAGAAGAGTATAACATCTCATTCACCTCAATACCTATTGAGATAAGGGGCTTTCTTCTAATTTAGAACCTCTAACTAGTAACTACTAGATTAAATCCAGCTCGACAAATGAGAAGAGATACGTCAAAAAAGAATAGTCAGAGCAACAAAAAAGATCGAGGTAATATATCATTTCATCTCTTCAAACTAGATATCTCAAAGCTATCTATCTATCTACCTAGTATCCACCTCACCCCATTTCGAAACCATCGATTCATCCCACCGTTTCCAATTCAGTAATTCTTCATTACTATCATCAATCCATCTTTCAATCCACCAAATCATCATATAAACATCCCCAAGTCATCTCTCCCCCAGATATGACACCACCACCTCACGAGCGGTAAACTCCCTGTCGTACATACAAGTGGTATGTAAATCTCGTTTTCCTCATCTTCTCCTTTCAAATATCTTCATAAAGAACGTAAGTGAATAAATATAAACCTCCTTCCTATAAACACCAAAAAACCACCTCAAAACACCACCAAGTATGTAATTCATCGCTGTTAAAAGTTGAACACCCCCTATCAGCGTTTCGCTTTAAATATACAATCCAGTCCAGATTGAACGCCATTTCTCAATTCTTCAAAACCCTTAAATTCAAAATACCTCTCATCTATAACCTCCCCATGGCGCAGATCCAGATCCAGAACCAGACTCAGAGCCATGTCTTTGATGAGTTTGATTTTGATTCGTTCTTTGATCTGGATTAAATTCACCAACTTCCGTAGCAGCTCTCCTAGGAGGTGAAATCGATCCCATTTCCTCATCTCCATAATCTTCATTTCGATTTCCATAAGATCTCATTTGTTCTGGTCCCGTAGTCGCAGCCCTTGGAATAGGTTCCGTTAAATTTCTAACTCGAGGTGGACTCGACGTTCCCGTACCGAAATTAAAACCATGTTGGTGTTGTTCTTCTTGTTCGACGGGTGATGCTAATGTTGGGTTAATGGAATTCGGATTGAATGGTTTATACCCAGCTGGATTTGTTGATGGTGGACTTGGTGTATTTTGCCCATATCTTTGACCCATATTTGATGGAGCTGGAGAAGAACGTCCATTGTTTTGGAGAGCTGGGTCGAATGGCGTTCTACGATTGAAATCAGGTCCAGGTGCTGGTGATGAACGTCCTTGTTGATTATAGTTGAATGGTGGTCTTGGACCACCAAACTCAGATCCAGGAGCTGGAGATGATCTTCCTTGATCATTATAGAAATTGAATGGTGGCCTGGGTCCTCCAAATTCTGACCCTGGAGCTGGTGATGGTCGACCTTGATTTTGAAGTGCTGGATTAAATGGAGTTTGTCTTCCATACTCTGATCCATATTCTGATGCTGGAGACATCATACGATTTTGAGGATTTTGCATAGCAGGATCGAATGGTGTACGTCTTCCAATTGACGGAGCTGGGCCAGGACCCATAGGTGTATGTGATCGAGGAATTGGTCTTCCAAAAGAATCCATGGTATTTTGTCTTTGTGGTCCAGGAAATCCAGGTGTATTTCGTCCATCAGCATAAGAAAGTGGACTTGCTGTAAATCCACGATCACCCATTGCAGATGGCATTCTTGGTGGACCTTGAGGAGGACCTTGCGGTGGACCACGTTGCCATTGACTACCTTGAGATCCTCCAGTATTTGTTCTTTGTGGAGCAGGGAATGGCATATCTGTATCAAGTGGTGGTAAGTCCGGTAACCTTCCCATATCACCTGCATTACCCATAAGAGGAGCATTTGAAGCATAACTTGACCCTGTAACAGATCGTCCAGGTAATGGTCGTTTTTGATCCAATTTCTCAAGTTCAAAACTGGCTGTTTGTGGGAGATTACTACTTGGCGTACCTGGTCGTGATGTATATTGCGGTAGGGTTGCCATTGTATCTGCTCTATTGAGCACAGGCATATCCGGAAGTTTATCGTCTTCTTTCGAATCGAAAAGTGCTGGAATGGTAGCTTGACGCCCAGAAACTTTCTCTCCTTTCTTTACTGCCCTTTGTTCTGCTTTGGTTCGTTTTCTTTCCTCTTCCTCGATAGCCTTGTTAACCTTGGCACTAACAATCTTTGTCAAACGTTCATTAATCTTTCGCTCACAATAGCCTGTAAGTCCACCATCGTGATTTGGAATATAATGCCATAAGAACAGTAGATAGAACAGGATTGCGAGGATAAGACTTAGTGCGGAAAAGATCCAAATAACAAGTGTGAAGATCATACCAGACAAGATAACTGCTTGTTGATGTTCTTGTTCTGCAAGGATTCCAACCTTTTTGAAAAAGGTTAAGAGGGCATCTCCAACATCATTGGATTCAGTAGGGTCGAGTTTTGCATGAAACACTGAGTACAGAGTTAATGCGTTGATGACTTGACGAGGTCCTTGACAGAATACAACACGAATCCAAGCTATAAATGTTAGTAATGAAAATATGGGGGTTCTTTTGCGACGTACATTGAAAAGCGAAATATGTAAATAGCGCAACATATTCGGTTCCCTTTTTAGATTTTGTCAATTCGGCAAAGACCAAGAACCTTCTCCAACCTCGACCAGTCTGTCCCATTTTAATACTTTCAAGTCGAACAGCAAGATTGTCTAAATAACTTTCGGCAACAGCTCCTCGTCGCATAACTCTCCAAGCTCGTAAATGTTCGAATCCAATATTAATCCAAGAAGCAATGATACATCCAGAAAAGATCCATTTCGAAACATTGAGAGGAATGATTGGTTGAATTTCACCAGACCATCGATTGAAAGCTAAGAGGTTGACGGCGGTAAAAGTATCTACACCATAAACGGCGGTAGATATGACTAAAGAAATCCAAAGATATGCATATGCGAAAGGAGTGAGACAGGATGTGGATTTAAAATCGTTAAGACTCTGTAAAGATAATTAGCAACTTCCTATTCCCAATGACATTCCAAGTCTTACAATAAAGTCCCATTTCTGCTCAGGACGTAGGTCGTCTTTGTTCACACGTCTTGAAAAAACCCCCATATCTGAAGTAGTGAAAGGTATATCTTTTAATTAAATTCGTTTGGCTCTGCCACGATGACAATTGATATAATGTCGAAGCACCTGGCTAGAAAAGAAGGAATCGTAACCTTGAAGGTTTTGTGGGATATTTCGCAATGAGTGAGTCTCTTCGATATAATGCACGTCGAGTTATATTTGATGCACTTGTCGTTCTCCGCCTGCGAAGTATCGACTTGTGCAGGTTAAGTGAGGGTGATGTACAACTGATATGTCGAGTAAGTATTCATGTACTTTAGTCGTATGAATGATATCAATCGAGGACGGATATGAAAAAGGTAAGACAACGATTAGTCTTGGATGGTACAGGTCGAATGAACGGGTGACGGGTACAAACGTCCACGACAGTAGGATTGTGGATATAAGTTTTCGGGTCGACCGTGGCTTAAAGCTGAGCAAGGAAGGAAGCACAATAGAAAAGGTAAAGAGTGGCCGTTTCTATTGTTGAATCATATTTTTGTTGATCTGTGACCAATTCACGAGAAAGTGGAAATGAATGCGAATGCGACAAGAATATTCACTATTCATGCGATTTGAAGCGAACCAAGCCAATTAATGGTATTGAAATCTTCTTAATTGAAGATCAAATTGACATTGCTTGACTGGAACGATCCAATTGAAAAAGGAATTGTTCTTTCTTTTTGGTGAGATGTCTTCCTGATTCTGTTACTCTGAAGCGCGCGGGTTTGATCGTCCTTCGACAGGTACCTCGAAATTGGTATGGGTCGTTAGGAATTGGTCGGAAGTTGGCGGTCGAAATTGAGTTTCTTTCTTTTCTTTAGCCAAGGAAAAACTGTGGTACAAATGCGATTGTAAAGAAATCGTGATATCAAAAACGAATGAAAAAATTGCAATCAAGAACGAATGTTGAGTGTGTGTGTGTGTGTATAACTCTGTTCCTTTCTCCCTCTCTCGAATTATCCAACGTGAGATATTGAATTGTGGCAAAGTCCAGCTTCTATTTCAGTGATCTTATTCTTAAAGGATTCTGAGCTCGGATGTCTGTTTTACAAGTA
Source organism: Botrytis fragariae (assembly GCF_013461495.1). NCBI lineage: Eukaryota > Fungi > Ascomycota > Leotiomycetes > Helotiales > Sclerotiniaceae > Botrytis > Botrytis fragariae. The sequence goes on from NW_023500997.1 coordinate 1,732,293, forward strand.
GAAACGGTGGGTTTGATGGGATGAAGAGAGGTAGCAGTTGCGAAAGAAGCGATGAACAAAAGTCGAGAATGAAGTTCGTACGAGCGTCGTTTGAGCGTTTGAAGTTCTCTTTGCCCAGGAAGAGATTGAGGGTGAGGGTAAGAGGAGGAAGTCAGTGGTGGATAATGAATGAATGAATGAATGGATTGATGATTGAAGAGTGGAGTGCAGTGAAGCGCAGTGCAGTGCAGTGCAGTGGTGTAATGCAGTGAGACAAGTTTAGGGTGTAGTCTGTGTTCTGTGTCTGCTCGTACCGTTCTGTGGCTGTTGGGTGGCTGATCATGTAAAGTTGGCATGCAGGGGAAGAAGCCAAGCAAGAAGAAATATCTTTCGGTGTTTGATGTTACTGAGGACAAAGTAAAGTAAGGAGGATTCTTGGGAGAAGTTTTGAACGGCCACTTCGATATTCACAATCAATGGATGAAAATTGATATGAAGCATTTCATGTGATTCATGTGAAGCTTCAACCAATTCCAAAATGGATTATTCCGCGCATGGAAACGGAGTTATTATTTGGCGATCATTTCACACTTCTCATTTCACACTTCTCATTTCTCATTTCACACTTCACACTTCACTCTTCACTCTTCACTCTTCACTCTTCACTCTTCACTCTTCACTCTTCACTCTTTCACTCTTCTCTGCTTCCTTTCACTTCCTTCAATATTCAAGGATTCCCCCCCCCACCAGAGATAACCAGTTAGAGTGAAAAGAGTGGAGTCAGCAAGGCACGAAACGCAGGGACAAAAAGGAAAGAAAAGATAAAAAGAGAGATAAATCCCTCGATAAGGATAATGATATCCGTTATTAATCTGGGGGACATAGAAATTACCATTGGTTGAAATGCTGTGGGGATTATTTCATTATGTGACTGGGTAATCACAAAGGCGCTTGTCCTGAAATGGTGTAGTGTCGCTCCACAATGTCATATTTCAACCAATCGAATTACTTTGGTGCCTTGAATCTGATCAATTACCCCTAGTCAGGCATTTCATCAAGCACGCAGGCACGCAGGCACGCAGGCATGCTCTCTGTACCCCGACTCCGAAGTTCACCAATCGATAGCATGAACCATATTGAGACCATTCCCCCCTTTTTCCCTGCTCATGGTCCTTTCTCTCTCGTTTCATGTAGAAAAAGAGCGTCTTTCCTTACACAGATTGTTACCTGGTATTCTTCCAGGAATCAAGTTCAACCTTGCAATACGATATACGATATACATACAAAGTACGTACTCCGTATTTCATAAGAAATTAAATTCCCATCACCACGTGAATTTCAAAAAATTCCGAAAGTTCCATCAAATCCACCAAATCCACCGAGTCCACTCACCCAGAAGAGAAGAGATTCCACCGAAAAGTCTTAAACCTTTATTCAAGTTTCAAACTTTATTACTACCGCCATCCCATCCCATCCCATGCCATCCCATCCCATACATCCGCTACCCGTCGTCAAAAGCATTCAATACTGCAATCGAATGGAGAACAAATCAACCAATTCTAAACACTCTACTTCCTTCCTTCTTTATGTAGTACAATGGTTACTTCAAAGTAATTGGATATCAGCTGCATTGATCTATCTACCTATCAAATGCGCACACTATGAAACATTGGGGAAACATCAACTCTATTGGAAGCGAAGAATGACGAAGAGAAGAAGCTAATGAAAATACCTCGTAGCTCGTATGGACGATGGAGATTGTCAATTGCACGATTTCCGAACAAGCCCAAAAGTTAAATCTTCGAGCGCAGCGAGCTATGGGGGTTTGGGGGCTTGCTCCCATGAATTGAATATAATAACTACATGATTTTGAACCATATCGGTAACATACAATTCAAGTGAAATGCAATGACGCTCCGCTGGCCCTCCGGGGGCCACTGCCGTGGAGGCAGACTATTCATGAAAGAAGATCAATAGGTAGGTATGCGATTGAGAATCAGACCCATTTGGTATGATAATTCTGCCAAGTAAATTCAATCCAATATCTATCTGCCACAACACAGCCACACAAGCCATCAACCCACCTTTCCTGCTAAAGCGGTATATCAAATTTTACGGAAATCATGTGATAAGGTTGAACTCGAGCTCTGAGATATTCGACCTCAAGACATCGCACTGTATCCCACTACATCCCACGATTCGCAATTTTTATACCCTTTGTAATTCAATGTTAGTAGCATCAAGAATCCGATCATCAATCTGGTCGATACATAAAGCCAGAAATCCATTCAATCAATCATTATTTCAACAACAATGCCGTACCATTTATCTATTTCTTTACGCCGTAACTCCAAGTCAAGTTGCACCACAAAAACTTGCAATCTATGATAAGTTCATCATCAATGATCCTGAATCATGCAATCTCCAGTTGATAGACTCGAAGTCGATTGTTTATGAAGCTCAAGATGACGAAAAAAGAATGATAGCTATAGTCAAACCACACCCTTCGTATAAGGAAACGAACTTGAAGTGGGTTCTTGACAATTGCATTCAGCAGCATGGAAGTTTTCTTGCAAAACCAGAGAATCAACACAGTTCAACTCAAAGTCGCTCGAGAATGGTTAGAATACTCGAAACGGGCAGTAGTAGAAGCTCACGTGTCTCCGAATCGTAAGAAGAATGCCATCAAAAATGAGGAGGTAGGAAAAATTCCCAATTTATGTTTGCATTTACAGCCTTATGTCATCGCAAAGGCCATGCCTAAAGGATGTCAAATCACTATAGAACCACAAACGGATGGCTATGAATATTGTTGGGTTATGTCTAGAAATGGTTCTGAATGTAAGAAATTGTCGAATACGTTTGAGAACAAGAAGGTATGTGTTGGAAAAGGAAAGCAAAAATTGCTTGAAGATCAGACAGAAAAAGGCGGAAGGGAGATGGGAACTCCTTTGAAGACAAGTAGGATGGGGAAAAGATATGAAAATTTGTGGATGAAGGTATTGATAAGACTAGCACCCCACGTTGCGACTCGGCGTTCTAATGATATCAAGTCCATAGAATCAGTTTTCGGAAATTCCTATTCACTGGAAGAAACAAAATGGAGCACTGGCGATAAGAGCACCACCTGTGAAATCGTCAAGCAAGCTTTCGTTCGCAATTCCCTTTGGCATACGTTCAGTGAACGATGCTATCTCCTCTAGTTGAGGCTGAAATATTTTTGAAAATGGGTCTAAGTCCCGGATGCTACATCGAAGATTGGTCTGAATGACTTTGTTGATTAATCTTTTTGTCCATGATTGTGGATGATGTCGATCAATCTATCTCACCTCAGCAATATCTCCACATTTATCTTACATGCATATCTCGTTTCTTGACGCCACGCCTCAAATCTGAAGACTATAAAGAAGGTTATTCATAAATGAATCTTAGACTTAAGAAATCTTGATCGCCTAGGAACCTAACTTGGCACCAAAATTTCCAAAAATGGAGGATGTTCGACAATATCAATACGCTCCTCTTCTCGAACCTGATGAGTTTCGCATCATTGTCATTCATTCTGCTTTATCCAGCAAATCACCTTTGTCATGCAGCTTAATTCATTCTACTCTATTCCATTACAACCAACCTCTCATAGATAATTATTCGGCACTTTCTTATGTCTGAGGAGACGCAAACAACAGGAGGACAGTATTAGTCGATGGGAAACCACTACTTGTTACCGCAAGCCTTGACTCGGCATTACGTCATTTACGAGATAACAGAAAAGATACAATGATATGGGCAGATGGAATCTGCATCAACCAATCTGACTATGAAGAAAAGAACACACAGGTTAGTTTGATGAGTTTGATTTATGAAGTTGCAAGGCACACTATTATATTCCTTGGAGAAGCAACCTCAGAAACCGATGAAATCTTTAAATCATTGCTCCATCCAATATCCTCGTCATTGACGAAGCAAATTAAACCAGGATTTCCATCCAACGTTCGAAGATCGCACAATACCGATGGCAAATTTGATCTACCATCGAAAGAACATATGGACTCAAGACTTGATGATCTAGTTCTTCACTTATTAGAGATGCCATGGTTCAGAAGAATCTGGATTCTCCAAGAACTGGTTCTTTCCGGTGATCCCTGGGTACAAGTGGGAAATTATCGTCTCAGATGGAAAAACTTTACAAGCCTCATTTTCGAGTTCAATTCCAAGCATGATTCTGCATTGGTCAAGTCTCCAAATTACAATGTTCTAGTCGAGATGTGCAAGTTGCGCGAAAGCTTTGTATCAAGGACTTCGCAGAGCTCTGACCCATGCGATTATCTGCTTCAGATTCTTCACTCGCGTCGTGGGTATGGCGTGTCCGATCCAAGAGATATGTTGTATGGACATCTCGCCATGTTTGTAAACCACACGAAAAGTAAGAACCCAAAAATCGAAAAATTAATCGAAATCGATTATCGAAAAACAATAACAGATGTGTATACGGATTTGACATTGTATTTTTTGAATCAACAATCTAATTTTGGATTCCTGTCGCATGTGGAAGATGTGAACTTTGAAGAGAGGAAATGGAATCTACCAACCTGGGTACCGGACTGGACCTCGAAAAAAGTTTCTATGGATGCGAAGTGGCGTTTGCAGAAAGGGAAGACAGGTAACGGTATTCATGATATGAGGGATATACATGTTGTTCTGGGGGAAAAGGCTATATTGGGTTGTATTGGAACAAGGGTCAATTGTGTGGAAGTGGTCAAAAATGAGATTCCGAGGAGGGAGGATGTTTTTGCTTTGTGTCATAAAATCAAGAATTTGCGTGCCATGGAAAGTCATCGAAAGAATGCCTATATTGCTGATAAGAAGATGAAAGTTCGTCTCGTTTGTGAACATTTCTGTGCGTGGTTCAATACCTCAGAGACTTCTCCCTATAACTATATCTCAAAAGATCTGGAAAAGTTTTTCTTTCAACATGAGTATCCAAGCGCCACAGACATATTCTTCGACAGAATGGAACTGATTTCCAAAATCGCAGATCCCGCAGATCTAGAACTGCTGAAGATCGATACGAAAGTGTTGTATAATCAAAGTTACTCGGAAGATTTATGGATATACGTATTGATGGCCATGACGGATATCAGTGGAAATTTTCTTAGGAGCAAGAAACTTGCGGTTTTGGGCAATGGGAAAATTGCACTGGTGAGTGTGCGAACGGAAGTAGGAGATGAAATATGGACGTTCAATGGGGAGGAAAAGGGGTCGTATTATGTCTTGCGGGGCTATGATGGTGACGAGGGCGATGGGTGGGTTGAGAAGAAGGAAAGGAAAAGGGAGAGAGAGGATAAGGAGGCTTTGGATAGAGGGTTTGAGAATTTTTTTGGACAAAAGAAAAAGGAGGCTATGGAGAAATATGTAGATTGTAGGGATGATGGACAACTTCTTTGGCACGAAAGGATTTATGAGACGGAGAGGTATTTGTTTGTTTTGAACAAGAGAGCTTATTTATGGATGGTGAATTCACTATTCAGAGCAGCACGAGTGTTGGCGAAAATTGAGGGTGAGGGAAATAGCGATGGAGAAGGGGAGAGAGAGAGGGAGAAGGAATCGGAAGAAAACTTGAAGAGAAAAATGGAAATGGTTGTTGGGAATTTGCTGAACGAGATGAAAAGGGCTAATCGTACGGCTACGACTTGTGAGATAAAGAACACAGAGGTGATTCTTCTGAAAACGGATGTGGGTGGAGTGGGGAAAGGGAAGGGGGGTGAATCATGTTAGGTATGTGGGGGAGTGCGTTGTTGGTTGTGAATTGAGGTATGATGATGGACATGAATATGAATATGATAATGAGAAGAAGAGTAAGGGAAAGGAAAAGGACAAAGAGGTGAAAGGGGAGAGACGGAGGGGAGAAAAGAAAGAGAGGGAGAGGGAGAGAGAGATGTTCAAGGAGGAACTGAGGGAAAGAAAGAGAGAGAGGGAAAGGAAGAGGGAGATAGAACTCGTTAAAAATGTTGAGAAGATGAGAGAATGGTGGAAATTGGGATTGCGGGTTCCGAGTGAGACTTTAGATGATGAGGGAGAGTATGATGAGTGGTGGTTCGAAGAGGGGCTGGAGGAATGGAGGGAATGGAGTGAAGCTTTCTCTTCCTCCGACGACTCTGAAGACTCTGAAGAATACGAAGACTCTGAAGACTCTGATTACTCTGAAGACTCTGAAGACTCTGATTACTCTGAAGACTCTGGACACCCTAGATACCTTAGACGCTCCAACGGCTCCGACGACTATGAAACCCCTGACAACCTTGAAGACCCTCAACACTTCCAAGAATCAGCAAGAGTGCAAAGAAGAGTTCATGATATGGAAGATTGGGAGAAATTTATACAGCCGCTCCAGCATGAGATTATTGCAATTCATTAAGCGGGGTGAGATTAAAGAGTGGAGGAATCGGACAGGTATGGTATAGCTGTCATGCACAGAGATAAATCTATGTAGCCGCGATGCGAAACTTTGCAGCACGGTACGGGTACATTTTATAGGAGGATCATTTCATGCAGCGGGAGTTTGAGCTGTGGTTTTGAGTCGATTGCTAGATGAAAGAGAAAAGAAGGGGGAAGGAGTATTCTATCGTGATGATTTGAGATCAGTGTAGGCAATAGTATTTCCCGTAATCAATATACAGGTCGATATAGTAATAATTATTGGATTTTTCTAAAATATTGACATATATAATATTGAAACTTATAGCACTGAAAATATTCAATATTATTTGTTATTTGATATTATTAACAATATAATGAAATACTAAAATATACTTTAAATATATATTTCATAGCCTAATATAGATAGGAATGGATCTTTTATAATGAATTCCAGTATTTCAATTTATTGCTAGTATCTTTTAGATATAGGAATAAATACCAAAGTAATATAACCCCCTTTCCAAACGTACTAACTGCTACACAAATATGCTAATATGCGCCACAGTTTTACTGCAGTATACTATTGCCTACACTATTTGAGATTACAGAGGAGTGGCAGAGTGACAACGGAAATCTTAAGATTGCGGATAATGATTTTATCCTGTAGTGGAATATCAGTATGGGTGATAATTACCCTCGCTCTCCAAGTATAAATAGTGTTTCTCTCTGAAATTGAGAATCCATATTTGGATACTTTGATTATTGCTAGGGTCTCGCAGGAAGAAACATCGATAACGCATCTATAGCAAGTAGATTGAGTGCTGGAAGCAATATGTTTCTGATGAAATGATGGATGCATTGTGGAATTTCATCTCACTCCTCAGTCCTGATAGAGGCAGAAGCCTTGTGGAATAGTTACCTTCCTTCCGCAGGTTGAGAATAGAGAGGAAGTAAGCTTCGATTCGATTCACTTCGGTTGGATAGTGTGGGATGTTGTATTCTCTAAACTAGCTCCACTTCAAACTTTCTGTTTGAGTAGCTGATCATTGAAATCAAGTTGATGTGTCTGGGTTGTAGAGTTGAGTAGTGCTGAGTAGATATTGACTCGCTTAGCAAGAGATCGATCAATACAGTACCAATATCCATTCTCTCAATTTAATACAAGAAGTTGGACTATGATGTATGTGCGGTTTATATGGAGGGTTAGATAGATAAATAACAAATAGGTACCCATACGTAGTTTGAAATACTCATCCTGCGCTACAAGATTGGAAAGTTAGATCGGAGTCTGAGTATGAGTTGATGTTGCGAAGTGAGGGGTTATTGGCATGGTTTTCTTTGGTTTTCTGTTTTGTGTTTTATGCTGTGTGTTTTATATTTCATGAATATTATCATTAGGATTACTGTTGTCGCACATTTATTTTGTTTTGTTTTGTTGTTGCTGCTGTTGTTTTTGTTGTTCAGAGATTAGATGAGTAGTTGAGGATCCTCGATGAGTTTAGACGGTGAGAATGAAAATGAGATGGAATGGCTGCTGTAGAGCCAAGAGGGGGGTGTGATTGATTGGTGTTAGGAATTTGAGGAGATAATCATGGGTCTATAGTAAGTTCTGGGTGTTCGAATCTGGGTTGCTGATTTGGGGCATGGTGAGTATGATGGGCAGGTGTTTATATAGTCGTTTGCGAAGTGGATTTTGCACGGGATGGGATGGGATATATGAGGATAAGTGAGTGAATCCATGACCAAGAGCTCACTTGACAAGTATACCTCTCATATCTATCTGGAAAACATGTGATAAAGATCAAGTAAGCGATTCGAAAGTAGTTAAGAATCTATACATATTTTCTCCTGATACAGATCTCATGAGATGGGATATTGTTACGCGCCTGTAAACATAACGACTAAAAGATGGGACTTTTGTTGTTCGTTTGTAGGGAATGAAAATCATTCTATCTTGTGTGCTTGATTTTTATCGGAGTTAGAGATTGGATTATGATTTTTGGTTGTGGGATGATAGGAATTCACGAGGTGTTGTTATTCTTCGCTTCGTATTGTCATTTGGGGAGAAGTGGGATGCCATTATCACTACAAGTCATCACCGCCGAAACGTCAAACACTAATCTTTAGCATCTAACATCAGTAACTGTGAATGTACACAAGATACGATATCATCTGCTCTACACCATAGTCTTGAAACCCCGCCGCAAAATTCCCTATGCTGTTCGTCCTAATGCCAAAGCTCACTCTTGATGGAAGATTGAACTCAGAGTAGTCGAAGGTATTTTATACACACAGGATGTTTCAAATTAGTTCTTACACACCCCTGTAGTGGCAAAGTTAATATTCCGGACGAAGAGAAATTCAATATAAACCTCTACACAAATTTCTATTTTATATATTACAATATTAATATATATATTTATTAATAATAAATAAAACTTTTTATTACTAACGAATCAAATCGGTTCTTTTTGTAACCTATTTATTATTGAATTTCAATAAGAAAAAAGAAAATAAGGGCTTTATATGACCTTATTGCTTTTGAAGATTAGAATTGAAAACAAAGTGAACAAAAAGGTGCAAGTATAAAAGTTAGAAAGAGAAGGGGAGCAAGTATAAAAATTAGAGGGTGGATAGAAAGCATTAGCTGAAAGTTTAAAAGGAAATAGATTTTTTCGAAAATATATTACTTTTATTTTATTCTTTAATTATAAGCTTTATTATTATACTATAAATATATAATACATTAAATAAACAAGAATTTCACTTATTTCCAATCTTTATATAAATAAATTCGAATTCAATAAAAGATTCAAAATAAAAATATGATAGAAAAATTAATAATTCTTAATAGATTCTAATTGAAATACTTAAAAGAACTTTTTTATTATTTTATTGAAATCTAATAAGAAATTAATTTAGAAGGAAACAAAAAGAAAAAGAGGGAGAAGGATTAAAAAGCAAGTAAAACCTAGAAGCTTTCTATTTGATAAATAATTATTACTTTAAATCGAAACTTTCAATTAATCTTTCAGAATTCAAGAAATTCATTAAGAACTTATTAATTAGAATAAGCTTTGTAAGGTATGGAGACTTAAATTGATTATATTAATACTTTAAAAACGATTTATTCAATATATAATAAAGGTATTGTAGAATTTATAGTAATTACAAAAGGATCACTTCATTAACCACGGATTCTGCTACCACAGGGATGTCACTAGGCTTATTATCACTTCTTCCATAGCGAATCCCATTCACTTATTTTCTAAATTACTTAATACAGAGTTTCCAAACCCCTCGAGTACTCGGAAATTAAAGAAGTCGAGCTCGAACTTAGAATCATGCTAGGTTGGTACAGGTTGAAGAAATATAGTTAGACACAAGAAAACAGAGTGTGCATCTATACTCTCGTAGCTTGAAATATGCTGAAATGTTCAGATAAAAATACTAGGGTCTTGAATATCCACAATGATAGCAGTGAAACAACAGCGGGATTCGTGTAGTTATTAGATGATAAATCCACGATCAAATTTTCAGATGGTGAGATCTTCAGGTATCTGGATCCAATATTTCCAGCATCCATAATTCAACCAGACAAAGAGAGCCCAAAGTGATTTTGCAACTCAGCAAACAAGACCTGTCAAGGTCGATGCCATTTCGATACCTTGACTTTTCGAAGAATCGAAGAATAGGTTTGAAATACCTCTTTATATTTGAGTGAGATTTGAGTGAGATTTGATTTGAGGTTTGTGAAGTGAGAAGCAAGAAGTGGATGATATTGCGCGGTTTCAACTTGGGAGTATTTAAGGGAGACCATTCCCAGGGTTACTGGATCACGCATATAATGTGCCAGAAATCAAAGGATCGAGGAGTCTCAAGGGAGGTCTGCGGTAATTACGCCGGGACTTTTGCGCTTGATCTTTGGGTTTCTCTGGCGCCTTTGGCGACAGGGGAAGAGAGTCAAGAAAGTGAGATGAAAAAGATGGGGATGAAAGATGGTCAAACTTCAAAATCGCTGCCATTGTGCGGATCTCCCTTTCCTATTCATCAATAGTGACAACAAACGCTAGTAATAGTGTAAATACAAACATACAATAATTACCCAATAAACCACACACTAGCATGTAATAATTACCGCGAGCATTCTTTACTTCATACCATGTAAAGTATATACTTTACTAGCCTGTTGAATGTCTATTTCCTGCCCTCATTCCTCAATATACAATCACGAAACAGAATAGTCGAGGGAGATCTTTACATTACTGGAATTGGTATTAGAAATTCTAGACATCAGATTTGGAGGAATAAAGTGGAGATTTTCACTTTAGCAACATGTTCAGCATTTCATACCGCTGGACTTCAAGACCTGAGATCAAAGTAGCTATTCACTTATTCACCCAGTTAGTGCTAAGGCTAGCACAACAATTTGCAGTCAAAGCAGCATATAAATTCCCTCCCAACCCCAATTTCCTCCTCCACAATATCTCAAGAATGAATGAAAATTGACCGATGGGATTTCCACCCTGCTTGGATTTGGATAGGAAATTCGATATTGTGAGTATGTGTCCAATTTATAGAATTCGGGCATTATAAAAATCCAACTAATAGGTGAGCAAAGATATAACTATGAATCTGCCCCTCCCCCCCGCCGCCACTTTAGAAAGAACAGCAAGAGGTCTTAACTGTCATTATATTACCGCCCATCAGATGACAACGAAACTGACTTATCAGACGACTTTTTTCTAATAGAGATAAAAATATTCATCGCATCCCCTCTCCCTCCACAGGGAAATTCATGTTCCCAGCAACTTTCAAATCACAGCGATTTGCTAGCCCAAGAATCCTGGCTATCTCTGTGTACTTGTCCGTTTCTATACATTTCAAACACTGCGATACTACCAACTAAGAGTTTATATACCTAGTAATAAACGAAAGAGCTTCAAACGACACTTCACACCTTGAGAATCGATAACCATTCACTAGTCTGTATAATTTGTAAAACTACAATATCTAAAATTCTCACGTGCTGAGACACAATAGTCGCCCCCATTCGCATCCAATTCCAAACTTCAAATCATTCTTCACTTCCACCTTCGTCTTTATTCCTATAACAACAGAGCAACAACAACCCATCATCCACTACCAAAAAAGAAACCTCAAAGGTCATCGAATTTAAATATAAAATCTAAGTAAAATATCTATATAGGTGCATATAGATAGAAAGTTCAAACAATCCGCGGTACTAACCACCATCCCATCTCGTTTCAAAACATCACACACATATCAATCAAGCTGATAGGTCAAATCATCCGACTGAAAGTTAACACGTTCAGCATATGGTAAATTTTTGAAAAAAGAGTGCTCGATAGCTATCCTAAACAATACAATTTCGTTCCATCCCCTCGTTTGATAAGATGAACAGAGAAAAAAAAAAGGGGGGGGGATGAGATCACATCTTATTAATTCGGTATCACAATAATATCATGCACAACTGTCTGCCAACTGAACCACAATACGACCGAAGTGAGTGTATATAGCATATCATGTTCTGGAAAAAAATCTCGTCATTGCATTCCAATCTAACGTACGTAGTTGTACTTTTTAGCCAAGAATTGGATGAAAAGAAAATGAATGTAAAGAAAAATATACATGTGAAAGAAGATGGAGATAGACTACTCCCATGATTTCTCATTTTATATCGCCAAGAACGCCAATTAAACCCATCCACCCCACTACCTGACTACCATCCTTTCTATCCCCGAATTTCGATCCAGTATATCAGTTTCCATGTCCTCGTCATCGTAATATAATCACGCCGGACCCGTCCTCGCTAGAACCTCACTGAGATGTTTTAAATCATTCTGCGCCTTCTCATCTCTTTCCAAAATACTTCTAATAGCCTGCCATTCCAGATCTCTCATTTGATAAGCCTGTGGCATTAAGAAACCAACTGTCGGAGCCCTTGCATAGTCACCTAGTATTCTCAACGCAACAGCTTCACCTTCCACTTGAGCAATTCGTCTTTGCTCTTCTAAGTTCTGTTGTTGATGTCTTTCCTCAGGTTTTCCGACAAAAGATGGCTGGAAAGAACCTTGAGGGGTAACAGGACTAGGAGACATACCTGAACCCGAATGACTGATTGACATTTGGCGTTGAGCAATACCACCCGCAGTAAGAGGGCTGTGGGGATCAGTTGCACCATCAAATGATTGGATCCGTGAAGGTTGTTCCCATCCATTACGTACAACCAAGGTTACTAGTATTGAAGGCTCTGGTCTATCTTCTGGTAGATTGTGTTCTGCAAGATTGACAACAAAGTCTGGGATATTGCCAGGTCCAGGAGGGACTGGAACTAAATACGTATCTCGTACATTTCCCGGACCCTTGTTAGTAAGTACTCCATAACGTTTCTTGTCATGAAAGTAATTATACAAGTCAAGAAATTCCGATGATCCAGAAGTTGGTGTTATGTTGATGACAATTACATCAGATGGTGGACTATATCGAAGACCACATAAATATTCATTGGCTTTGTCTGCATCAATTCTACCATGAACCTTTAAATCTTTATGAAGAAGTTCAGACCATGGAGTTTGCATACGATTGCGACTCAAATCTGGACCAGCAACTTGTTTAGCATATGCTGAGAATTTTGCTACCGAATCCATGCTCATTGTACCTTTCCAAACAATGTCTGGATCTGAGGGGTCTTCAACTGGAGAGTATGGCGGGGATTCATTATCATCTTGAAGCATTTTGTCAACATCAGGATCATCTCCAGGTCCATTCAAAGGCGGTGCGTTCGATGCCCTTCTATAATGATCGGAATTGCGTTGTTTGTTGGTGGAAGGATGAGGTGATTGAACACTCGAAAAGACTTTGTTGATATCAAAATTTCCTGTTGCGGAACTTTGCGTTGAGCCCTTTCTCAAAGCTGGTTGTTTGGTATCAATATTTAGAGGTGTTTTTGGCGTTGATGAAGTGCGGACTTTATCATGTGATGGATAGTCTTCAGGAATTTCTGGTACCTCAACCTCGTTTTCGGGTGAGTGAGACCTAGACCTATCACCCATACCAGCATTCGGATCCAACATTTCTCGTCGACGTGCTGCAGACATTGGAATATCAGGATATTCATTAGGATTGGTGTCGTCTTCGATTATTTCCTCACCTTTGTGAGTTCTTCGAATTCGTGGACCATCATCTGTGATCATGATGGATTGTTTGTCGGCTCTTGCTTTCATGAGTGCTGTTTCACGTTTCAACTCTTTACTTGCCATATCATCCGTTGTCATGACCGCCAAGGCCTGAGGTGATAATGATTGCGACAGCAAACCATTACATAACTCTTGATTTTGTTTCAAATTGAGAAATATCGAACGGATCTGTTTGATGGAGGCTGACTTGTTTGGGTGTGTGCTACGAACGGCTGCTTCGATTTGAATAGCAAGTCGTTCTGCCTTTGCATCAATGGTATCATCGGGTCGTAAGGTATAATAACGCTCTTCAATAGCATGTGGAATGGCTTGAAGTAAACCCTTCTTAATCAGAGTAACCTGGCCTTGTTGCTCTGCTTCGAGTTCAGAGATTTTGCTAGGTAAGTCTGATGGCGGAGAAGCTCTAGGTGTAGGACGAGACAACGTCTTGCGGACTTTAGTCGAAGATTCCTAAAATACAGTTAGCATGATTCATTCCGCGGTGAAACCAATGACTTACTTTAATAGCTTCTTTATCTTGGGATTCATCTCTTGTCTTGCGTTTTTGACTGGAGGCCTTTGCAGGCGAATCTTTCTGTGTTTCTTTTTTGGCCGGAACTGAAGGGGACTGTAGCTTTCCATTCGCAGGGGTTACATCGCGCTTTTGATCGCTTGTTCTCTTCTTCCCTTTCTTGCCCTTCTTCCTCGCCGCTTCCTCAGCATCTTGTCTCTCTTGCTCTGCCTTTTCCTCTTCGTGCTTTTCTTGCCTTGCGATCCAAGGTTGTTCACCTCTAGCAATTCCATCCAAGAGTTCTTTGTGGGCTTCTGGCGCACATTTTTCGCAAGTGTATTTATCTGGTGTATCTTCCTCATATGGACTTACACCTACGCAAACGTTATGTTGCCAGACAGCGCAAATGTCGCAAGCGATCCAAGCAGCTTCATCATCATCCGTAGTCGAAGTAACTCCACAGACACATCGTATGACCTCAACTTCTTCTTCTTCTTCTTGAATAGCCGTCTTTTTCCCACTCTTCTTTCCTTTCTTTTTTGTTTCGATAGGTTGATCAAGCTCATGAGCTTTCGGGTGCTGTCCTTTTGTCGCTCGCGACGACTTCCTAACGTCTGTAGAATCCCTGTTAGTTATTTCCTCGTGTGATAGTATTCGAGGGGAAGCATTTTGCCAATTCCTTGCGCGAAGCAAGTGGGTTGACCTGCGAAGAGGTAACTATTACTTACCGGCCATAATAAAGGATATTATCAATGATACAAAGGTTCAAATTTTCTTGTGGACGCGAATTCGATGATTACAAGGGATGAATATACGCCCTGGAGCTGAATTTCAAAGTACGCGTTGATGAATTGATTTCACGCGATCACTGGCTCTACGAACAAGCTATGGGTTTGTTGAAGAAAGGGTAATATGTAGAAAAGAAATAAGAAGCTATCAAAAGGTCATGGAAAGCTTCTCTTTGTAATCCTTCCCCAAATACAATCAGATGGAGTCGCGATTTTGGCTTTTTTTTCTGGGTATTGTTGATAGCCGGTTGTGACGGACAAGCTTCAAATCAATTGACCGCGTGTATTGAATGCGCAAAATAGCTTTGAAGAACTTGATAGAGTCAAGAATTGTTGATCGCAGTATGATGATGAAGGTATTCGAGACAATGCGACAAGGTATTTCGACACTTGATGGGCAGTAAAGGCTTGTTGATTGCTATTTGAGCGTTTCGTTTTGTTGTATTATGGTTATGTTCTGAGAATTTGAGATAGGGCAGAAGGAAGGCGGAGATTGATCGATTTTCGCTCATTGGTGAGGCAAAGAGGCAAGGCTGGCTTAGAAATTCCAAGATTTTTCCAAGGTGCGGGGACATGATCATGTGATATCGGAGATTGTAAGATCCGATCATGGAGCTAATGATTAGATATCGAAGATAAGTTCGAGCTGATTAGGTGTTAGCGTCTTGGCACCAAAGAGCTCCAGCTTTGACCTTGAAACCTTGAAGAGCTCGATTGAAAATCTTAAGGAGCTTCAGCCTCGACAAATGCATCACTGACAACATAGTTCAAGAATATTCAAGCTTGAATACAACAGCCAGTACATAATAAACCACTCTATTTCTGAATATCGCCGATTCTTCCTTATATGATTGAGCAATTCCTATCAAAGTCATCATAATAATCATGGCAGATGTTCGTTCACTCCTCAAGAATGAGCGAGTTGCCCGTCGCATACAACATAAACATGCTGGTTATTCAACTGCTGGTAACTTGATGTGCCTCGTCTGTCATTTACAAATGAAGAGTGAATCATTATGGGAAGGTCATTTACGATCACCAGGACATGTTTTACGACTCTCAAAACAACAAGAAGCAGAACGTGAACGCAATGCGACAGCGGACACAAACAGCAACGAGGGAAATAGTAAAAAGAGAAAATTGGACGATGAGGATGAGGATATGGATATGGATCATGGTACCTTGAAGAAGCGCAGTAAAGCTACACCTACTGCTTTGGAAGGGTTTTTTGTTCCAGCAGAGGACTCATCAAAAGAAAGATCCGAATCACCTTCAAAATCCGCGATACCTCATGATCTGCAAATTCCTTCTCGTCCTGCAACGCCAGCGAAACCAACCAAATCACCGCCTCCAAATAAACAAGCTAATGTGGATGAAGACGAATGGGCTGCATTCGAAGCAGATATTGCCGCTGCGAATGTTCCAACAGAAGTCGAATCAGAGGCTGTTATATTTGCGCCTGCAATGACCACGGCGGAAGTGGAAGCTCGAACAGCCGAAGAAGAGAAAGCGCGGAGAAAGGAGAAATTCGAAGCTGAGGTAGAGGGAGATAAAGAGGATGCAAGTAGAAAGTTACAAGAAGAATTTGAGGAAATGGAAGGCTTGGAACAGAGAGTGAAGCGGCTCCGAGAGAAACGAGAAGCTTTGAGGTCGAAAGAAAAGGAAGCGATCGCAACGGTATCAATACCAACAGAAGAATCTGCAGCCAATGATGTATTGGAAGACAACGACGACGACGACGACGACGATGATGACGATGAGGATGATTGGGATGGATTCAGATTAAGATGATCATCAAATCTGGATTTGTACTAATACGGAGGCTGGCAATAACGATGTTTGATATCGTGTGATTATACCCTATTTAATAAAGCAGGATATCTGCTCCTCAATTATGAGGATGTACAACTGAACACGTTCAGTTTTAATCTGGACATAGTCCTATTGATATACCGAAGTGAAGTGGGATTATTATGGATGACATGCAGTTTATGTTTAGCAAGTGCTAAGGCCAAGATATGGTTCAATCAAATGCTCATTGTCCCACGATCATTAACTGAGATGGTTTCCAGCAAATTATTTGCAACGTGTTTACACTTTCGGTCCATATTTATGGATGGGCCCATCGATTCATTGTCGTCAAGCAAACATTGATCCGCCCGCCTTCTCGTCACTTCAGTTTTCCCTTGAGAAAGCGAAGAATTTCGCCCTTACAAAGCCGATTGTCGTTGCATACCAATATCAATCACAATTGCAAGAGCAGACAAGTTGCAGAAGGTTATTCAGATAGCAAACAATTGATAACATTCTCCAAGAAACAATTCCCAAAAACTCCAAATATTTCTCAGCCCAAATCAAAGCCACTTCCCCATCCACTCCAAACCTTGCTTCATCGAATCCTCCAGACACGCTCTTTCAAGTGGATCATCTGGATTTCCTCTGACCGCGAACCCATGTCTTCCAGGTTTATAAACCCTATGTTCCATTTCCGGTACCTTCCTCCCCTTCTCCCTCTCCTTCTGATGAATTTCCTCAATAATTCCCTTCGATTTAATCGAAACCGCTACATCATTTTCTCCCCATCCATAACTGATTGGTACAATCAATCCCTCCACATCTCTGGGAAACACCAGATTACTCGGATGTAATGCAACGACTGCATCTATTAATGGTTTCTTAACCCCATCAATCGAAATCATATTTGATTCCAACCCAGCACGAATAGCATATCGACCTCCCCAACAATACCCCACCATCCCAATCTTTCTCTCTCCCTTCGTCTCCATCCTCAACTTCCCCAAAAATTCATTACAAACCGCGCTACACCTCGCTTCTTTATGTCGACCCATCCACATCAGAAAACTTGGCGCACTAGCCAAGATTCCCGTATATTTCCCCAGCGTCCCCTGTTTACTCGCATCCACGGGAATCAACAAATCGGCCACTTTAAGCCCAACGGGATCACCTTCGAAAAAATCAGGCACATACACGAGATATTCTCCAGAAGCGGCAAAAGCGTCTGCAAGAAGAAGATTGTTGGGGAGGAGGTGCCCGAATATATCGGTGTAGAGTACGATTGTTGCGCGCGAGGTGGAAGGGTTGCCCACGATGTAGGTGCGGAGACCGTGTATGGTTTGGTAGTCGCCGATGGGGAGGCCGGCGTGGATGGTTCCCTTGCGGTGAATTAGTTGGGATCTTGGAGTGATGAAATTGGGCGGAATTGATGTACCTTGATGCATTCATTGCATGGTGAATCCATTGTAGACATTTTAGTAGTGAGGTTTGTATCTCGCAATAAATACAATAGAAAACTTGCGGAGTTGAGAATCAAAATAGCTCAAAGGGGTAATCGCTTATACTGGTGGACCTTAATCTTTATCTCAAAGAAGCGAAAGTGGAAGGAAGCCGAATTACAGATGTATGTACGATTTGACTAGGTCGCGAAATATCAAACGCAAAAGTAAGTAAGTAGGCAGTGAATAAGTAGTAGATAGTAAACTGTGACTGGACTGATATTTTTGCTATCTTCAAATCGCAGCGACAACACCGCCTTTATAGAAAACCCCATTTCGTAAATTCAATATCTGATATATCATTTCGTTCATTCCTCGTCACTTGCTCGGCATTTTCTCGCGCTTTTTGGCTCGCACAGCCCCCTACACTCGGTTGGCGAGGATGGCACGTGATCTTGGCGTGCTGATGGAGTAAGCGTGAAGGATGCGCAACCCTGCGAATTTGGAGATTGGATTGGATAGATGGATAGATGGGTGGGAAAAGTGCTTATAAGTGATTGTTAGAGACTGGATAGATTGCAGGGGGGTTTTTTTGAGCATGGAATGGTAGGATAGGTGGTGGGTGGGTGTGTGGAAGATCGACTCATTGGAGAGTGTATTTGAGGCCGAGAAAAACGCGAGCTGGAATTTGGGGTTTGGAGTTGAGTGAAGGGTAGTGTTGGGCTAGCATGTTTTGTTTTGTTACGGAGGCTGGTGATGGGTATCTGTATTGGGAGAGAAATGATTGGATAATGCCCGAGTAGAACCTTCGAATAAATATATATTCTATACAACTCCTAACCATAATTCCATGATCCAACTAAAATTCCTCGAAGAAGGATATAAAACAGAATACCATCTAGATCCTCAGAACCGATGTGAACTTATAGAAAAGAGTGCCTCTTCATTCTTTCTTAGAGTGGGAGATCCATGACCTGCGCCGATTCTATCCATTCGTACCAATTCACGTCCATGTCGAGCTCCATGTTCACATCTACCTCTGTAAATATACCAGCTGAGGGGTCAATTTCGCTCCATGTAGGTGACATATCATTTGCCTTTACACCTGGACTATGGCGATACCACTCACTTGAGACGGGATTAACCCCGTCCTGTGATAGATATGAAGATTGTTCTATTCCTGTTTGACTTCGAGGATATACTGACTGGTCATCCAGATTTGATGATTTTTGCCCGGAAAAATTACTATCGTTAGTGTTCAGATTCGAGGAAGAGTCGTTGTGTTCGTACACCGATGTGGAATCAAGGCGCCGTTGAGTTGTAGGTGGGTCACTAGCAGTTGATTCTGGGGTATGCATCCCAGAAGGCCGTCTCTGATCCTCCATCTCTAGAGGTATTGCAACCAGCTTACGCCAACGCTCGCGGAAAACATTATCGGACTTTCCATCATAAGATGGTACTGGACTGGTTGGAAGCGGTATTTTCTCATCTTCTCTCTCTAGTTCAATGGCTGACCATGAATTCTCTCGCAGACGTTGTAGCTCAGCTACCCGATGTTTACGCGTCTTAGCCATAAGTTTCCGTAGCGGGACCCAAATGCGCGAGTTCTCGTCTCTTTCCGAAGTGTTAGTTAATTGCCGAGGAATTAACCATTTACTGTGAAGAGCGACCCAAGCTCGCTCGATAATGGGAGACCATTGGCGTCGAGAAGTTTCAATTAAGAGGTACACGATTGCGTGCCAATGCGTACAAGTCTGAAAAAGCCAATTCCAATTTTGACAATCCTTCTCGGAGTTAAGGGCATGGTTGTACTCGGCTACCTCAATGGCAGATATTAGGAGTTTTGTTCGAACTTTCTCAGAATGTTTCTCGCTGGGAGAGGAGAAGAGCACTGGGAGGTTAAGAATAAGATTCATTTTGGACACAACCATACGCGTTAAAGTTGATAGACACCAGGACGCAATGGTCTTACTCCCCATGTTGAATTGAAGAAAGTGTTTGTCGACTGTCCCGTAAAGTTCATGTAACAATCGGCTTTGAATTTCGGGACTTGACGGACTTTCTCCGATGCTTGAAGCCATCAACCGTCTCATAACATCACACATCTCGGCTGAAACAACAGTGAGAGTCATATCGGTTACACTTGAACGCGCTGGTGGCATATTCTGTGTATGAGGATTGAGGTCGACATCATTAATATTGAGTGGAAACTTTGTGTCAACACTATTACCAGTAGTACTCAGTTCCGTACCTTGATCCTCGGATGCTCGCAAATCCAGCAAACATACCGTCCACCATACTCTCCTACGAGTTTCAATCTCATAGGGGGTAAGGTTAGGAAAGTGAGAACCATCCCGATGAAGACCTAGAGCTTGAGCCATCCTTATGACCAGGCCAGTCATCATCCAGACAAATCTAGGACTCTCGTGACGCCGGACCAGAAAAAGAAAGATGAGTAGGGCTTTGACAAGGGTTATATCAGGCTCACTGAGGAAATCAGCTTTTGCAAGTGAATTTTCCAGACCCAGTCGATATTTGAAACTTAACTCCGATTTTGTACATCCGAAGTTGCTTATGACCTACGAGTAAGACAATTTCGTAAGCACAATAATTGAGACAAAGCCTCATTGAACTAGAAAACGCTTACCTCGTCTTCTTCCATCGAGGTTACGGTAGCATAATAGATGGAAAACATTAAAGCTTCATTTGTTGGCGTAAGTTCCTTGCCCTTATTTCCACGTAATTCACGGATCATGTCGGTGATGGCCGGAATGTCTACAATTCGCATGAATACGTGTATGTTTTCACAGTATACGTTCAGCAGAAAAGGTATCTGTGACGGCAATGGACGCAACTTAAAGAGGTCGGAATCAGAAAGGTTTATATTGTGTTTGAATAAAAAACCATGCCGCTCCGATGGTGTCCGCTCATGCTCCAATGTGGATGCCGTCCTCTCGGGTACATCCTCATTGTTTGAAAATATATCAGAATCAGCGTCGATGGCACCTCGAGTCTCCATTTGTAATCCCTCAATCTACTCTGGCGTCAATGATAGTAACTCATCAATGCATATAGCGGACATGATAAGAGAACTTTAACAAACCTACCTCATCATTCATTCGGGCCCAGAAACCACTACTTATGTAACGACTCCGGTTGACATCCTTTAGAACTAGCCTACCGAATTTCTTCTGCACATCAGAAGTATTTTCGACAGAGACGTTATCTTTGAAACTGTTTGAATCATGATTTAGATCGAGGGGTGAACTGTCAGAACCACCAAGTCCAAGCAACCCATCATCATTGGAATGCCCTGCTGTAGCATTGGCGTGCTCCAATTGGCCTCTTAGCTCCTTTACCAAATTTTCAAGATTATGAAGTCTCTCAATAATTGGATCGCCCTTGGAATTAACTTCTTGCCCTGGCTTTGCGCCATTTGACTCTGCTGCCGAGTTACCAGAGCGCTCGAGCCGGCGAGCCCATCGAGGAGGTCGATCAGTTGAGGGGAGTACGCATGGGATATTTGCTCTCCGGCAATTAGAACACGGTGACAACTTATCACAACGAACTTTTCGACTTCTGCATATTACACAGCTACGTAGTTTTACTGATGTAGCTGTTGTCTTGTCAGAAGTTGGAGTCGAGGAGGCCATATCCCGTGACTGCATGAGATCGCATGAGATCCGAGATATTTACAGTTCGAGGGTATTAGTGTAGCCTTTGTGAATAAATCCGTGATTTATTGTGCCATTTCTTCAAAGCTCATATCTAGTCTCTACGAAATATAGGGGTGAGAGATTTGATTTTGAACATTGATCGGACCAGAAGTTTTGTTTCATCAGGAATGGAGAAGTCCCATGTACCTAGTAGGTAAGCAGAGATAGGACGATCGATACGCGCCATGACCGTGGCAAGGTCATAGCATTAGATGCCACGTGAGGCATGCCGATAAAAAACCAACAACAATTACCATGACGAACTCAACTCTATGCTCGTCGCCCAACAAATCGAAGATATTTCATGGCAGTACCCTTGACCTCCTATCTCTGTTCGCATATATCATGTTCTCATCACTCGGAATGGTCGCAACCGGACTTCTGACAGCCATTTGACGATGAAAATCGCGATAACAATATCTCCTGAGGCCGTTGTATACACAGACTTCAAGTATGGTCTGAAGGTTTTACGTCACTGTTTACTCTCGTGGGAGCTAAAGGCAGGATGATCACAAAAGAGACAGGAGCACAACACAAGATCTCCTGCATTCTTTTCTATGCGATGAAGGAAGAAAGTAAGTCGACTTCATTCCACTCTTTACGGCCATTCATTTACATGTTGCTTTGCTGCCCCTGTCTGAAAGGTCTGTACGAGATGTGACAAATAATGGTCAATGTATGGAGAATCCAAAGATGTGTCCCTTTCATAACGAAGTTCAGCGCTACTTGCACTAATTCAGCCCTTTGGCCGTTGCAATAGCGCGAATCAGATCTCGTTGACAGATATCAACCAATTAACTTTTTACTTCTGTGATCAATGTTTCAATTCTACATCATTCTGATATAATTTGCGAAACAAGGCTTTCTATGCTTCAGCACAGCCGTTAGGAGGCCATCTCGGCATTGAGCATTTTGATACCAGGGCCACTTCATGGACTTAATTATTTAGCGTAGTACCAAAGAGTAGCTTCGAGAGGAGGTGTTGCTTCAAATGTAATGCACTTGAGCTTGTGATATTACATTGCAAGTACCCGGATTTTCGTCATCTCATGATTCGTGCTTAATTTGGTCATCGGGTCCAACCAGGAAGACACATAATATTTCCACCAAAAGCAATTAGAGATATGCGAGGAGGCAGTCTTTGTCAAGTTCTATGCTCTGATACCTGTGACGATACATTGGTATCTTTTTCGCTGTCACGAACTATCCATCAAATAGAACTGGGATGATGCCGAATATTTCCAAAAATATCAAGCTGGGGTAATACAATACTGCATGATGATCGATACGGAGTAGTTCCTGAGACCAGAGAAAGCGGGAGGAACCATGTTCTTATGTGTTTCGTAAGACCTCGGGATGAACCTTTGATTTGTTGTCAGACAAAGATGCCTTAAATGCAACCTCCACGTACCTCAGAAAGAGAGGAGGCAATTCAGAACAAGTGGTTAAGAATTAGTGGATGGCTTGCTGGTGGGTCTGTTTTAGCGTGGCAGTATCACAATAAAAATTCTGAATGTGATATACATACTAGTACCATACTAGTAAGTAGATATATGAAATGGTATCCAAAGATTCCTAAACACACGGAAAAAGTTGGAGAAACCCTTGTAGTATCCGGGAAAGCAGAGGCTGGTACTCATACTTACTAAGGGCCAAAACAACTGTTGTTTTCCATACATACTATTGAAAGATAAAAAAGTAAAGACAGTACAATTCACTTCCGGCATGTCTCATTAGGATGTAAAAGAGGAGCGCCTGAAATAGCGGTGAAGCGGCAAGGCCCTCATACAGTCAAGCAACCTTCAATATCCCAATATTTCTATGGTTGATATGCTTATCAGATCCATGGCTTTATGTTTTGCTTTTTGTAAGCTTACACTTGCCTGCACAGGGTTTAAGTTAAATTTGAAGATCAGTGTGGGGGCTTGGCGTCCCACCGTCATTACAGACATTCCCTGTGAAAGAAGTATATCTTCAATGGTTTCACATAGTTGTGGTTGACTCGTTAGTGCTACACGTCGTATTGAATATCCAGCTGATACGTGTCCGACATACCCGATGCTATGCAATGCGCTCTTGACTGGTCAGTGACATCACATAATCTAGTACCTCGTGTATATCAAACTTGGAATAAATTATCTCAACTCCCTTAAACCATCCCAGTTATCAAATCCCAGTACAAATCAACTCATCAAGCTTTCAATCATGACTACCCAACGCCGCAATCAAATCCTCTTGAGCACTCCTCGCACGGCCTCCAATCTCTTGATTACAATCCTCAATCTCGAAAATCAACCAAACATCTACACAACCGAGGCATCCAAACACGGCTATTTCTTCCTCGAGAGCCACCACACCCGAGACTATCTCTTCGCCGCCGATTCGCCACATATGAAAGATTGGACGCAAGAAGATAGAAAGAAATCTCTTGCAGCCCATCAATCCTGCTTCGAAACTCTGCGTGATCATGCTATTGCCGCGGAATCGGAAGGGAAATTCGCTTATGTTAAAGAACATGCGTCTTGGCTCATAAATCCTGTTGCACTGACGAAATTCATTTACGATGATGAAGTTGGGGAAGAGGGATGGACTGTGAAAGCTTATGACAGTCAAACACGTTCCATCGGCAATGACACGCTTCTACCAGATGAATTCTTGAAGGAATGGATGCCAACATTTTTAATTCGCCATCCTGCATTGGTTATCCCTTCATTACTCAGAGCTCGTCATGATGTGGAAGGATTAGAATTTGCGAAAAGGGAGTGGAAATTTCGGAAATTGCAAATGACTATGAAATGGTCGAGGGATTTGTACGATTGGTATTGTTCTCAAGGTACTGAGGAGCCAATCGTTTTGGATGCTGATGATATCATGACGAATCGTGACATCATGGTTAAATATGCAAAAATGATAGGAGCAGATCCTACGAGATTGAAGTTTTCGTGGGACATGGAGTCGACCGAGCAAGACTGGGGAGAATTAGCGGCTGTTTGGAAAAGAATGAGATCTACGTTGCAATCTTCTTCTGGGATTTTGGAAGGAAAAACTTCGTCTGGGCTAGTTGTTGAAAAAGAGGTGGAGAAGTGGAAAGAAGAATTTGGAAGTGAGATTGCGGGGAATTTGGAGACTTGGGTAAAAGATGCCATGCCGCATTATGAACATATGAGAGCCAAGCGGCTTACTTAAAGTATACAGAATTGTCTCTTTCACGCGTATGCATAGCACCTGTTTGGTACAACGGCGAAGTCTATAACTGGGGAAAGGCACCATGCATTGGAGCTGTCATTGGTGTGCAAGAACTCATTGAATAATTAATATATTTCTCCTTTCTACCTTCAGCCTGATATCTTCTTGGTTATGTACATATGCAGCTTTTTGAAAAACGCTACAAGCAGGGGAACCTGGAACATCTGAACAATATGTGGAAGCTATTTCTAAGGAATTTGACCATTAAAGTGCCTTTTGAAGCAAGTTGTCAAATATTGCATGTACACTGTATGATAGGGGCCATGAAGCCACTTACGGCACTGATGCCACATACGAAATGCTTATACCCCCCTTTTAGCGAAGGTCGAAATCAATCCGGATGCCATACTTATTGCCTTTATGCTCGACGATGAGCGATCAATGGGCACGCTCCGCGGGTGAGTTATGAGTGTGAATAAATGTGGCATCTTTAAGCTGATATTTCAGTCCTGTGCATGGTATTCATATTCTGATTAAAGATTTAGTATGTTCTCTTTCTCAGTTCGAAGGACCTGGCAACATAAGCCCTTTCTTCATCTCAAACGCACCAAATTTCTTCAAATCCGTTTTCCGCTTTTCATCGTGTGATTTATACACTGTTTCAGCTAACAGCAGTATTCAAAGATCGCCACAAACGATAACATGAACAATACTGCTGGATCCTACGCACTAATTGGGGCCAAAGTGCCTGCAGATTCAACCATCGCGAGGAAACTTCGAGAAGCTGGAGCCATTATCCTAGGAAAGACAAATCCCAGTCAATGGGGTCATTTCAGATCATTCAATATTAGTAACGGCTGGTCAGCTCGTGGTGGACAAACTTATGGTCCATATTATCCCCGGCAAGATCCCTCTGGTAGCTCGAGTGGTAGCGCGGTGGCAGCGACGTAAGTGATACTTCTAGAGATAAGCAAAAGCTGATCTTTCAAGACTGGGATTAGCAACGGTTTGCTTGGGCGCGGAAACTAGTGGTTCAATCATAGCACCTTCTCATTACAACAACATCGTTGGCATGAAGCCAAGTGTGTGCAATTCTGATCATAGTTTTGACTTTTTACTGAACTGTCACAGCTGTACCGTATGGAGCCGATAGGGATTTTGTCAATGCGTGCAATTTTTCGGCTCTCAAAGGTGCTCGATTGGGCATTCCTCGAGATGTGATTTCACTCATGTCAAATAACCGTACGGGATCAATGCTTGAGGCTTTCAATAAATCTTTGGCGATTCTACGATCAGCTGGCGCTATTATTCTCGAGGACACCGATTTTCCAGCTGCACAAGAATCCATCGATAATGGTTTACTAACCGTTCAAATTGTAGAAGCGGATTTTGTTGTGGCCGTGGAGAAATATCTAAATACACTAGTGTACAATCCTCACAACATAACAGACTTAGCCGATCTACGCGAGTGGACTCAATTTAGCCCAATAGAGGACTATCCAAAAAAACCTACGGATGTTTGGGATGCCGCACTACAGAACTGGAATAACACCGATTATGAATTTTGGCGTGCTTACCAACGGGCCCTATACTGGGGCAATCAAGGAGGCTTATTGGGGGTAATCGACCGATACAAACTCGACGCTGTTATTTTACCGTCTTTGTTCTCTTGGAGCTGGGCTGCTGTTGTTGGCGCGCCTGTTATCTCGATTCCGATGGGAGCAATGCCGTCGGATCAGCCTATGGTATCTGATGCTGATGGATCAGTATCTGCGGGACCTAATATTCCGTAAGTTATTTGATTTGTGGGGCGCAATCAATTATTGACGACAGATCTAGATTCGGCTTCAGTTTCTTGGTAGCAAGATTTACGGATACAAAACTCATTGGGTTAGCATATGCCTTTGAGCAAAAAACAATGAAAAGGAGAACGGTACATCCGTATATTAAGCCGGGAACCGATCTTTTAGATGTGGTTGGGATGCATGGCAGTTAGAGACAATTCTAGTAAAGGCTCTTGTAATCAATTCTGAGCAGGGCGATTGAATTCCGGACACTGTAACATTACGCTCGTTGCCAAAATCACCTGTCAATTATCCATACACGGCTTCCATAGATGTATATGCGAGTGAAACAGAACTATACTTGCTCGTGGACCTTTCAGTCCTTCAATAATTTCTCAAATCCTCGATATCCCTTACTTTAATTCTCATTTACAGCGGTGATTTGGACCAGCTCTCAGATCTTTGGCCGGATTTGTACGTGAACCATATAGGAACTTTCAATGTCCGATCTCTTGGGTCGTTAGATCAGGTACGGAATCCTAGTCCACGCTCGAGTCTCTACTGATAATCTACAGCTGTAATGATGATGAAACAGTCCGACTTTACTGTTATTGCGTATAGTTGCTGCAATATTGAGAAAATACTGAGAATCTGTGCTAGCCATCTCCGTATATTCCAAGTCTCGGTCGTCCAGATTGTCTTGAACGATCCAGAAATAGTCAATCCAAACGTAATATATTCCCAAATTCAAGGTAAATATCACAGCATCTTAGACCATCTGTGGTGAAGAAACGACAGTAACTTCTCGTTTCATAACCTTGAAGTTCGTCTTGGTTGTTGTGATTGACATGTATTCCCCCCAATAATGGCTCAAAGTCATGTACTTCGTTTGGCTGCTCCGGGAAATTCTAGTAAAAGTGAGGTCGATCCGGCCAACGTCAATCAATCACAACTCCGGAACTGAATGTGAGGACGATTGAGCATGGGTTCACATCCGTTAAGTACTGCACTGATAAGATTGTCGCCATTGAAAAAACACACCAGACGTTCCTGGGGTGCTGGCCGTTGTTAAATTTATTCATGAGCATTTGATACATTCTGTTTTAGGGCGAATCTTATCGTCGGGAAGACTATTGCGGCTATCCTTCTCGTCACATTCATCAATCGACTTCCAGCTGGAAGTACAGCAGTAAGTATCATGTACGCTCATTCTTGAACCTTCATTGAAGTGATGATATAGATTCATCTGAATGACAAGGAAAGATGAAATCATGGAAGCAAACTGGTATAGTAAGCGGTGCTATACCGGGGCTTAGCGGGATGCTTTGTTAGCATAATTCCTTGTACAGTAAAATACAATGAAGTGTTTGTCTGTTTCCTCGAAATTGAAAGCATTAGACACTTCTTTTTACTGGTATATATACAGAACGATTCTTTGAGAACAGGAAACTCGTCCGGCGTTTATGTATCTCACGTGAAAAATCATGTGCCGGAGGGAGGTCAACGGGCGTTGGAGTCATCTCACGCAGAACTTTTGTTTGGAGTCAGCGTCAAGCGCGCGATTTTAGGTATCAGATACCTATTAAAATGCATCAAAGAAAAGCCGTTTCAAGCCCTTCTAGATAAAAACCCTTTACAATTCGTATTATATAAACTTTCGAAATAAGTAGTCCACATACTGGAAAAGAAGTCCTTAATTATTACCCAAACTATCCCCAGTAACTCCCACACCTTCTCTTCCAACCTTCTCCCAAAATCTCCTCAGCCCCAAAACCTTCGCCCTTGCCGGAATTTCCCTACGTTCAATCTTCTTACCCCACGTCCCTCTCCCTGCAGCGCCCTCACCCCTATCCACATCCCTCCCAGCAAACCTCCTAACTAACCACCTTACTTCCACCTTCCCTTCCCTCGTCCCTTCGATCTCTCTCTCTTTTTCTCCCACCCTTCCCCTCCATCCCTCCACCCACGCCCTCAGTCCATCTTTAACTCTTTCCCTCTCCACCTTTCTCTTGATCCCCACTAGCCCCGGTGCTACTTTTCCTTTCCCGTATCCATAGCATTCTTTGGGCAACACATTTTTCTCCACTAACGTCTCGATCGAAGGTCTTTGCCCGAGTTGTCTATTCAATTTTATTTTGATAAGATTCCTCCCCAGACTTCGGGCAGCAAGTGAAGTCCGGGTAATGTATATTCGTTGACTCATGAGATCTGTAAGAGGAGCTCGATGGGACAGACGTCGGGATAGGGCGTTGGACGCATCATGAAGACGCTGTGCATGGAGGAGGGGATCGAGCGAAAGAGTTCGGAGGTGATGAGATAGCTGGGGGCACACTTATTAATTATGGTTCACGGCGTCATGAGGAATGATAGTTTGAGGGGCTTGGAACAATTGGATAAATATTACAACTTACTCGTGAAGCAATCAACAAGTCATTGACGTCTAGATATGATAAGATTTCGAGAATCAACTCGTCGGGAAACTGCGATAAGCTGACCTTCCCGATATCGTTATCGCTTTTGATCTCGTATCGCAGCGCATTTTCTTTTGCGGTAGCTCTTTCATCATTCTGCGAAGCTAACTCCATGATATTGTGAATGAAACAATATATCCAGCTGCTGATTTGTGATTAATTGATAAGAAAATGAATCGAATGAATGTCGATTTTAGTGGGATTCCGTCGTCGTCAGGAAATAGCGGGGGTCCATCAAGCTGCTGCAGATGCAGTCACGGTTCGGCGGCATCTGAGACATTCCGAGACAAAAGAATGAACGTTTCTGATAAACAAACAAGCGCAATTTCACTTGATTGACGACAACTTTCTTTTTTGCTTGTAAAGATGCTCGTAAGTTAAAAGAAATGATGAGATATCTTCTTTGTTGAAATCTTCACATCGAAAGTTTCTTACCAAGTTGAGCTTGAAAATGGGGAGGGGGTTTTGTTCGAGTTTCCGAGCTTTCTTGCTCAAGCCCCTTCATTTGCCTCCGCTTAAGCACATCTGCGTGCTGTGAGGACTAATAATTGATGAAAGAAAGTAGGTAACAAAATTCTATTTTGAGGTCAAAATATATTGTCATTCTCTGCCCCCCTCATGCATTCAATAATACGATACATATGTAAAGATGATCACCTCAAAAATGTAACCTCTCCTTGAATCATGCTACCCTTCCTCTTTTCTCGAATTGCTATTGATGTCAACCTTTACTCGAGCGACAGCGAACGATCATCACCACCACTCGTCATCGCCCATCACACCCATGTTCAACACGCAAATTTATTCCTGAGACCCCAACACGACCTTTTATTTTCACACTACACGTCTCTCAGCCTCTCATCTCCCAAAAATCAACACCTCCGGCAACACCAAAAAGCAAAAATCAACCACATGATAACCCCCCTTCGCGTCCCACAAACCGACCTTTCTCGCTCTTAGAGCCGCAACCATCTTCCTTCCACCTTCTATCCCCACATATAGCATATCAGGTAAGGCGCAACTTATCGGTAACTAACAACCCTACAAACTAGACCGACCTGCCGACCCGCCAACGCACCTTCAACACCAGCAAACCACAACCAACCAGCTCCTCTTCACCAGCCCTGCTTACAAGATTAATAGACTATCCCCAAATCAACTCTATCTCCGATCATCTATCGTGCCCCGTGCGTGAAAATCATGGGTTGTTAGGTACAAAGTAGGTACCATGTTCTACTACAAAACGTGTATATCATATCCCCATACATACTGTTCATGTAAGGTGGAGGCGTGTACATGCTGTCAAGCTACTATACGTAGGTACGGTACATCATACTCGTGTCATTATGGGGCATGTATCTCAAATGACAGGGCAATCCACTTATCTAACCCAAAATCTTTTGTGTCGTTGAGGTCATCGCGAACTTCAATAAAATCTAGTATGCATAGTACAATGATCAATAGATCGATCAGAGAATAAGGCGTTCTTGTGATGATAGTGACCCGAGTACAATACAGTGCATTACAGTACAATCAATTTTCAATCGCTCATTCAATCTGTCATGTAATCATCGATCTTATTTGCGATTTTTGTCCTAACCCACCCAGCTCAAAATTTCAATCTGAACCTACCCAACAACTTCTCCGTCATCCCAAAAATGCCCAACACTTTGGAAGCGACCTCTCACCTCGCTATTCATGCAATCAACCTTCTCTCTCTCTCTCCTTTCTCCGTCCAATACAAACACACAACATCAATCAATCAATCAATCAATCAATCAATCATTGTAAGGCGACAAGTCAAGATCTTTTAAACTTTCCAAGGCCCGACCACAAGGTCTGGTCTCGACCCCATCCATCACGGTACCACCACCACTCCCTCGCCCAACCAAAATCTCCGTAGCCCACATACTTGCCACCGGCTCCGTACCGGCCCGAGTTTAGCATCGCAGCTTATGTTTGCAAAACTATCCATTCCTTAAGATCAACCGGTGCTTGCTAACTCCTAACTAAACTTTTCACGCCTCATATTTATCTCTCCTAGACCGTATTGTAGACCCAAAATTCTCCCGCATTTACATACATGTTTGATATACTTTTCATCGTAACAACTCGATCCGAGGTCTTGTATACCAAGACGCAGGAATACATGTGCATCTATCCAGTGTCCATCTACCCACCTCTCTATCTGAATCTTACCAATTTTTTGCGAGTCAGTCATACAGAAATCGTTGACCAAGCAAATCACGCCGATGCAAACGCACTGTAACTCCATTTTGGCAAATGTAAGGTGTCCATAATTCACTCACCTATCTATCCATAGGCTACTTGATCAATTGGTCCATCCATCGGTCAAGGACATCATGCCCGAACATCCAAGATCCGCACACTTACATTATACGTGTGTTGAATATATTACGGTTATCAGAAGGTGGTGTGGTAGTGCATGCATAGAATGCCCGTCCGTTACGATGTCGTGATTCTAGCTTTCCATTACTTCGTACATCAAATGTGAAGATCAAAAGAAGGCAGACTTGACCCGACATGTAGCGACCCCAAAGATGACCAACATATGCAGTGTAGCTTGCTGCACACGTTGAGTGAATGACACCCTCTCTCATGTTATTTCTTTGCTAGTATCTATTTCTGTTTTCACATACACACCTCTACACATTCTTCACTCTGAATCTCAGCTCGTAAACTTGGTCCACCATGTCATGACAGATATACAGGTCGCGTAAGAGGCTGACTCAACTATTGATTCGAGAAGCAAGCCAGCATCCATTCGCACGTTGCAACTTATCTGACCACCTTCAAAGAAAATACTACTTGCAATCAAGTAAGCACTATCACACATCATACATTCGCTGCTTAATTAACTAGCTTGTTAATTGACCTATAGAATTTGGGTTTCTAAAGTCTTCCATACAGAACCCCTCATAGCCAATAATTCAGGAACCGCCTCTCCCGCGAAGCTCCATCCAATCAAATTCTTCAATTCACCTCATGCCCAGCTTTTCCCGGTATAAAATACCAATTGACTTCACTGGAGCTCTCATACGTAAGCCAATTGGTCGGTTTGATTCGTCCCTTACTGTAATTCCGCATCACCAATTCAACACATGATTCATTTCAGTCCCGAAAGTAAGGTCAGTAGTGTTCGCGCTTTTATCGTCGCGCGCCAAATTTTGTGACCTTCGAAGAGTTAGAGATATCTGCTTTATGTCGGAACTGGAATGTTTTTGATGCTGATTTCCGTTCTATTGATGTTTATTGTTTTCTTGGGGGCGCAGAACTCTAAATTTCTCGCTTGTGGGTCCATTGAGGGGCCGTTGTTATTGTTAACTTTATCGTCCGTGAGGAAAGGGGGCCAAGAAAGGAGAAGCTTCAATAGACGTGAACACCGATACAAGCTAATTCTTTCGCCATCAACAACATAACTCATACTTTGGATCATCTCATCATGCATAATTACACTGAGCGGGCTTTCAATGATCCTAGAATCTGCTTGATTTCATCACTCTAGACGAGTTCAGCTGGCTTTTAACTCCCAACCCCTCGTTTTCATCTGATCGGTGTGCCAGGAATGGATAAGATACATTCAAATATAATAATCCTCAAATAGAATCTGCCTCACTGGAATGCCTTTCCCTCTTACCGTCCCCAGATAGAGAGATGAAATTGCTCATCAATAGAAAACTTCCTGATATCATATGACAATGACACATAAGATTGGCATAACACCATATGAACGTCGAGATACAGAATCCCTGACCCACGCAAGTACAACGTAAAGTAAGGCAAATTGAAAAAAAACGGCCACTTAGCTTTCATCCTATGTTTGTGATGTTTGTGTATCTGGCTTAACTAAGGACTGGCTGACGCCTGCCATGCAAACACGACAGAAGTACTAGATATCTTTCGCCCCCCAAGATGCACATCGGATCTATAGAATCACATAACGTTGGTGTGATGACTTCATTGCATTAGTATTTGCCACCGTTACAACGAACAATTGCGCTGAATTGCCTTGTCCTTGACGCCCCATAATATCGTCTTTCACAATTTGAATGCTGACCATACTGATATGGTCCATCAAAAAGTTAAGAAAGCAAGAAAGATGATTATCATCTGCATCATCGGGTCTTTCCTCGAATGACCATTAGGGGCAATCTGAAGGATTTACGGCGAATCACCACTTCCCTTGGGAGGGACAAAGTGAGTTTAAAAACCGGAAGCGATTGAAAAGTGAGGCCGCATATTCCAGCTAGAATATGACAGAATTATTCTCCGGCGGAAAAATGCGAGAGAAAACAAAGAAGGTGGTGTGTAACCTTGAGAAAATGCTGATTGCAGCCCGACAAAGCCGTAGTTTGAGAACCTCAATAATGTAATCTAGTTGCAACTTGCTCGGCCAAACCTAGGTCGCCACGTCAGTGACCATCCGAAGCCCTTCATTGGGACCATTTCTCTCCAAGCTAGGTGCGTAGTGCATCGTGTTAACCAACAGCTTAGCGAAAACATTGTAGGTGTGAGATGCGCCGTGAGTGGCGAGAATTTGTGACATCTTCTAGCTAAGCAGATCGGGGAATGCTGGTTTGCAAACGCATTGTATGGATGATCTTTTGCTTCAAGGCTCCGTTTGTATCTGACAACACATTGATTTCTGACCACCTTGATCTCGGCAAGACGGAACGGACTCTCAAGTCAATATGCATATCGAGGCCGTCTTCTGCACAATCTGCGGCCGTGTAAATGTTGCAGAAAATAGAACAAGCATTCCAGGTGGCTTGCGATCACCAGACTGTAAAAATATGTCCTGTTATCAAACACCCCTTTCAGGCAAATATGGCTCGATGCGAATCCGGCCAGAAAGCAGGGAGTTATCAACATGTGACAATATTTCAAAGCGAGATATGCTGAATTAAACGTCTCGATATCAAGGATATAGATTAGAGAAAGAACGAGAAGAAAAGATAATAGCCAATGGCAGTCTACTACCACAGCCAGTTCATAAAAATGATGATGATCGACCGACCGTCGTTTGTGATTAGACTCCGGTTGGTTTGGAATAAGAAGCAACCGGCAATTGTGTGATAGGTTTGGGTCGATATCTCTCCACAAAGAAGGTTGTTACGGTCCGTCCTTGGGTCTAGCGGGTCTCTCGTTGCAAGCAGAGAACGGATGATCCAGTAATCAGGAAGAAGATTTGTGGCAATCAGTAAAACCAAGGAAATGACGGGATAGGAAATTCATAACGTGATTCCCATAGCGTAAACTTCTACACTCAGCAGGGGGGGCACACGATGTTGCAACGGACTGTGATTACCGATGCAGCAATTTTAACATGATGAAGTGATCACCCTGTCGAGACGAGAGAGGTAACTGAACGCGAGGGAACTTGAACCAAACATCGACAGAGGGGATGAATACGATAGGTGCCAGTTCTTCTGGCGATTGAGCCAAGGATGTGATTAGTTGCATGTATGTCTTGGTGAGAAAGGCACACAGATATGCACTTCGTTTGTTGGCTCGAATGGAAGCGTGGAAAACTCGAGGGGGCTAGTAGACAAACACGCTGCAAGGCTGGGAGGATTGTGACGGCGTGGTTGTTCGGACCATAAACAATGCTGTCCAGATCGTGTATAAATACTCCTCTTGATTTCCCCAAAGGTCGAATAACCACCACCATCATCAACATCCTTCAAAGCATCTCAACAAAAGATCTCTCAACTCTTTCTTGATCTCAAATTGTCATCGCCATCCAGTACAACAACCTCACTCGAGACATCATCAGACGTCGTCTTTGATCTCAAACATTCTATCGATAACATATCCGTACTTCGACCAGTAAGTTTGAGCCATGAAGCCTTGTCGCGTTTCATATGGAGTGTTGTAGAGAAGTAAGACTAATATGAATGGTTACACATAGCTCCCATCAACATGTGTTTTTTCGATCAGTGCCAATTCGTCTGTGGTGACTACAAGTGGGGCCACTTTCGACAACATTGTGCCAAAGAATACCGTACAGGTGAGACCTGCGGCATGAAATTGGTCATGACCACATACCAGAGTCATGAGAAGTGCAAGATTTGCACGAAGATCGAAACAAAATGGGGCCGTATCCAGAAGGAGCAGGAGCGTGTACTTCGATGGAAGAAGGAAAACGGAAAGAGTCGCCAACACTCAATCGAGGCGTCAGAGGAGAAGATCCGGGACCTGCAACAAGAGGTCAATAATCTCGAATGGCAACGCTCGCAGAATGCTTTAGCTTTGTGAAAGGTAAGAGACCAATCGCTTGTCCGAGTGATAATATTTGATGTTAATTCCTTTCTCAGTGAAACTTTCCACACAACACGATAGTACAGAACTAGCGAACTATTTTGTCGCGTTTCGAACTTTTTTCATAGGGTTGTCTTTCTTTTGATGGAGTGAAATGATGGAACGGGAAAGAGTAGTTTTTCATTTAAGGATGTATTGGAAATGATTGGTTTCTGGAGACAGATGAAGGAATTGTTTTGGAATTAGATAGTCTCACGACTTAACGATGAAACGATCATTTGAACAAGTTCCTTGAATTTGCCAATAAATTGCCAATGACTTGTGGATATGGCTGTATTCTGTTAATCGAGCCGACAATTTGGTCAAATGTTGAGGGGGCCATTTGATGTTGACCGGGCGCTTAGATGAAGAAATTGGGCGGCTCGGGAAATTAGTACATGCGAGCTAAATGCAAGCTTCCTTGAACTTTCGGGAAATTGAGGCACCATCCGAAATCATAAAAGGCGATCATATCAAAAGACTTGTCGGAGAATTTGGCTGTCGATGATGATCAATATCCTTACGATAATGAAGAAATCCCACTTGAATGTTCCTTCTTGTGGGTCGCGATCTATATATGTACGCAGCGAAGTCTCGTTCTGTAGGTATGTGTTGTGATGCTGTGTAAAACTTTTCCTATTGCAATTAGCCTAATGTGCATTGTCAACCATACACACCTGATCGGCAAATTATCGTCACTGAACAGTTTTCTTCATGAAGAGGTTGAAATAAAGATACGGATAACAAATATATATATGGTAAGAAGAAAGGAAAGAAGTCGAGAAACGCTTTCCAAAAGAATAAAAATCTTCAACAGGATCCTCCCTTCCCTTTATGAATTTCAGACTGAATGAACTTGATTGTAGTAGTAAATTGTAACGTGGCTAATCCTCAATGGATATCTGTGCAGCCTGAC
This sequence comes from Botrytis fragariae, assembly GCF_013461495.1. Classification (NCBI taxonomy): domain Eukaryota; kingdom Fungi; phylum Ascomycota; class Leotiomycetes; order Helotiales; family Sclerotiniaceae; genus Botrytis; species Botrytis fragariae. The sequence continues at coordinate 1,768,811 of NW_023500997.1, forward strand.
TGCAGAGCATGGGAAAGAGACGTGATAGGCTCTGATTCATGATCAAGTAACCAGTAGGCAGGCGCTTTTGACAAAGGAAATGCTTGAATGATACAACGCATAGTCAAATTACGCTTAGCTGGTCCAGTCAGAAGTCGATTCCCAATACTTCTCCTGGGAAATTGCGGCAGCATGATGGGCCGTGGTATGAGGATATTGTAACGACCTTCCCAACTCCAATACGCCGTGGAACACAAAGATGCCCGTATAAGTTCGAATCCATGTTCTACTCCATGGCCGACTCTGCATCTGCAAACCCTCCTAATAATGGTCCTACGTCTTCTGATTTGACCGGCTTGTACTTCTTCATTTCCTCCACATCTTCATCGTCCGATGCCCAACCATCGGAAATTGGGTGGGTACTTTCGACGGGGGTTTGTTTTGTATTGCTCGATCCGTCCTGTGATGGCATCTTGGCTAGAACTTCCTGATACCGCAATAGTCTTGCGTCTTGACCATTATACATAGTGACGGGTGCTCGAGGGACATTTTGAGGGACCATGGCGAAGATATCAACGAGATGACTGGCACAAAAGTTAGCTGGAAAATTCATCAATGCGATCGATTAGTTGGTTCCACGATGTGCAGTTTATTGATTGAGGGGTATCGATGTGGAAGAAACGTTTGGAGCATACGTACTTGGACGTTTGCGCTACGACCCTTTGCAAGGCCTCTGTCTCCCTTTGAACTTCTTGTGGATCTGCTTGAATGGCATTTGAATCTTGGTTCCCGAAACTGCCGTAATGATGAGAATGTGCATCGTTTTCGAATAATAGCCTTTGGTCTTCACCCTATTTGCAAAGTCGTCAGCGACTGCTTTATTTTGTGTATAACAGGGGAAATCAAACCTCGTCCGACGAATCCCGATTACGTTCCAGCCCAAGACAAGAAGAACAATTACCCATTGTTTCTACCCTCTCTATTTCTCTATCTTCTGTCCTGTCTATCTTCCAACGACTCAGGGATAAATTGATCCCATACACAACACCAACTGTACTACCTACAATCAACCATCGACAGACGAATTTTAGGGATCAAAACTCTGGAAGATCGCTAATATCCAGTTACGCGACGAATGTACTGGATTTGGATTGTCTTTGCGAAAGCAAGGTGATGTTGATAAAATTATTCAAAGAAAGCATTTCTTAACTTTTTGGAGGGAAAGGATGTTTCGATAAGAAAGTTGATTATGATGGAGATCCAACCTCCCGGCTAAATTACGGTTAGACATTCTTAGTGATTGGGTAGCCTTCAAGGTACTAGTGAGTAAGCTGACTGAGCAACTAAAAATATCTAATCGTCACTCCCCTTTATTGTCACTACAAACAAACTTCACATTACATATTGTTAAACTCACTTCCAAAGCCACACCTTTCTCATTCCAACTATTGGGTACTGATATAATATATACGGCAATCGATGTTCAAAGTTCAATAACGACGCTCCGCTCGACCACTGCCGTGGGAGGCTTTTTCGCTTCGCTCTGGGAGAGCAATTCTTTCTATCTTCACTACTTCTATGTATTTACATAGTAAAGTTAGATAGTAGCCCCCTTCGTTTCTTTGACCAACCTAACAGGAGCGAAGCGAAAAGACCTCCACGGTGGTGATTCGGCGGAGTATCACCAATCCGTCTTCCTTGGCCCAACTTTCCTTCCCTGTCCCCGTTCAATATGTTGAGCCGATTTACAGGTATTCGACTCATCATCCCTTTATTAGACTGATTTTATATCCTCCCATCATGGAATCCCCCCCTACTCCCTTTTCCCTGGGAACAACTTCATGTTCTCCCACCGGGAACATAGGATTATCTATGGTCTCAACAATATCGGAACCTCTCAAAGTATTCTCTGGTTTCTTGAATATTCTATCGCCTCATCAAAACCTTGCAGCTCTGTATACTCGCTGATCTAGAATTTGATTGCTGGCAAATTTCTTTCACACAACAAAACCCAGTATGTTCGGGAATTCGACTACAACCCCTGTAATCATCCATTGCTGCAACAACACTGGGGAAAAAAATGAAATTCTTGGAAATTTCCTTGCTCTGCTTCTGCTGTTCTCTGATAGATTTGATGCGTTTGTTACTTGAAGAGATCTCATCCCTTGCTTGGTGACAAACTCACCTTGCAAAACCCCCTTCATGAACGTATAGACCTTACCTGAATGTACCGGATATTTCTATCTATCCAGTTGTACAATAATATTCTCCCTTATTTTCAGTTTTTCGAGTACCTGCAAGGCGATACAATATATTGATCGAAAATTACTTTCTTGTGTCTCCAATGTCTTAACACATCACCCTTGGTGTTTTGTGATATTTTATAAGAGAGTACTTTCTTTTTTCTGAATACTTTCATCGGCAAGGTCATCTCATCATCACATTCATTCATTGATTTATTCCTTTCGATTACGACGGTCTTCATTCTTTCGTCCGTTGTTCTCATTGCTTGAAATCGATATCTTTTACGTACCAACACTATCTTATAACATTCTACATTGTTAACATGTTTCGAAGTCGAAACGTGGCTGCTTTAGCAGTGCTCGCACTATCCGGATCGTCGCTAAGTAAGCCAGTTGCAGGCGGATCATGGGTTGGTGAGACTTGTATCTGTCCACCTTCTGATTGTCCACCAGTTGTCACCTCCTACACCACCATCACGACTACTCCTGTTCAAACTGTCACTATCACAAAAACTATCAGTCATGAAGTAACCCCTCCAGCAAACACAACTGCCAATCCAAGCACGGGCCCACCAGGGGTACTATCTTCACCGATTGCCATTTATACCCCTTCCACTACTGCCCCACTCGAAACCACCGTCAAGACGACTACAATATCTGGCTCTGAGATACTTATCACCAGTACTATCACACCCAGTCAACCTCCACCGCAGAGTACTATACCTTGCGAAACGATCACTCAAACTATCACAACTTCAGGAACTGTCGTTGTCATAACCACCACTTTCACACCTAGTCAGCCTCCTGCCCAGACTGTCACATCAGTAGTTGGAACTCCAATAATTACTACTGGTATTTAATTTTCTTGATCCTTAACACCCATTTCATCACAAGATCTAACCAGTCCAATTCTAGTACCTGGATCTACCATCATGACCACTATACCTGGCACGATCATCACTTCAAGCATTTCTGGATCAGTCATTGTTATCACGAAGACTATCCCACAAACTACTGAAACCACTGTCATTCCTTGCGATTCGACCTTCACGGTAACTCAGACAGGAACAGTGGTCAAAACAACTCGTCCTGTCTCTACAATCATCTTCACAGAATCTGGACACATTGTAACGTCCACGTATTTACCATCAACCTTATACGTGACGTATACATCTAATATCTACACCACTGTTATAACAGCTACAACGATCACGAAAACTATTTCGGCAAGCACGCTAACGATCACTAAGACTGGTGAAACCGTTCAAACCACTCTTCCCGGTTCTACCTTCGTCACCACAATTCCCGGATCTGTCATAACTTCAACCGTCACGCCTATTCCAGCCACTACAGCCCCGCCCTCGTCAACATGTCAATATGACCCATGCCTCAAACAAATGCTGGAATCCTCAGCCGTTACTTCATTCTGCGCTACCTACACAGCAAGTGTTCACATGATTCCAATTTCCCTCCCAGCCTGCGTCTCTGAATGTGACACTGCACCAGGTGCTCTCTCATCTGCTTGCTCATGTCTAGTCGGCCAATATACCCCTCCTCCAGCTGTGACTTCCACCCCTGTCACCATTATAACTGCCTCAACGATTTTTGACCCATCGTTTACACCCACGGCTTCCTCGAAGCCTCCATGCAAACACTGTACGGAGGTTCTTACCATTCCCCAACCCTCTATAACCCCATCAAATGGCATCTGTTCAACTGATCTAATTTTCTCTACAATAACTACAACTACTACAATCATCCAAATCCTTACAACGACAAGTAGTATTCCAATCTCACCGCCAACGGCTCATATTTCTAGCTCTCCAGGTCCTTCGAATGGTACGGCCTCAACGACAACGCTTTCTTCTGCCAGTTCTTCCACTGTTTTACTCTCGTCGTCTATCGTTCTATCGACATTGATTGCTCCCTCTTCTTCTGCGCAGAGCACTACCACATCATCGTCTTCCTCCAGGGTCGCATTGTGGTAGACCCAAAGTCTATCGACCAAACAGTTAACCAAACAACGAGATATAAGCACGAGGAGGGCTGCAATAAGGAAACAAATCATTGTTTAGACCAAGTTTGATATAGTATACTGTTCCGAAATCGTCTCTTTCTTTATTTTTATCTTATAAAGTTGTATTTGTTTTAATTTTAATCTGGTATTGTCAGGTGTGAAATGGTGGGAATCGTGTGTTATGATTATGGTGGGAACTGACATAGATAAATATGATTAGATTAATTTGATAATTGTTTTCTCTTGAATTAAATTTTCCTGATTCAATGTTGGTTTATCTCGATGTTTATTTTGAGGCTGGAAAATCCTTCTTCTCATGTTTCCAGTCTGTGATATTGTCCAAAATCATCCTTCTCTTGAAGACACAGCATCGTGGAAGGCTTTCCCAAAATGAACCGCATACCTAGGAAACGTTTCGAGCAATGTTCTATTTTATAATGAACTAGGACGAGATGGCTACTATTCTCTGGATTATATATAGCTGAGATGATTCTATTAAGAGCGGACAACAGAGTGCTCAGAATACCGGCTTGGTTGAGGTGTTTCCAGGATATCATCTAATTTGATCGGCTTAAAGAATGAAATTTCTCAGAGTTGGCTCTCAAATCATTCTTTGCGCGATTGCTTGACTGTTTTGGGGGCTGCTTTGAAAATATCAAGACCCTTCAACTATTAGCAAAGTTTGTATGAAAATTAGGTTGGATTGTGATTGTTGGTATAGGCCTGATTTAAGAATTTACAGGGGTGCACACAGTCTGGCCATCCACTCAGTAGCCCATAACGGGCTTTGGAACATAAGCCTCCTCCAAATATTTGCTTTCCTGCTCGGTAAGTTGAACACTTAAAGCCTTCACAATATCATCCACCTGCTGTTTGTTGTACAATCCACAGACAGGCGCCATTCCTCCCTTTGATAAAATCCAAGCAATCGCAATGATGGCCATGCTGATACCCCTCTTACCAGCCAATTCTTCCACCCTTCGTACAATTTCTTGATCGGCCTCAAGACGCTTGCCACGGAAGAGTAACTTCAAGAAGACATCACTCTTCTCACGTTCATCAGTGCGATCTTCCCAGGAGTGGGCGAGCACGCCGGCGGCGAGCGGCGACCAAGGAAAAAGGCCAATATTAGCTGCTTTGCAATATGCGTTCATCTCGCGCTCCTCTTTGCGGTAGAGCAGATTGTAGAAGCCTTGCATTGAGATGAACTTATGCCAGTTGTGTTTTTCGGATACATTTTGCGCCATTTGGAACTCCCAGGCTGCCATCTACAATAATAACATTAGTCAAATCCGTTTTAGTGATCCGGAGACTTAGAGAAGGCTCACAGAGCTACCACCTATATATCTAGCTTTGGCACTCTCGATGATGTCATTGAAGGCATTCATGGTTTCTTCGAGTGACACTTCGCGGTCAAGACAGTGAGTTTGGATAATATCAATATAAGTACCTAGGCGGGCAATGCTGGCATCCACAGCGTCGAAGATGTGCTTTCTTGATAGTCCGACTTGATTCACTTGAACATGATTATTTCTCCCTTAGCCAGCGGCGTCAGCAGCTCCTCTCGCAGGGTCGACAAAATGGAACACCTTGGTCATGATGACAACTTTGTTGCGAGGGATTTTATACTCTTTTAAGAAGGCACCGAGAATTTCCTCTGAGCGTTCATTGGAATACACATCGGCGACATCGAATGTGTTGATACCAGAATCATATGCATGCTTGAGAATAGGGAATGCCTCTTCTTGGGTCAGGACCCAGGGTTGCCAGTTCTTGTCACCATAGGTCATACAGCCAACTATGGTCTTGGAGACTTTTAGACCGGAGCTTCCAACTCTGTAAGAGATGTTAGCTTCTGTCTGAGCATTGATTCGGTGTGTAATAAGCTCGAGCATACCTCATGTATTGCATTTTGTTAGACATAACTGATACTGCTGAAGTGGCAAGAAAGAGATGATATTATGGTCAATGGAAGTGTGATGAAATAACGGGTTTGAACTTCATTCTATTTACCTTGTGTGCTATTAACACTTTATATATTGAGAGACGATAAGGTAGAGTACAACTTCAGATTTTGTCAGCCACTTGATCCACTTTACCATATCTGCATTAGCTGCTGAGCGCAGGGTAAGATCGCCATATATTACAATCTTCCTGTTCAGGGCAAAGAAAATCAAATGATTCAAGATATAGACCTTCCGAAGAGAAGATGCTCGATTAGGAAATTTTATCGTAAGCAACGTGCATCAGTAGCTAGACCCTAAATTAGTTTACTCCTAGTTACTCGAGCGATTCCACAGAACTAAAAATGATCCGAAAAACCTTGATAGAATGGCTTAAGCACTTTACCACTTTTTCTAGCTCCACCAAGCATAAAAATGGGTCTCACTTACTTCGTCTTGAAGGTGTTATGGCTCCCTTCAGTATCTCCGCCGATATGTCCGGGCAGAGAAGAGCTTCACTGGTCCAGGTACAATGCCTTGCAAATAAGTTAAATCAATGTTACTTGCTTAAATTCAAGGTGATTTACATCGGCCAACACCATTTTTCTTTCTGTTCACCTCTGTAACAGGTATTCAAGTTTCCCTTCTTTCATTTCAAAATCATCGCGTTCAGAATGTCAAACAGGTACGCTGCGGCTCACGAGAAACTCCTCGGCCCGGGAGATCAGCGTCCAACAGCGTTACAAGTTGTCAAAGATGAGGAGCTTGAGGGAAAGCTCAAGAATAAAGTTGTACTTATTACTGGGTGCTCTGCGGGTCTGAGTGTAGAGACTGCGCGCGCAATGTTTGCAACAGGTGCTACTATTTTTCTCACAGCTCGGAACACTGACAAAGCACGAGCAGCCCTTGGTGAAGTTGCTGAATCACCACATGTACACCTCTTAGAGATGGACCAGACTTCGCTCAAAAGTGTACGAGCATGTGCTGCGAGTTTCCTCGAACAGAGTGAAACATTGAACATCGTGATCAACAACGCTGGCATCATGGCTGTACCTGAGACTACGAAAGAAGATGGCTTCAAATCGCAATTTCAGACTAATCACCTGTCTCACTTTCTCCTCTTCTATCTTCTCAAACCTACACTCCTCGCCTCGGCAAATCCCAAATTCGCTTCGCGAGTCATCAATCTCTCCTCTTTCGGTCACCGTCGCGGAGAGCCGGATCTTGATAATATCAACCTCACTCGGTGCTACGATAAGTGGAGAGCATATGGAAGCAGCAAAACATGCAACATCTGGATGGCCGATGAGGTTGAACAGCGATACGGCTCAAAGCATCTGCGTGCCTTCTCCTTATACCCAGGTGGTATTGTTACACCACTATGGGATTTCATAAACGCTGAAGACATTGCGGACCTAAGAAGTCAGGGGGTATTTGATGAAAGTCTTAAATTGCCCGAGCAGGGTGCTGCCACAACAGTATGGGGGGCAATCGCCAAGTGCTTGGAAGGAGATGGTGGAAAGTATTTGGATGATGTGCAGATTCCGGGCCCATGGACTTCAGATCAATTATTTGCACTACCTGGTTGGGCTCCTCATGCTCATGATAAGGCAAGAGAGGGAAAACTCTGGAAGTTGTCATTAGACATGGCTGAATTGAAAGACACTGATCTCTGAACCTATGATTTTATATATGGACAGTATGATGTTTTCTTTGGGATTAGTCACTGTTATCGCTACTCATATATTTCACCGTACAACAGATGAACACTGTTCTATAATACTTTGCCGGATTTTTTGTCTCCAATGAGGCGACCTATACCTCTCAGACTTACTAATCCAATGCTTTCGATCAAAATCTTACTGTCTGGTATATCATCTCAAAGTATAGTTTACAACTTAATCAAAAACATCAAATTGCAGATACATCAATTTAGAGATATAGATCGCTTACGACCCCGCTGCTATTATTGTTCGCCAACTGGCTCTCATCTAAGTTTCATTAGCATCGGAACGTAGACTATATTTAATACTATAGCTTTATTATATATATATATATAATCTGTAGAAAATCTAGAAGCGGATTTTGATCAAGCAAATTTGGAAGATTACTACCATCATTTAGCAGCAATCAGTGTCTGTAAAGGCGAGATTAGTTGACCTCGTGAAGTAGTATCTATGGTAAGCTAATTCAATTTTTATCGAATACACTTAGAGTGAATTCTGTTTAGCAGGATAACCGATCATAGGAGAGTATTTTGCATACATAAGAAAGCCCTTAATTGAAGTGCAAGCTTTTACATGCCTACTGAAAATATAAAACGAGTAAACAAGTTTATCCTGGTCAACTTGGAACCCTAAAACCAATTACCAGATAGTTTCTCAACACATGCTTTACTGCCATGTCCTAATATAACATCAACTCGAAGGTGTAGAGATGAGAAAAAGCACAGTATGGATCATGACAATGTCAAGTCTTTCAACTGACCGAAGAAATTTAATATTCGCACCGCAATGTATTTACGTCTGAATTCGCAATTAAACATTTCATTCATATATTCTTGTTTATATAGCGCTATGCTTCTAATGTCCGACCATAGACTGCGCGGCGGCAGAATATCTGTTACCTTGTGGCTTGGCGTCATCCACAATCTTGCGCATTTCTTGCAACTCTTCCTTCGTCAAATCAATATTCCGTGAGGCAAAGTTGGCCTCAAGTCGCTCTGGCTTGGTTGTTCCTGGAATAGCAATCATACCCTGAGCAGCAACCCACGCGAGAGCAATCTGGGTGATTGTACACCCCCTTCGAGTCGCGAGTTTCTTGATTTCCTCCACAATAGCCTTGTTCTTGTAGAAATTTTCCTCTTGGAATTTAGGGCCTAGATGAGATTACGTGTCAGTAAAGACCGGGGGGATTATAGTGAATAGTGAATATAGTCAAGGAGAGACATACTAGTTCGACGAAAATCGCCCGCAGGGAAATCATCGGGAGTTTTGAATGGAAAGTCGTCTACGAGCCATCCGTGACCTAGTGGGCTGTAGGCAACGTAGGCAATCTCTAGCTCTTTTGCAGTTTCTATCAATCCATCTGTCTCGTGAATAGTCTCAAAAGCAGAATACTCCGCCTGGAGAGCATCAATCTTTGCAACTACAAATGTAAGCAGGAATCGACAATTTCAAATGGGAGCTTACTTGAATTTGCTTTGCGCAAAGTGGCAGCAGAACATTCAGAAAGGCCGATAAACTTTGTCTTTCCTGCTTTACGAATCTTGTCGAGAGCTGAGATGGACTCTTCTAAGGGAGTGTCTTTAAAAACAAAGTCAGCAGACTGGACACGATGTTAAGTTGGGACAACCTACTAGGATCAATACGATGCAGATAGTAGAGGTCTGGTGTGAAGCCGAGTCTCTCAATGGTGCCCTCGATATACTCCTTAATATGGGAAGCAGAATTAGTGACTCCTCCGAGTCCACCACCATTGTTCCCAATACAATCAAATCCACATTTTGATGCAACTACAAATTAATATAGTCAGTGTTGGTTCTCCCATGGCGATGGATTGTAACGTACTGAAGACTTTATCACGGACGTTGTGCTTTCTAATGAAATCTCCGAGCAGTTTCTCGTTAATACCCGCTGCGTAAACAACCTGCATTCTCATTCAGCAGTCTTCCGACGCATATGCAGATATATCTCAAACTTACAGCAGTATCCCAGAATGTACATCCCAGTTCAATGGCCTTAAGAAGGACTGGCTCAGCTTCCTCCAAGCTGAGATTACTTCCCAAACCAAAGCTTAATCCCATAGCACCGAAGCCTGGATTAGCGACCTGGATGTCGCCGAAGGGAATTGTTTTGACCATATTGAGTTTTAGTGGGGGGTTTTCTGATTGTCTGTTTAGTTGTTTGTTTAATTGCCTGTTGTGCACTTTTCAGAATCATACAAAGTTATACATGTATATATACTGTAGAATAAGGAAGTGAGAGAGCCAGGTGAGATCTCAAGGACGGACTTTATGGAGATAACATCGGAGTCGATTGAGACATTCTACTTGATTCTTAAGTCAGTGTTGTCCCGCTCGCTTCACTTTCTAACATCGGCTATCAATAAAGCAGCATTGGTTACATTTTGTATTGTGTTTCGGCCGAAAGAGGCTTGTGGAGATTCGTAAAACCCTAAATAGCTTACGTAAACCACCTTATGTCAACATGCAGTATGGCGTGCCGTGGTTTATCAGTGGGTCGGTGGGGCCGTTTTTCAATCTCAAGCCTCCTGCTTCAACGACTTCGAACAACGGTTTCTCATATAAGGCAGATGTCGGCGCACTAAAGAAAACCCACACTACGTGTTGACATGAGGTATCTAACGAGAAGCTGAAAAGGTAGACAATCAGACTCGACGCAACAGGTATAGGTATCAAAGATTAATTGATCCCTAACAAGACCTATCAATGATTTGAAGCTATAGCACGTAACGAAAGACTGATCATCATGTGGGAATGGATCAAACTGACACAAGCATAATGGATTTCAGAGTGTTTAATTCTTCTGAATGTTGACATTGTAGACTACAACTTGATACGAGCGGTTGAAAGTGGTCTGCCCACTGATAAACCACGTTGCCATATTTGTTCTGGAGCAATATTGCAACTATGGCATCTACGTCACCAACAACTCTACGTCGCCGCATGCCGATAAGGTTGTGATCGAGCATAAGCATGACCCAGAACCGGATACGGAGATGGGTCCACCATAGATTCCCCGGCATGCCCCATTTTCACACTCTCTTCCCAGAGTTTGTTTGCTAATCTCTTGCTATGTCCAATTCTACCTTTCCTATTTGGAGTGCCTCATCTGCTTACTGCTTGCTTACTACCTGTTGCTTACTACTTAATTACTGCTTATGACCACCCCAAACCTAGGTGGAAGTAAATAATAAGTGCAATATCCACATCGTTCGAATATGGCCAAACCGCCATTCGCCGCTCAGATTGCCCTGCAGTATACGCCGCAGCAAGAAACAAACGAAGGAGTAGAGGATGTTTGGTCTGGCCTGTCTAACGAGGCTGAGCGAAGAAAGGCACAAAATCGAGTTTATCAGAGAGCTTGGCGTAAGTACTCGTTCCACTTTTTGCAATAAGTCCTCGAATGTTACAATGAGGTAATGATGATGTGTGCGTCTCTCATTTGTAGGGAGAAGAAAGAAGCTTCAGCAATCACAGTTTCGCGTAGTTAAATATGCAACTGTTGAGTCGAACAGTACTTCCGCGCAAAAGCTTGCACCCTCGGAGACTAGCTCGTTCAGCTCTAGTGGCTCATCAGAGGGTAGCTCGCTGATGTTAAGAGCTAAAGATCATCATTTCTCCCATTCACACTCAGATGTAACTCAGTGGCAAGAGGCTGATCTGCTTGAAGCCTTCAATTCAGCTGCAGGTCTTTCTCAAATCAAAACTCGCGAGCGTTCTCGAACAGCTGTTGCATGCGCACAAGGCAATCTGGGTGATTCTGTGATTATAGAGTGGTTGCAAAAATGGCCACCAAGCAATTATACGATTGGATCTCCGAGGAGCGACAAACTGCTAGTTCTCGTCAAAGTCAATGTGTTCCGAGCTCTCATCAGCAATTCCATGACTCTGAATCCTATCTGACGTCATCACGAACGATAATGCAACATCTGCATTTTGCCCGCCGTCTGTTGATGTGAACGGCATCCTCGCACTGCCGCCATCATTGCTGCCCACAGATCTCCAAACCCAGATCCCCCATCATCTAAGATGTTATAGACCTTTGTGGATATTTAGTTGGACTTTTCAGTGCTGGCACTGGGAGAACAGGTATGATCATCTGGGGAGAGCCGTGGGATGTGGCCGGTTGGGAAGTGACTGAGGGATTCTTGGAGCGATGGGGATGGACGATCAAGGGATGTTGGGGTTTATTTGAGTTTACAAATAAATGGAGGATAGGACGAGGTCAAATGGCTCTACAATTTGAGGAAATGTTGATCTGAAGATTTTATCCATGTTTTTCATGTGAGGCATCGCAGGCTCTTCAAGAAGGAGACAAGCGACCAGGTTTGGCACATGCGCATCTTTATCATTTGCTGGCACATTGGGCTGTTTTTGGATACAATAATAATTTTCTTAAAGTAAAAGAAAATACAAAATGATGGATACATTTGAGGTAGATATCTCTAGATTGAGCTAATTTTTTATTTGTTTCAGAAAATGTTATGAAAGGGATCAAGTACACAATAGTAAACTCCAATATTGGTTGGAGCGTGAATAAGCAATACCTTTTCATGATATTGATTATCGCTCTGAAGTGATCAAGGATTTAGATTTGTTTGGGTTACTTGGTACTAGATGGTATAAGCTAATTGCTTGAAAAGAATCTGGGCCATCATCGTTCCTCTGCTTAGCCATAGCGACCAGATACTCATCAGCACTCAGCTTAGCCTCCACTATCTCTGGGTATGCTATTGTCTCGTTGAGAAAGTTTTGGTAATCAGTGTTGTCCCACCAAGGCGCTTTCTTTCGGCGCGAGGCAGGAGATGATATCATGAGGAATTTTGTAACCTCGGGAGAAGTAACGGATGCCGTGATAATTTCCTTCGCTGCATCCCGATCGACGGCTTTAACATTACTCATATTTCCTGATGAACAATAAGGCAGCTTAGTAAAAGTATTTGTAGCATAATCATAACAATCTTTACCTGTCGCAAACACAAATATAGTTAGGCTTGACTTCCTTGAGGATCTTACTGGCGTCTTCATCCTTCATGAGTATAAGATCAACAACGAGGACATCGGCTTTAGGACCTCTTCTTGGTCCTAACTGAAGAATGTCTGCTTCTTGTCTTGGATCTCTGATGACACTGGTAACGTGCCAGGTTTTCATAAGCATCGATTTAGCAATCAGTCGGCCAATGCCACCATTTCCACCAAAAATCAGAACGCGAGGTGAGGCCATAATCTCAATTTAAAACAGAACAATAGCGATAACTAGGATCTTATATCAGAAAGAACAGAGTGTGTGCAGATGGCGATAGGGAAAGAGAAAAGCTGGGCGTGGAAATCACTTCTATTTGCTATTGCATGACTGTTTTGGGGCCGGGGGCAGATTTTAAGGTCATCGAACCATCTCGTTCTCTCGGTTTACTTGAATTACTCTTTATCGAAGAAAAAGAGAAGAGAGCGGAAGAAATAATGCCCTCCAAGACCAAAGGCTCCTCGTGATGGCATCCGGATACATTGGCCATATACCGAATGATACAAAACGTGGGGATGCAATATGCATATTGTATGGCATGGACGTACCAGTGGTTCTGCGACAAAATCAGGATGGAACTTTTGAATTCATCGGGCCGTGCTATGTTCATGGCGTAATGGAAGGTGGGTTGATGGATGATATGCAAAATAGAGTTTTTGAGGAGAGAATTTTCGTTATTGCTTGATTTTATTTTACACTTTCTAGGACATGTCTGTTTTGGTGCTTGGCTTCATTATTGCAATCGATCTCTTCGGACCGAGGTTGTTCTTTTTGTATGAATATAAAGTGTTGAAAAGGAGGGGATGAGGGAGGATCAATGACAGCGAATGGAATTTCTAATTATCATACACTTTCCAAGATCCTGAAAAACTGGTTACTCAGAACTCTGGTTAGTTGCAAGAGTAGACTACCCCTCTACCTTGTACGTAATTCTCAAATCCGACGACAGCAAAAATACAGAGTTGTATAAACGAGAATATTACAGTGAATTTGTAATTACTTAGGATCAAATTATTTCGTCCAGATGCAGTAGATATTGATGGGATCAAGTGCCAGAGAAGAGTAACGGGAATCAAGCTCAGATTCCCAGGAAGCTTGATTTGATATATATCCTCTATTTCCTTATTCGCCCATCTTCTCTCAAAGTATCTTTCTCAAATCTTTAGTCCCGGCGCTGTTGTGACTTCATCATGCTCGACTTGCTCTATCATCTGAACGTCATTTTCAATATATTATATACTCATTGATTGTATCGAAATTCGTACGAAAAAAAATCATACACAAGCAAGTGCAATTGATCGATTATAAATCCGGAGTCCACTGCTTTTCCTATTACCCTTGAATTTTCGATGATAAAACACGAGGTCAATTAAAAAGGATTATTTCGGCATCAGATTACCCCTTCATTCTCGTTTATTTAACAACACGAATTTTCTCTCCACAATAAAGGAAGACGCTCCACCTTTTCCTATTTCCATCAATCTTCCGAGTTCAATTCATTTCAAAAGCCAAAAAAATATCATGATATATCGAGACTAGGACAAAATAATACGACGTCGGCATGATTCGAACATGCGCCCCCGAAAGGAATTGATTTCTAGTCAATCACGTTAACCACTCCGTCACGACGCCTGTCAAATTGCAATTGTTTGATGAATAAGCAGATTTATTCAGCATGTATATACCATTTTGAAACTGAGCAATAATCATTATAATTACTTGCTGAAGTGTGTGTAAATTGTCACTCGGAAGCATCGTAATTTTGAAATAAGAAAGGCCAACTCCTTGCTTTCTCTCTGCTCTTTCTAAACTGTCATCTCTTTCTTTTCATACCAAATCTTGGTTATATTGATCTTGTTCATGTTAACAATACTCAAGTGGACAGTATAGATCGTGAGGGACACACACCTGCACACATTTTCACACATTGAGTATTTAATCTGTAATGAATTTGCTATGCTATGATCCCAGAAAACTGGGCAGTAATTGGCATATAAAGTATTTGATAATAGTGTACTGACCCCAACTTTTTCTAGAACAGCCGTAGGACTGGACGTCCTCGTTGACAAGCTTGGACGTGGTCTGCTGTGGTGGTGGGTCCACAGGATCATTGTTGACCATTATATCTGTAGCCGGCCTGTCATCAATCGTGCGCTCCCATTCCTCTGTTAAACGGGAACAAAATGATTCGGGGCATCATTTGGGTGTTGAAACATGCTCGGTGATCATTCTGTAGGCAGCTTGCAAGTAGGAATCATTGCATTTTTCTTCCTCGTGGTGATAGTTTCAGATGCTGAGCATCAGCATGGCATTGCTCAGGTGTCGAGTATTTGTTTACCTTACAGACTGCAGATCGAAGTGACTGGAAGAGTCTTCTACGAACTTGAGTCTATCTCCGGTGAACTCGAGTTGATCGCTAATCTCATCAATCCCTCCACGATATCTGTATGACTTAGATTTCTCAGAAATTCTTCATCAGACATGTCCCCCAAAGGCGTTACTTCGTCAGTTGAACTTTTTGTCTTCTTCGCTTCAATTCTTGCCTTCAATTCAGTTTCCAATTTCAAGATACTTCCATCAATTCCCCGCATGGTTTTATGCCCAGATGGATCTTCCAATTTCCGTAGTGCTTCCTCGAGAATCTCCAAGGATTGCAAATCTTTCTCACTTGTATGCTTCAGACGCTGTTCTAATATCGACCGTTTCTGCATTGTTCTCAACAACAATTCCCGTTTCATGGTGCTTTTTGCCTTCAGTTGAATTTTAAGCTTTAGTATGACTTTGTCAATTGGATCTTCATCTCCGAAATCAGCTGTATTCATATTTTCCCTTATCTATCTTCGACCCATGGTCGATATGCCAACGATATGGTCGGCTAAGCCGTCCAAACTATAGTTTCCAGCTTTGAGTTGTGGCCAAGGCATGCGCAAATCACCTTCCAACGACAGTTTAGTGAAAAATTCGTTCACAACCACAACTCCGAATTCACTTCTCTTGCCTGACCTCAGCATGTACCGAAACCCTGCATCGTCCGTGACCAAAATTAACCAAATAAAAGAATGAGGCTCCTTCTCTAACTGCGTCATCTTCCACTTCTTCCACGCGCGCCGTAGAGCTGCATCTGCTTCTTGGGGAGCCGTACCCACGCGTTCAATGTGTACGCCAGCTTCTATCAATTTTGTACCAATTTCAGAGAATGTGAGATGACTACCAAAAGCTAATATATTAATAAGCTCCCCGAAATGCCCAGCGAACTTCTTCAACGAAGTTACCACGTCGTCATAAGACGGAGAAATTCTTTTATTATCGACATCCCATAGAACTACGACCAAATTTTGCCTTGATATAGAGGTGTTTTCTTGATCCTCAGATGCAGCTTCCGTGTCGGCCAATGCAGAGATCTGATCCACTTTGAATTTCGACTTCAGTATCCTTTGGCGTGCTGGCTTGCAGAAGGGAGCTTTATAACCCTTTTTGGCAATCAAACTTTTTTCTTGATTGGGGCACGACGGTGTCTTTCTCACTTCTATCTAGCCTTAGAGTTGAATCTGATTTAGGGTATGCAGTCTTTAGCTCAGAACTTGATTTACTCTCAGAAAGAGATGGGGGATGCAAAACCTCTTCTGGATTTATTGGCCCCGAAGACTTTGTTAAAATCATTTCTGAAGAAGGCATTGAAAGCATCATAGTTTTTCTTCTTCTGATAAGTTCCCATCTTCTCAAAATGGCAGATGGATGAACTCTTCTCAGAGGTGGTGAGCCCCCATGCAGAATTGAATTTGAGGTGATATCCGTGGCAAGTGTCGTGAAGAATGCCAAGTCTAGACGGCATTTTGACAAATTTTTGTTGGTATCACCACGATTATTGAACCTCGGGTACAACGAACAGAGGAATAATTTGGTGTTAGGAAGCAAAGAGGCGTGTATTGAGTTTCTGGGACTCAATTGGGGAATCATTGCTCATCTCATGATTTTTAGATTTGCCTATCTCTTTGAATTTGTGTCACGGGGTCTTTTCTTTTGTGACTTTACTTTCATGATTCAAGATTCTCGTAAAGAGAAAGTGGCGCTGAGATTCCGAGAAAGAGGAATACCCCGGATTTTGGCGCACCAGCGCGGCCGCTAGGTTTATGTCAGCATCACGTGACGCACACCAACCGGCTGCTATCTACTAGGTACCCTTAGTCTTCCATCTTTGACAGGAACATTGTGTTTACGTTTTCTTCACCACCCTCTAATTGTACCATTGGAACAGGGATATTTTCTAATCTTGATGAATTCTTATTTTAAATCTGAGAACTACTCGGCCATGCTCCTTCTAAGTCGAGTGATCTAGGGTCTAGGAATTTCTGCTGTCATACGTGTCATACACTACATGCAACTAGAGATTCGATGGTCCCAAGGCTTGAAGATGTGTATCTTTGAGATGTCACACTACATAAATGAGCAGCCAAGGCATTCTTATGCATACTTTTTATCCTCAGCGCAGTGCGACGAGATTCATGGTGTTTAGACATCCGAGGCGAAGATGTTGATATCGAAGATGAAGAAAAAGCTGGAAAAGCTTCTTTCTTATTCTTTAAACACCCAAGTGGTTTCTCTTAATTTATTAAAACCCGAAATCTCCGGTTCTTCATTGTCAAAGGAGTACACAAAACCAATAAGTTTCACCATGCCTGAAGTTCGCTCATACGAGTCTAGCAATAGCAGAAATTCTCCACCATACCATTCACTCTTGCATCCGAAAATAGAGAATGATGAAGGACTATACCTACGAGATGGAAATGCGGCTACTTTGCGGCGAAAGTTTCTACTTGGAGTAGCTGTGGGGCTGCTCAGCGGATTATCTATAATTCTGCTTATCTATGCCACATTTTCATACATTTTCAATTGGAGTGTACCACAGACATTTACTCCAGATTGTAGGTTGGGGATAAAAGATTTCTCCTGGAAAGGTTCCAGTCGTTTTAGATATCACGTACTCATATTGAGCAGTTCCATCACATGCAGTCCTATTTGAAGAAGACGACAGATATGCAGCTGCTTCTAGTCCAGAAACAGATTCAGCATGGGATAATTTGATGCCAGGTACATTTTACCCTCAAAAGTTTTCCGGTCGATACATCTCCAACAGAAGCTAATTCAACGTCACCAGCTGGAAGAGGTTTCATTTTTGTCGAAGACCCCGAAAGATATGGTCTTCGACCAGGATTACCATCAACAAATAGATCAGATCGATATTCGGTTTCCGTATTCCGCCAACTCCATTGTCTGGTAACAACCCTTTCTCCTTGCTCTATGATCCACCCAAATCACCATCTAACACCTCCAGGGCATGATCCGCGAATCCTACAACTCGGTCCTCATGGGAGTTCGCCCGCACATCCACGGCGATGAAAACCTCTCAGACTCAGCGGCTCAAGAATCGGAAACAGAACATACATCCCACTGTTTCGATTATTTACGACAAGCAATGATGTGTTCTGCAGATATGACTATCGAATGGGCAATGGAGATGCCGGATGGAAAACCTCCGCTTACAGTTGATGGGTGGGGTATCACTCATACGTGTAGAGATTGGAAACATGTTTTGAAGTGGATGGGAGAGCATAGGAGTCCGGCGAATAGTTCGGGGATTGCATAAGGGTTTGGGAGACGACGATGGGCTATAAATTGCTATGGATTGGAGTCCATATGTTCGACGGACTCTTCTAGTTTATTTTTACTTGCATCATGAATATCAATCTATAATTTACTTTATATCTGAAATTCACGATAGTATGAGCAAACCTTTCTCCAACTCAACAATCCATCGCTTCAATCGCCTCCATTGCGAATCATTTCAATTCCGAAAAATGCTCTGCAAATAGTGGGGTACATATCGTTTTCTCAACAGCATCTCCAAGATCTTACAGTGTCTGACATGCACAGCTAACTACCGTGTTACAAGCAAATACCGAGTAGCGAACACTCGCATATCTCACACACCCGAAAAAGGCAGTCCAACGATTTACCCGAAGGGCAGGTGCCAATACTTTCATCGCTTGGCATTCTGGAACTAGAGTTTTATAGGAAGGTGACATGTACAGATAGCGGACCCTAATATTTCTTCACAGATATACATAATCAAAACATAATAGAATGCTGGATTTCGATTGTCGTTGCAGTTTTACGCTACATCGCAAATTTGAGAGAGGAATCCAAACACTATGAAATAAGACAGAAAAAAGGCAAAGAGGTCGAAAAAAATGTTGACACCCCGCTCCACCTCCATGAAACAATCTTCATCCCTCCTCATCTCCTTCCTTTTCCTAATGATCATCCTCACAACTCTTATATACTTTCTTCAAACATCCTCTGTATCCTTTGTGTCTCCCCTCTCTTCATCTAATTCACATACCTCCCCATTATCTTCATCCACGCCCTCTATTCCCGAATCCCTCAACTCCTTATCACCTCTTTTTAAAACTGTTCTTTTCTCCGAACATTCGACATATGAAAATCTTTCTCATGAATATGATCATCTTTGGGATGAATTACTTCCACAAAATGGAGGATTTTTGAGGGTTTATGACGAAGATATGAAGTCAAATGGGAAAGAAGATGCGGAAGGAAAGAAAGGAGAAGTGCAAAAAGGGAAGAAACATAAATATGGAATAACTATGTTTCATTCTCTCCACTGCTTGGGTATTATGAGGAGAGGAGTACAGGAATTGTTTAGGGAGATGGAGGAGCTGAAGATGGAAGTTGAGGAGTTGAAGATGGGAAAGATGGAAGATGATGAAGAGATGGACAGCAAGGTGAGGAGGGAACAGAAGAAAAAGAGAGCAGGAGGGGCCCAAGGGCATGGTCATGATTTTGGTCACATGGAACATGGGGATCCACTACATTGGTTGCATTGTTTTGATTATTTGAGACAGGTATGTACAGTTCTCATTCACATTCTTCTTTACTTCTTTGGGGACTCTGGACACCAATCTGGAGGTCATATATTTTGATTGGAAGAAAACATGCTCAAATGTTTGTGTGGGAGTATAATTGCTAGCGAATGGAACGAAGCAGGATATCATGGGATATAATATCTTTCTATGAAGGACTGAAGAACCTAGCACTGACTTCACACCAAAATTCTAGACAGTACTATGCACGGCTGATGGAACACTTGAGCCACCAAAAGCTGATTCAAAAGGAAAGGAAAACGTCGACGGGATGATGGAGAGGCAATGCAAGGACCCCGAAGAGTTGTGGAAGTTGAGCGTTGAGTCTTTTGAGGCAACTAGTTAGATGGTTGATTTTCTAATTATATCAATCTTCTCGTTATCTGCACTCTCATAAATTTTGAGCGTGGGATGCTGTAATTACGGGATTTAAGCGCAATTCTGCCCTTGAAGATGCTTAACCATTCGTTCCAATAACTCTTATGGCATCATTGTAAAACATTTGAGCATTTCAGCAACACATAAAAGGTGATAGTTTTCGATTTGTGAATTCAATGCAAAGTAAAAAGAACCTCTTTTGAAATCACTTCTTTGCCTCTTGAACATCGGGAATCAAGAAAAACGCATGCTCTACGCAAACGTTCAAAAGAGATCTGGATAAGAAAGCCCTCCCTAAAAACGATCCGAATGCTCTCTTAGAAATAAGTGATGCTTTGATACTGTAGAGCAGATCCAAAGTATCATGATCGCTTATGTTGTGCAATACCAAGTCCAACATCATGCTCATCTAACATGCATTTACACTACATCTCGCGCACCACAATATATATGGCCGTTTTCTCACCGCTGCTAAAATGGCTTCGTACCTATGTTCCAAAGATCACAATCGGTTACTCGGCCAGAACATCGTGTGATTACCGGCTTGGCTAGACTCGGCGAATAGAGTGGTAGTAACCTTATTCCACCATTTCTCTGGCCGATTCCCTCATGAATACAGACGCACGATGTGATGAATGAGTTTGAGCATTGCCATGCCGGAGGAACGGAAACGCAAGTTGACTTCTCTCTTAATAAGAGAAAAGCCAAAGTGCAAACAACAAGCTAGATGGCAGTTCATTGGATGATGAGAGAATCGGATCTTACGATATCCTTCATACTCTGTATATCGTACGAGGTGATAAATTTACCCCACGCTCAAGCAGTCAAGCAACCCGATGAGACTCTTGACACCAGTTCCGACACCTTCAGGGTAGAAAACGAGACCTGGAATGAACTACCACTGGACTAGATGAGCTGCGAGAGGATCATATATCCAAGCATTTGCTATATAAAACGGTCTTATTGGTCAGCCAGCAATACTCTCAAGAAGTCAAACAGGTCAGGAAACTTTCCGAATACGTAGCCTTATCAAAGAGCACCTGCCCATACAAAACTACCTCACACCGAAAATTCGCCACCGTCATGCATTTCCAATCCTTCTGTTTTGCATCAGCCACGCTGGCCATCGCCATCATGGCAGCCCCGATCGTTGAACCCAGCTCACTTGGTATGCCTACCGCTCATCCTATATTTGTATTTCACTGACATCGACATGACAGCCGCAAGTCAAGCCAGTGTTCCTCGAGGCTTCTTTAATAACAATGATGCGGGATCAGAGGTGAAGAGAGGATTCTTCAATGACAACGACGCAGGATCTAGTCAGAAGCGGGGATTTTTCAACAATAACGACGTATCAGGTTCCTTGAAAGAGAAGAGAGGATTCTTCAACAACAATGATGTAGGGTTAAATGTGAAACGAGGATTTTTCAACAATGCAGATGCATCAGGTGCTTGAAAGGAGAAGCGGGGATTCTTCAACAACGACGTATCAGATTCCCCAAAGGCCAAGAGAGGGTTCTTCAACAACAAGGATTCAACAGCGGAAGTTTCAGAACGTGATGAGGAGGTTAATGATGATGGGTATTATTACACATATACAGATAGCAACAAGTAAAGGAACAGAAATTCATGGACTGCTCAGTCAGAAGTGGAAGATATGAGGAAATGGTAGTTTTCATCGCAGTGGGAATTATTCTTAGGGTGGTTGTGTTGGGCGGGCTGAAGGACGCACGCGACTGTGTTGATACAGTATTGGATCTTGTCTATTTTCAACATGACAATTATTATTTCTTCTTCATCATGTGGAAATAAATCGCCCTCAATCATGACAATGACACATGTATCTCGTTAATGAAAAAATGCTCGCGAAATAATAAGGAGGAAGTAACTATTAATTAAGTGACACTAAGCAACGAAGACTCATGTTTATAGACGTAGAATGAATACTCATAATTCGTTAAATTGATATACAGAGTTGGGAGGCCAATAGTCTAAACATGAGATGAGCTTAACTGTACTCCTTTCTCTTTTTCCCAAACGCCTTTCCATCTATCCCTTTCAAATATACAGTTAGAAACTTCGGCATCAAGAAGTTTTTGTTACAAGCGGTGACATCCGGCTTGCGAACTTCACCTTAGCAGCTTGTGGACTTTGTGATGCTAATTTTCTCCTCAAAATGGCCATGGTTCTTTTGGGGATCCAGACTCGACTACCCAAAACCACAACGCCAGTCAATAATGCCAGACTTCCAGCTTGATGGGCAGAAGCAAGTGGAGTAGGCACCAAGTATATAAGAGTGCTAATACCCAAAGTAACTTGCATCATCAAAAGATGAACTACGCCAAGCATTCCTTTTGCCCCACTTTTTGGGAGAGCAGCTTTAACTCTAGGGTTGAAGCGTGAATATGCCCATAGAGCGAGAATAGCAGTAAATGAAGTAGTCGCTAGTATGCGGTGGTCTAATTGTACTGTTGATGGATTCTCGAGCATGTTACGCCACCACAAATCACTACGGTCCGGTTGCCTGGAATAAAATTCGGAGAAGAGTTCGGACTTTGGTGGCGCGAATCCCTTGCCCATTCGAGGGAACTCGTTATAGATAAGACCGGCATCAAGACCCGCGACTAATCCACCGGACATAGCTGTTGTGAAGACAAGAAGAGCAAGACCAGCAACGGATTTACGGAATACTGATAGCGAGGACGATGATAGACGAAGGAGATGAGCATGCGCCTGAGCGGGTGTAGAGTTGAACAAAAGTTTGCGATCGCGAAGAATTGAGAGACCGTTCCAAAGCATTGCAGTGTAACATATGAAAGCAGTGCCGAGATGTGTGGTAAGCCTGTATTGAGAAACGCGGGGATGAGAGCCGGGGGCGAAAAGATCGTCCTTCAATCCTGACTTGACCATCCACCAACCAATAGCTCCCTGAAACCCAATGAGTCCCGATATTCCAAGTAAACGAAGAGCCATAGGCTTTGAGACTTTACGACGGGCGACGAAGTAGACCGCTGGAACAACAAAAGAGAGTCCAATAAATCGTCCCCATAATCGATGAAACCATTCCATAAAATATATCTTTTTAAATTCTGCCATAGTCATATGTGGATTGAGAAGCTTGAATTCAGGTGAGGCTCGATATAAGTTGAACTCACTCTCCCAGTCTGCGGCGGAGAGAGGTGGAAGAGATCCAGTGACGGGTTTCCATTCTGTAATACTAAGACTTGAGGGGAGTCAGCAAAAGGCTCTAAAATGACTGCATTGGCAGACCAGAAAAATAAATAAGGCAAAGGAAAGAGACTTCGTCATATCGAACTTACCCAGACTCTGTCAACCGTGTAAGACCTCCAAATACAACGATTCCAAATACACTTGCAGCACTTCCTAACAGCCAATAACCCACTGCTTTCGAACTTGTTTCTGGGAATCTGCTTCGTGACGATTCTTTGTTTATTGCTTGACTTGACTTGCTCAATGATTCAGCCAGCGAACTCAAAGGAGAGGCTCCATTGGCAGATTCGGTAATTGAAGCTATATTACTATTGAATCGTATTGAGCGAGAAGATATAGATTTGGCGGGAAACTTTGTTTGCCGTAATGTAGGACGAGGTTGTTTTAAACATTGGTGACATATAAAGAAATCCCTAGATAACCTAGGAGTTACCTTTCGCAGTCCTGGTAATATTGAAGCCATTGATCAAAAATTGAAGTGAAGGCAACAATAAGAGAGAAAATAAAGTGGCATGTTTTTGGAAATATATTTACCTCATTATTAGTAACCTTGACTCAATCTCGCTCCAGATCTCGAATAATTGTGGATTACCTCAGCCATCGCGAGAAAATTACGGTCACGGGATTTGGCGAAACCGTTTTCTCCGTTACAAAAGTTCGGCGGGTGAACCATTCAAGTAGTAATCAATACCAAGCACAATTGATCGACAGCAAGGGTTCAGATTAATTGAATCCGATCAATCCGAATTGATTATTCTAATTTGACACCAGATTCGCATATCCTGAGTACGACAACGACGAAGACGACGACGTCTCCAATTTTAATGAAAGGGAGGAATTCGTGTCGTGTCGTGTCTACAAATGTAACATAGAATCCAAACAATCTCAATGAATTATATTTGTATATTTCGTTGATCTTACACACATATATTTGGCACTTCATTCTTTACCTAAGGCATGCAACAATTGTTCTCTCCTTTTATTCAACATTTAATTAATACCATGTTCTCAGCTCGCAACACCGATACCCCAAACCCATTTCGACCCGCGCTCCAATACCTTATCAATACTGCGAATTCCAATCTACCACGAACTCGTTCGAATCATCGAAAGAGTTATTCAATTAGTAGTTTGGACTCAGATGGGGAGAGCGCCGATAAGATGTCTTCCCGAAATGCAACGACCTCATCTGAACTTCACCCATCCATCCCGCTCGTAAATATATCTAGAAGTCCTTCCCCTTATCGCCCAAGAGCTGCTTCGGGTCCCGACCCGACATCAGAAAGCGACGAGGAATACGATAATTGGGGCACATCATCCAGGCGGCCTATTCTTTCCGGGGTAGAACCAAAATACACAGGTTGGCGATATGCGCTCTACAGTGGAGGACTGGGTCAATTTCTCTTCAACACAACACTAGGCTGGCGGTTTTATGTCGGAGTTCTGGTATTTTGGTTGGGGGGTTGTGGCATAGGTCTGACTGTCATGAACAGAATAGTTCTTTGGAGTGGGTACCTACAAGAAAATTATACTTCATATACTAAGCTTATGATCTTATTAGCCGGAGTTTATAAGTTTCCCTGGCCTATAACGACTACGTTTATCGAATTGTTGATTACCCACGGATTTTTATGGCTTTCGGCATTCCTTACAAGATTGGCAAGTCCTGTGTGTATCACTGCTGGCGTGTCGAGTGCGGTTGCGCCAAGTACACCTTTACATAATTCGAACTTACCTGGGTTTAGAGGAGAGGGAAAGAAACAAGGGCTACTTTCGACCTTGGGAAGGTTGTCATCTGCAAGTTCCGGAGGTATTGCTGGTGGTGGGCTGTTCGAATTTGACTATGCTGTCGCTCGGCAAGTCTTGCCCCTCGCCATTATCTTTGTGGTGAAACTTATACTGAGCAATATCTCTTTCACTTACGCCGAACTTTCTATATATGTCATGGCTAGGATTGGAATCATTCCATTTTCTCTACTATTCACCGCGATCCTTGGGCAACAACAGCATTCTGCATCCACTATTTCATCAGCTTTGATTGCTACTCTCTTTCTGCTACTAGGCACGATGAAGGCGGGTCTTCGTGCTCCATGGGAAAGTATAGTTGCTGGGGTCTTCTCATCCATTTTTGTCGCGTTATATCCTGTTCAGATTCAACGTACGTATAAAGCGCTGGTCGCTCAACTTGTCCCTCAAGGCGACCTCATAGGGGGTTTCGCTTCCAGTAACGGCCCATCCGATTTCTCTGGTTCTCGCGAAGAAAATCGAGCATACTGGCGTCTGCTACACTATACTTCCCTTCTCTCCATCCTCATTTTCATTCCCATTCTCCTCTTATCTGGTGAACTGCCACATGTCTATCGCAATTGCTATTTCCTGGATGTATTCTTCCATTGGTTGATGGTTCTTTGTGGCGGCACTGGATCATGGGCAGTATTCTGGTGCACAATTGCATTGACTAGAGCAACTGGTCCCCTTACGACAAGTTTTTTGTTTGTGCCAAGAGCTGCATTCTTACTACCAATTATGGCCGGTTTCAAGCTGCCAGCTTCTAATTGGATTGGTTTTGGTATGTGTTGGGCTAGTTGTGCTTGGTTTCTAATCGGACGGGTGAGAGAAGGGAGACCTATTGGAAGATTGAGGTGATAAAATCATTTTCAAAGAAACCGGCATGATTCATTTTATAAAGTGCGGAACATGGGAGTTGGATAGATGTCAGTATAAATTAACGAGAAATTTCACAAGATTTATATCTAAGGCCTCGTGTCTGCCATGATTCGACTATTAGGAAAGCCCTCAAGAAAGCAGTGTGGCGCCATTCAAGCCTGAGCCGTAGCATTTATGAGTGCTTTCACGGTGGCATTCGTAGCATTATTAACTGCCTCCAATAAGGCATGCGAGGTAGAATCAACAAATGCAATAGCGGTGGCATTTGCGGTACCTTTTGTTCCCCCTAGTTCCCCTGCCGAGAATGTTTCTTTCCTATAACAAGTCAGGAATTGGGCCACAGGCCCATTCGTAAACATGTAAAACCATATCCAAGCAATAAGTGGCGTTACAATACTCCTTATACGATGAAACCTCATTTGATTTAACACCTCGGCCAACCGAACGTCTGGAATCTCTTCCACATCATGACATCTGATGTCACGAGACCCCCAGTCGCCTATCAACATAATATCAAATAGAACAAACCTCTCCCAGGAAAGCAAGAGTATGAAACTGTTCAGCAGCGCCATCGTCGAAGGGCAACTACAGAAGTAGGCCCGGTCTCCAGAGGAAGAATAAGCTCAAGATATACGAGTATGAAGATGAGTATATAAAAGCGAGAGATATGTGGAAGATTGCTGTGACAGCGGACTTCTGAAGTTCTTTCATCGTGGCTCGTATGCTGGCATTGTGTCCTGCGTCGTCTTGCTCGACGGATGGATTTATAGGATCCAATGAATCTAAATGCACAGCTGCTTGAGATGCAGTCTCAGTTTCGTGGTTTGCATCTGCCCCCACTTAAGATGCAGAACCATGATCAATTTCTGTCTTGACTGAAATCTGGTGTATCGATTGGTAGTCAGATTCGGCAACGAATTCAGCTGTAGATGTAGGTGTGAGCTGGGGAGAGGATGAGTCTTCCTTGTTTTGTTGATACGGATCTTTGATCTTGTTAAAATTATCATTGCCTGTTGCTGAAGACTGGCTCTCAATCTCTGTGCTATACTTGATAGAACTAGATTGAGGTCGAGATTCGGACTCCGATTCAGACTCAGATTCCTCTTGTCCATCAGATTCAGGTGCAATAGTGGATCTACTGTCCTTCAATAATTTCTGGAATGTGTTCTTTTCTTTGCCTTTGTCCCCTACTGACATCATGGAATCGGTTTCATAATCGGCTTCAGACACGGGTTCGACATCGGCATCAGAGTGTCTATCGTAGATAACACCGGCATTCCTTGGTGGTGGGCGGCGAATTCTCTCAAATTTACCATTTCCATTTTCCTCGTCTTTGTTTTCAACTTTAGTTTTCTATGCATCGGTATTCGAGGATGAGGAGTCGAGATCTGAAGTTTGGGTATCCTTCGCAAGGGCTGCAAGATTCGAAAGGCCGGCTTCAATTGAAGCATCAGATTCAGTGGTTATAGCTTGTTTGGGTGTTAGTCATTTCATTTTGATATTGTGAAAAACGATTTGTTCTCGAGAATGTATGTGAAAAGGAGTTACTTACGAGTATATTGAGAACGACTGCTGTTATGGGCCGTCATGATTATAACATATTCTTCTTTGAATTGATGATTCTTTTGAAGCAATTGTTGTCCCATTTATCTTTTCTTATGGAAGTTCTTGTCTTCGTCTGGGAGCCGGAGACGTCATAGCATAATACTAAAGTCACACTAACATTCACCAAGTAGTTGACAAGTTGGAAATAGTGATCATCGTGAAAATAAGGTAGACTGTTTCTAGTATAGCTATTGAACTATGTTTCGCTAATAGTGCTTGGGAGTTGACCAATATTATTTAGAGTTGGTGATTTGCAAGATTGAGGTTCGTTTTAAGGTGCCGTGCTCTTTGAAGCTCATGTACGTGGAATTATTTCTTTACAAGATGCGATGGCACGGTGCATCGGGAAGCTTCTCTAATTCCTAGGCTCCTCACACTGCCATTCGGCACTTCATTCCACAGTTCGCCTTCTTCATATCTGAATCCTACTATTTATCCGATGCCAAGCTTCACGCTAATACTACCGGCCTGGCGCTAGCCTTCTAGCTTAACGGTTGCTAGGTAAATTCATCCAGATTACCGACCCACACCGGCAATTCTAACAAGACCACGAGATTTTGAAATTCGTCCCCGCTTTCTCATTCGAGGCTGAAATTATATCAATGGAAGATCTAGTTGTACAAAGTAAGTCCTCTTTAGGGGGCTCAGTGGATCCCAAGCAGGAGTTGGTAAAAAGGATAAAGAGCCGAATATCACCGAAGAGAAAAAATATCAAGGTCTCATGAAAGACACAAAATCCAAGACAACTATTTTATATGCTTACCGGAGACTTAATTGGTAAGTTCAGTCGAAAGTAGAGAAAATGTATGAATCCTAATTTTCGATTATACAGCTCTGGAGGGGCAGCTTCTACGCGTGCGCCGATATCCACATGAGCAAATCTCATCGGAAGCCGCTGTCTGGTTCTCGAACAACGTTTGGCAACATGATATATCTCAGCTGGTGTAGAGAGGCTAGAATGAATCACTCACATCACTTTTATTGCACTTCTGGCACGGATCTGAGATTCTTGCAAATAGGTTGGATATGGTATTCAAGACAAGACGAGGTGGGTTAAGCGATTTCTGGCCGACATGGAGTTCTACCACTGGTAGTACATGAGAAAACTTACAGGCATGCCAAAAAATCCGGATATCGAGATTCATCATCCCTGCTGCTTGATTAAAGAATCGAATACCTGAATCTATGTTTCCCAAAAAAAGCAAAGAATTAGCATATGGTTTCTTTTTTCTCCTTTATCCACGAGGCTTTCCCCGCGGAAGGCCCTTGTACCCCTCGCTGTAAACTTTTCAATCGATTGATTTGCTATTCGGAAGCATTCCACGCGATCCGAAAAAAGAGATCCTAGCCAGCCTCAGAAGGACAGGCTAGCAGTCATTTCTATTTCATGGTTGCCCTTTTCGAACTGTTCACAAATTTATCAGTGACCTATCAATTTACTCTTCAATATGACAAGGCTTTGGAATTGGATAACTCATCTTCTTCTAGTGTTTGGATTCTTTGTTGTACGATTCTTGCATCGCATAGACATCGCGCTACCTCTGGCGCACAATTTGGCATCGTAGTACCCGAGAAATTCTTTTCACGGCAACGTGTAAAGCTTTGTTGTTTCTCAAGTTATCCCAACTACTACATACAGATATTCACACCAAGTTATGGCATTTATTCTTACAACATCATACTTCACACACGATCACCATGCCATTATGCGCAAAGTGTAAAAGATTGCATACTTGGATCACTTCCAAGGTGATAATCCGAGCTTCAAAGCCCCAGAATCAGTCAAGCTGGCCCATTTCATGGAATGGATGGGAGCCCCATTTAAATCATCATAGAAATCTAGCCAGCCTCCAGCTTTTTGCTGAGAAGAGTTGCCGGTTATGCCAGATACCATTGCAATTTTTGAACGGCGATCATTACTTAAATTTGGAGTCATGGCGCAAATTTTCACCAGAGAATTCCTATGATTTGTACTTTAGCTTCAAGCTTCTTCGGGGGCGGAATGGAATGGTGATGTATGGAGGGCTCTGTTTACAACTCTACGTGCAGGGGGATAAGCACAAGATCTGGCCTTCGAAACATCACCAAGGACCAGATCCATTGGCATCAAGCACAGTTGACACGGTCAGACAATGACTCAAAGAATGCTCGGATAATCATGATGGATGTCGCGTACGATTCAATTCGAATAGCCTTCCATCGAGGCTAATTGACGTTGGATATCCTGATCAAAGCGGCGATTTCAGTGTGCCACATCTTATAGACACGCATGGATCTTTGCCTTTTGACATGAAAACTGAGAAGGATTGGCAGTATGTCACTTTGAGCCACTGCTCGGGTAAATCGACGCACTTGTCAACTAAGAAAGAAATTTTGAACGAAAGGAAATACGCAATTCCGGTTAACAGTTCAAACAAGCCATATGCAGACGCTGTCCGCGTGACTAGAGAATTACAGATGGGATATTAATGGATCAATTCGCTTTGCATTATTCAGGACTCCGATGAAGATTGGATTGAAGAATCGTCCAAAATGTGCTTCGTCTACAATAACGCTAAATTCAACATCGCCGCTGCAGCAGCGCGTGACGGAGATAGCGGTTTCTTACCAGAGAGATTGAGTGTTAAACTTGGCCATTTTCTTCGCTCAGAAATAAAGACTATAGCGAGAACCTTATGGATTCGATCGTCTCTTCAAATCGGACACGCAACTGGAGAAGTGGGTATTTCTCTATCATGTCCACTTTTTGGCAGGGCCTGGGTACTCCAAGAAAGTATTTTGGCGGCTCGGACGCTGATATACTCACCTGTTGGCGTGCACTTTCGATGTCGCATGAGCAAAAGATCTGACGAAGACCCAGCGAAAGATGCAGGAGATCTTGATATCTTTGTTGGTATTAAGCTTGCTACCTTTCCCTACCTAGCTCTGAACAAAGGAAAAAAGCAATTCTATGCTCCCTGAGAAATAGACACCTGGTACCAACTGCTAGAAATATATTCAGGAAAGCAAATACTGGATAGAATAGACAAGCTCCCAGCAGTTGCTGGTTTGGCGTATCAGCTCGGATCTATCATAGGAGATACATACCTTGCAGGCCTTTGGGCGCGCGATTTTCCGCAAGCATTGTGTTGGCTGCCTCGTCGACCTAGTTATGGATCTTTTTGTCGCTCCACGATGCCGGCTGATTCTGAATATAGCGCCCCTTCATAATCATGGGCATCGCGCCATACACTCTTCAATTATGCTACCGTGGCTTTCAAGAGCACTAAACCGCCAACAGAAAATTTACCACTTAGTTGTTACTCTTATCCAGATTCCGAGGACACAGATATTTTATGGGATGCAATGTTCGTAGGTGCCCACATAGACTTCGTTTCCAATCACTATGGGCCAGTGAAAGTTGGATCAATCACTTTCAAAGGTCATCTTCTTAAGATTGATATTGCTTGCTTCGTAAGTCCATTTCGAGAAAACATCGCTGTGTACAACGGGCTGGCATTAGGAACGTTTTACGCTGATGCAAAATTGGATTTAAGGAAAAAATACTGGGTCCATCTATTAGAATATGAGCGTCGCAAGATCACCGTCAAATCTTGGAGTTCGGCGAAAGAATTCACTTTGGTGCTGTTGAAGCAGAGAGATGGAATGGAGCGAAGAATCTGCCTGGGATTGATTTTGATGGGTTTCGGGTGTGGCTCATTCAAACGTGATGCATACTTCCAGAAATTTGATGCATTATGGCCACCTAAGACCAGAGACGTCGTAATCTAGTAATCTGCGGAGGTTCTATGAGAATCGTCGTCATCGTTTTGAAAATTAGGATTTCTATTCGCTGAGAGAGGTGAATTCGATGAGCGGATTAAGTTATGAGATTTCAGCTATGAAATCTGTCTCTGAAGTAATAAGATCTCATCTGTAATGCTAAACATTCCTAATTATACTGTCGTACAATGGTGTCAAGATAGAAAAGATAGAACAGAGATTCTACTGCCCAACGTTTGTGAATCTCAAATAAGGCTTTACCTCTCTAACCTCTCCAAACTTCTTCCGCGCATCTTCCGTCTTGACTGTTGGTGGCACAATAACATCATCTCCTACCTGCCAATCAATGGGTGTAGTGACGCCTTTCTTATCTGCCGTCTGCAAACTATCAATGACCCTCAACACTTCCTTAGTATTTCGCCCACAGCTAGCTGGGTACATCATTGTAAGTCTGATCTTTTTAGCAGGATCGATAATAAAGACGGAGCGAATGGTGAATGCAATGCCTTTTTGGTCAATGTTGGTCGTGTCTTGAGCGTCAAGCATATCGTAGAGGTAAGCTACTTTGCGGTCCGCATCGGCGATAATGGGAAATTGCAGTGTGGTTCCAGAAACTTCGTTGATGTCTTTAATCCATTCTTTGTGGGAAGGGAGAGGATCTGCTGACTATTTCAAACCAACCCAGATATCAGCATGCAATATGCTGAATGGAGTTCCTATAAATGTCATGAAATGATAGCATACCAACCCAATCATGTTCACGTCCCGTTTCTCAAATTCGTCCTTCAGTTTTGCAAAAGCACCAAGTTCAGTCGTGCAAACTGGAGTAAAGTCTGCGGGGTGGGAGAACAAGATTGTCCATTTATTGTCGATAAACTTATGGAAATCAATAGGGCCTTGGGTTGTTTCGGCTTGGAAGTTGGGTGCTGTGCGGGATAGTTGTTAACATTCAACTGAAATACAGATAAAGTCAAGCTTTCTAGAAGATATTGAGTGATTAACAAGACCATACCTTCAGAGCCCAATCTCAATCGCGGTTGCTCAGGTAAAGTATTTGTGGTGGTCAGGAATCGTTGCGAAAGAGGGGCAACAACTTGAGCTCTGAAAGAGTTCTGAATAGGAGAAGCGCGGGGCAATGCACGAATTGTTCTTGGAACTACACGAGCAAAAATGGAAACCATCGTGATATGACTGTGATCCAATTGAATAAGACGAGTGTAGGTTTAAGGGAGTGAAGCTGTCGATGTATGTTTCGAGTCAATTCAATAAGATGGTAACGGCGAACCGCTTGAATGATATGTGACGTGATCACTTCAGGGGTAGGAAGGCTAAAATGCAAGGCTAGGGTAACCTCATAGGATGTGGGGTAAGATTACAGCAAGGTCGAGATTCACTCCAACTCACTATCGTGAGGACATCGCCAACTAAAAACTTCATTCTATTTCACAAATCTTTTCAATGATAAAAAACGGCGTTCTCTTGACTTTAAATACTGGTCAAAACACTCGAACCGGGTATTTATATACAATCTATGTCCAATAGATCAAGTTATCGTATGTACTTGGGTGCATATTGATGTTTTCAGGGATTATTTTTGAACACTATGTGTGTATATATATATCTGAGTATTGCATTCGTTGTCATGTGTGTATAAACCCTTTCTTCTGGATGTACATCGGAGGGGATACTTTTGATAAAATTTTCAGAAATTTGATGCCAGTGGCAACTTACTTTTTGGACAGAGCGTTCGTGAGTTCAAGCTGGCGAGGAGCAGTTGGGTCCCTTGAGATTTTGATCTTATAATGGTATACGTTCGAAAGAGACGCTGGTTTTTTGTTTGTTTGTACTACTTTGCTATCATTGTAATCATTCTCTTTGCTGCATCGGGTGTAGATTCCAGTACAAGCTACCGGAATTCATCTTATTCGCCTATTGAAAAAGAAGCAGAGGCAGAATTGGTAATAGCATCACTCACCACCATTGGGTTTTTTGCTCGAGCTCCAGTAGAGATCATTGCATCGAAAGTAACACCGTCTTTATATGTTGCATGATATGTATGTTTCGCCGTTCAACTAT
This sequence comes from Botrytis fragariae, assembly GCF_013461495.1. Lineage (NCBI taxonomy): Eukaryota > Fungi > Ascomycota > Leotiomycetes > Helotiales > Sclerotiniaceae > Botrytis > Botrytis fragariae. The sequence goes on from NW_023500997.1 coordinate 1,802,417, forward strand.
GGATACTGGCTGCATTCAAGCTTGCGCGGATTGATTGCAACGTCAGCTGTCACATATCACGATCTTTCCTATGGCGAAATGAATTTGAAGATCAATCTTTTATTTCGATATCCATCTACGGATATGCCTAGTTGCCCATTCCAATGGATTCTACCGTCGCGAGAAGACCAGTGGTCAACATGTTGTGTATTGAAGGAGGATACATTAGCGAATCAAAATCTTTATTTCGGGCAGTCCAGGACAAGCTCCTACATACTTGTCCTACTTTATTTGATGTTGATTGTCAGATTCCCACACTAAGATTCATCTATGGATTTGGGCCATGAGGAATTCAGCCCTCATAATGACTGCGTCATTTACTACGAAACTGCGATTTAGAGACTTCTATATGCCGAAGATATCTATGGCCAATCATGTGTATTAGCAATCTTACTGTTGTCAATCATCAGGGAGATTCTGATCTGGTTAATGGCGCCAAAATTGAAACAATCAAGGTCCGTGTTGTTAGTTTTCCTTCCCCCTAGTTCTTGGCGTATAGTAACTCAGGCTGGGAGGAAGTTCAAAAAGTTCAACGGCTTGCGAAACATTCCTAAATAGTGTATTGCACCATCAAAGTCTTCATATAAGGGCTTGATTATGCTGGCTAGGGGTGTATGGAGACGTGGAGATGCGCAGGTCGGAGTGGGGATTTCTCTGCAGCGTTGAAGATGAAGTGGTGAACCTAGAGTCTCAGAAAGTGTCGAAAAAATCTATCAGAGAAATGTTTAACCGCAAGGCTTCGTACATGGGAATTCTGTCTGCAAAGGCCTTGACAATATCTTGATAATTTCAGCAAACTGTCAGTTGATATCTTCTTTGCTCTCTTTTCTCTTAACCTACACGCTATGATTTACTCCAGCCTTCTCAGTAAGCTTGTTGCAGCAGCATGTGTCTCTCACGTATCCACCGCTCATCCTGGTCAAACAGTCCAAGAGCTGCAAGGTGAGATTGTTGAGCGTAATATCTTCTTTGAGGAGACGAACACGTCTCGTGATCTCAGCCACTGTGTGGATATCCTTTGAAAGTGTGGTGTGGAGGACAAAAATAGAGAGTGTATTGCGGCTGCTGTTGCCCGAGCTCATGCTGACTTGGGGCTTCCACAGAGTAAGACTCAGTGCATTCTGAGATTGAGGAAAGACCTTAATCAAGCACACAGAGAAAGCGCCCATCAAAGCTAGAGCCACAAGTCCTGTTAGAATCTCGCATCTCTCTGGTCTCGATGTCACCCCTACTATGCCCAACGTGGAAGAGATAATTTATAGCAACTCTTCTTGTATTCTGTCACTTGAAGGAGAGAAAGGTCCATTCTGTAAGATTTACATTTAGCTGCGAATCAGCCACTCCACTAACAATGGCCAGACGTATCAGGAGAGCATATCCGTAGCGATCTTCGCGAAACTCGGGCTGGCGTTCCTCTTGTTATAGACGGTCGATTTCTCGATACTACTGCATGCGAGCCAATGCAAAATCTTTACTAGGATATTTGGAACTGTAAATCTACCGGCGTTTATGGCGGCATTCCAGCCAGCCCTATAAATGGTAATGCCGGAGATGCTTCTAATATAAACAAGACTTTTCTTCGTGGCCTTCAACCAACGGACGTTGAAGAAGTTGCGCAATTTACTTCTCTCTTCCCGGGATATTATGCGGGTAGAACAACTCATGCATGTTGTTGCACACATTGGAGGTACCGTATGATCTAACGGCACATATAATGGCGGGAAAGTCTCCCATATCGGGCAGGTATTTTCCGATCAGAGCTTGATTACCAAGGTGGAAGCTTTGGCTCCTTATAACACCGACACACAAAGGTTGACCGCAAATGCTACCCATAGAGTTGTGGCTGCTGAATTATGTTTTTTGGCATGCCATTCTCTTTTGTGCTTTCCATTTTCTTATGTCATAGCTTCTGGTAACAGAATTATGATGGTAATTCAGTCGCTTAGATTGCTGGTGGCTCGGACCCATTCTTCAACTATGTCTTGCTTGGTGATACAATATCTGATGGGATATTTGCCTGGATCACCTTTGGTGTAAATCAAGGTGCAACCTACACAGCTAGTGCTGCTGCAAGACTCACTGCCAATGATGGTGTTCCCATTGCTGGAGGAGGTCGTCCACCTATTGCATAGTCGGACGAGAATGTGTTTCATTGAGAGATTGAAGGACTATTCAATTATCAACCTTCTTTAATCATCATTTGAATGTTAGTAGCTAGTCTGGATGCTCTTTTGGTGATTTCATTCTGAGTTCTCTTGTCGGATCCATTTTGTCAGAGACAATCTCTGAAGAAGAAAGCGGCGTGTTTGAATGATAAGCCCAGTTTGGTTTTGTCTTGGTGGACTGAAAGGAAATGGATAAACATTCCTTACAGTGTTCTAATGCTAGAAATTATAAGAAGATTCGTAAAAATAAGTTTCTTTGTGAAATCTTGTCTATTTATGTAGGATTGATGCTTGCAGTCATGATGATTTTGAACCTACTTCCATTTCTGTCCTCTCGTGTTGCTAACAATTTTATGTCCACATTGAGGGAGCTTAAATGTCTTTTCATTTCTATTCAAAATCTCCAACATTCATCTTTTCTCACGCATACTCATGTAATCCACTGCTTCAATTTTCATTTCAGCCAAATCCTTCAAGCTCCCATTCAATTTCCACAATTCGTCTCTTAACGTTGTGAGGTTACGACCCATCGATGTCAAATAATCCCAAACATCAGTCCACGCGCGACGAGTTGCAATTATTAAGCTTGGAAGCATAGATATATCAGCCGAAGTCTCCTTGGGTACCATTTCTTAGGAGATTTGGGCAGCATTCAAGAGGATTTGGGTTTTCTCGATGGCATGGAGAATATCTGGTAATCGCGACTTGGTTTGTGCTTGTGGTCTACTCGGTGAAGTTTTCTTCTGTTGTACAATTTGAAGTCGTGAGATCTGAATAAATATTGTTCCCGATGGGTGAATTAGTCACGTCGCTTGCGGCCCCCTTGGATGAGACCGTAGCTCCACTGGTAACTGTGTTAAATTCACCACGCCCCCCTCCCCCATCTTCCTATTGGCCTCCTTAATCTCAACTTCCGTTTCTTCGATTTCTGCGTTCTTAAATTCATTGTCTGCTGCCCCTTTCATTTGGAGTCTTGTCCAACAGTCCTGGTAGATGCATTCAACTCCGAGCTCGTGCTCGAGATTATCCTTCGACTTCTGGCAGATCGTCTTCATTTCCTCAATCTATAAAGGCGCGCCTTTCTTCTCTTTCGCAATCTCACTTTCATAAAGGTATCTTTAGAAACGAGTGTCATCTTTGAGTGACGCAGACATAGCGAGAATCATGGCTTCAAGACCAGGAGTCCAGTCGTACCTCCCATGGCTCGCTTGTGTCGTTAGCGTGGTGGGACATTGCAGATGTACAAATCTTGTGTGTTGGATAGGTGGGTGGATAGTTCGAGTTGATTGAAAATGAGAAGAGAGATTAGGATAAGTATGAATTAGTACTTTATACTATATGAATTATCTGTGTTGGAAAGCTCGAGATTCTTTGATAATTAGCTCATTCCACCTGGTAATTCATGCCTAGCCCGTCGCTGCTCTTTCCTTTGTTCTCTTGCACCAACCGAGACTTCATTCTTACCAGATGGAACTTTGAATCAATATATGTGAAAGAAAACATCTCAACTATTCTTATTGATCAGTTCTATGTGTGTTGCGGATTCCGGAGTACGATTTTTCAATGTCCAGATAACGTATGCGAAATTCTTTCATGGAAGTGAATAAACTTACTTTTTCTAGTGGAATCATAAGAGGGAAATTCAATAGGTAGAAGCACCCTTGGATATACGAAGAGAAGATATAGTATTAGTAATTCAGAGGATCAAATAGTCTCATCCTCTTGGTAAAGGGTAGTTTTGTTTATTTTTGACCTATCGATAGAATAATATGTGTTACGAGTGCTCTTTGAGCATTCAACTGGAATTTCATTGGCGAGACTTTAACAGCTTACGAATCTGACTTTTATTTCTTTTGAAATAGTATCATCAAACTCAAGATATAATGCAACAATAATAAAGAAAACATAAAGGTGGCAAATGAATGACTGATTATCTAGATGTGAATGGCTTAAAACTTCCCCAATAATGATTTTAAATGGCCCTGTATGCCCTACGATAGATTTGGACCATAGGTCTCCTTCTCTCATAGAAAGGAAAACCCGATTTTCATTATCTGCAACCGAAAATATTCTTTCATTCCTTGTGTAATAACCTTGAACCGCAATCAAGGTTCGTGTCCAAGGTTTTCGAGGCTTTGGATGCTTGGGCTCTCCAGGAATAGTTACTAGTAATGGATTCTTTCTGCACCACTCTTCGATTCGATCATTTAGACCCTCAGTCAGTTCAACCCAGATTTTCGGCCCTACATTATCGCCTGATTTTGGGCCGTGACGTCGGAGGTAATCTTTCTCTAACTCCATCAATCTGTGATATTTTCCCGACATACCTGCAGAGTTTGAAATTGAAGGCTCGGGATTCGATGGATTTCGACTTTTGGTCTTTCAAGTGTATCTTTACTTGCGAAAACGAGATTAGTATACAAAATCGTAGACCTTAGCAAACTAGGCAGCGACATAGTCTGCTATCAAAGGTCGTCATAAAATTCACACCGTACCACATATGAACCGTCTTTAGAAAGAAAAGCATCTGGAGTCGTCAGAATTCAACAGCCCCAGTTGCTGGCCAGTGATCGACTTGAGAGCAGCCAAGATGTGCAACAATTCGGACGAGTGTTCTTCGAAGTATGAACTCAAAACGGATATCGAAGAGCTTGAATTCCATTTATTAGTAAGATAGGTGCACGTCTGAGTAAGCAATCGGATATAAAAGCTCCCTTTTGTCAAACTTAGCGATGTTTCGTTGATACATTCAGATTTGTTCTGGACTGTCGAGGCCCCCTTAAGTGGACAATCTGCTGTGACCGCTGAAAAAAATCAATTAGGCACCAGACCACTTGAAAAGCGACCGCATTGCTTCTTTTGAGGGGGGGGGGAAGGGAAAATTGTTCAGTTGTTGCACATTGTAATTAAACGCATCTGTGCCGAATTTTAAGAAATAGAAATAAAAAAGAAGTGCTCATATTATGTCGATACTACAAGGGTCTTTATCGACAGCAATTAGCCAGAGCAGACAATACTGAACATTCTGAATTTATGTTGCAAAGACCAACTTTGATTCGAACATTTCTCAACCTGTTACAGCTAATCGGAACGAAACATCAAAAACCAAGTGATGTAAAAAGAAAAATAACAGACCTGGTTGGCGAGGTCATAGATGAGGAGTAAGCTTGGTCTTCCCAATCTTAAAGGACGAGTCTTCCTGACTTGTCTCCCTAAGATCCTCAACATTCAGGTTGTCTAACCGACTTTCTACATAATGTTACATCACTATCACAGTATTAATGAGCTAGCAACACAAGAACTCTAGACCTTTACTAAAATCGATATGATCTATAGTAGAATTACGCTAGTTTCTGCACGGAGAACTGACAACTCCGTACCATCAATAAGGGCGTCTCAGGAGCCGGAAATGCGTCAGAGTTATTTATGTGACAGCCCCGGCATGGAGAAGTATGTGAGAAATGAAACCTTCCCTAACAAGCAAATGGTGAGACTGATATGCTGTCCAGTTGTCAATATAAAGATCCAAAGATAGATATGATATATGCAAGAACAATTGTTGAATTGCTAATACGAGAAGGAATTGTGGCTATGCCCCCACTTACTAGCACCCGCACCCGCATATAAATGCAACGTTAATCACAATCCCCACAGCCACGATACTGCGCCTATCTACTCACAGAAATTCTACGGCATGGGTATTCTAGATAATAGATAATGGATCTTGTCGTGCAATTCGTTTATGATTTTTAGAAGTTCTCAACTTGAGACTGGCTAGTTCTAGATTTCAAGCCGAAAATGAATCGGGCACAACAAAATCGGGTGTCTTCCAGACCGGCGCCTAGGAGAAGACGATACAATATTTTGTTCTTGGGAAATACTGGATCTGGGAAAGCTAGCATGAAGAATAAGGTAAGGCCCGGATCTTTGAGACTTCATGAGAGGGGGAGTTGACAGGAAGATAGATTGTTTACAATGATTTCCGTGTGTCCAATAATATCTACGATCCAACTCTCGATGATAGTCATCAAACACACATCGCTATCGGTTCCGAACAATGTATCGTAGATATTGTGGAATTGGATTACGATGATCGATATGCTGGTTTGTTTAAGCCACTGATTAGACAAGCCGATGGGATAATATTGATGTATTCAATCTGTTCGCCCGAATCCTTCTCTGTTCTAGAAGCCCTCTGGACTCTGGTGAAACTTGTGAAGGTACCAGAAAAAAAGGGGTTATATGTGGACGTAGTCGGGACTATGAGTGATATGTGGGAAAAAAGAAGTGTTAAGACCGAGGATGGGAAGGCATTAGCCGAAAGGCTAAATTGCGGGTTCTCAGAATGTTCTGCAAAAGAAGGCGAGAATTGTGACGTTCCAATTGAGAATTTGATTAGAAAGATTATGGTTGGGCACGAGCAGGAGCAGATTTTGAGAGATGCGAAACGAAGAAAGGAAGACAATGAAAGGGAGGAAAGAGAGAGGAAGAAAAATGGAATTTTGAAGAGGGTTTTGAAGAGATGTGTGGTATGGGTTTTTCATTGTACTTCATTAATACACGAGAGCTTGCTGACGAAGAGAGTAGGAAATAATGACCATGGGAACTTGAGTCGGGGAATTCTTGATAGCACAACACAACACGAATCAATGGAACATTTAACGATTAAAAAACGAGAACTACTGTGCTCAATTGCATTTGCTGGGGGCTGTGGATTCCCACTTCGTTTTGGTAGGCAAGATGTTGTTCGGATTAAAGACAAGACCGGTATGGCTAGTTTTACGATTCAAAGTCAAATTATTTCTCTCAGAGGAAAATAGCTATAAAGTGCTTCTTTGCTGCCTCTAAATTTGGTTCAGAGCTCAAGAAAAGCTCAGGCTAAGATGATACCTAATTCGCGACCCGCTTAAACCTCTTGCCATTATTTGGCAGTGTTAGTGCTGAGGTAGTCGTGTTACTTGCCCGACACATTCTACCATCGGCCGCTATACTCCATGCCTCACTACCCACTGCAGTTGTGGCGTAAAACAGTTGATTTGGGTCCCACTTATTTTTAATCCCTAGTAACTTGCTGTAATTCTCTCCATAGAAAGTTTGCTGCCAGTCTGGCTGTCTGAAATTACCTTCGTTCAAATAAGTTCCTCCCCCAGGAGTGAGCACTTCGAATTGTGGAATAATCTCATTGATCATATGATATTGAGCAGCTACCATCTCAGATATTGGCGCAGAAAAGTTCCATGGTGTAGTCAAGATGACATGGATGAGGGCATCACGCCAAGCTGGGAGTAAAGCATTATCGGCAGTAGATGTAATGTAAGAAGATGAGACATTCAGAGCTACGCCTGTGTAAGGTATACCTGCATTTGTAACATTACGAATAGTTGCGACGTAAGCTTTAGTATTCTCCTGGACGACGCTTCTTGATATCAATCGACCACCACCGGTATTAACTCCTGGTCCACCCCAAGGACCATAAGGGAGAGGCCCAAGATATTGATTGTAGTGATCAAGATATGTTGGGTTCTGTGTGTACGCAACTGTAAAATTGATACCAAGAGTTGTGAGTTTGTCGGTGAAATTGGCCAAGAGAGCTTGGACGTCAGCTTTAGTCTTGTTATATACTGTCATACCAATAATTCGGAAAGCTGAAGACGAAGCGCCATAGCCAACCATAGTTCCTGCATCGACCATTTCAGGAAGATAAGTATGGAAGGCTTCGACGCCGTTCCAGAAAGTTTCAATACTCATATTGCCACCACTTGCCGAAAATGCTAAAGACGCGCCACTGACTATTGTGTCAGGATATACTCTCACGGTTAGAGATATGATGACTCCATATGTACCACCACCGCCGCCACTTAAAGCCCAATAAAGGTCTTTGTTTTCGATTCGTGAGGCAGTGACTACATCGCCACCGGCCGTTACAACTTCCCAGGAAAGCGCTTGATCGGCACCCATACCAAAATTACTAGAGAGTGCCGAATGACCACCTCCTTGTGTGTAGCCTCCGGCAATTCCAACAGTAGGACATTCGCCACCTACTGTTACAAAGCCTGCATCATGAGCAGCCTCTAATGCTTCAAATCCTTGAATGCCAGCACCAATCTTCATGGCCTTTCCGGTAAAATAGTCAGATTTCCAGTCAGAAAATGATATATTCTTCAAGTTGTGAGTCCAAACAGCTAATGAGCCTGCACCGGTTGACTTGCCCAAATAGCTTGCATAATTTTAGCTAATGCACAGTATTCGAGCTTCTGAGAGAGGAACTTACTCGTGACCAGTATTCCGGATTACAAAACGTATGTTATGATTCTTTGCGAATTGAATAGCAGCAACGGCATCATTGGGTGTCGATACATTGACAACATAATTAACCAAGTTTCCCAAGCGACAAAGACTTTGTTCGGGAGAAAAGGGGTCGCAGCTCTGATTCCCAAGTGTCGCAAAGTATGGAGCGATCAAGGAAGAAGATGAATTCCAACTAGATTTAGAATTAGAAAGTTCATATGGTATAGATGATAACGCTGCGAAAGACTTACTGCAGACTTGGGTTCGCCCAGTTTGCTTGTAAATATGCGCATTCCGTTGCATTATAACTAGGTCCATGGCAAGAGCTTGCGATAGGGACTGTAGCTACTAGCCTACCATTGACTGTGTTGTTGAGATTGTTCCACTCTGTTGCAGATGGCCATGATTGGTCTTCAGGCAGCGCTCTACAATTGGTCTTTTGGACAGTCTGCGCATATGATGTGCAAAACAAGTGTATAAGAAGAAATACAATCCTATGAGATGCCATCGTCTGTATCATATAAGTCTAGTTCCTACTGAATGGTAGAAGGATGGAAAGGTGTGAACGAAGTTGTCAAGATGAGGTGAATTGTACTTACATATATGTTTTCTCGTGGTGTGATTCTCATATCTTCAAGGAGGGGTACTCTTCAGCTGGCTGCAGGTACTAGTACCAAGAAGGGAGGAAAGTATGGATATGGATCCACCTCATGCCACCTCTCGAATACCCCGTCCAATAAAAGATGACGGCTTACACGTGGCTAAGATCTGGTACGCATGGCCATTCACATCGTGTGAAGCCCAAAATTCAGAAGCAATTCAAGCCCTGACGATTGATAATTCAATAGTAATTGTATCACTATATTTGCCACCTTTTCATGACTCTGTCGCTTCAAATGAAATGAAATATATGTATAGAAAATCCGAGGTCTCTCATAATCAACAACCACGATTCTCCGATACCCCTGTATCGTCAATCGATTTCGTGCATTCTGCATTACCAATCATGGAGAAGATATGTCATTTCAGCATCTTAACTGGTATGCGGTTGTCAGCAAAATCGAACACAAAGCTTTTACACTTCAATCGATTTGATATCGAAACAATAAAGTATTCCTGAAGAGAGATTTAATGCCGACAACTTGATTGACCAAAGCTCTTATTCGTTAATTTGAAAGACATCAAAATAAATAAACAAATTGATCCAAACTCAATTGTGAAGCAGAGCTGTCATTAAATATCCTCTTACTCTGGCAGCCTTAGTGCTCGGATTTTCTGGACAGTCCCCAGCGTAGTAATTTTGCCTAAATCAGAGCGAGCAACGAGGATGACATTTCTCATCTTTATAAAATTGCAACATTTGAGTGCAATACGAGAAAAAAGTATTGATATGCCATGTTATCAAACGAGAATGATTCTGGGACTTCTGGGATGTAAATAATTGATTGTGCCCTTACGCATCGAAAAACCCCCATCGGTGAAATTGTCTGGTGAGTTCATTCAAAGATGACTGAAACTCAAGAGCTTTTGAAGCTTGATCTTGATTATTGTGATATCTAGAAAAGCCTTCAAAACCCCGTTTGACAAAGTAGACTATCCATAGAGTCTTGAGGAGTACTAACTCACCCAATAGTCATAATGAAGACTAAGCTAATTCATTATTTAGCATTTGGACTCCAATATCGTTGGTTTTGAGTCAAATTTGAATATTGAAAAGGATTGGATCGAAGTTTTGCAGATGTTGTAGGGAATACTGTGAGGTTGTAGATGTGCAATCTATTTCGTTCACGGCGTACACACTACTATACTTAGCAAAGTACCACTCGCTGCAATTATCCACCCAATAGTGTCATTTATCCTGTATGTGAGCCGAAGAACAAAAAGTTAATTTTGTTCGCGATTGTGAATTTCCAGTCAAAAATGACTATCGAGTTGATGGAGCAAAGTCTCATACTTCAAAGGTGGTTAAAGTGTTGCGAGATGACCTCAAACCAATGATAAGCCACGGTCGAGATAGCTAATATTGAAGATCGAAAAGTTTTCCCAGTTATGAGTTCGCTGAGTTCGCTTTATCCACGAAGATTGGGAGAAACCTAAACAGCTGCTAACAATAATACAACTGAAATACAATTTGAGAGCCCTGAATGTGATTTGTGTTTCACTACAAATATGGAACCATGAAAGACTTACTTCACCACAAGATTACCACAATGCGGGCCTTGTACCTCCGTGAACAGGATGAGGACAAATCATACAAAGGCTAGGCAAATATTCAGATTTAGTGTTACCCCGGATTGCATGATAGATTCTCCAATCACTAAGCATATAAGCGAGCTAGGTCCACCCCTCAATCTCAATTGAGTAAAGCCTCCGCCATAGAAAGCAATCCTTGTAAAACGAATTGTCTTGCAGTATCTTTGAACAATCATTTGATCTTCATGCTTCCCGGCATCTCGAGTAAAGCTGGAGAGTACTGGTTCCGTTTTTTGGGGGGGGGGGGGGGGGGGGGGGGGGGGGGGGGGGGGGGGGAAGGGGGTGGTCTGAGTTGCTGTGTAGTTTGTATTTTGCGCGTCGTAAAGCTTTTGGGCCCAGAGCTCGACTGTAGACATATGAACAAATGAGGTTGTACATAAAGTATCCGGGTCCCCTTTTTTTGTATGGATAAGAATCCGAATCACCTTGTTAATAATAGTGAATTGTGATGAAAGACGCTCTATGTCATAATTAGAGTCACGTCAGATTAGCCGCAAATATTCAACAACTCAAGAACTCACTTCCAATTCTTAAAAATCTGCGATCGTCGAAACATTCATTCTTGTAGAAGTTTGCTGCTTGTCAGGGAGCAATTTTCACCATGTCTGCGGATGAAAAGATAGGTGTTGGAACGCACGAAGAATATGAAGGTTTTATAACGAAAAAGAAAAGGAACGATAGAACTAATAATTCGATCATAGAACGATAAAATGGATGCGACCCAAGTTAAACTGGTGAAGGCGATGAGGCTTTCACGCAGGCAATGTTGAAGAAGCCACCCAAAACATGGTCAGGACGATCCTTCATACTATACGCTTGTGCGCTAGTGGCTTTCTTTTGCAGCATATGCAACGGATTCGATGGCTCTATGTTCAACTCTCTTCTCGCAATGGAGCATTTTAGGACGTAATTCAACGTGGCCAACGACGGTGCTTGGACTGGAATCGTTACTCCTATGTATTCGATCGGCAGTGTGGTGGCTATTCCTTCTATAGGACCGGCGATCGATACTTGGGGAAGAAAGGTCGGAATCTATATCGGAGCTTCATCGATTATGCTGGGAACTATAGTCCAATCTACCACGATCCACTCGAGTATTGTTATCGGGCAATCCATGGGCGGCAGGTTTCTGCTTGGATTTGGTGTGGGGATTGTTGCACCAGCGGGCCCAATGTAAGTAATAATAATACTCGGAAAAATCTGGGAACGTTATTAGCTAACTCATCACAAGGTATGTTGGCGAAACATCACATCCTACCCACCGGTTTGTTGTCACTGCTGTAAGTCGAGTGCATCTTTATAAAGATAGGGAATTGTGACCGACTCGCCTCATAGTTCTATAATACCTTTTGGTTAGTTTGTCTCACAAAATGATATCATTCCCGCTTTACAAGGGAACGATCTCTCATATCTCCATCAAATACCTTATATATCCCATGCTAACATATTCTAAGGTTTGTTGGCTCAATTCTTGCTTCGGGATCTGCACGAGCAAGTGCGGGCTTATCCAGTAACCGGTCCTGGCAAGTTCCAGTCTGGCTACAAATGTTATTCCCGGGTCTTTGTATTATCCTAGTATGGGCCCTTCCCGAGAGTCCACATTGGCAATATGTGCATGGATAGCGAGACAAGGCGAAAGCGATGCTTGCACGATACCACGGAGAAGGAAACCCAAATAGCATCTGGGTCGAATTGCAGCTTGATGAATATGAAGAGTATCTGGAACTGGATGGAGTAGACAAAAGATGGTGGGATTATCGAGCACTGTTCAAAGACAAAGCTTCATGATACCGTTTGGCATGCAACTGCACAATTGCTATATTCGGACAGTGGGCTGGCAATGGTATGGAATCTACTCCATTTGGTCGATCTGATTGTATTGACTTCGTGCAAAGGTCCAATTTCATACTTTATTTAGGCTGTTCTTGATACCGCAGGAATTACGGATTCCACTACACAGCTGAATCTCAACTTAGGTTTAAATATCATGCAGTTTGGCTTGGCTTTGTTCGGTGCTTCCCTCGTAGATAAAATAGGTCGTCGTCCTCTACTTCTATTCGCAAACATTGGATGCACTATAGTATGGATCGGAGCCACAGTTTCATCATCCATCAACGCCAATACAGGTAGCAAGAGCAGTGGCTCTGCTGTTGTGACGATGATTTTCCTCTTCGACGCGATTTCCAGTGTAGGTTTTACGCCGTTGCAAGCATTGTACCCTGTAGAATCCCGAGTTTCGAGATGAGGGCAAAAGGAATGGCATTTAGCAACTTTTCTGTGTCGGCAGGTATGCTGTCTCTGTACTAGTAATGCCTTCTTTCTGTGACAACTAATGACTGTGATAGCGACCCTCGTGAACCAGTTCGCATATCCTGTGGCTCTGGAGAAAATCAAGTGGAAAACCTATCTCGTCTTTGTGCTTTAGTGTCCAATATAGGCGCTTGTGATTTATTTCTTCATTCCTGAGACGAAGAACCGCACTGTACGTTGACCTCAACATTTAAACGGTAACATGAGAATAAATCTGACACTGCACTTTAGTTGGAAGAACTGGATAGCAAGCACGTGACACTACAACGAAAAAACTACATGTGAATGAACATCAAGATAGAAGCGCCACACATAGTTCGAAAAAGACGGACACGCTCGGGGAAATTCTGATGATAAGCTTTCTTGGCTATGTCTTAGCCGCCTTGGCATTAGACTTCACTTGAATTGAATTCATTTGAGAGGACATCAGTAAAGACTTCAAACTGTGTAAAACAAAGTAGAGGTGACTTTGTAAAACTAATGATTCAGACTCAGCAAGAGTGGTAATATTACAGAATGCAAAATAATGCTCCAGCCCATATACACGCTTATTCAAAATTAATCATAGAAACAACCATAGATATCTAGAACTCGTTGACCTCATCATTGACAACGTTGTTGATTCCAGAGTCCAATTGGGAAGGCACTCCCTCCTTACTCGCAAATGAGTCGACGGCTATGTCATAGAATGTTAAAGCTAACCAGGACAAATTAGGTGGACGAGAACATACCGGAATCTGCCATGGTGTCTTTGGTGCTATCGCTAATGCCACCACTGGAGTTGTTGCTGTTATCATTCCCGTTATTTCCACCCTGCTGTTGCATTTCACCCTCTCCGAACTCTTTGATATCTTCTCCGAGACCCATGATAATGATCGGTAGGAGTAAATGGTGGTTTAGGTGTTCTAAGGAAACTGTCAACATAAGCTGAGAAGGGGCATAGATAAGTAGCACAATGGAAGACTCACTGGTGGATTGTTGACGGCTTTGAGTTAAATTCTGCGCGGGTGGTGTTGATGGTGAAAAGGGTGAGAGCAGAGGAGGACGGATTATCAAGGCATTTTATATTTCGCTGCTCTTGCTGAAACCTGAAATTCTTAGAACAAAACTTGCTTAACAGCTCGCCTCAAGAGCTTTTGCCTCAGTTTCACTGTTACATCACAATAGATGCATCATGATGCACCTCACAATATATTAATCTCCATATTTAGTCTTCCCTCATCCCGAAATCTGCACCCAATACCAAGTTGTTCTAGAGCTTACATGAGCCATTTTGATTTGTTCCTGGACTCCCAGTATCAATCGGGAGCTGTTCAAGGACCCACAGCCAAGATAAACCGGTTCTTATCTGGAAACCCCTGCGCTCTTGCATGAATTAAGCGTCATATTGATGGAGCAAAACATGGGCCAGGTCGCTATCTAAAGTATTGATCGGGATCTGTCGTGCTTGCGAATGTATGGGGAAAAGCCTGGATGAAGCAGACGAATCTATTTTTCAAGCTGTTATGGCCTTCTTGTTCCTTACGTAGGTTTGGCGTTAGGGTCGCTCCTACTTGGTGCACTGGCCGGAAGGAGAAGACTTCTGTATTCTTAAAATAGGCGCCGAGCTACTAGCCGCCCTTTAACGATGGAATGAGAATGAAATGAGTAAGATGGATTGCCCTACCTGCCCCTTTACATTTTCGTTCCACAAGAACTTTGTTCTTTGCAGAGTTAGCACGTGGGACGAGGGAAAGGATAAATCTAGTTTCACGTGATCTAACTCTCCGCTCCACTACCTCTTTCTCGTAATGCCAAGCCATGTGCACTTCTTCGATAAGCACGATAAGCAATGCACCTGATCGGATGCTGTGTTGACAGTCTCAGTTTCTTCCTTTAATTCACATCAGACATATCTTCATCCTAATTTTGCATTCGTGTTCTAGATTGAAATTGGTATTGACATTGATATTGATTTCCAAGAATTGTTTATTATACCCTCATTGCAAGAAGCGCAGTTCCCTTCATCTCCTGATTCATCGACCTCACTGACCGCTGTCATTCTCCAGCTTGCATAAACATTATAGACAACCTCAAGTCATCATGGAATACAAAATGGAATACAAACAACCTTTACCAATGTTCTCCCAATCCATAACACCTCGCATCATCATTCATGGCGGTGCAGGTAATATTCTCCCCGCGAACCTTCCACCGGCGAAGTATAAGCTATATCACGACTCACTCCTTCGCATCATTTCCAACACTCACCATTTCCTCACGTCGCCATCCTCCTTTCCTCTTCACAAAACGTCCTCTTCTACCACCACAGCTCTCGATGCTGTCACCTATGCAGTTACGCAACTGGAAGATAACCCTTTGTTCAACAGTGGCCATGGTGCAGTTTTTACTCGTGATGGAATTAATGAACTGGAGGCATCGATAATGGTTTCAAGTGGGAAGAAGAAGAGAGGAGTAGGACTTATGGGATTACAACACGTCAAGAATCCAATAAAGCTTGCGCGCGAGATGTTGATACGAGGAGAACAAGACTTGGAGGGTGGAAATGGTGAACATCGAGGGCCGATGAGTGTTGAAGAGGACGCCTTTAGGCAAAGCCACGGAGCACAAGGACATTCACAGTTGCACAAATATTCAGCCGAAAAATTGGCAAAAGAATGGGGATTGGAGCTTGTAGATGAGAAATACTTTTTTGTACAAGCAAGGTGGGATGAACATATATCGGGGTTAAAGAAGGAGAAGGATAGAAATGGAAATGCATCTTGGGATGCTCAAGAATTTATACCCCAAGGAACTTGTGGGGCTGTGTGCCTTGATGCGGATGGGGTGCTGTGTGTAGGTACTAGTACTGGAGGTATGACAAATAAATTGACAGGTAGAATTGGGGATACGCCAACGCTTGGTGCTGGTTTTTGGGCAGAGGAGTGGGAGGATACATCAGCGGACGAGGATCTGCAACGACTTCAACGACTCCGTCGAAGAATGTACAACCAGCGTCCAATCATCGCCTTAGGTGATCAGCTGAAAGGTATTTTGGCAGATTGTTTCCCAGGCTTGAATTTAAGATCTTACAACCTGATTCACCAAGAAGCGCTGGAAGATGAAGCTATGATGTCCAGGAAACATATGAGGGCCACCGCTATGTCGGGAACCGGAAATGGTGATTCTTTCCTTCGCCTTGCAGCTGCAAGAAGTGCATCAGCGATTGCCCGATATCGTCCTGAGACTTCCCTTCAAGCCGCTATCGCAGAAGTAACTGGTCCCGGTGGAGATCTGGTGAAATCTGCAGGAGACCGATGGAAGAAGACAGGCGAAGGTGAAGGAGGTATGATTGGAATCGAGTTACAGGTTGTAGTTGATAACCTTGGCCGGAAGAGAGATGCAGTGAGTCATGTCGTTGCTGATTACAATTGCGGGGGTATGTTCCGCGCCGCTATCAATGAGAATGGAAAAGCTGTGATGAGAGTATGGAGACCAGGACAGTATAATGGCTTGGACATATATGCAGGTGAGGGAAGAGAGTATGAGGTCGCCGATTGGATTGATGCCAAATAAGGCTTGACAGAGTTAGTCCTCAGGAATAGTCTTATCAATAACTTACACGGATTCTGTAACCGATGCTCGTTTCACTAAGCTAGACAAATTTCGAAGGCCAGCCAGTTCTGACGGTTCATTCTCATGCGTCCTCCAGTGAGGGCTGGCAAAAGTGAAGTTAGATTTTTTTTAGCCAGGAAGCCCAATCCTGAACGATCCTCATTTGCAAAGCTGATCAAATTTCAAGAATAATTCGGATGACCAAATATTTCCCATACATACACTTTTACTCTCCTCTACGCTCCATTACTGTTGGTCTTCTTCTAAATGATTATGCCGAGCTCAACTAGCCGAATAGTTCCTTCTAAACATTCCTGTATTTATTATCGCTAACTGAACTCGTTTGTGTCCTGTGTTTTTATGGTTCCTCTACATAATCATGAGTAATTCGTATCGCTACCTCTCGCCTTTTACCTGTACACGGCAAATTCTGTTCAAGACTATGACCTGTCTTCCTTTAATTTCCCCAACCTTCTCTCGGACATTTTTGATCCTTGAGCCTTGTGGTTACCATGGAAAAAGTATCAGATATCCATTCTCTATCTTTGATAGAATCGACCATGGCTACCCCCCCCCCCCCCCCCCCCCCCCCCCCCCCCCTTTTTGGTTAGTGATTGGCCCCAAGAAATTTAGGTCAAAGGGACAATAATTAGAGTCACTCTTAGAATGTTGCGCGATTTCTTCACAAGAACATCTCATATAGAGGACCTATCTTTCACGGCACAACCTTTCCTTTTGATACAACGATATCGGGCTGGCAGCTATGTGCTAGCTTATTTGTTCGATACTCCGAACAAAGGTCATAGATAGGTTGTTCTGTCTAATGGTGAAGGGAAGTCCGTCAAGATTTATTTTGCAGTAGTCGAGATCATTTGCCTGCCATAGTGCTTCGGTATAAGCATCTAGACCCTTTTAGCCGTGCTAATTCTTCTCGCATAAAGGGTTGAGAAGGGAACACTCTTATTCTGCACGTTTCAAACAATATCACTTCCTCCACTGGTTATGCCAATAGAACTCGGATTGTTGAGACTTCTAAATTCTAATTTTATTTTCAACCCTGGTTCTTGAAGTTTTTGAAGTTCCATACTGGTCTCTGATTTCTCTGTTCCGTGTGGCAATATCATTGACAGCCTTGCTCCTTCTCTATACGCAAATTATCCACTGAATCCTATCCCGATCTTATGTGCTTGTCTGCTCGTTGATATCTCTACACTTCCAGATATTTTACCATTACACCCCCCCCCCCCCTGATAATTCGGTCGCTTATTCTTCATTTTAAACATAAAGTGGCGAGTCACTTATGCCAGCATTAAACTGCTCTTATCCAACTTAGCCAGTGCCCGCAGTACTCTTCGTGCTAGGGTAAGTTTGACAGGGGCTCTTTTGAGAGGGACTGCTATTCTAAACTGTAGAATCTACAGCTTTTCGCAAGGTTAAGCCATGGAACACTAGTTCTAGCTCAGGGTGACTCAATCAGCGCTGGAGGTGATTCCGTTCACACACCCTCGAAAATTGAGTTTTCTACTGTTGGGATCTATGGAATTTGACTCGATATCGAAAGGTCGGTCAGGTTGGTAACAACCCTCCTCTAACTTGATGAAATTTAACACTTTTGACGTCGTTTTCCAGCTGCGCGAATTGATCGAGTCCTGTAGTTTCAGATACCCCAGAATTCATATTCTCGTAGATGACCCAGGCCATCGAATCTAATTCACAATGCCTTTAACCCAATAGCGGTGGAGTGGACGAGTCCTACACTGCGAGTCAAGTAAAAAGAGATTATGTGATCCGTCACAAGCCTCCTTTCTGCCTCAAGATCTTTCGCCGCTTGTATTTATGAATCAATTTTGACGATTTCCTCTCGAGCTATGTCTATAATTAGATGCAGTTCTGACTCTTTAGATTGTATAGTCAATGCAATTCGTGTTAGCTAAACCTTTCGGTGTATAGAATAGGTTACACGACAAACAGCTCTTAGTGCTAGTGTAGGTTGTACTGGGGCATTGAATCGGGTCCGTTGATGAAGGCATCTTAGACCCGAATTGATGGCAAGAACTGATGACTTGAAGGTTTTTTCTCACACAGCGGGAAAAAAGTGGGCCGATACTTATATCACCGAAAAATGCAAGTTGGCTTCGAATTCAACCGCGATGAAAGGATGAAAGAATCTGGTTGATCATGACTCCTCAATTAATCACCCAACGGAATCTTTTGGCAAAAGTCGGGCATAATTAGCGAATATAGCTGCAAATCCATGAGTCGAATGATGGCTGATGCTGGCCGACATTCACACCCCCAGGTGATGCAGCCACTATTTCTCCTTCCTCTTGAACCTGTTTCTTTGTTTTGATCTTCTATGTACAAGGCTATTCATGAATATTTGCTTCATGAAGCTCACCCAACATTGCTTTCAATTCAATGATTATTTCATGAATCGCTTCAATTTCCCAAGTAATTGTCCCAGCATAACCTTCCATTCTGCCCATTGATCAACTTCTTCGATACTTTCTCATGCCTCATAGACGTGTATTTCAAGAAGCCGATGCGTAGGACGTTTTGCTTCTGGGTGAATACCCTGAGCCGCATGAGAAGCGGAATGAAAGAAGTAAGTACTCTAGGCGGGGTAAACGGAGTGCATGGTCTTCCATTTAAGGTACTAGTGACAAGATTCGTCTCTTGAATAGAGCTGTCATCCGTTTGTGAAGTCATTACTCCAGAGTTGTTAGATTGACACGTAAAACTTATAACGGTTCAAGTCTGGGCAATGAGAGAAAAAATTAGACGTGTCGTCAATCACTGAGCCGAATTTGGAGATGTGACACATTACATACCCTCATACTTTCTAGAAGTTTAAAGGCTAAGCAATATACATTTCTATTATTTCGTACAAAGTTCTACCTCTTTATAAAATCAACACGTCTCATGTTCGATGAGTTGTTTGACGTTCATTATGATCACTTTCACAGGGAGCATATCTCTCTGAATTTTGGGGGTACTCTAAATTTTCATGCCTCAAAGAGTTCCAGAGATCGAGTGGTGATGCACGAGATACTGCTTTGTATAGACAGAAGTGAAAAGCGAGGTTTTTGTTAGAGTGCAAACTTGTGCTACGAGACGTGCAATTTATGAGATTTTGTGAGATCCGCCGATCAACCCTGTGTTCATCTGGATTGGTTTCATTAAAAATAACTTGTGATGTTCTGTTCGTGAGTTTTTGAACGCAAGGGGTCGAAGGACATGTTCATAGTTCTCTACCTTCAATTTAAGAAAAGTGATGATTTCTACTTTGGTTGGCATGTTATCATAAAATGAAGTCGTTGAAAGGGTCCCTGATTAGAGAATGCTGTAGCTCTTAGTGAGTAGAGAATCAAAATTCATGATAATTTGAGTAACGTATAATAATATTGCTGGATAGGTAACAACGGTGACAGATCTTCTAATACTACAGCAAAGGCGACCAGATTGCTTCGAAACATAGTTATTGTCATTGCTATGATCAAACGGAATTCTCTCGAAATCGATCAAGCTAATCAGCGTTCAATTTCTTGAATACACAATCACTTTCCATCACGATACCCGTCGATATGGTCACAACTTCCAAGTCCATTTACATCAAAGCCAGACATCAATGAGCGTTCGGGTAGAAAGGCAAGCCAAGAGACACGGATCTGGAAACCATCGAGCATGTCTTGTGTCAAATTCTTTGATAGGTCGGGCTGTAATTTGATTGAGCAGCGGGCTGTATCCTTGGAGACCTAGTAATCATTTGAAGCTTGTGGTGCCGGTAGAATAACTATCCGCTTCTAGTTTGATGTCCTCAAGTTTCACCTGTTTCAACTGGGCTGCGCTGATAATTTGAGATCACGGGTAGCTTACCCCTCTTCCAAGATCACATTATATTAGCTTCAATGTTATCCAGTCAAATCTTTTGAAAGCACAATCTCAAAATTCGCCCAAAAGGCTGGTATCATTCGAACTAAAGTATAATGCTAAGCCAACTACCCTCCCACTCCTTCTACCCTCGAGACGTGACGACAATGCCTTCTCACACACTTCATTCACGTATGTATATGTTTTACTTTCCTTTCAGAACGCCATCATGATAATTTCATCTCATACAGCCCACCAAACAACATTCTATTTCCTTGGTAACTCCCTGAACACCTTCCTGAAGATCAGCCGGCTATTGTACAAATTATTAAGCCTAATTCTTTCGTTGTCTGTTCATTTCAATAATAATTAGCAAAGTTCTTGAAGATTATAAGTTTCCCAACCAAACCTTCAAATCCTTGCCAGCTGGTCAAGTTGAGGAAAAGACTTACCTAAATGCGCACTATCACTCGCTTGTCCACACGGTAAATGCGCCGCTGGCGCTCCAAACTCCTTTTCCAAGAATCGAATACTTGGGATCGAACCTCCTTCTCTGATATAGAGCGGCTTCCTCCCCATGCCTCTCACATTTCCACCACCCAATCCTTTTCCTTCTTTACTTTTACTAACTACCTTACCGCCTTCATCTCCGTACCCTTCATTTTCTTTCTCGTTGCAGCTGTTGGAAACATCTTCCGCGTCTAGCGTTAAGGATGCAAGATCTACCGGTGCGGCCGCTAAACTCGTATGATCGCTTCCACCAGTTAAACGCGTAGTTGTCGCAGGTGTGGGTTTGAGACTTGGCGATGCGCTGACGGGGCTCGCGGGTAAGTTTTCCTTCTCCTTCTCAACATATTTGGGACCTTGTACACTACTCCTTCTCGTATGGTCCGTAATCGGTCCCCAAACCTCCATGATAGCCTCTTCCAACGTCCTAAAAATCTCATTTTCGGGATCACCGAGCCAAGCATCTGCTTGGTTGTCAATTGTAATCGTGAGATTGTTATGTGTATCGAGCTTTGCGAAAGCATCTTGAAGAAATTTTGTCAAGGATTTAATAACATCGTCGACTTCCTGATTGGGAACCAAACGGAGGGAGATAGCTGCGCTCGCGTGGGACGAAACCAGAGAACCATCTGGCCCAGAAACTTTATAGCGATGAACAGTCAGATTTGGTTCTCTCCATCTAGCCATAATAGATTGTTTCAGAGTAGTGGCCGGTCCGAGTTCTGGATTACGACGGAGGAGGGTCGATACAATATCATCGTAACGAGCTTCTTCGGCTGGTGTGAGTGGAAGAATTTCATCATAAAATCCAGGGATTTGAATCCTGTTATGCAGCCCCTTTAGCTTTGCGAGGATAGCTGTCAAATCAAAAAGTGGTTCATCCATCATGAAACTTCCATCAACTCCACTATGGACATCGGGATGCTTGCTATTGACTTTAACAGTAGCATGAAGAACACCTCTGAGACCATATGTCAGGCAAGGAACTTCGTCATCGAGCCAATAACTATTGGCAAGAATGATATAATCAATATCCCCAATCAATTCCTTATACTTTCTCACAGCATCCTTAAAACCTCTTGATCCACTCTCTTCTTCTCCCTCAATCAAAAATGTAACATCAGAATCTAAAGCCTTCTCGTGAACCAAATCAACAACTCCATAAAGAGCAGCCATAATTGGACCTTTATTGTCACTTACACCTCTTCCATAGAGGTACCCATTTACCCCCTTCATTTGGAAAGGATCGATAATCCATTTCTTCTGCTTGTCATCCGCGGGAACAACATCATAGTGTCCATAAAACAAGATCTTCTTCCTCTTTGCAGCAGTCTCCGGATTTCCCTTGAACTTGGCGTAAACAATTGGGTTATGATGAGCTTCAGTTGTTAACATCTCAGTAACAGCTCCATGTTTTTTAAACAATGTTCTCAAAAAGGTAGCACCTCGTCGACAATCCTCGGCATGATCAGGACGTGCGGAAATCGTCTTGAAAGCCACAAAATCTTGCAGCGATTTGATAAGTTGGTCATCTTGAAGTGACTCGCGTTTTGGATATGTGCCCGTGTCACATCCAGTAACATCCCATATCGAAACTGAACAATCGTTCGCACCAGTTATGTAAAGTTGTTGACCATGATGGGTAGCAACTGCGGAAGCCAAAATTCTACCTCCGTGAGCTTTCCATCGTTTGACACACTGATATTTTTGACTGAAATTTGAGGAAGTTTTGTATTGACCGTATTGTACCGTGCTGTATTTCTGCAAAATGTTAGCCACTTGTACGAGACCACTGCACAGAAAACAGGAGAATCAAACTCACTCTAGCATGCCCGGTACTTCCACCACTCCAGAGATATCCCCACCCCATCTGCAGAGTCATAACATCCCCTCTATTTGCTCTGATAACTCTCAACTTCTGTCTCGTATCCAAATCCCACAACTCAATCACTCCCTCCAATTTGCTACTATAGAGAAAACTTCCGTCCACCGCCAAACTCAAAACGCTTTCCGCATCGTCTTCACCTAGTTTTTCAATCTCCTCGATCCCCTCGTCTTCATCCTTGCTCAATCTCCACAACTTAATTGTACCGTCCCCTCCGCCTGAAATTAGCATATCCTCATCCGTATCAACCTGCCTGGAGACTCCTCGAACCATGAGCATGCAATAGACATATCCAAAGTGAGCGTATTGTTTCATATGGGCCTTGTCAATCTCCAACATATCTCCCTGGTCCGCAGCGGCTCTTCCAGCCGGCCTCGGTCTTGGTGTGCTTGTCCCTCCATGTTGCACACTATCGAAAAATCGATGGTTCCTCCTATCTGGGTGACGTTCTGGATTTGGTGTAGGTCTCGTCGCGGAATCCCTCAGACTAACCCATTGTATACTCGTGTTTTGAGCGCCCAAATACACCGTTTCGAATTGCGGGGAATAGGCTACAGAAAATACGTCGCCGACATCGTAGGTACTGTAAATATGGTACTTGCGGACTAAAGTAGTAGGACACCATGCATTGACAATGGCATCACCAGCGGATGAGAACAAAAGTTTGCCATCTGCAGATAGGAATAGGGAGAGTACACTGCGGGTGTGTGCTTGGATGCGCGAAACAAGCTCGTAGGATGTGAGAGACCAAACAACTATTTCTCCATCTTGAGTGCCGGCATAAATATATTTTGAACCTACAGCAAGAGTGAGGATCGAGGAATCGTTTTCGAGGTGGTGAAGAAGTTGGGGCGATGAGGGATCGAGGTCATCTTCAGAACTGGTTCGTTGGCTAGGATCGTGGGACAATGAGTCAATTTGATAATTTTCGTCTTCAGTGCTACCTAGAAGATTGTTAGTTGTTGGCGAGGTAGAATTATCTGTGTGTGAAGATGTAGTTGTAGCTGAAGAATGAGTATTTGCGTTTCTTGAACCAAAGATTGAGGTCATCTTTTAGTTGATGATTGGAGGGGAAGGGGGGGGAAAGTAAGCAGAAGAATTGGAACTATTGCTAGGTTGATGAGCGTAAAGTAGTGACCGAGCGACCGACTGACCGACTGACCGACTAACCTCAGCCCGAATTTCCACCTCACAAACCAACCAAAAGTTTGCGATGAGAACATGATATGATGAATGCTTACAGGAAACATATGAAAGAAAATAAAATATATCAACTCACCATGACTTTCAACATCACTGTCTTCTTCCCTTTCCCAAGCTTCAATGGCTTCACGTTGTTGAATATCAATATCACTCTCACTAACACGCCTAATCTCCTGGGGATTATCCATAATTGAATTCATCCTCGCACAACAATTCCACCTCTCCAAATCCAAATCAATATCAGTGTCAATATTGAGATCAAGGTATCGATAGTATTGATCTGTATCCTTGTACTCGTACGTATTTTTATTTGTCGGTACACCTTCAATACTTTGCTTCTGTCCCGACGGTACATGTGTATCTTTTTCATATATTAGATTTGATGTTGAGTTCACGTTTCTGTCCTTCTTCCCGTCAATCGTGAAAAGGGAGGTTGCAATGAGGGAACCCATATTGTAAAGGAATTGTCTGATTGTATTTGATTTTCATTCAATCAAACTCAGTTAAATCACACAATTCAATGGGTAATTGGATAATGTTTTGGAAGGAGAATTGCGTAACTTTTAATCACTATTACGCCTTTGAAAGGTTACATGATAACTGAGACCGAACGCATATTCCTAAGAGGTACGTACCCTTCACTCTTAAGGGGTGACTTTACTTATATAGGAGTTTCTCATATATCAGCGCTTCGCTCCTTTACTTTTTCCCCTTTTCCCTTTCCCCTTCCAACCTTTACCCAAACTCTCCGCATCTCTTACCCTATATCTTGACTCATGTTGGTTGGTGTCTCCTAATAAGAAATTGGAAAAGCAATATTCAGTGGCTATCACTTGCCCGTGCCGCACGAGGGATCCATATCTATTCGACCTCACTGTTTCTCCTACGTCTTCTTTATTTGTACCCAATCTGTGTCATGCTTTGATGCTACACCGCATTATTAGTTCCTCGCCATACGTGTTGCCCGCATAAGTTAAGTGGTCATCATAACGTGTTAGTATCATTCAAGTGGTTGGTTTGGGTGCTACAAATTCAGTCTTGGGACGTGGCTGCCTGTCGCTGTGCTCCCCTCTTTGTAAAAGTTTCAATCATGATGTAACGTCGAGACACATTTCATTCTTGGCCAATCGTTTGTTCTTTGCGTTTTTGGCGACTGATGACTCAATCGATGTATGATAGAGTAGGGGAGTCAGTAAAGTCATGAAATGAGTGATCGAATATAGTCATTATCAATATTACTCTAGATTTGTAAGTATCCATGTATTTAATATAATCTGTTTGTCTTTCTCTCTTCCCCGTTTATCCATCCATAAAATTTCTTCATCACACCAACAAGTGCATAGCGAAACCAAGGAACTTCACTCAATCCAGCCGACACCGAAAATGCCCGCTAGAAAGAAAACATTCCGTCAAGGAGCTTCCTGCGAACCATATCACACGACCTTGTCTTTCCAAGAAGATCTACAGCCATCCTTCGGCCCATCCAGATCACCCCATCCAAGCCAACCTTGCCCTCCTCGACGCGTAGGCTCATGCTTTGGATTACAAAATCCAGATGGTGCATGCACTTGTTTCAGAGACTGTTCCGAACCGGGAGACTTTTCACATCCTAACAACATTTGTCCGCCACGACATATACAATCTTGTATTCGAAAGAAGCATCAAGATGATTTATACAATTTTCTTGGAGCGTGTGACGAAGAATCAGTGGCTGATGACGATGCTCCAGGAACACGCATTCCTATAGTAATTCCAAATGCCGTCAGAGACATGAATAATAAACGGTATTCACATAACCAAGTTCAAGATGATGTCCATTTCCCACTGCCAATCCGTACGAATCAGCGTTGGAAAGATCATCGTATCAATTAGAATGACAAGGGGGAAAATGTACTGCCGCCACCATCTTGCTCCTTATCCAGACCCCCCGATTGTCCACCTCAGGATTCTTTCTACAATAGCTTCAGTGATCAGATTGATCTACTGACCGAGATACATAGACTCCATGAACGAATTGATTCGCTGGAAAACAACATTCCGGGACATGTGAAAACGACGGCTTATTGTCGATGCAGTTGCCATAGGTCGACACGACCTAAGACGCCTCCGCCGGATAATTATTGGCATGAAAACGAGTCACAACTGTTTCCAGATCCAAGAAATGATTGGGATGAAAGTGGTGAGCCTGGTGTTTCTACTCCAGTGGTGTGAGCAAGGTACTCGGGGTGTTGAACATTCGCTGAGTGAGATTTTATCGGGCTTGAGGGGATTGAGTCCTAATACCATCTGTCATCTCCAAGTTCTTCTTGAACGCAATGTTGTTCTGGGCCTACCTCACGTTAATTGAGGAGAGATAAACCATTGTGGGCAGAGTGTCGACGTAAGATGAATGAGGTTAAAATAGTTTGATGCACATAGAATGAATAGCCGTGTTGTTTTAATCTCAGTCCACCCACCATATGTGATTCAAGCTCACGCCGATGCCTAACAATCAGAGTCCGTTCGCCATAGTCACATATCCAGGCTCTAGTACTCCAAATTCCATTCAAACCACCTCACTCATTTCTCTCTCCCTTGTCCTCATCTTTACCCGGCCATAGAACTTGCTTCAAAACCACAGCTCTAATATGCGCCGCAAAAACGAGCAACCAGACAATTACAAGAATAATCGTCAATCCACTTCCTACCCAAAGCACGCCCTCACTTTTGAAAGCCTTCCCGATATTGATGATAACAATAGTGAATCCCACATTTGGAAAAACGAAAGCATACCACACAAGATGGAAACTCATCTCTTTTGCGCCCGCCAAAACCGACACCATTGAAATGCAAAAGAACCAAAATGCTGTAGCCCATAAAAATACTGCAGCAGAGACTGCAATAATTCGGAATATGTCGGCAATGATATCTGGGTTCGTGATTGATGATATTGTAGTATACGCCGGGTAAATTTTGGAGAAGTTCTCACTCATGCCTAACAATGCCAACCCAGTAAAACTAGGTGGTCCAACTGCAATAAACATTCCCGGTCTCGTGTTGGGTTCTGGCAAGCCATTTGTCATCAATCTTCCAATATAAGGACCGTACATGAAGACCGCGACAAAGATTCCCAATCCTTGAAACGTAATTCCAGCAACCAGCATAGGAAGTGCATGTTCAGGAGTTTGTGACCCTGTTGTAACGGAAGCGAGGGTGCCGCAAAGCATAACGGGAAAGATAGGAAGAATCCAGGCGGGAGTCATGGACTGGAGTGTTTGTTGTTTGGCGGCAAAAAGATAGCAATATTGACCGACAGCACCAAAGAATGTGAGGGCCGTATAGATCCAGAATATGACTCGGAGGGCGGTGATAAGCCATGGGCCACAATGGGGAACGCCATATAATTGCGTGTTTGCAATTATACTCAACAATGAAATCCAAAATGTTGGGAAAAAGAGGGATTCGGTAGCATCTTGCAATGAGGCAGAAAATGCCTTTGGATATAATATAAACCGTGCCGAGATCCCAGAACATAAGAGAATGAAAAGAAATAAATCCAAGATGAAAACGATGTCCCCCAAGATAGTCAGGCCATTGAACTTGTGTGGTGTATTTGCGAGCAATAGAGCAATTCCTCCAGTACTCATAGTAAGAGTAAACCACGCCCATGTAAAATGATGAATCCTCTCTCGAAATGTGATTTTGCCATTGTTGGCAACTGTCAACTTTTCCTTCATGGCATGGGGAGTTCCGTCACTATCTTTGAAGATATTGTCGGTTTGTCCTTCGAGAGCACCTGTGGAGTATGTCCGAAGATTGTCATTCCGATTCGGACGTTGAGTTGCCATCGTGGCGGTTTATTCGATCTATACAGATGTGCCAGTATGTTGTGATGCTAATAATGATAGAAAGCTCATTCTCACTGCCAGAAGATGCAAGCTATGAGATGGAACTTACGATGGAGAGCAATAATATTCTCAGTCCAGATACATTAATGATCTGCAAGCATCTAGAGACATCGACAACTTGTCGTCATTCTTATGTATGTATTTGTCACAAAACACTTGCGGTATCGAGTTACTCTCAACCTACGGATTCAAGCAGAGTAAGAAAATGAAGAACAAAAAATAAAAATCACCTAATTGCACCGAGACCTTTCCGACGCTGACGTATGAAAAGACGGAGATATAACCGTGCGTTGGCAGCTGATTAATCTCCAGTCCTGCTCACGTGCTACTCTACTTGAGATCTGCATCATGATATTGGGTGCTTGAACATAATCTGGCCACTTCACTATTTTTATACTCGTGTATCTGTTATTCATACCTACCTAAGTAAGTGGAAGTTCGTTAGAGTCCAGGATCGATGTATCGGTTGGTTGACGGGTCTGTCTGTATTTATAGTCTTGGCTGGACGGGCCCATAGATCACACAACAGAAGTTGGTTTGGAAACACGACACTAGCAGAAGTGAGCAAAGAAGTACCCGGTACCTCTAGCTATTAGAGCGAGAGAGATACATATGATGTAATCATCGATCGAAGCATTAATAATGAATTCCAACTTTTTACATGAAATAACATCTTCTGGTTGGAAATAAATTGTAGAACAAATAATCAACTTAAATCATCAATCACGGGTCAATCACGGGATCAAAAGTACACGGAAAAAATTCTTCATGCTCTATCTTCTGATAGATTTTTCATAGATTTGATCTTGATTCTCAATTCTTCATCGCACAACGATCCCGATGAAAGAGAGTCCAGAATCCAGAATTCATCATCCAAAATTCCCTGTCCGTCTACAGACATTATACATTTCTTCTAGATTCCCACCCTACACAATGACGCCCTCACGAAGTAAAGCAGGAATAGAAACCCCAAAAAATCAAAAAGCCCAATTACACCCGATATTAAGTTTTCAATACACTCGTCCTACCTCCAACATTTTTAATACTCGTCGCCTCATAGCTAACATTGAACTCTGTCGTTTTTCTCACCCCCTCTCCCATTTCCTCCAAGATGAACTCTTCATCGCTATCCCTAGGCGCATCTGTTTTCGTCTTCCCAGTCACACCCCTGATCCTACTGTCTCTTGCACTGCCATCATGACTTGGAAGTGCGTTCTTGGTTCCATAATTATCTTTCGAGAAGTTCATGCCATATGCTGATGTTGTCGTTTTGTTGCGCATCAACCAGGGACAAAATTTTACTATGGGAGCTTTTAAGATGGGCAATGAAGCGCAGATTATGGAAACATTGACTTCGAGGAAAGTCCATGAGTTTGACGTCGCTTGATAATACATTGTGTCCGTCGCAGTAATGGCTGGTCCGACTGTGGCCATCCGAACGACGGTGCATGCAATGACACTATTGGACCTATTAGCTTGATAGTGTTCTGTAGGCAATTTACCTGTGAAAATACTGGTTGCTTACAAAAATCCAAGACTAAACATCAAGACCAATCCAAGCTTTTGACTTAACGGAAGTTGAAGTCGTCGAATTTGATAAATTGGCAAGAAGATAATTATCAAATCAGTTACTATTGCCATTACAGATGTGCTATACCAAACGTTTCCAATTTGTATACATGAACCAGGAAGAGCTTTATTCCACGATTTCTCGATGGGACTTAACAGTTTGATTAGAGAACATGCCACAAGATTGGTGTCGGACGAGAAGAGACGGCCACTTACTTGCATGACCAAATGGTGGCACTGACTGCTGCAATACTGTATACAATGACTATTCCAATGGTAACAAAAGTTGCGATTCTGAAATTCTTCGAGGGAAATATCCGTAGGTAAAAAAGACAGATACTGATTTTTGTGAAGCACGAAGCGATTTTGTATAGAAGTTGAGCAGCGAAGAACCACTTCAGAACATTAGTTGGTGCTAGAATAATTGAGAATGGATACATGAGGAAAAAACTTGAACTAACTTTAAGGGCCTCAATCTTGTGCTCTTTTGATACTTGCTAGGGGATGTTAATTATGAAAGCCATTGGTGGTGGTTCATGGATAGATAGATTCATACCGAGGTGTGCAGACCGAAACCATTCTTGGCTTCCATGTTGAACGTCACTGCCATGGCAAGTGCCATTAGCTATACGCGATTAGGTTCTGTAATCATTGCCACTTCGCGCTGTTGATGTCTCCTAATAATTCCAAGCTAAAACGGCCATAAAAGACTTATGCCATAACTCTCGGTTTCAAAAGCAGCGGAGAGCAGAAATCTGTACATACCAATGCCGGCACAATGAACCAATCATCTATCTCCAACTTTTGCAAAAACACTCTCGTCCCTAACCTCGCGCTGACAAAAAAGAAACTTAGACAAGCAAAGGCAATCGCCAAATTCGCAAGGTTTTTTCCCCTAGGATTTGGGATCCCATCGTCGATTGCATCTCTAGCTATTAGGTTATGGAGATCGAATTGAAGATGTGAAAGAAGTATCGTTGAAGAGCTAGTCAGATCAGTGAGAGGCATGATTTGACAAATTTTGACCGTGTCGAGACGCTTCTTCCTTAGCCAAACAATGAACAAGCAGAAGACGAGCGTAGGAGAGAGGGCAATGATAAACGAATATCCGCAAGATATTCTGGGCGATTTGAGATTCACAGTGCAGCACCTAAAAGCACTGTCTATCTATCGCTCCTCCGATTCAAAATCTGACACGAAATTTCACATTTAAAAATGGGTACAGGAGAAAGTAAAGCTTGATGATTACGAATAAGCAGCTCAACCATTCACTAAAGAGGTCCAGTGTGCCACATTACAAACTACTGCAAGCACCTACCTATATGAGTACCTGCATAATGATTTCTACGCACATTAATATCCACATTATCCCCTCAAACATGCCCCGGGGCAAGAAATCACCTTTCACGGAGTGTACGGAATATCTTCAAAAACTTCCTCGGGCGTCATCCGAATCAGTCATTTGCGCTTGAAGATCAGAGCTTGATCTATTCTTGCAAGGCTTGCTTGCACTCCTTGTTTGCCAAGTCAATGCTTCTGAACCACTTTACAACAGTGGGATCTCTTGCTCCTGGTATTTTCAATCCCAATCAGTATCTTAGGGCCGGTACTCTGAAGCACCCTTATTTCTCTTGGGCGCTTTATTAAAATTGTCTACCTTTGGATTTTCGTGGGGGATTGAATATAGGGATATAAGTCAATTGGGATCCCGCAATGAAAGATGTTGAAGCAATCTACTACCTGCCCCTGTCCATGTCCATGCTTCCCCGCCCAAGGACATTATCATGGCAAGAACCGTTGCTAGCAGGTAATTCAATCCCCTAGCGAATACTTCGCATTTCTCCTCGATATAGAAAAGCTTGGTTAGATAAACTTCTTTTTTCAGGCTCGCTTGGAGGTAGGAGACTAATTAGTACTAAGTGGTGGGCCCGCTGAAGAATAAGACATGGCAGGGCAGGGACTATCAAGCGGGGCTATCCCGACAAATTGCTTATCAAATGAGATTTACCGGGGAGGTGGAAGCAACTGGGAAAAGTATATTGAAAATTTGAAAAGGAGTCTTGATAGAAATGAAAGGGTTTTGAATGGCATGCGTGGTTGAATGTGCGCATTTCCGTCTTGCATAGTTACCCGCGATTAAGAATTGAAATTCCTACTTTCCATTCACATATACTTTTGAATGGTCACTTCGGTGGACAATCAGTAACCGAGGTTGTCGATCATTGGGCATCAAAAATCAGGTGGAAACTTTATTATATTGACATTCAATGGGAACTGATGATTTTCGAGGATGAAACCCAGAACGTGAAGCAATTTCAACTTGAAGGCAATTCTATAACCAACACAATACTGACATGGAAAGATATCATCCATGTTAAGTCACACACTAACTTAAGTTTCATCTCACGGCCTGAAAGCACTTCCGAGCTTCCAGAATACACGGGTCATAAAATGAATAAACAACGCACATGATATATTATGCTTATATTCTTAACCTAACACAGTCTCTAAGGATTTTGGTATTTGAAATAGCTCTCTCTACCAATCTAACAAGTGGTTTCTAAAAGCAGCGTCTTCAGCGCTGCAACTGCCGCATCTCTAATGGTGTAATCAATCAATTTTCCAGTTCCCGGAGCAATGGCATCCATGAAATTATACGATGATGACAAGCTGCTAAACCCGCCAAACTCTTGTCTAACGTCAATCACATTGATAAGACCTGTAGAACTAACAGTGAAGTTACTGCCAACACTTATTTCTCCCGAGCTCGATGATGTTGCTGATGTATATTCAAGCGCGGCAACTTCGGCTGTGACGCCCAGCTGATTTGCAATGGCACTTGTGGCGCAAGCTTGATTGGTAGAGTTGAGAAGATATAGGTTAGCGGCGTACATAGCGCTAATAAATCGAGTCAATTTATCGACTTGAGTAGGATCTGAGAGTGCGGCTTGACTGGTGGTGAAAGCAGAGGAAGAGACAGGATTAACAAACTCGCTAACGGTCGCGAGAATGTTGGGCTTCTCGGAGGCGTCGAGAACCTTTCCTTCAGCTGTGAATGGATATAAGAGCATTGTTGCGTACACTTCCGTTCCGTTAGGAAGGACCCCGGCGATGAGGTCAGCGTATCTGAGAGGGGTACCTCCAACGGTCTATATTCGTAATTTTAGCTAACATTTCTCAAACGCGAGCAAAGAGAATGTACCATGAAGTAGTAATCGCCATTGGATAAGTAAAGACCATATTCGCTCAAAACTTTTTGTAGTAGGTATGCATATCCACTAACTGGTGAATCGACAATCAATGGCTTCCCTTTCAAATCTTGAACAGATGTGATATTCGGAACGGAGGCAAGAACCAAGTCAGGACCTTCATCTAATTGACCCAGAACTGTAAGTTCTTCGCCTAAGTTCAAACGCAAATTGACGGCATTATCGATAGTTCCGGTTAAGATATCGAAAGCGCCATTGAGAGTTTGAGCATAAGCATAGGTAGAGTTAGGAACCTGGGTGTAAATGACATCCAAATCATAAGCCGCAAAAAATCCAAGTTGTTGGGCAATGGAGTAAGTTGCGGTTGGCACAAATGCACCATAATTGATGGTAGTCAGAGCTGTACTCGCATTTCTATTTCCTCGAGTTTTTAAGGCCGCCGCAGCCCCGAAACAAAGTGCGATTGGTCTGAACAACATCCTGAGATACTTGGGAAGGGATCAAATGCCGTTGACTAGATGTGAAGATGCCTTGTGGTTCTGTGGCGCGGAAATTAAATAATCTTGCACAAACACAAAATAAAGGCTTGCGGAAGGAAAAGAAATTGGTACAGAAAGCAGAAAAGGATGAACAAGGAGTGTTGGAATCCAAATAATGTGAGATCTTAAGTTGCGATCTTATTGAATTCATCCAGTCCCACTTTCGGCGGTGAGCCTCAATGGGATGTGGTCGCTAGATTTTGAATATCCATCTTACGAAAATTGCATTGGAGTAGAAACGATACGAAGCTTGAGAACTATCTACGCACTCTATACTTTGAATTCCATACTTGGATCGTTTGCCGGTTTCATACGCGGAATCTCATATCTACACGTGCACATCTCACACTTATAGATTATTCCCTGTTGACCGATCGCATAAACTAAACAATAGGGAACATTCACACGATTCTGGCATTTTCTCGAAAGTTAACGCCGAAGTCATACTATTACGATATTGAAGAGATGAAGAAAGTGGATATCGAAATGAGGGAATTGTTGGTTCGAACTTTGAAGATTGTTAAGCTTGGGAGGTCAAGCCTTGCTAGTTCCGAATCTTAGCATATCTTGCCCCTGACATCCCCAAGCGGGTGGCACCCCCTGGTTCGGTAGTCTACTTCCGATACTTCTTCAGCTTGCGTTCCCCCCCATTTGCACCCCAATTTGCGACAAACGCGCTTGCGGAGAAGAAGCTTCAACATGTCATTTATTGCTATCTTTCTTTCAATGAACATTCATCAGCATAAGCAGATACACAAAACAACAAAGACAACCTCGCCGTGTAAGTTAATAATGAAGATCAACAAAGAAAATCTTAGTCTTATAGGAAAAGATGTTTTACTCGAAATGTTTTTCTGATGTATAGTCTAGACGATAACAATTGGCCGCAGGCTCTGTATATTTTTTAATATCACCAGGATCCTTGCACCTTGCACCGAATCGTTCGCTCAGATCGAACGATCCAGAACAATTGTACCACGGACCTCTTGACTGGAAAAAGGCAAAAGGGATTCAAAATAGTGTATGTGGGGGAGCACCCGCTGTCAGTTGGATTTTAATGCGAACAGACCGTTGGGTTTAATAAACCGAAACGGAAAACAGAAGATACGATACCTATTCAGTAGGGAATGCCTCTTCCGAAGTATGAGGAGCGTTCTTTTCGTAAAAAGCATTAGGAGTAGAAGGGCTTTTGGGAGAGGTAGAGCATACACCCAACTTTTTGCTCGAACATTCTTGACACTTTTTTGATTAAATTTTGTTTAATTAGTAATTCAAAAAATCTATTAGTAAGTATACATATTTATAAAAGAATTCACAAGTAAAGTATTATCATTCTATATCGAAAAAGAAAATTTTGATAATTCAATTAAAATTGATTAACGTAACGTATTTGAATATAAATATTAATAATATATTAGAAATACTTAATAACTTTTATTTTAAATTAAAAAAATTATATCAAAGTTATAAAAAATTATTTATGAATAATATTCAATAATTTTAAATTAGATTTTTTTTCTTTTAAATTAAGATTTAAATAGAAACTATATTTGTATTTTAATATAAGAAATTAAATATTAATATTAATATATATATTTTATTTTAAAAGTTTTATTATCTTTAATTTGAATTAGAGAAATGAAATAAAATTTATAAAGTATTACATATAAATGGTATTCAATTAATGAAAACTAAATTTCTTTCTTTTTCATTA
Source organism: Botrytis fragariae (assembly GCF_013461495.1). NCBI lineage: Eukaryota > Fungi > Ascomycota > Leotiomycetes > Helotiales > Sclerotiniaceae > Botrytis > Botrytis fragariae. The sequence goes on from NW_023500997.1 coordinate 1,837,449, forward strand.
AAATTAAATTCAAAATCAAAGATAAATTATTATTAAAATAATTTAATTAAAATATTATTATATAAATTTTTATTAATAACTTTATAACTTTTGATTATAATTTAAAAAATAAAAGAAAAGTTATAAAATATTTTTTATAAATAATATAAAATCAATTTCTAAATAAAAGAATTTAAATCTTAATTCTAAAAATAAAATTTATATTATTATAACATAACTTATAGTAAACCGGGTTATATAGGGAACCAGATTACATTTAGCCTATTACTAACTTTAAACTCTAACAAATCTTATTATATATATCAAATTATCTTTTACACCTTCTCAAATTGAAAAGAAGATATAGAATACTATTATTATACTTCAGTTAAAGGAATTTAAATTAATTAAAAAAACTATAAAGTATTTTGAAATTCCTAAATCAACTTTTATAATTAGAATTATTAAAAAGAAATTATATACTCAATCTTATAAAATAACTCAAATTCTTTTAAATACAAAAAAAAGTATTTTTATATAATAGATTTTACAACTTATTATTATTAAATTCCCTATTATATCTATATTAATAAAGAAAATAACTAATAAAATTTGTTTTTAATATATTCAAATTATATTATTTCGAATTTTTATCTTAATAGAAATTTCATTTATAAATTACAAATAAATCTATAAATTCCAAAAACAATATTTAAAACTCAAAATATATTATTTATATTAATTAGAATTTAATCAAATTAAAAAGATAACTCTAAAAAATATTTAGATTTAATTTAATATATTTTATATATATTTTATTAAATAAAAATATAAATTAAATAATATATATAATATAAATAAAATCAGATTTGGAATTAAAAATATTTAAAATATATATATTATAGTTAATTCTATTCAGAAACCAAATTAGAAAGTTATAATTAATAAATAAAAATAGATAACTATATTTGAATATATTAATATAATTGAAAAGACTTTATTATTTATAATTATTTTCAAAGCTTAAAATATAAATTCTATATAAATTTCAAAGAATATATTTCAAAACTAATAATTCTTTATTAATACAAATAAATAAATCTCAAATAGTTATAAATTAGAATAACTAAAAAGAGTTTTTGAATCAAAATCTAAAAAAGTATTAAATGATTAATTTTGATTTTTAATTATAAATAATTATTTAAATTATATTATAAATAGCTTTATTACTTTCTATATAAAAAAGAATATTAATTTACTTATATTATCTTTTTATTACTCTTATTTATTTTAATTATTTGATATTATAATATATAAACTAATAAAATAATATTATACTTTAAAGATTAATCAACATTCTCAAGCTAATATAAAATAAATTCAAAAAGCTAAATAAATAAAACTTTTTTAAAATATTAGAAAAAAAGTATTAAATTTTTTAATATTAAAACTAACTAAAAAGAAACTAATTTAATACCTTTTATTCCCAAAAAATATTCAATATATTACTATTTAATTTCTTCTAATAATTTTCTACTCTATAAATAAGAATCTTTAATCAAAATCTAGATTTATCTATATTCAAAAGTTTTTCTCTACAGCACGTACCAACTGCTATCAGTCAAAACATACTTTTTCAAAAAAAATATACGTTCTCCCCTAACACTCTTATTTTAATTTATTAATTATATTACTATAATATATTTCATTAAAATTAATTAACTATAATAATATATCTAAAATAAATTTTAATATATACAATCACAAAAGAATTATAAAAAAAGCCTCTAAAAATACTAATCCCATTAATATTATAATCAACCTTAAAATCTCTTATAAAACTATTCAATATACTATTTTAAAAGATCTAATATATATCAATAAAAAATTTGTAACTAAAAAACCTCGAAGAAAATCATATATAAATTGAAATGAATATATTATACTAAAATATATACAACTTTTCCCGAAATTGATTTATAATAAGATTATTAAAGTATATACTCTTGATTATAAAAAAACTACCCTGAAAAAGATTTTGATTAAGTATAATATAATCAATTGGAAAGCAAAAAAGAGATTTGAACTTATAAAAGAATATACTATTAAAAGGCTAGTCTAATATTTAAACCATAAAAAATAAATAGTAAAAAAATGAAAACTAATCTTTTAATCGAATAAGTGCTCTGTAAAATAGGGAAAAGGAAAAAATCAGAAATAAGTTTTCTACTCTTTCAAGTAGAAATAAAAACGGGAAATGATTTAAACCTATTTTATAAATAAGAATATAAAGATTATAATCTAAAAAGGCTTTTATGATATCAAAAGAAATAAGCTTTATATTATGAATAAGGATTTTGAGAGTAAGAAATTTAGATATAATATTAATTCTTATTTCGAGATCCTTAATAGAGAATTAGTTCTCATTTGAGAAAACTTGAACAAAGAATATCAATTTACACAGAATAATACTTTTATATATCAAACTATTAAAATACTAGATTAATTTAAAATTAGAAATATTTCTTTAATTAATCTTTAACCTTCTTGTAGTCCTAATCTTAATTCTATAAAGTATATCTAATGATATCTAAAAGTATATATTTTTAAAATGTTTTCTGATATTATATAAAATAAAAGTAAATTGGAATATACTAGATAAAAACTAGAAAGTACATTATAAATAGCTTAGGATACATTGGACAATGATTTATTTATAAAATTAGAAGTTAGTATAAGAAATAGAATAAAAACTTATATCACAGCAGATAATTGATATATTAAATATTAAATAATTGAATTAAGATATTATTATAAAACTTTTTATTATTAAATATAATATATACTCTAAAATATTAATTAAATTTTAAATCAAATTATTGAATAATTGATTTAATAATAAGGATTGAATTGATAGTAGTTGTTAATAAAATCCGGGTAAAATCCGGCGGGCTGATAGGAGTTGATTAATACTATAAATAAAACAAAATTAAGATAAATAAATTAAATCTTTAATATAATTTTAATAAATAATAATTCTCTTATATTATTAATTTATTAATATATTAAAAAAATAACTAAATTTATAGAATCTCAAAATACTAAAATAATTCTATTTCAGAAATAATTCACTAATATTTAAAAAGTAATTAAAACTCGAAAAAAAAATTAAAAATAAAAGAATTAAATTATAAGATTAATTTGTTTTTAGTAATAAGAAAATATTAAAAATAATATATGAAATAAAATAAAAACCTAAAAAGAAAAAGCTATAAGAATAATCATATAAATATTTAATTAAAGAATTAAAAAAGGAAATTGAAAAAAATAACTAGAAAATAGTTTAAATAACTTAGAATTAGAATTAAATAAATATATAGCTTATAGAACAAGATTATATAGAGAGAATTGAATTTTGTAATCTGGTTCCCTATATGACCCGGTTTATTATAAGTTATATTATAAAAAATCAAAATTAAATATAAGTATTAATAATATATCATAAATATTAAATGACTTTTAATTAAAATTAAAAAAATGTTATCAAAGTTATAAAATATTTAATAATTTTAAATTAGATTTCTTTCCTTTGAAATAAAAATTAAATTAAAAGCTGAATTTATATTATAAAATAAAAAATCAAATTTGAATATTAATAGAAATACTTTATTCCGAAAACTGTATAACTTTTAATTTAAATTAAAAGAATATTATAAAGGTTATAAAGCATTTGTTATTAATAATATATGACTTTTTTTTAATTCCTTATTTTCAAAAAAAATATATTATAATCAAAAATATTAAATATAAATATTGAAGATAAAAATTAATATTTGTAATATACTTTATCTATTTTATAACTTTTGATTTAAATTAAAAAGAAAATGTAAAAGATATTAAATGTTTTTTAAACATAATATTAAATTATTTTTTATTGAATTTTGTTTCTTTTAAGATTTTATTTTTGAAATGAAATTTACAATATTATTTAGAAAATTTTAATATTAATATTAATATAAATATCTTAATTTAAAAACTTTATAACTTTTGATTTAATCAATTAATATTTATTAATATCATATAACAAACTATTTATAAATAATAACGAACTATTTTTAATTAGATTTCATATTTTTAAAATCTTGATATAAGAAATTAAATATATAATATTATTTAAAAATTTGAATTTTAATATTAATATCAATAATATATTAAGAATATATTATAACTTTTAATTTCAATTAAAAGAATAATATAAAAGTTATAAATTATTTTTAATTTAATGATTTTATTTTTATTTTTATATAAGATAGGTTTATTATTAAAAAAAATTAAATTTTAATATTAATAATAATAATATATCGAGAATATTTTATAACTTTTAATTCAAATTAAAAAAATGAAATAAAAGTTATAAAGGTTTTTCTATTAATAATATATAATTATTTTAATTTAATTATTTTTTTGGTTTCTTAATATAAAATAGATTCATTATTAAAAATATTAAATTTTAATATCAATAATAATAATATATCAAAGATACTTTATAATATATAATTTCGATTACAAATATAATATAAAAGTTATGAAATGGTTTTAATAGATATTATTGAATTATTTTTAACGAAATTTCTTTTCTTTGAATTCTTCTGATATAAAATAAATTAATTATTAAGGAAATTGAATTATAATATAAATATTAGTAATATATTTTACAACTTTTAATAAAAAATAAAAAATAAAAAATAAAGTTATAATATATAATCTATAAATAATATTAAATTATTTTGAATAAGATTCTTTTTTTTAAAAAAGGTAGATAATAATTATATTTATATTTTGATATGGGAAATCGAATCTTAATATTAATATTAGTATTATATTTCTAATACTTTATAACTTTTAATTCAAATTAGAAATACAATATAAAAGTTATAAAGTAATTTTTATTAATAATATAAAATCATTTTTAATGATATTCTTTTATTTTCTTGAATATAAAATAAATTACTCATTAAAAGAATTGGATTTTAATATAAATATTAATAGTATATTTTAAATATCTTATAACTTTTAATTTAAATTAATAGAATAATATTAAAGTTATAAAATATTATTTTTAAATAACATTTAATTGATTATAAAGTAATTTCTTTTCTCTTAATTAAAATTAAATTGAAAATCAAATATAAAGTTTTATTAAATCAATTTAATTTTGATATTGTTATATATACTTTTATTTAAAAAATTTATAATTTTTACTTATAATTTAGAAACTAAAAGAAAAGTTATAAAAGAACTTTTAAAAATAATATTAAATTAATTTCTAAATGAATTTTTGTTTTTTAAATCTTTATTTTAAAAACAATATAAATATTACTTTATTAGAATATAAATATAAATATTAATAATACATCAAAAATACTTAATATCTTTTAATTCAAATCGAAAGATTAATCTCAAAGTTATAAAATATTATTTCTAATCAATATTAATTTATTTCTAATTAATTCTTTTGTTATTATTTATAAATAAATGAAAGATTGAATATATATTTTATAAGAAATTGAACATTAATATTAATATTTATAATATATTTTAATCACTCTGTAACTTTTAATATGAATTAAAAAAATAATCTAAAAGTTACTAAGGTTTTTTATTAATAACTTATAATTATTTTTAATCTAATTATTATTATTTCTTTTATTTTTTAATATAAAATAGATTTATTATTGAAAAAATTAAATTTCAATATTAATAATAATAATATATTAAGAATATTTTATAACTTTTAAGATATAGATATTTAATTGGTTATTTTCGGGATATTTTTATAATTATAAAATAATCTTTTAAAGTTTTTAAATAATAATGACTAGAATATACAGTAGATTAGTAATAGATATAATTAATATAATCAGTATATAACTTTGATGGGATTTAATTAAAATAAAGTTATAATAACTTTTATAAAGATAGTATAAATTATTAAGATATAAATAAAGATTTATATTATATTTTAAGGATAAAAAGATCTATAAAAGAATAAGGCCCTATTTATAGAAAGTAGAGTATATTAATAGTCTATATTTGAGGTATAAAGACAACCATAGGTTATATAGTTAGCGTTATGACAACTATATTAATCGTTTTGATTACTCAATACGCCTAATACTTTTAGCTCGCTTTCTCTTACGTGTACTTTATTCCGGGCAACGTGATATTAGATCTGTTAAAAGTAATTTTTGATTATATAAATAATAACTTGATTTCTACGATTTTTTTTCATTTATTCTAAAAACAATTTCCATAGAAATATGAAAATTAAAATGTTATGTTAGAACTTTCTTCATATAGTACTGTCAGTTGTATTTTCAAGAAAAGTTTTTCAAATTTGCAAAAAAACTAAAAACATTAATGGTTTTGCCCGAAGCTGTCCGTAGTACGACACGCCCGTTACAGTTATATGGAAGAAAATTTTCAGTCGTAGTGAGGACTTGTGACGGGGCTGCTCGTTAACTATCATGGAAATCGTTGTTGGTTTCTTAACAACTGTATCGTCTTTCCAGTGACATTTCAAGCCGCCTCGAATATCAAGTGGTAATTGAAAATGATACAAAAGTACACCGATCAAGTTCATTTTCTCAGTATCAATCTAAGTATCTCTGGCCAAGAGTCGCTTTGGTGTCTGTCAACTACTCTACTTTGTGTCTATTGGCAATCTTTCAAACAACGAAAGTTTAACATTGAGAGAGACTTCCAGTACGCGATAATTAAATCGGTCCATTATACCTCAATTGTACCAAAAGATATGAAAATCGATAATTAACGTCAGAACATGTGATCATATATCACATTTTATCTCACTATAGAATAAGAGACGTCACATGTGTATTTCGTGCGTATGGTAAATGGAAGACAGTATATAGATTAGTAATCCCTCCTCATATGAAGAAAGTAGTTAGAATAATGTACTCTTTACCCCTATCTTTATTGTATATATTCACCTTACGAAATCTGTTCAACATTTTAAATGGTTCATTGAAGAAAGAAAGTATTGTTCATACTCATTCAAAAAGAGGGATGCTCGTTTAAATCTATCTAGTCTATTTACACCACCTTTTGTAAATAGCGCCAATGGTAATACAGTCAAACCTATCGATTAAAGATCATTTCCAAGATGTCAACCATGAAAAGAACGTCCTTTTTCCTCCCTTCAGTGATACAGGTCCTTCTCAAACGCGACACAATTTTCCTGTATCAAGATCATAGTCCCACTCATCACTTCTTACACCCGCCAATATATACAAACTCCCAGTAGGATCATATTTCGTCTTAATTCCAGCCAGTCGATCGTAGCTTGTGCCGAAGAAATCATGTTTCCACTCAGTGTTATAAGGATTCCCCTCATTAATATAAGCACCCATATCCGGCGCCCATTCTCTCCATAACGCTTCTTTATTCTGCTGCATCCATTCCGCAGCTTGGGCAAGTGATTTCTTAGGTGTCAAAGTAACATCAACTGTTGCACCAAGTGTAATAACATGCAAATATGTATCTCTCCAAACCGGGTTCAATGAGCCACGCATATTTTCCGGAACACGAGTTGGACCAAGCCCTCCTTGTAAGCCAACTATCATTTCAGTTCCATCCCCACTCTGAGATGCTAGCGCGCGTTGCAAATATGCAGCTATTGTTTCCATTGGGAGATCAGAAAGTTGCGCACGCCCCAGTAGATGAGTAGATAGTAAGGAAACCTGTCCAGCTGCTTCTCTGCCAGGGTTATTACCATAGAAAAAGTCAAGATAACTAGGGTAAACAGCTGTGACTGTGTAATTAATAGAAATTGATCCATTAGATATGTATTTCATTTTCTCAATCAACGGGGAGATGGTAGTGGCCATTTCACTGTTACTGAGGTTGAATCCGTAGAATACTTGCTTGAAGTACACGCCAGGGGGTATGGATGTTGAACCGGAAAAGGCTTGCGCTATGGAGCCAGTAGCGGCAGTCAATTCGCCTGAGAGACCAGCGTCCATTATGTCTGGGAAGTTTTGGAATAGAATTGCGAGAGAATTCCAAGCTGCTGTTGCAGTGGTAGTATCGTTTTCGGAACCGAGAGGAATTACCTCGAGTTTTACAACTGAAACAGAAGAGACTGCAGGATATGCTTGTAAGACGTATTCAGTCACGACGCCATATGTACCCGGACCCCCTCCTCGAATGGCCCACAGAAGATCGGGATTTTGCTCTGCGTTCGCAGTCAATATCTCGCCCGAGGGTGTAACAACAGTAGCTTGGTAGATTTGATCGGCGCCGAGTCCGTATTGGCTTGAGAGGGGACCGTGGCCACCTCCTTGGAGATACCCGCCAATGCCGACAGTCTCGGCATCACCTCCTACGATTGATTTTCCAGCCTCGTGGGCGGCGGTGTAAAGAAGCTTTAAATTGTTTCCACTCCCGGCGATGAGGACATCGGCTGTAGAGTTAGAGCCGGGGGCGGGCCAAGAAGAATTAAATTCTCGTTTAAGGAAGTTGTGGGTCCAGATCGAGAGGGAGTTGGCGCCGCTTGATCTGTCAGTTTAGTTTTTGATTAGCTAGTTTCTTTCTAGATCTTTTTTGCTTGCTTTTTACTTTCTTTCTTGTAGGATTAGATAAATCAGAAGATGGTGGGGTCAGACCTTCCATTTAGATCGTGACCAGTTCCTTTGATCACGATCCGAATATTTCTATCCGTAGCCCATTTCATTGCTGTAGCGATTTGATCCTCAGTAGTGGCATTTACAACATAAATCGGAGAACCGCCTATCTCACAGCCTTTGCCAGCTTGATAACCGGGTGCATCGCTAGGGAGACAGGAATTATTGGCATAGATGGGATAATCGACCCCTTCTGGTGTAAGAGCTTGCCAAGAAGCGAGAACCCAGTTGGTTTGGACGGAAGAACAATTTTGAGTTGAGTTAAATGGGTTTCCAGCGTAGCAAGATGAAGCTGGCGGGAGAGTTTTGATGAGGGTTCCGGAAATGGATGTGTTAAATGCTGTCCAATCGGCGGAAGAAGGCCATGAGGCGTCTGCAGGTGTGATTTTGCATGTTTGAGTAGAATTGGAATTGGTAGCGAGTGTAAGGGTTGGGAGGATTGAGAGAGTGAGGGCAATGAGTTGGGATAGGTTAGATGGTAACATCTTGAGTGATGCGTTGTGATGAGTGAAAAGTATGAGTAAGATAACGACAAAAAGAAAGGAATTAAGAAGTATATATAACAATAGAAGTCACTACACCGCCTCAACGGAACGATACTAAGTGGCACATTCGCCAATTTGCATAACAGATCTAATCGAACCAGAAGATCGAGAAACACAAAACTGGACCGCACATATTAACATTGTTCATCTCTTTTTCTTTAAAATGAGTCGGTCCCACTTTCATCCAAACAAAAGGAGACCTATCTATACATGCGTAGATAGACCATAGCCGTTAAAATTGGGCATCTCTTCGTTCAAAGAATCCATACAAAAAGTTGTTTCATAATAGAGGTTGCGGATGATGCCAAGTCCGTACACATATCTCCTTTGAAGGAAGTGTACTCTCTCTGTATACGCGGGAATATTGTAATTTTGGACTGGAATAGGATGCGAGTTTTCTAGGATATCCTGGTTTTTTCTACCTTTAAACTTATTCGTATACGTAGCACTGTGCTTAAGAGTACATATAGTAATGTCGGCAGTAGATGATTTCTGATTCAATCTCAAGGATAAAGTATACTAATGAATGTATACAAAATGCATATGTAGGTACACTAGCGTATTTTTGTACTAGGTAAGTAACAACTGAGGCTGAGTGAGTATAAGCGTGTTTATCGTATTCTTCGTATTTACGCAGCCATTTTTGTAACGTTTAGAATAAGATCGTTGTATTATATGTTTTTAAGCCTCTACTATAACTCTTCATAGATCTAATTTACAAATTATTATTACCCTGTCTAGAGATCGAGAAAAACTACTCCTAGAATAAAAGAAAACGGAGCTGATGGTTATTTATCTTCTAACTTTTCTTAGATATTTTCTCTTAAGATCATATTAAGTAAAGTATAAGCTTTTTTTTCTTTTGGAATATTTTAGTGTTAGAGTCTATAATAGTAATAAATTAGGTAGTTCTCAACAATTGACATGAAAATAATGTCATTAAAAAGCTTTTACTTTATAAAATAACTCTATTTCTTTTGACCTCATTTCATTAATTCTTAGTCTCAATTTATTGATTCGTAATATCTCTTCAAGAATTGATGTTCGCGCATCAACCATTAGTACTTTTTTCGATTAATCACCCACCGAGCCACCCACCATTCATGAACGGTGCTTCAAAATATGTATAGGGCTGGTATAGTATCGGCATTTCCTTCGGTTTACATCCTAACAGTCCCACCTTTTTAATGATTCGAAATGAATTATATATTCTAAGGATTGCAATGGGTTGGACAGACTTTGTAAGGTGCATAAACCTAAGATATCCGAAGGAATTAAAAGCACAAGTGTACTTCACCAACTGAATTATTCCACGCATCAGAAATTCATAGATATAACTCGTGCGGCCAGAGAGTATGGAACTCCGAAGCTAGATGTACGTACCATAATATGGTAAACTATAAGACGACTAATAAGCTGGTTGTCTTAGCTCCAGAGTTGAATACTCGTTTTCTTTGCTGATGAATCTGCATCCGACGTTTTGATACGCGGACTTCCCACGCTCGTTCAAGTTAGTAGACACTTATTATCAGAGCTTTGAAGGGTGCGGGGCGATGCTCCAAACACGCGTATTCGCTTGCGCACAGACTAGTGCAGGTCCCGAGTGATGCTACACCATCCCGCTCTGTAAGTTCATCCCTGCCGAAAAACAGATTGTGTAGCAAAATAGCAAAACTCACATGCTAGACCTCCGTAGACCGGCAAATAGCCCTTCTTAGCAAAACCATAAGCCCAGCTTTTCACGGCATTTGTGTTAGTCAGTTTCTGTTGATCCTTGACGTCAATGCAAAACTCAAATTGACCATCCAAATCCCAAACGATACTAAGATAACATCTGGGTCTTCTTAACAGAGGAAGAGTCAACTTAATCAATATTAAAACTCTATCAAATAATATCAAATAATAATAAATCATTTTCAATCTTGTTTCTTCTCTTCACTCCTACGTTGTATTTCAAGAAATTCACACATGGCAGACTCAAAGCACCATGAACAAGAACACAACCAGGCAGACTCGCCGCCATCGTATGGAGAAGCAACTCTATCAGATAGCTCACTTTTTTTTCAAAAAGCAAAAGCTCGAGGCAAGTCCTCATACGACATTTCTTCGTGCGTATGTTGGTAGCTAATGTACTACAGACGATGGGCGCATCGACCTCGATCTTACCTCAAATGTTGCAAGGAGACTTTCAAAGTATCTAGATATTCCGTCATACTCTGAGTTTGATACCAAGCTACCTGAAACCAAGGAGAATCGCCCATGGGCTGTCAAGCTCAATATTGTCATCCAAGTCGTGGGGAGTAGGGGCGATGTCCAGCCCTTCATTGCCCTCGGCAATGAACTACAAAAGCACGGCCACCGTGTGCGAATCGCAACACACGATCAATTTGAGGACTTCGTACGGCAAGCAAACCTTGAATTCTATCCAATTGGTGGCAATCCGGCTGAGTTGATGGCATTTATGGTGAAAAACCCAGGCTTGATTCCGAGCATGGAGACTCTGAAAGGTGGAGAAATCCAGCGAAAGAGAGCTATAATTTCTGAGATGCTAGGAGGATGCTGGAGATCGTGTTTGAAGCCTGACATGATATCTGCAGAACCATTCGTAGCTGACGCTATCATCGCAAATCCTCCAAGCTTTGCACACATTCATTGCGCTCAAGCACTCGGGATTCCACTGCATCTCTGTTTCACTATGCCATGGTCACCAACAGCAGCATTTCCGCATCCACTAGCAAACATAAAGACGTCCAGTGTCGATGTCGGAACTGGAAATTATCTTTCTTATTTACTAGTAGAGTGGATGACATGGCAAGGGTGGGTTCATCTTGCATTAAGTGCTATTATCAAAAGAAAACTACTAACATTTTTCGAATAGCCTAGGAGATCTTATAAACAGTTTTCGAGAGAGCATTGACCTTGAACCTATACCGTACTCTGAGGGACCCACGCTGGCGTCCTCGCTCAAGATTCCCTTCACCTATTGTTGGTCTCCTGCACTCGTGCCGAGACCTATAGATTGGCCTCCCCAAATAGATGTCTGCGGATTTTTCTTCCGTGATAAACCGATATATACCCCACCACCAGAGCTTGATGCATTCTTACGAATGCGAGGACCACCACTTGTATATATCGGCTTTGGCAGCATTGTTATCGACAATCCAGAAGCCTTGACCCGTACTCTGTTGGACGCTGTTCATGCTCTTGGTGTCCGAGCAATTATCTCAAAAGGCTGGAGTAATTTGGGTGGAGCTGACTTCGAGGACATCTTCTATCTTGATGACTGTCCCCATGAATGGCTATTCCAGCATGTTTCGGCTGTTGTACATCATGGTGGTGCAGGAACAACAGCGTGCGGATTGAGTAATGGACGACCTACGATGGTTGTGCCCTTCTTCGGAGAGTAGGTTCTCACGGTTTAAACTTAGAGAATATACCACTGATTAGTCATAGTCAACCATTTTGGGGAGAGATGATAAATGCGGCAGGTGCTGGACCGGCTCCAGTGCCATTCAAGTCCCTTGATACCAAAAACCTTGTAGAAGGCTTGAGATTCTGTCTAACAAAAGAAGCTGCAATTGCAGCAGGTAAAATAGCATCGAAGATGGAGACAGAAGATGGCGTTAAGACTGCCGTGAGGTCTTTTCACGCCAATTTGCCTCTTGAAGATCTACGTTGTGATTTGCTGCCAGATAAGCCTGCAGCTTGGCAATACAAGCATAAGGACCAAAACATCAAGCTCTCCAAATTTGCCGTGCAAATATTACTCAAAAACAAGAGACTTGATCAGGAAAAGATAAAATTGTAAGATCCGCAAAGCAGTACTGAAAAACGCTCTTTACTAATATTTCAGACTTGAAACAAAACACATAGAAATTCTAAACCGGCGGTGGGACCCAGTAACTGCCATGGCCTCGGCCTATCTCGGAATGGCGACAGACATTGTTCAAGCCCAAGTAGGAGTGTTCACTAAACCTTACGAAGAATACAAGAAAGCACAGGCTCAAAACAAAAGCCACCGAATTGAAAACGACAGCCGAAACAAACAAAGCTCTGAGATCTCTGATTCTCAAAGCTTGGCAGGTGGCAATGGTGCCACCAGTTGCTCTTCCTCTATACATTCTACAAATACATATAATAAGAAATCAGATACAGCTGGCTTAATGGCTCGCGCTTCAGGGAAGAGTGCCGGAAAAATGCTTGTTGCTACTGGTAAAGGAACTTTTGTGGATGTCCCTCTTGCAATGGCAGATGGAATCCGTGCAATGCCTGGCCTTTATGGCGGTAAAGTTAAAGACTACGGAAAAGTGACAGGCTGGAAGAGCGGGATGGCTGTCGGCGGAAAGGCCTTTGGCTTAGGGATAGTTGACGGATTGGCAGATCTAGTTGTGCAGCCTTACAAAGGGGGAAAGAAGGAGGGTGCATTAGGTGTGGCTAAAGGTATTGGGAAAGGTACTGTGAGCATGATATCGAAAATTTCGGGAGGTGCCGTTGGTGTCTGGGCATATCCGGCGCAGGGTATAGCGAAAAGCATTTCTCACGCGGTGCACACGACAAGCAAAAAAGAAATTCAAGTCGCGAAAAGAGAAGAAGGGGCGTGGCTAATACAAGAAGGTCGATTGATTAGCGAGGATGTGAAGGCGATAATAGATGCGTTTGATTTAATGAAAAGATGAACGCTAAGTAAGGGAAAACCAGACTTAAGGTTGAATTATAGATTTGAGAGTTTTTGAATATGCTTAATTCATTTTAAAGTAAAGGATTGAATATTATTATTTATATTACGGTTAAATAATTTAAAAAAAATGATAAATCAGATAAAGCAAGTGGTGGAATATACATTAATATTATAAATAAATTCATAAATTCTTAGAATCAGGATTCAGGGGCTTCTATAGACTTTGTTATAATCTTATTAAAATCTTTTAAATTAGATTATTACTAACCCTAAGAAATTTTTGGGGAGATTATTAACCTTAGTACTTATCTTAAATAGAAGACTAATAATTAGTCAAAAAGTATTTAATTAGTTATTCACTCTACCCCTTATATAAACAATGTTTCATGTCGTAACACACAAGCTCGAATGTTTTTTGTATAGAAAGATAACCCTAAGGCCCTATATGTACTCCGCTTTCTAATATGAAATGTTCAGTGTAAGATATAATTCCTTTTCGATTATTATTTGATCTTTTAATATCTCTTTATAATCAAAATCAATTGTAAATTTCCTTATCATAATAAATAAGTTTATCTATAATATTGTATATCAGATATTGATTTATATATAATATTAGATGTATATTGTACCTAATACTATAAGTATTATACAATATCTCCAAAATCTATTTTATTATTTGATAGATACTATATTAAAAACCAAATTAGCCTATACTTACACTTTTCTTTTCAAAAGTATATAAAAGCTATAAAAACAGAAGCCTATTAATGGAACAATTCAATTAGAATATCTAAAAATCTTTTATAACTTTTAGTATTTATTATACAATAATAATCCCTTTCTAATAATTCATTTTTTATATATACATTAGCACATAGCTACTTATAATTAGAAAGCTAATAAATACAAAACTATTCTATTATAATAGAAATATTTATTACAAACATATTTCACTACCTAAAACCTTATGAATTACTTTTAGATTGTAATAAATAAGATTAAATTTTATAATAAAAATAGAAATAAGGTTTCCTTAATATAATTGGAAAAGAATTCAATTGATAAGATTGAGCAAAATGTTTTAGATTTTAAAAAGGATCTCTTTAAGAAAGTGGATATTATATAAGATATCAAAGAATCTCAATCCAAGAGAATATCATAATTATATAATATTACTAAGTTCCCCTTTTACCTAATCAATTTATAAGATAAGGAGATTTAAGCTTTATATAAATTACTATTAAAAAAGAAATTAAAAGAGAATTACTTGGAAGTGGAAGATTCTCAATTTGTTTGTATCATTAATATCATAAAGACTATAATATGTAATACCTATCAATTATGTTCTAATATATTCCTTAATCAAAAAATAACTTAGCAATAAGTTAATATTCTTAATAAATTTTATTTAAAAGTAAATAATAAGATAAATAGATTTCGATATTATAAGAATACTTCTATATTAATTAAATACTTCTTAATCAGAAAACAATTTTTGATATATTGTTATTAAGTGATATATTCAAAGAATAGCTTTTTATTACTATAAAATTGAATTAACTATTATTATATAATATTATTAAACCAACCTTAACCCAAATTTGTGTAATAAATATAATTATAAAAGTCTTGAATATTAAAAATCCAGAAGAATTTGAATTAGCTTTGAAGTATATTATTCGACAATTGTATCTAGCTTTACTTTAGTATTTGATTAGAAATGTTTTATTCAAATTATTTGTTTTGAGTTTTTATACTATAAAAAATCATATAATTTATAAACAAAGATTATAAAAAGAGCCAGGAAATTTTAATAGTTATCTATCAGCTTTCATATGAATAATATAATTGATTCTCTTTGATTTTGTCTATTTTCAAGAGCAAAAGAATGAAGATCAAATTTCTATTCTTTTTATTATACTTTATAAGAAGTTCTTTTAACAATTAGTTGAAACCTCTTTCGATTATATTTTTTAATAACATTTATATTTATTTAAAGTGAACAAGACTTTTATTACTAAATATTAAGTTTGATGATTTTTGGATTAATAAATTATAGGGTATCATAGAATAGAAATATTTATAAAACAGATTTCGAATATAATACTTTCGGAATTTTAATAAGTTTATTCTTTATTATATAATAAATTATTATTTGGTATATAAGATTTGATTTCAATAATGTTATAACAAATAAAGAATAATTTGGATTCTAAGGATTCTAGGGATTCTTGGTTTTCCTATTTATATAATACAGAATTTTTAGAAAAAGTAAATTTAAGACTTTTTTGTTATATTAAAACAAATACTAAATTACACACTACTTTCTTTAAGATTAATTAAAAAAAAAGATTAACCTTATATTCAAAAACTATAAAGATATATAAAGTATAAGTTTAGAAATTTTTAAAGTAATTCTTAATCCTTTATTATATTACTTCTAATCCACCTTTATAAAAGCCCAAATTGCTTTCTATTATATAGCGGAATATAAAACACTAGCAATATATCTATATCTAGAAAAAGCTAATAATAATCTATATCTAATATTATAAAGGGCAATAGTAATTAGGTATATATAAAAATAATATTTGATTTCTTTTAAAAGCCATTAGGAATTTATTATTTATTTATATTATATATATTATTTCTTTTTAATAAATCTTTTTGTAATAAAAAATTTCGATAGTTTTGATATCTTTATATCTCTAGTTCAATCTTTAAGGGATAATATAGGTGAATAGAATTATTTTGATTTATTTATAGAAAGTATTATTATAATAAACTCAGGGTTAGGATTAGAAATCCTTAATACTCTTTTGATTACTTAAATCATTTAATGATTTGTATATATAATTAATTGAGAATTCCTTTAAACTTTAATATTAATTTATTTTATTAAAAATCGCTTCAATATTTTGAAAAATAATAAAAATAAGAATTTCATTTTTTACACTTCAAAAATATTTTGCAATCTAAACTCAAAAAATATTTTATTCTTTATACTTCAAAAATATTTCCTATTTTGAATTCAAAAAATATTTTATTATATATCTTTTATTCAAAATAAAAAAAAATATTTTTTATTCCAAACTCAAAAAATATTTCACTTTTTTTATTTTAAAAATATTTTCTATTCTAAACTCGAAAAATATTTCATTTCTTAAACTTAAAAAATATTTCACTTTTTATATTTCAAAAATATTTCTTATTTCAAACTCAAAAAATATTTTGTTATATATCTTTTATTCAAAATAAAAAAAAAAAATTTTTTATCTTAAACTCAAAAAATATTTCACTTTTTATATTTCAAAAATATTTCTTATTTCAAACTCAAAAAATATTTTGTTATATATCTTTTATTCAAAATAAAAAAAAAATATTTCCTATTTCAAACTCAAAAAATATTTCACTTTCCATATTTCAAAAATATTTCTTATTCCAAACTCAAAAAATATTTTGTTATATATTTTTTATTCAAAATAAAAAAAAAATTTTTTTATTCTAAATTCAAAAAATATTTCACTTTTTATATTTTAAAAATATTTCCTATTCTAAACTCGAAAAATATTTTATTATATATCTTTTATTCAAAATAAAAAAAAAATATTTTTTATTTTAAATTCGAAAAATATTTCATTTTTTATTATTCAAAAATATTTTGTATTCTAAACTTAAAAAATATTTAATTTTTTATACTTCAAAATATTTCTTATTCTAAACTTGAAAAATATTTTATTATATATCTTTTATTCAAAATAAAAAAAAAATATTTTTTATTTTAAACTTGAAAAATATTTCACTTTTTATATTTCAAAAATATTTTTTATTTCAGATTTGAAAAATATTTTGTTATATATCTTTTATTTAAAATAAAAAAAAAATATTTTCTATTTCAAACTCAAAAAATATTTTATTTTTAATATTTCAAAAATATTTCTTATTCTAAGCTTGAAAAATATTTGTTATACTTAATATTTATAAAATGAAAAAAACTTATTTCAATATTTCGAACTATTAAATTCTCTATTTTTTATTATTTATATTATTTTTTTATTAATAGCTTATTAGATTTATATTTAAATTTATATTTGAATCTATTAGATTTCAATATATTATTATTATTGCTGAATATATAAATATTATAATTGCTATATTTATTAAATAATTATTTAAGGGATTATTATTATTATTATTATTATTATTATTATTATTATTATTATTATTATTATTATTATTATTATTATTATTATTATTATTATTATTATTATTATTATTATTATTATTATTATTATTATTATTATTATTATTATTATTAATATTAATATTATAATTCCTATATTTATTAAATAAGTATTTAGAATATTATTATTATTATTATTATAACTATTATTATTATTATTGTTATTATTGTTATTACTATTATTAATATTTTTTTAATATTAATATTATAATTTATATAATTACTAAATAGATATTAAAGAATACTTTGTTTATATATTTATTTTATAATTATAAATATTTTATTAATATATTATAAATACTATTTATTAAATTTAATATAAATTAATATAAATATTTTATTAATAAGATTTATAAATCTTATAATTAAAGCTTTAAAATACTAACTATTATTCTAAGGAATTTTTTGCTGATTATTAATTTTGGTGATTATTTTTGATAGGGGATTAATAACTAGTCAAAAAGTCCCTAATTGATTATTAATTCTATAAAATATAATTTAAATCTTTTCAAAAATTTGAAAAAAGGAATAAATAAAGATTTAATTGAATTATGTTTATTTGAAAATTAAATTGAATTATTTTCTAAATTAATTAATCTAAAATATTAATTTTAAAGATCAAATTTAAATGATATTAGAAAATGCTTAAATAATTTTATAAAAATGAAAGTAATAATTAATAAAAAGTTATTAATTGATTATCAATTTTATAAAATATAATTTAAATTTTTTTGAAAATCTGAAAAAGAGAATAAATTAAAAATCAATTGAATTATATTAATATAAAAACTGAATTAGATTATTTTTTAAATTAATTGATTTATATTATTAATCCTAAAAATTGAATTTGAATAATATCAAGAAATATTAAAAAATGCTTGAATAATTTTGTAAAAATAAGAATAATAATTAATAAAAAATTATTAATTAATTATTAATTTTATAAAATACAATTTGAATCTTTTTGAAAATCTGAAAAAAAGAATAAATCAGAAATTAATTAAATTATATTAATATAAAAATTGAATTAGATTATTTTTTAAATTAATTAATTTATATTATTAACCCTAAAGATTGAATTTGAATAATATTAGAAAATATTTAAATAATTTTATAAAAATAAGAATAATGATTAGTAAAAAGTTATCAATTGGTTATTAATCTTATAAAATATAATTTGGATTTTTTTGAAAATCTGAAAAGAAGAATAAATAAAAATTCAATTGAATTATATTTTTTTGAAATCCGAATTAAATTATCTTTCAAATTGATTAATAAATACTTCTTTTTAGATATAGTTTTATTTTGAAATTCAATATAAAATTCATTTAAAGCTTAAACTTTTTTATAAGGATTTTTTAAAATTATTATTATAATAATTAATAATAAATAATAAAATTTATTTATATTAAAACTTTTTTCTTATTTCAATTCTTTAAAATTCAATTTTAAATTGAATTTTTAAAGCCTTCAAATCTTTATAGTTCTTAAATCTTCAAAGCTCTTAAATCTTTATAATTTTTAAATCTTCAAAGTTCTTAAATCTTTATAATTCTTAAATTTTTAAAACTTTTAAATCTTTATAATTCTTAAATTTTTAAAGCTTTTAAATCTTTCAAAACCCTTAAATCTTTTAATTCTTTTAAATCTTTATAATCTTTAAACCTTTATAATCTTTAAACCTTTAAAATTTTTAAATTTTTTAAAACCTTTAAATCTTTTAATTTAATTTAAATTCAAATCCAAATTCAAAAGATTCTTTTAATTTTTTTAAATCAATATTAATAAAAATGGCTAATTATTAAATCTCTTTTTTCTTATTTAATTCTTTTGAATTTAAGATTAATAAATTATTTAGTAATTTTAGAGATTCTAAGGATTTCAAAGCTAAGTTGACTTTTCAAGAAATTAATAAAATATTATTTCTTTTTTATTATTCAGTATTTCAATTTATTCTTTATAATATTTATTAAATTTATATTCAAAGTTTCAAAAATCATTTATAAAATAAATATCTTTTTGATTTAATTCCTATTTATAAAAAAAAGATAATATAAAAAGCTTATAATATTTATAATTTATTAAGTATTAAATCAATTAATTAAAATCTTTACCTAATTTATTTATTTAAATTCCAATTTTCTTCAATTTCTTTTCCTAAATTACTTATTAAGGGTTAGGGTCAGGGTTAGGGTTAGGGTTAGGGTTAGGGTTAGGGTTAGGTTAGGGTTAGGGTTAGGGTTAGGGTTAGGGTTAGGGTTAGGGTTAGGGTTAGGG